>NC_044398.1:47816074-48424199 GCF_006542625.1 Nomascus leucogenys | reverse complement strand
TGTATACCCAAGAAGAACCTAAGAATGTATCAAGAGATGCAAGTGGTTCAATATATAGAGATGAAAAACCAAGAGCTTGTATGATGTACTCTAGGTGCTTTAAAGGAATGTTGAAGTTAAGGTTTTTTTCCCCTAACATTTGCTCCATTTTTTGAAGTCTTAAAGTCATATATGTTTACCCTAGATGGAACATTCTCATGATTTTGCAGGCAGTGAGTGAGTAAAGGGAGAGAGGAAAAGAAGATTTTTGAGAGAAGAAGCCGTGTTTGGAGGAGGGTCAGTGACAACTTAAAGTGATGGAAAACACAATACAAGAAGCTTTGCAATTATAGAAAGATCAAAGAACTCTACACATCTTCATAAGTAATTATAATTGCATTGAATATAAATAATCTAAATGCTCAAATAAAGAGCTTGAGATTGTCAGAATGAATTTTAAAAATTCAAAACCTAACTAACTATAATAATAGAGGTAGGAGACAGCCAAATACCACCCAGGTCACTGTGCACAGGAGGCTTCCCTAAACATGCCATGGTGAAAATTTTCATCCCTAAACACATGTGCCACAAAGGAAATAAATCAACGTGGAGTGGCTCAGACTAAGGGCCTGCATGCACACTGAGAGAATGGGGTGGAACCACCAGGAATTTGCACTTTAAGGAGGGGGAGGAGCCTGGCCTCTTCAGCCCCTGGTGGCCTGGTATTCAATTTGTGAGGTGGGAGCCTGTTGTCAGGACCCCCTCTTTCTTTGCTGAGAGCTTTTGTATTGCCTAATAAATCTGCCCTCCTTTCCCTTCAATGTATCCATGTGCCTAACTTTTCCAGGTCATGAGACAAGAACCCAGAGTTTAGCTGAACTAAGGAGAAAAATTCCTGCATCAATATGTGACATATGTCTTAGATAGAACGATATAGATAAGGTTGAAATTAAAAGGGTAGGAAAGATATATTATGAAAACCATAAACAAAATAAAACACGCATGGCTGTATTAATGTGAGGCAAAACTGACTTCAGGAAGAAGAGCATTACTAAACATAAAGGAGAATGACTTATTTTAAAAACTGATTCATCAGGAATACATAACATTCCTTCATGCATTGACTAAATAATAGATCTAAAAACAGATCTTCAAAATATATAAAGCAAAACCTGATAGAAGTAAAGAGAGAAATAGACAAATCCACAACCATAGTTGGAGATTTTAGTACCTTCCTGTAGTAATTATTAAATCATATATTCAAAAAAGTATCAAAGACACAGATAATCTGAATACTATCAACCAATTTGACTTAAATGACATTTATAGAACACCATAAACAACTTCAGAATGCACATTCTTTTCTACTATGCCTGGTTCAAGATCAATTATATACTGATCCATGAAATAGGATTTAATCAATTCCAAAACATGGAAATCTTAAGTATACAATTTCTGACAACAGATTAAGCTAGACATCACCAAGATACCTACGAAGACCCAAAATATTTGGGAAGTTAATAAGATATTTCTAAAACCCATTAATTAAACTTCAAAAAAGTTACAAGTAAAAATTTTCAAATTTGAGTTGATTGACAATTAAAACACAAAATTTGTAAGATGCAGCTAAAGAACTGCTTAGAGTGAAGTTTATCATTGTCAATGCCTTACTAGAAAGAAAAAAAGCTTAACATTAACAGCCAAGTTTCCATGTTAGTTAGGAAAAAAAAGGAAGAGCAAGTTAAAACTGAAAGTAAATAGAATTAAAATTTAAAAACAGAACTCAATGGAATCAAGTCAAACAATAAAAAATATTAACAATGCCAAAAGTCATTTTTTAAAAGGCCAACAAAATTGATACTCCTGGCAGAACTAATCAAGATATTGCCAATAATGGGATTTTAAAAAGAAGGAAGTCTTACTACAGATCCTACAATCATTACAAGGACAATAAATTAATATGATGGCAAATTTGTATAAATAAACTTGCAAATTTAGAAGAAATGAACAAACTGCTTGATAAACAACACTTACCAAAACTGATTCAAAAACATATAGAGTATCTGAATTGTCCTGTATCTATCAGAGGAATTGAATTTCTATTAAAAATTTTTCCCCACAAAGATACATCTATACTCAGGTGGTGTCATTGGTGAGTTCAAACTTTGAAGTAAGGAATAATGCAAAACTTGGCCAAATGCAGTGGCTCATGCCTGTAATCCCAGCACTTTTGGAGGCCAAGGCGGGAGGATCACCAAAGGTCAGGAGTTCAAGACCAGCCTGGCCAATATGGTGAAACCCTGTCTTTACTAAAAATACAAAAAATTAGCTGGGCATGGTGACATGTGCTTGTAATCCCAGCTACTTGGGAGGCTGAGATGGGAAAATTGCTTGAACCCAAGAGGCAGAGGTTGCAGTAAGTTGAGATCATGCCACTGCACTCCAGCCTGGGAGACACAGCAAGACTCTGTCACACACACACACACACACACACACACACACACACACACATGAATAATGCAAAACTTAACACAAACTCAGAAAGTAAAAGAGGAAGGCACACCTTCCAACTAATTTTAAAAGATTAGAATAACCCTGGCACAAAAATCTGACAAAGAGATTATAAGAAAAGGAATTTATAAAACAATATTCCTCATGACCATAGATTTTAAAAACCTCCCTTCTAAAATATCGGTAAAGTGAATTCAACAGTGTATAAATAGAATGACCGTCATGACCAAATGGAGTTAATCCCAGAGCTGCAGGTTCTGTTCAGCATTGAAAATTAATATGTGGATCTTCTGCATTCAGTTAAGAGATGTAAAGGGTTGGAAAGAGCCTTATTCCCAGCCTCCCAGCCTTACCATAAGAAAATAAAAGCTTAATCAAATGAAAATTAGTGACCTTTCTTGAATTCATTAGAGATCTGACATGGCAGGGAAAAGAACCTAAAATCTGGGAAGAGGCCAGGACCTACAGGGTGCAATAGGACCCAGGCATTTGCTTACCTAGGGCACATGCCATTGCATGCTGTATAATTTGTAAAGGAGATTCAGCTTAGAAATTGTAATGAACTGCTCCAGGTCACATATGGATGTGGAGCCACCGGGTCCCAGAGATAGAATTATTTGTATCCTCTTGCAGTCCTGTCTTCCAAGGGTATGATGAGACACTCAAAGAGAAGATAGGCAAGACTCCTAAGAAAGTTTTCCTAATTGTACTGACTTGGGGGAGGAAATAGTAGCTACTCCTGAAACACCTCCCAGACCCATCTCCCATATCTCCCCTATGGAACAAAAATCTTAAGCTACAGGGCAAAGAATGATAACAATTGTCAGTTTAGGGCACTGGCGAAAATCCATTGAAACTGCAGGAAAGGAAGAAAAAAAATTAAACTCTACTCTGAGGGTGGCAGCCCAGGACTACAGCTGGTACAGGCTTAAATCCACAGTAACTGCCTCATACTAAGGCTTGGTGAGAGAATACACCCCTTCTGGCTCTCCCTACCACCATGCTAACAAGTGTTGAGTAAAAGTAACCTATAGCTGAGATTGCTGCAAGAGACAGATTCTCTCTAGGAAACAATACAGAAGGAAGACTCTAAGGTAAGAAGGGAATAGATACTGAGGGGGAAGAAAAACTAGGAAACAGTACAGAAGGAAGAACTCTAACGTAAGAAGGGAGTAAACACTGAGGGGGAAGAAAAACCCTCTGGCAAATTAGCTCACATCCTAAACGCAAGGTATTGCTAGAGGAATTTGAGGCTACGGTGCACTGAAAATAATCACAATAGTCCTCCCTTATCCACGGGGGATATGTTCCAAGACCACCAGCGAATGCCTGAAACCTCAAATTGTGCCAAACCTGATTGCTGTCATTGGGAATATGTCTCTGTTTATGTCTTCCACCCACAAATTTAGTGCCTTTCCCATCTTTATAAGCCTTTATCATGGACCATGGTTGTAACTTTTGCAGTTTGAGGCGCAACAGCAAAATTAGTACAAATTTCGTTTTTCTTCTTTACAATTTCATGGATAGAAGACTCATTCTTACCATAGATCTTAGCAACCTCAGCATATAATTTTCATTATTTATTAGTTGAGAACTTTCACCTTTTCACTTAAAGGAAGCGCTTTATAACTTCCCTTTGGCTTATTCTAATTGACAGCATCATTACTCTGGTACTTGGGACTATTATCAACTAAAATAAGGGTTACTTAACACAAGCTCTGTGATACCATGACAGTCACAGTCGATCCGATAACTGAGTTGGCTATTGAGTGACTAATGGTGACTGGTGTTTATAGCATGGAGATACTGGGCAAAGGAATGATTCACATCCTGGGCAGGATGGAGTAGGATGGCACAAAATTTCATCACACTACTCAGAATGACATGCAATTTAAAACTTATACATTATTTCTGAAATCTTCCATTTAATATTTTTGGGTCACAATAGATTACAGTTCACTAAAACCGTGCAAAGTGAAACTGGATAAGGGAAAACTACGTTATGGCAACAACAAACCTCAAACCCAGATCAACTCCTGATTATATTAACACAAAACCTTCCACTAAAGACCTGGCAGCAAGAAAGACATGTATCTTTGTCCTTTGCAACACGCCCAACTTTCAACCAAAAAAAATGTATGAGACATAGGAAAAGGCAAAGAAAACCCACAGTCTGAAGAGACAAAGCAATCATATACAACCATCACAACTAAGATATGACACATAAAAATGACTGATTAATATGGTAAAGATGCTAATGGAGAAGATAGAAAACATGCAAGTTCAGCTAGATAATTTCAACAGAAAGATGGAAACTATGAAAAAGAATAATATGAAAATACTAAAAAAAAAAAAAACACACAGTAACAGAGCTGAAGATTGTCTTTGAGGGACTCAACAGTAGACTTGACAGCCACAGAAGGAATCGGTGAACTGGATAGAGATCAATAGAAATTCTGCAAACCAAAGTACAAAAAAAAAAAAAAAAAAAGAGTAGAGGAGAAAATCCCCACAACACAGTATCCAGGAGTGTTACACCATATCTAATTGTCTAAAATATACATAATTGAAATCCCCAAAGAATAAGTGAAAGAGAATGAGACTGAAGAAACATTTGAAGAAATAATAGCAGAAGATTTTCCAAGCTAATAACAAACACCAAAGTATAGATCCAAGAAGCTCAGAGAACACCAAGAAGGATAAATATAAAAACAAACACACAATAAGATCATCCAGGCATATCATGTTCAGACTGCTGAAAATCAAAGACAAGAAAATCATGAAGGCAGGCACCCTCTCCCTCAGAGGTACATTACCTACAGAGGAACAAGGATAAGAATACATAGCACTTCTCATCAGAAAACAAGTAAGCCAGAAAATAACAGCTTACTATTTTATTTTTAAAGTTCTGAAGGAAACTATCAACCCAGAATTCTATATCCAGAGAAATTAATAAAATATAAAGACTTTCTCCAGCTAACAAAAACTAAGAGAATGAATGCATTGGTAGCAGATTACCTTATAAGAAATGTTAAAAGAACTTCTTCAGGCTGAAGGAATATGATAGGTCAGAAACTTGAATCTTCTAGCCTGGCCAACATGGTGAAACCCTGTCTCTACTAAAAATACAAAAATTAGCCAGCTGTGGTGATGCATACCTGTAATCCCAGCTACTCTGAGGCTGAGGCAGGAGAATCGCTGGAACCCGGGAGGCGGAGGTTGTAGTGAGCCGAGATCACGCCACTGCACTTCAGTCTGAGCAGCAGAGTGAGAACCCATCTCAAAACAACAACAACAACAACAACAACAACAAAAAACTTGAATCCTTGAATCTACACAAGGAAATGAAGAGAATTGGAAATAGAATAAATTGAGGCAAAATATAATTTTTTCTTGTTATTAGTTGCTCTAAAAGATAATTTTCATAGCAAAAATAGTAAAATATGTTGTGTATTTATACCACATCGTTACCCAACACATGAAGCAGTATAATTTAAGTTAGACACAAATTATTTAAAAATGTATATTGTAACTCCTAAGACAACCACTAACAGTTATTTTAAACAAGTTAAATAATAATTCAATAGAGGAGATAAAATTAAATTATGATGCTTAATTAAAACTAGAGAAGGCAGAAAAAGAAGAAAAAATTAACAAAGAACAAACGGGGCAAAAAGAAATCACATTTCAAGATAGTTTAACCCAACCATTTAAAAAAATCACTAAATATGAAAGGTCTAAACACACCAGTTGTTCATAATATTCTTGTATTATCTTTTTAATATCTGTGGGGTCAATAGTTATGTACTCTTCATTTTTACATTGGTAATCTATGTCTTCATTTGTTTTTTTCTTGATTAGTCTGCAACAGAAGATTAAATAGCACGATTTCATTTATATAAAATTCTGGCATCTGTCCTGGAAAAAGTTCAGTCATTTCCTGCATTTGCTGAGACAGGAGGTTCTATAGGGATGATGAAGTGATGACTGTGAAAGGGTACCATGGAACTACTTTGGGGTTCATGGACATATTGACTTGATTGGTCATGGAAATATTGACATATACGTATATGTATATATGTATGCGTCATATACATATATGAATATATGTATACATACACATATGTACATATGTTTATGTGTATACATACATACATATATATGCCACATAATTATTGAGCACATACAATGTGTGCATTATATTGTACACAATTTATATCTCAATATCATTGATTGAAAAAAGAACTCAGTAGTAGAACAAAAGCCACAATATCCGTCTTTAATTTCCTATGTCTTTGACAGCAGCAAATCTGTAAATCTGCTCACATCCAAATTTGAAATGCCAGTATGGTGAGCCTTGGCCACCTTGGTCTTTTGCAAATAATGTGTCCAGACCCTTAGGACACAAAGATCAACTCTTCCATAAAATATAAAAATAAATAATAATGATGGGCAAATTTAAAGTTTTGTGTTAATGTGACCTATAATAAGCTTGGCTGGCAAAAATGCTCTTTGTAATCCAGAGATAACATATTTAAAGTTTTCTAACGACAATGGTTTACACTAGGATTTTATGACCCTTCAGTATTTAGAATCTAGTCCTCTAACAACTTTACCTTAATGATTATATAGTAAGTTGTATCTCTATAATCTACAAAAACTTCAGAAGAATTTATGTTGTATCAATTTATTATGTATTTGTTGCTATTTTATATTCTACACATCTTAAAAACTTTTAGAGGAGCTAAAGATGAACCCTTCAGTGTTTTCATAACTTAAGGGAAAAAAGGAATCAGTAGACATTTCACCTTCCAGACCCAACTGAAGATACAAAACCAACTGAAGATACAAAACCAACACATGTGATGATAGGAACGATCTGAAATTTCCCTTTCTCACTTAAATGAGAAGCAGAGCTCTGGTCTGCTTAGTCCAGGGAATAAAATTCTGTGGAAGGAGCCAAATCATTAAACTTCTGCCTTTAGTGCAGCTCTTTTAATTCCTTTGGCACCATGGTCAGTCAAGGTAGACCCTGAGAAAACAGCAGCAGGAACCAGGAGTTGGACATTCAGTCCTGATGCTGGCTTTAGCTTCAGGCAGAATATTCTGATATTACCCATTTTATTCCCCCAAGCTCACCTCTCTAGAAAAGAATAGCATCTCAGTGTGAAGCTGGCATCCTCTGGGTATTATCTCCTGGGAAGTACCAGAGTACAGTGGAAGTTGCCCAGAGTTGAGTTCAAGGTTTGAGAATCCTGGGCTCAATGGGACTATCAATGATCAATGCTAACTACAGCAGTGGAGATTATACAAAGACTTCTATATTCAGGGAAGAGAGAGTTTACCTGGAGACTAGAGGAGTCAGAGAAGGCTTTGCAGAGGGATACACTTGAGCTGCATCCAAAATTTGCTTGGTTGCAGGCAGGTTGGATTGAAGGGGAGCTTGTAGGATACAGGAATAGAGCTTTAGGAGATTTTGGCTAAATCTCCTAAAGAATAATTTCAATTATACTAAATAGCACTACTGGCCCCACATTGCCAAGGTGGAATGTATTTGTCAATATTGAAGAGTTTTCTCCATTTGCTACTGCTGCTGCAAAGGCAGAATCTGAACATAGTTGTTTAAAAGTCTTCCATGGCTATTTTGATCTCTTGTCCAAAGCTTTTGGATTTATTTTAAATCAATTTCATTCATGGAGATTTTGGAGGGAGGTAGGGCCTTTCAGTTACTCTAATTTATACCTGCAGGCACAGTCTATCCTTTTGTAAAATGTATTTTACTGGTATTTATGGAACAATTTACGCTGTCTAATCAAACAAATTAAAACACTTATTTTTGCTTTCCTCAATTCAGTCAATTGTTAATAATCATGTTGTCATTTTTTTCCAGACTTGGCACCAAAACTTTATTCATTCTCCTTAGGAATTCTGCCACCAACCTACTATAAAAACTGTCATTATCTCCTAAAGTCACAGTCCTGACATCTGTTAAGTAAAGGTTTATTTTACACTTCAAAAGTCAATCTGCACAGCTGACTGAACTCCTTCAGAATTTTACAGCTTGCTCTTGTCAAATATTTGGGAAAATAAAATTTGCTTTTAGAAAAAATATTTGGTTTTTACAGAAAAGAAAATACTCTTTATTTATCAAAAAATTATTTGCTTTCCCTGAAAAACACATGTACTCAACTTTTCTTATCAATTGCTTTTTAGAACCAATATAAAAGTAAATAAAAGTGAAATAAATTTGCATGCTTAATTTCAAATGACAATTTCTTTCTTCTAACAACCCTGAAGATTGAATAGGTCACCTAAGTTCTAGATATATTCTTAGAAAGAAAATCACAGCAACGTGGTTGGCCTTGAGAATAAGGGGAGAGACCACTGCTGCCTTTTCCCTGTTCCACTGGGAAACTTCTAGTCTCTCTCTGTAGTGTCTGCCTTACTGATTTAGATTTGAGCAATGGCCCTCTGTGTAAGATCCTATTGGACCCATCTCATAAATCATCTAGGGGACAAATCCCCACTTTCCCTCTAACATTGATGGAAACAAAGTAAGGAAATGAACACCTTTTAGAGCAGCGTTTCCCAACATTTTTGGCACCAGAGAGTGGTTTCCTGGAAGACAATTTTTCCATGGATCAGGTGGGGTTGGGGGTGGTTTCAGGACGATTCAAGTTCATTACATTTATTGCACACTTTATTTCTATTATCACATTGCAATATATAATGAGATAGTTATACAACTCACCGTAATGTAGAATCAGTGGGAGCCTTGAGCTTGTTTTCCTGGAACTAGACAGTCCCATCTGGGGGGATGGGAGACAGTGACAGATCGTCAGGCATTAGATTCTTATAAGGAGAGGGCAACCTGGATGCCTCACATGCGCAGTTCACAGTAGGGTTCCTGCTCCTGTGAAAACTGAATGCAACCACTGATCTGACGGGAGGCAGAGTGCAGGTGGTAATGAGGTATGAGGAGTGACTGTAAACACAGATGAAGCTTCCCTCTCTCACCTGCCTCTCACCTCCGCTGTGCAGCCTGGTTCCTAACAGGCCCTGGACTGACAGCAATCTGTGGCTCAGGAGTTAAAGACCCCTGTTTTAGAGCATCTGTCCAATATTGGCTCTATGCCAAGAACGTTCCATGGGTTATCGTATCTAATCCTTACAGCAGCACTTCAAGATAAGTATTGTCTTACCTGGAGTCTGAAGTTAAAGCTTATGATTTGACTCTAAATCTTTGCTGCTTTACAGCAAGCTACAAAATACCAGGCTTGCCCCTTTCACTGGCATACTTTTTTTCTTGTTATTGGGCATCTGACGATTCCAAGCTTCAGGTTCGCTTCAATGACAGCACATGCATCTGCAGCTACATGCATTTGTGAACCTGTAAATTCTTAACTGTAGATGAGAACTACTTCCAGACATACTGTGTTCTGGGTTGGCTACCTCTTTTTTTTCTCATGTGGATCTACAGTGAAATATGAATAGTGACGGATCTGAGCATAGAGTTGAATGTCTATAGGTGTTTTCATGTAGAAAGCTGAAACAATTTGCTACTGTTTCTGACATAGAAGCCATGCAGTTTCTTCTCTAGTTTCCTACATCTCAGTTTTCCTCTCACTGCATGAGGTATTGGAGGAGTAATGTGCAAGAAATCAGAAGACCTGGTCTCTGATACTTTTTCTGCCATTAATTTGCTATTTCCCACTAAAAAAGAAATCACTTGGCTTATTGCAACTTCATTCTCTCTTTGATGCAAAGAAGAGAGATAATAGTACCCAACTCTCTGGTTGCTATAAAAACCAAATAAGTCACGTGGAAGTAATTTGAAAACTATAAAGGACTTTTAATGATGCTAAAATTCAAATTTATTCTTGTTACACCCTGAGTAGAACCCTTCACAGCTTCCGGTGTTCTTAAATTAAAAGCCAACCTCCTTGTCACTGTTCACCAGTCCAGGTTCTGGGTTGCAAACAACTAGAATTAATTCTTATGATCTTTTATGGAAAGAAGGAACTCTTTGGAAGACAATAATGGGCTCAGAGAATTCCTGGGAGACTTAGGAAATGAGATGAACAGTGGGATCTCTGGAGGTCAGATGGAGGGAACAGTCTGGGAGGACAGAGCATCTGACAGTGCCACTGCCACTGCTGGATGAAATGGGGATGCCACTGCCATGAAGAATTCTAAACTCTTATTTTGATTTTGCATCTCTTGTTCCAGATTGAAAGACTCAGGGAGGTGAATGATTGGCTGAACATAGGTCCTAAGACTATGACTTGGATGCTAGCGGATGGATAGAGGATCACTTCTCTTTATCTTCCAGAGCAGGAGACTACAGCTACAGATACTACCAATGCCATGCACAGTCAGACATGCCCCCAAATAGAGAAAGAGGTTGCATGCTAGACAGTGAAACCAAAGCAACAAAAAAAAAAGCCTCAAACTCATACCCACCACTTCCTGCATAATCTCACCCTGCTTCACTCCTTAGCTCACCTGGCACCACAAAAAACCCCCTACCCACTCACCCCCACCAGCCCCCAGCCACGTTGCAGACTTGCAAGTCTTATTTCACTTAATTTTTTTGTGCCAAGCTCTTTTCTACCCCAATGCCACCCAACTGAGATACCTGGAATTCTCCACCATTCTCTATTTTTTTTTCCTTTGGCTAACCTTTCTTCACCTTAAAGTATCACCTGCATGGAAACCTCTGTGGAAAATACTTGTCTGACTACCATCATTCTTGTCCAAATCTAGATTAGCCCCACTCCCACCCATTGTAGACTGTCATACAAACTTGTGCTTGAAGAGGTTTCTTCTTCATTTCATTCATAATTAAATAAGCATTGACATGATTTTGTAAATATCTGTCTCACCCCTTAGAATGAGACAGATCATGAGAATATGATCTCTATCTCTTATTCATGGATGTACCCCAATTTTCAGTAGACACTCAAGAAAGTTTTATCAGTTGAATGAATGGGTTAATAGACAGGTGTGTGAGGATGTGCGTTCCAGCTCTGAGACCCTCACGTGTTTCCATTTTCCCCTGTTAGTAGGTATGATCTGTCCTCCTTCCTCCTTTAGGCTGTGAGATCCTGGAGACATGGCCATGTACTTACTCTTTTTTGTACCTTTCTCACTGGCATAATTCTAGGAACACTGCACAATGGCTCAGCAGATGGTTGGATACATGAAAAAAGTAGCTGAAGTGGTGGTGAAAAGACTCCTTCTTCTATTCTTCTTTGAGCCCTTCTGGTACATCTTAAATGAAATTACTTTTGTTACCATAAACCAAGAGAAAAAGAGTAAGTACAAGCATCTTATCATCAGATAAATATGGACTAGGTTTCCATTAGGTATGATAGGTGTTAAAAGTAATCTTAAAATTTCATTTTCCCCCACACCAAAGAGCTTACCTTAGAGTCTGGAAGACAGGTCGATAACACATGAGGAATTAAACAATAAAGCTGGAAACAATAATACAAGATAGTAGTAAAGGAGATGTTATGTGATAGTGTATCATTAATTGCCAATAGAGCACAGACAAGAAGAGCTATTCATTCTGAAGAGAAGGAGGTTTTAGCTTTTAGAGTAGCCCTCTGTCTTCGCTGACTACCATTCACAGACACGCACACTCTTCCCAAAGGAATTGCACCTTTTAAGAAACACTTCTCCCCACCTTCCTCCTTCCAGCCCCTCCTTCCCCCTCCTCCTTCCCAAGCACATTTTGTGTTGTGAATCCTGGATACAATCACCTTCTCATGCTCTAGGTTTCAGGCTGCAACTCTGTGTCTTTCTCAAGAATCTTTGTGTATGAATCATTGTCACACCAGAGGCCCCATAGCTGTTGCTGCTCTGCATAAGATAAGCACAAAGGTAGGTGTAGACATAAATGACATAAATGGTCACTGCTCCGGAAAGTCCATTATTTGGTTTGGCTGGACAACTCATTTGCAGCAAATTACAGTAGTTGCCATTTTTCATGTAGTTTTTTGTTTTAATTTTTTATCTTTTAAGTTCAGGAGTACAAGTGCCGGTTTGTTATATAGGTAAACTTGTGTCATGCGGGTTTGTTGTACAGATTATTTCATCACCCAGGTATTAAGCCTAGTACCCTGTGAAAGGAAAATATCTTAGGCCCCAAAAGTCACTAAGAAAAACTCAAGCCTGGAACTGCAAACCTGACTCCCATTCTACTCAAAGTCACCCCTCTGCTTACTGAGATAAATGCATATCTGATTTGCCTCTTTGGAAAGGCTAGTCAGAAACTCAAAAGAAGGTAACCATTTATGTCTCACCTGTCTGTGACCTGGAAGCTCCTCCTCGCTTCCAGTCTTCCTGCCTTTGCTTCAAGTCATCCCGCCTTTCCAGACCCAACCAATGTACTTCTTCCGTACATTGATTGATGTCTCATGTCTTCCTAAAATGTATAAAACTAAGCTGTGCTCTGACCACCTTGGGCACATGTCATCGGGACTTCCTGAGGCTGTCACCGGTGCATCCTCAATTTTGCCGTAATAAACTTTCTAAGTTAACTGAGACCTGTCTCAGATTTTCTGAGTTCACAACCCATTAGCTATTTTTCCTGATCCTCTCCCTCCTCCCACCCTCCAGCCCCTGATAGGCCCCAATTTTGTGTTGTTCCCCTCTATGTGTCCATGTGTTCTCATCATTTAGCTACCACTTATAAGTGAGAACATGCTGCATTTGGTTTTCTGTTCCTGCATTAGTTTGCCAAGGAAAATGGCCTCCAGCTCCATCCATGTTGCAGCCAACAATCATCTAGTTTTGTTAACCAGAAATGGGCCCCATCACTAAGAATCTTGGATTCTCTCTGTTCTCCTTGGACATTCAGCTTGCAGGGCTCTTGACTAGGAGTCTGGGTCAAGTTCAGAGACAGACTGACCAGTACGGATTCCAGCTCTGCTGCTTTCTTTAACTTCCTTATGCCTCAGCTTTCTCATTAGTAAAATGGATGCCATAAAAGGATCTACCTTCTGGGTTTATTGTGAACATTTAAAAATGGCACACATGAAGCTTGGCACACTACGTGGCACAGAGGAATCCGCAAATTTTAGCTGTCAGTATTACTGTTGTAGGACTTTCTCCTTAGTTAAGCTAAAAGCGGGATCCTTGTCACAGGACCAGGAAAGATTAGGCTCGTGGATACATGGAAGGGTGAAAAAAATGGAATTTACTGGGCAAAAAGGAAAGAAACTCAGCAAAGCAAGAGAGGTTCCTGTTAATAAGCCCCAATCTCATAGACTGAATCCCAGGTTACCACCCAGGAACAAGAGGGGCCAGGCTCCTCCCTGCTGCAAAGGGCATGAACTTCTGTGGCTCCACCCCACCTTCCCAGTGTACAGGCCAGACATAAGTTTTCCAGGGACCTCTTTA
This sequence comes from Nomascus leucogenys, assembly GCF_006542625.1. NCBI lineage: Eukaryota > Metazoa > Chordata > Mammalia > Primates > Hylobatidae > Nomascus > Nomascus leucogenys. The sequence goes on along the minus strand of NC_044398.1, from coordinate 48,410,300 downwards.
TATTTGGCTCTCTCATTACTGTAGTTGAAACGTTTTTGGCTGCTTTAGCTGTTGCATGTATGTGTATTTTCCCCAACTTTTTTTTTTTTTTATATATATCCCTTCACTCTTTCCCACCACATATTCCATAGAAAACATTTGTGATTGGACAGAAAAGTGAAAATTATCCCTTTGCATTGAAGCTTTAATGGTAACAAACCCACGTGAATCCTTCACAGTCAGCTGTAGCACAACGCCTGCTGGTTAAAGCTCAACAGGCTGGTCAGGCTTGCTGGTGGAGTGTGTGTGCTCTACCAGTAACCTCAGGGATGGGAAGTGAACTCACAGGGTTAACAAGAATGAACAGAAATCGAGTTATAATTAAACATTTATCAGGCTGTACTTTGGCCCACTTCCTTGTAGCGGAAAGTCACGTAGCACTAGATACTCACCATTTGCATTCCCATTGTTCCTAGAGATAGGATTTTTGGAGTTAGAATCATAAGACTTTTGTTGAAGATAGAGAGGATCTCCAGCATTAGGTCATAAGGCTTTTGCTTAAGGTGTTTTTCACATCCTGAATCCCAGTGCAACAGCTGATGCCCACTGGTTTGAAGACCCCCATAGAGGAAAAGAAGCAGAATGAGAATACAGCTTCTTCATCTCCTTGTCCCATGACTTCATTCTGCATTCTGACCAGTCAACGATCTCCAAACTTCAGACCACTCCAAAGCCCTTAAAAACCCTAGCCCCAAACTCCTCAGGGAGACAGATGTGAAGTTTCCTCCCATCTCCTCATTTGGTGGCCCTATGATTAAACCCCTTTCTCTCTGCAATGTGGTGACTTGCTGTGTGCATTGGGCAACTGACCTGTTACCATTACAGAGGCACGTCAGGAGTCGGGTAAGAAGGGTCAACCTTGTGAGCTGTGTGTCTTGCAGCAGAAGCAGCATAGCTTCCAGAGAGCAGCTGGAGGAGGAATGGGAAGCGGGCCAGGCCTACCCGTTCTCCATGTGGCTCTGCTTAGTGAAAAGGACCTTTCCCTCTCCCCTGGTGCTCTTGCCAGTCTGGAGTCGTGGTCATTGTCTGGAATGATTACTCCTGTTGTTTCAGCAATCAACAGCCTGAATTGTGTTCATCTCACTGAGATTAGAGAGAGAGAAAAAAAATCTCAACTGTACAGTGGACCACAGCAGTCTGTGTGAGCAGGCTAATCAGGAAAACAATTTCCACCTGGGCAAAGCGGCATTCAGGACAACAAATACTAGTCATTTTCGGGCAATTAGAGATGGTTGTTCTCCTTTCTCCATGCATGTTAAATTGTGTGTGTACAGCACAGGGCAGAAACACTAAGCAGAAAGGAATAAAAGAGACCCAACATCCTCCTTTTAATTAGCTTCTCCTCTGACATGAGTCACATCTCCCTCTGTCCACCCTTCCTAGGTCCTCTAATCATTTCTTACCATGGGCAATGAACATATGTCCCCTCCATTCCCCTAACAGGCACCTGTCTGCACAAGGAGGCTGGTGAACCCCCGCTTCCCCTCCCTCTCTGCCGATGGAGATGTTTCAGCTTCGAATTTCAATTCGGCCCCTGGGTCTGAGGCCCAATTTTGAACAAGTTGGCATGGGGTGGCTTCTGGTGGTGTACTTTTTAATTGCATTATCCTGGGTGATGAAAATCTTTTCATTCTTCATGCGTAAAGCCCGTGCAGCACGGGGCACACACTTCCCACCGTGACTTTGAGCCGGGGCCCAGTTCCCTCCCAGGGCCACTTTGTCAGCTGTTCTAAGATCTTTTGTCATCTCAGTGCTATTAATTGCCCTTGAGCAGCACCAGGCTTTTTAATTCAGATTTCCCTAGAACAGCAGGAGGGAAAATGGAATGATTATAAAAGAGGGTTAATGTTAATTGCTAATGTAGGTAGAGGTTTTTGTCCTTGGTTAAGATAGCCCTTTACATTTTGTAATCTTGAAATAAAGAAGTAGAGACTGAGTAAAGAATCCTTGCAATCCAAGGACCTTCTTGATAAACTGCAGGAGAGGAGATGAATGTACTTTGCTTTGTTTCCTTGGTTTATTTGATCGAATCAGCCCACAATCAAGGTATCCAAAAGATCTTGCTTGAGTCAGAGATATAGAAGATGCCTGTTAGGGCTACACAGTAAATGCCCTGATTTCAGAGCCTCAGAGGGAGACAAGTGACAAAAATTCAATCTTAGAAATAGAAAGGAAATGTTATGTAGACTTCTTAGGAGACTTTTAATACCATCTATACTGCCGATGGCAGGTGAAACAATAAAGTATCACAAAAGGGCACCTGTGTGGGATTCAGAATAAAAAGTTAAAGGATCAAGACCTTGTTGTAGAATTTAAAAAGACTCCGAATAGAGTTTTAGCACCAAAAGGTAAGGTAATGCACTATTTTCACACCAAGAGTAAGAAGTCATGTTTTCCTTTTTTTTTTTAACAGAATTATTATTTTACCAATTTCTTCAGCAGAGCCTACAGATAAATATGGTGTTGCAATTATGTCCAGAGTTGTATTATTTCACAATTTTTTTTGTATAAAAATTATTTTAGGCAATGTGAAAAAAAACTCACTTTGTATTGTGGTAGGTGAATATTTGTTTTTCCTTCAATGGTAATCATCAGAAATCCAAAGAAATGTGGCTTTTCGCACTCACAAAATCCAATTTTGGATCTTCATCCGAGTTCAACCCCACATTCCCCTTTAAAGGAGAAGACAGAAGACCCTCAAGCACCCGGTGGCTTCTTGCCACCATTTTGCAGGTGACAGTCTTTTGTTTGAGAAACCACTCAGCTTTGAATTTGCTGCAAGCCCTGGGAAGCTGGGCTGCACCATGGAGCTCTCAGTTATAGTGATCTCTCTCATTTTCATCAAATCATGACGACTTTCAGCACGATGTCAAACAACAAAGGAGGTTTGAAATATTTGAAATCTTGGGGGACAGATGCAGTGGCTCATGCTTGTAATCCCAGTGTTTTGGGAAGTCAAGGTGGGAGAATCACTGTAGGCCAGGAGTTTGAGACCAGCCTGGGCAGCATAGCAAGATCCTATCTGATATGGTTTGGAGGTTTGTCCCCTCCAAATCTCCTGCTGAGAGGTGCTTTCCAGTGTTGGAGGTGGAGCCTGGTGGGAGGTGTTTGGGTCATGGGGGTGGATCCCTCATGAATGGCTTGGTTTCATCCTTGTGAATATGCATTGATTTCTCTCTCTATTAATTCTTGCAAGATCTAATAGTTAAAAAGAGCCTGGCACCTCCTCCTTGCTTTCTTGCTCCCTTTCTCACCATGTGACATGCCTGCTCCCCTTCTCCCTTCTACCTTGAGTAAATCTTCCTGAGGACCTCACCAGAGGCTGAGCAGATGTTGGTGCCATGCTTATAAAGCCTGCAGAACCATGAGCCAAATACACCTCTTTTCTCTATGAATCACCCAGTCTCAGGTATTCTTTTATAGCAACACAATGGACTAACACACTAACTCTACAAAAATATTTAAAAATTAGCCTGGCACAATGGTGTGTGCCTGTAGTCTCAGCTACCTGGAGGCTGAGAAGTGAGGATCACTTGGACCCAGAAGTTCAAGCCTGCAGTGAGCTATGATTGTGCCACTGCACTCCAGACTGGATGGCAAAAAAAAAAAAAAAAAAAAAAAAAAAAAAAAAAAAAAAAAAAAGAAAAAGAAAGAAAGAAAGAAAAAGAAATCTTTAGGTACACCATTGCAGTCACCTAATGAGTGGTCAGTAAATGTTAGGCAGGATTTTAATATTGGCCAATCTGTGTCAGGACATTGTAGCATAGCAGGCGCAGTGTCATGCCTAAAATTAGAGTGACTCTTGAGGGTGAGAGGGAGCATCATTAATAATTGCACCGAGACAAAGGCAGAAAATGGGACAGTCCCAAACTTACAGCCATCCTCACTCAAATCATGTCCTATTTCTTCAGCATGGGTCTTGCCTGAAGCTATCGGGAGGGTCCCCCTTTTCCAGTGAATGCTGCTTTCAGTGTGAGCTTCTCTCCCCTGGCTTAGATGGGCCTGATTCCTCATTGAAATCCATCTACTTGCCATCCGTCTTCCCTGGACCCCACCTAAAAAAGCAACAACTGTGACTGTCTCACAGGCTAGCTGGCTCAAACAGTACACTGTCCTGGAGCTGATGCAAAGGGCAAAATCATTCATGGTGTCTGGCCACTGGCTCCTTCCATCAAGATAAAGCCCTCATCAGCGGGGAACTCTAGCCACGGAAGCACTCCTGGGCGCCCAAACGCAGCCGCCCCTCTCATCAGCTCGCAGCCGCAGCAGCACTTAGAGCCACAGATGACAAAGACCTTTCACAGAGGGGATCGATGTCAGGGTGAGCGGAGGAGAGCTGGCAGGAACAAAGATCCTCTGGTGCTCAGAATCTGCTCCATCCTCCAGGGAAAGGCAAGCGAACATTGTGCTGGTGATCATTTCTGCACCTGCCCGCCTGCCCCTCCCAAACACACTCTCATTTTTTTTAAGTCAATTGTCACTAAGAAAAAAAATCTGCTGCAGCGAAGTTTTTTTTCATTCTCTGTGATAGCCATGCCAAACATAATGTTTATAAGGTGAAGAATGGAGGAAAAAAGACCTCTTTCTGACTATGCTCTCAGAGAAATCCTCGGAAAAAGAAAAATTCAATCAAACCACATTTTTTAAACTTGAAATTACTGGATTAGAAGAGAGTGTGTAAAATCTACTGCTTCATTTTCTTTTTTTTTTTCCGGGAAGATAAGCATTTACAGCTTTTCTTAGTCTACACATTGCATTTTTCCTCCCCATCTTCCCTGTTCCTGCAACTCAAAAATGAGGGTTAATAATGCCTGCCTCTCACTGCCTGCCAGGATTTTGTGAGGATGATGATAATAAAATAACATGAATATTCTGTGTTTCTATGGTACTGTTTAGTTAATAAAGCACTTTCACTTCATCTTCCCAACAACCCAGTGAGGTGGGTGATATGCGTTGCTGCACCTCAATGTGGGTTGAAAGCCTCACGTGACACAAAACACCAGGCATCGTGCTCATTGATGGGGTCACTGTTAAAAATGATGATAATGAGTATCCACATTTTCAGCAGGACAGAATGGCTGGAATACTTCGTAGGCTGCCCCAGGCATCCTCTACTACCATATTTTTGCTTTCCAAAGAAGTGGGTGAATTGAGGTATGCTAGGGTTAGTTGTGGCAGGGTTGGGACAACAGCTCTGTTTGCTATACCACGCCTCTTAGTGCCCGCCCTTTCCAAATCCTGTATCCCCTAGAAAGATTGTGAACTTATTCAGCTCAATTCTCTCCTACTCCAGTGAGTCCTCACTGCCTTCCACCTGTCTTGGTTACATCATTCCGTAGTCAAGAGTGTCTGTGGTCCACGAGACAGCATGAAAGCCCACCTCCAGCATCCCTCCGGAAAGCCAACATGGTACAATCTCTTGTTTCTGTGCAGCTTGGCACTTTGACTCAGACGCAGGAGTTGGGCAGGAAGAACAAGGCCTTTTCAATCTCTGACTAAACTTCAGAAATTAAACTGCTGAAATTAAATGGATTTTTCAAAACGTCACTTGAGTTTTAGTTTGTTTTTGAGACAGAATTTCACTCTTGTTGCCCAAGCCAGAGTGCAACCGCGTGATCTTGGCTCACTGCAACCTCTGCTTCCCAGGTTCAAGTGATTCTCCTGCCTCAGCCCCCTGAGTAGCTGGGATTACAGACACATGCCACCACGCCCAGCTAATTTTTTATTTTTAGTAGAGACGGGGTTTCTCCATGTTGGCCAGGCTGGTCTCAAATGCCTGACCTCAGATGATCCGCCCGCCTCGGCCTCCCAAATACTGGGATTGCAGGCATGAGCCACGGTGCCTGGCTGCCACTTGAGTTTTAGATGACATTTCCCACCTGGAATCCTACTCCTTCATTGATGACAGCCACCTTCGCCTTGGTCCAGTGTCACTGCTCTCTTTGGTCTCAGATGGTGTTTCCTCAGGAAGCCTTTGAGGAGTTCTCCAAGTTCTTCCGTGGGCTCCCGCAGCACTTTGAGGTCACCCACCTGCAGCAGCAGCATCTCTTGTTTTCTCTGTTATCACTGTCAGTTTTCAAGACGATGAGCTTCTTGAAGGCAAGAACTATGATGCCTTTATCTTTCCATTTAAGGCATCTAGTTCATGGTTAATAAGTATTTTTTAAATGAGTTGAAAAGATGAATGAGTTAATCAAAGTGGCTTGGAGAAGAGAGAAAGTACTCGCTGTCTGGGCTTGCATGGAGCACCTGGACTCATGGGGGATCTGTCAGATGACTGTACTCACCAGAATCTCAGTGATTGGAGTTAATCCTGCACCCTCAAAGTTACCTCTGCTTCACTCTTTACACTGCAAAAGCATCATCCATCAACCACCTATCAACCCACAAGCTTCAAAGACTATTTTACAAGGTGGTGGGGAGTATACGTGTGAATTTTTCATAAAGTTCTCATTTAAGGGAATGATCAGAAAATCATGAGCCAAGTTTTTCTAACAGTCACCACTCTGGTTTCTTGAGGCCCCGAGCACGGAGCTGGGCACACTCTCTTTGCTGACTGGAGCTACTGACTTACATGGAAACCCAGGCTACTCAAATGATGTGCTGCAGGAGGGCAGAAGTGAACACAGGCAGTCAGGACTCAGTGCAGTGGCTCTGGGATTCATCTCTGCCCCTCCCTCAGTCAGTGCCAAATATGAATGAATCATCTCCTGGCTTGATAACCCACGACTGCTGCAATGCATTGCTGGCACTCATCTTCTATCGCATTTCAGTCCTTTCAGACAAGTCCCACTTTGCATGATTGATCATTATTTTTACTTTCATGAGGTTTAGGTGGGTGGGATGAAAACCACAGCAAAACAGTGTGGCAGGAAGTTCCCTTGCAAAAGATTCATGTATTACCTTTGGGTTATGGCTTCTTAAAACCCAAATTCTTAAGTGTTCTGAGGTTAAAAGCTTCCTATTTGCCACAAAGTTTAAGAATGATGATTTAACTTGTGTTAGTTTACAAATGCAATTTTACATTTGGCCGTCTTCAGATGCATGAGTCTTTAATTTTCACCGGGGAAGGTCACTATTAGAGAGATGGATTCTGGATTCCCGACAGAGCTCATTTGGGAAATGAAACTGAGGAATTCTGCTTAAGATACACAGTCTACCTCTTCTCCAGAAATGTTCTTGGTTGGGAGTGAGGTGAGAAGGGAACTGGCTGAGTCGTTCAGGTCTGGAAAGTGTGTTAGGTTGTTCTATATCATTGAGGTAAATGGAGGAAAAATAAGGGTGTAGTAACAGCCTATAAACTTTTCCTTCCATTTCTCCTTGTCTCCCAATAAGTAGATTAAAATAGGAAGGAATCCTGAATCCAATTAATCTAATCATAATACTTTAATTTTATAATTATAGCTACCATCTATCATTCAATAATAATGACTTATTATTTGTTAACCATAGCATGTGTAGCCCAATGAGCTGGCCACTGTTATTACCCATATTTTACAGATGAGGAAACTGCTGCTGAGAGCTGCGATGTCACCTGCCTAAGGTCACACTACTTAACACATGGCAGAGCCAGCATCATAACTGAAACTGAGGTTCGTCTGATGCTTTAGTCAACACTGTATGCTCCTCTTTTCCATTTTCTCTCTTGTTTAGAGGATAAAAAGAAGGACATCCTCAGGTGTTAGAGGACCTGCTCTAAGTCACACATCTGGCTAGTGGCACCGCCGTGATAATCACCATGGTCTCCTGACCCAAGGCTCTCCCTCCACTATGTATGGCCCTGTCACCATAGTACCCGACATGGCAACCATACAACCACATAGCTTCAATATTGTGAGAAACTTCCAATTCCTTACAATCGTTTCCTTTTTGATAAGAATTATTTCTATTTTATACCTAAATAATGTGTTTTTATAGACTTCTCTTTGTTCTATTCACAACTTTTTTCATAAAGTACTGCTTTTTAGATCATAGTTCTTAATTTTCAGTTGGGAAAAAAATGGCCACTCTAAAGAGATGCCCCACATATAGCTTTGGAACAAGGGTGTGTGTGGCAATTAAGCTACCCTAAGTGTAATCTAAGAGGGCAGTGAATGGGAATTGAAGGGCTCCGAAAAGCTGATGTATTCCACCCCATCCATCTGCTTCCCTGACTGAGGGTCTAAGATTCCTTTGGGTGAAGGTATTGTATCACCAATTACAACAGACATATGATGTTGCTTATTGTCTATTTAGCTCTTGCTTCAATGCATGGACTCTACAAGTTTTCTTGGAAGAGGTTAAAGTGAGAAGACCAAGGGAAGGCAAGTTTTGGCAGAAGAAGTGGAATTTAGGAAAGATTCAGGGCAGGAAAACTCAATACTAACAGTTAGTTTAGATAGAAATAAGGCCCAAGGGGACACTTGGGGTTGAGGCGAGTCAATATAGGAAGAAAAGATTTTTGCCAAGTTAAAAAAAATTATGATTCTCTTGCTAGCTAAGATACTTTCTAGAAATATTTAGGAATAGTTTGGTTAGTCCATGGGTGACACAGTGCCACATATTCAAAGTAGAGAACCTATGGAAACGGAAAGGGGTCCAAAAAGGTATATAAGGGGACCAAAAGACAAACTCACCCTGCTATCAAGTTCATGAAGTCCTGTCACTGACACCTGGCTATGGTTCCTTGAAAGGGCAGCCTTGCCGTGGTGCCTGTAACACATGCCCCCAGTAGAGTTCGGATCAAATCATTCCCTCTCTGAGGATGGGGGTGGGGACATTGACACACTGACCCTCTGAGTCTGTACAGTACAATCAGCCCCCTGGGTCCCAGCTTTCTTCCTCATGTGCAAAGCAGGGGTGTCCCCATGGTGTCCTGCAACTCTCTCTCCATCGCTTGCCCTGCCATGGCACATGCTGCCCAGCACATACCTAGAAGGGCTGATGGGCACTCAGATGGGGACAGGTGAAGAAAGATCATGGGTGCCACCATATTCCAGTGTCCACATTGGCCACCACCACCTCTGCCCTTCACCTGAGATTCAACCAGCCACACAACAAATCATTCTGTATTCTCATCAGATCAGACAACGTCTTCATTCACTCTCAGGTGTGGGGGACATGATTCAAACCAGAGAGAAGGTCCCAAGAGGGCCTTGCTGCTAAATTGGTTGGATAAGTGGCAAGTGCAGCAAATCAGTCCTTAGTGAGTTTAGCATTTGAGAATCACCATGATTATTGCTTGATGGGAGAAAAGGGAGAAGATGAGCTAGGAAACCAAGTAACCTATCCCTGACGTCCTATTGTTGAGTAATCAGGGCCAATCATAGACCCATGGTGCGAAGAAGGCTTTGTTAATCACAGTGTGCAGAAAATTATATTTTGGCTAAGGAAAGCCTCTTTAGCATGCATTTTGCCTATCATGTGGGCTTGGGGGGAAATTATGTAACAAGGAGAGGTGTTGCTTATAGGAAGCAAAGTGGCACCCTCTGTGTCCCCCACCATTCCTGTCTCAGACTCCAGGAAACTGCTTCCATTTTCCTACAGCTGCCAGGAGCAGGCAGTGGGCACCAGCACCTCCTTCCTTAAGTGAGCCCGGACACCCTGGCTGGGATTTGCCCACGGGAAGACTTTAGAGGGTGATATCCCACTATTGTCCACAGTTCATTTGGTGGAAGTTTATTCAGAAGCATTTCCCTGAATCTTAGGGGGTGAGTGCCTCTCTGACAGCCAAACAGAATGTGACTTCTTTCTTCCACCGTTCCCAGCAAAGCATGCAACCCCTGACTCTCAGTGGAGAATTTACTCCCTGAAAATAGCAGATCCTGGTTCTTAGACCTCCTAATTCACCACCATTGGTTCCCCATTCCCCTGTTGGCACAGGCTCGGGACATCTGAAACAAGTTAAATAGCAGCCTAGTTTCAATCAAGATATTTACTAAAATTTTTGTTTTTGTTTTTGCTAAAAAGAATAACAATACAAATAAATATAAAAACGTCACTTGGAGGTCAAACGTCTTATGAAAGTAAATACTGTGCTTGTTTTTTAAGGCAGTCAACGTTATTAAAATCCCCCATTTGGAAGATGGAGATTGGTTGGTTCTCCACTGTAGTAGGGTAAAACTCTGGAGAAGAAAAGCCTGGGTAGCTTTCTTGATGCTGCCTTGGTCCTTTGGGTGGGACATTGGAGTGCAGTAAGGAGAGAAAATCAATAAGAAGGTAGAAAGGAAGCAAAAGAGCTTAGGACCAGCCCTAGCAAAAGCAGAGACACTACCAGAGCCTCTCTGGCATCTTTGTTCCCTCCTGTGTGGGAAAATGATATCTGGAAGGAAGTGTGAGAGGATGGCACCTATTCCACACCCCTGATCATTCTTTCCCTTTGGAAGGACTTCCATTAGCACCAGACTCTTGGCCTCTCTCTTTACAAACCTTCACTCTTTCCTCCATAGTGACAAGGAGTGAGTAACCAAGCACAGGTCAAGAATGTTTGAATCTCGCCGGGCGCGGTGGCTCACGCTTGTAATCCCAGCACTTTGGAAGGCCGAGGCGGGCGGATCACGAGGTCAGGAGATCGAGACCACAGTGAAACCCCGTCTCTACTAAAAATATAAAAAATTAGCCAGGCGCCGTGGCGGGCGCCTGTAGTCCCAGCTACTCGGAGAGGCTGAGGCAGGAGAATGGCGTGAACCCGGGAGGCGGAGCTTGCAGTGAGCCGAGATTGCGCCACTGCACTCCAGCCTGGGCGACAGAGCAAGACTCCGTCTCAAAAAAAAAAAAAGAATGTTTGAATCTCAGTTTTATAGGTGCTATGAGATATTGGGTTAAGATTTCAAGACATTCCTCCAAGTCACCTTCCAAATGTATTTGTAAGTTTCTTCACACCAAGGGTCATGCGATATACTTCTTTGTGAATATCTGTCAACACCTGTTCTTTCATGGAACAGAGGTAATGTTTGGGAAAATGCTAACTTCCTTTTCTTTTTTGCATTTTTTGTGTATTTCTCCAACATGAGGCAGCGTTGGTCCAGTTATGAAGAGGAAGCACCGTGGTTAGGCAGAGATGGCCTATTTGGTGGTCCAAGGCTGTCTGGGTCTACTGAGCCAAGAGTTGGTGGCTGTTAAGGTGACTGAGAGACGTATAGGCTGGGTCAGGGACAGATGAGGGATACGCCAGACACTCAGCAGTGACTGCAGCACCATCAGCTGATGAGAAAAGGCCAAACCTTTAGGACCCTAACCAACTTGCACAAGAACAGGCCATGAGTTCATCAGCCATAGTGACCAAAAGCACCACCAACGTGTGGATTGGCTCTGGCAGCCACAGCAGAGTCAAATCCACTTTGGGGGCCCCTTTCCCCAGGCCACATAAGTTAGCCCAGCCTCTGCGGTCCCTGGGGTAGCATCTCAGAGACAAGCCAGGAGACAGAGGACCAATCTGAAAGACTGCTCAATTCTACCGAAAAGGCTGAATTAAACCTCAAAAGAGAGTGTCAATTTTTGTTTCCAATGGAGATTTAAACTGATCTAAAGATTTTCTCTCCACTACCTAGCAAATGGGCTCCCAGCTCATAAAAAAAATCAGGTCAGTTAGAGATTAAATAAAGAATCCATATCCTCTTCAAACATCCCACTTGTAGTAGGAATAATGTTGGCCAGGCTTTTGGTATCATCTATTTATTAAAATAGTAGTGTTGGCCGGGCACAGTGGCTCACACCTGTAATCCCAGCATATTGGGAGACCGAGGTGGATGGATCACTTGAGGTCAGGAGTTCAAGACCAGCCTGGCCAACACGGTGAAACCCCATCTCTACTAAAAATAGAAAAAAATTAGCCAGGCATGGTGGTGGGCGCCTGTAATCACAGCTCTTCAGGAGGCTGAGACAGGAGAATCACTTGAACCCGGGAGGCAGAGGTTGCAGTGAGCTGAGATCGTGCCATTGCACTACAGCCTGGGCAACAAGAGTGAAACTCCATCTTAAAAAAAAAAAAAAAAGAAAGAATAATGTTGTGATCACGTTATATCCATTCCTTCCTTCATGTATTCAACAGATAGTGATCACACACCTACTACACATTAAGAATTGTGCTAGGCACTCAGGATACTGATTGAACTTGAGGAAGATGACAGATTTTTTTATGGTCCAGCAACAATGCTGTCTTCCTAGACAATAACAGAGGGGCCTTTACATGTGCTGGAAAAGTCAGACTCTTCAGCTAAGATATGTGCCTTAAATAGCTTAAGTCTTCTAAAGTTCTAATTCTCTGGTAAAATAGTTATTATTCCACTGAGAGTAACTGGCTTAAGATTATTGCTGCTGACTTTTTCTGCAATGGGATGAAATATGGACTATAATGAGACCACAGAAGGAAAGCATAGAGCCCAACCAAGAGTGGCTCCAAATATTTTTTCAGTAACATTTACGAATCAAAATATCATTGTGTCCAGGCATGGTGGCTCACGCCTGTAATCCCAGCACTTTGGGAGGCCAAGGAGGGGGGATCACTTGAGGCTAGGAGTTTGAGACCAACCTGGGCAACATGGTGAAGCCCTGTCTCTACCAAAAAAAAAAAAAAAAAAAGCTGGGCGTGATGGTGCGTGCCTGTAATTAGTCCTAGCTACTTGGGAGGCTGAGGTGGGAGGATTGCTTGAGTCTGGGAGGTGGAGATTGCAGTGAGCCAAGATTGTGCCACTGCACTCCAGCCTGGGCAACAGAGCAAGACCCTGTCTCAAAAAAAATTATCTATATATACTATTATATAATATATAATTATATATTATATAAATATTTTAATTATATAATATATAATATATATTTATATAAATTATTTATATATAATATAATTATGTATATATTTATACATAATTATATATGTATATATTTATACATAATTATATACTTTTATATATATTAAAAATTGTATAGCCAATCCTCAGAGCAATGAAAGAATTAGGTAGTTTATGGAGACCTAATCAGCTGTGCAAGTTTTCTAAACCCCATTGTAAAACTGATGAATCCAAAGCACAGGAGAAATTAGGAAATCTATCACACTGATAATTGGTACAAGAGGAAATACAAATAACAAACATGGAGAAATAATTTATATCTTCACAAGCGTAACCAAAGAACTGCATACTAAAGCAAACTTGAGGATTTATTTCACCTGAATTAGCAAAAAAAAAAAAATAGTATCAGCAATTTGCTTAAAAAAAACACTGTTATACATTCACTGCTATATTACCGTTGGCATTGGTATTATAAACATTTTTGGGAAAAGAAATATGACAAAGAACAGGCAGAACAACAAAGATTGTCATAAACTTTAGCCTAGCAATTTTATTCCTAAGACTTTATTCCAAGAAAATAATTCAGTAGAAGCAAAAACCCTGTGAAGAAAGAGGAAACGAAAAAAAGTCACAATTTGAACAGTCAACAAGAAAATGTAGTTACATTACACAATAAATTAAGATGCAGACACTGAGAAAAATAGCTAAGAAAAATATATGGCAATGTGAAAAATGTGAAGTGTTATTAAAATAAAAAGCAGAGCTAAAATGATACTACAATTGCCGCTATATAAAACATGAACATTATAATAAGCAAAAAATGGCAGCAGTTGTGTTGGGATGGCATGATTACTCTTTTTTCAACATTTTTAACATTGTTAAACATCTCATTTCAAATAAAAATGTATTCACAAATAAAATCTAAGATCTCCCTCAAATATATAATGGTGCATTGTCTGATAAATTTCAAAAATAGTCCCACGTATGATAGCTGCACTTCAGGGGCTGGGAAATGGCTTTTAACCAAGATCTATAAGGAGTGTGTTGAGTGGTTTGAGGTGTGTTCCGAATAGAAGCAGCACATCTAAAGTCATCGCTTCTTCCAGGAACCACATTAACCAGCTCCCTATCACTCAGCACATCAGACAGGGCCTCAGGCTTCCCAGAACTCCCACATGCTGGTGGAAATACTCTACAGAAAGCATGGAACAGCCAAGCCAACCAGCCAGGCTGAAAGGTTTTTAATTAGATCAGAAGGGTCCAGTGTGATCTGGATTTCACATGAAATCTATTTTTTTCATCTATTTTCTTATACTCAAATACTACTATTGTTAGTGTCTCTAGGAGACATTCAGCCTGGTTTAACTTATTATTTATTATTTTATTACTTTACCTTATTTTAATTATACAAATGTTACTTTTTATAAGACACAGTACTTCCTGGGTGTTTGAAAAGGAACCTACCAGGGCCCTTCATCTAAGCTTACTCACAAAAACAATGTCATGGATCTTTTTATTCAAGTGCAGAAAGGCAAGGAACTGAAAGGGGCAAGGAAGCTGGCCCACCTCTTTTGTTTGTGCTCAGCACTTTTGATCCCAAGACTTCCTGAGAGAAAAGAGCACAAACCACCCATGCAGAGAGGCAGAGTGCAGCTGAGTTTTCTATTGCTCCAATTTCCTCAGGAGGACCACCTCAGAGTGACAAGAAACAGAGAGACCATAACGCTGCTATTTTATGTTTTGTTTTATTTTATTTTATTTTATTTTATTTTATTTTATTTTATAGACGGAATCTCACTCTGTCACCCAGGCTAGAATGCAGTGACGCAATCTTGGCTCACTGCAACCTCCCCCTCCCAGGTTCAAGTGATTCTCCTGCGTCAGCCTCCTGAGTAGCTGGGATTACAGGCGTGTGCCACCATGCCTGGCTAATTTTTGTATTTTTAGGAGAGATGGGGTTTCCCCATGTTGCCAAAGCTGGTCTCAAACTCCTGACCTCAAGTGATCCAACCACCTCAGCCTCCCAAAGTGCTGGGATTACAGGCGTGAGCCACCACACGTGGCCAACGCTGCTATTTTAATAAGTAGATGATACCAAAAGCTTTAGCCGGCATTTTACAAAACCTCTCCTCTGACAGAGGAGGATTCTCCCTGGCATCTCCATGCACCTTCAGCAAACTCAGGTGACTTGTGCAGCGCGGTGGGTTAATGTTTCAGTTTCATCTCCTGCAGGGGGCTTAGTCCTATCAAGAGCAAGTGAGAACAGCTAGGAAAGTTGTTTCCTTTAAGCTCCAGGTTATTACTCAAAATGAACAGTTTTCCTTCAAAGAGCTTTTCTCTGATTATTTGTTACTAAATAATGAGCATAAACAGCCACGAAGTTATCTCACTTGAGATATTAAAGAGTACACTGAAAATAGACTCCAAAAATTCATATCCACTAAACTTACATCATCTTCTGTTTTGCCTTCTGACAATCATGTGAAAATCCCAAGGATGTTAGAATTTTATGCATCTATTATTAGGCCTGGGCAGGAATTTCCCCATGGAATTGCATGCACCCTACTTTGAGGAGGAACACCAGTAATGCAGCTTCAAAATTGCATAGCAAAGATGTTAAGGAAAAGGCTGTATCAAACCTGCTATTTCCTACAAAATAAGCAACACACTGAGCATTTCTTGAGCTTCTAAAACCTGGCCGGACAATGTGCTCTCACGCTAAAAAAATCCAAAGCTTGGAAAATCATTTCCCTGTATCACCTTTTCAGGACAATGTCTATATTCTTAGCTCTAGAGAAAATTCCACCAGTACATAACCCCACTCTGTCCTTATAAATGGTCCTCAACTGTTTCTTTAAGAGCCGAGGAGCCTATTTTCTAAAATGTAAATTACTTTATAAACTACTATAAAATTCCAATTTAATTCACATACATCAGAATAAAAGGGATGAGGCTGGCACGGTGGCTCATGCCTGTAATCCCAGCACTTTGGGACGGGGAGGCGGGCAGATCACTTGAGGAAAGGACTTCGAGACCAGCCTGGCCAACATGGAGAAACCTCGTCTCTACTAAAAATACAAAATTTAGTCAGGCATGGTGGTGCACACCTGTAATCCCAGCTACTCAGGAGGCTGAGGCAGGAGAATTGCTTGAACCCAGAACCCAGTGAGCCGAGATCGTGCCTCTTGCCTGGGCAAGAGAGTGAGGCTCTGTCTCAAAAAAAAAAAAAAAAAAAGCAAGAAAAGGTAGTGGTCTTGATCTGGTTACCTTCCAGAGTCAATTGGCAAAACCCCGTCTCTACTAAAAATACAAAAATCAGCTGAGTGCAGTGGTGCATGCCTGTAATGCCAACTACTTGGGAGGCTGAGGCAGGAGAATCACTTGAACCTGGGAAGCAGAGGTTGCAGCAAGTGGAGATCGCACCACTGCACTCCAGCCTGAGCAACAGAGTGAGCCTCTGTCTCAAATAAATAAATAAAAGAATATTAAAGTATAATAATAATAAAAAAACTGAAAAAAAAGAATAAAAAGGCTGAACATTTTCAGGGCACATACTTTATGTGGGCAGAGAGAAGGCAGATGTGGTAATGATAGCAAGGGAAGGAAATTCTGGTATTTTGGCCCTTTCCCTATAGCGAGGTATAAACTGGCATGAAAGTACGTGTCATGCAACCCAGGTTACTAAGACAGCCCTAACATGGCCATAAACCAGTGCATCCTATGAAACTGTTCTGTATAAAACATTTCCTTCCCACATTCACAGCTACTTAGCCATAGCTACGATTCCTTGGTGACTGAGGAGAGATTTTATCACTTGAACTGTTTTAAAGCAAGACCAAATAAACTGAACAAGTACAGCATTTGCAACCAGTTTCCCTTACAATTCTCTCATTATGACCCCACTTCATCACCAGTGTCAGGTCTGTTCAGGAAGAAGTTCCTACACAGTTCCAGAGAGGATTCTTCATCTGTAAGAGAAGTAATAATAATGATGTTTTAAGGCTGTTATCAGTATACTGAAATACTAAAATAACAACTGAGGTTTTTCTGCTCTCTCCCATCTTATAAAGCCAGGAGCTTCTAACAACAGTGGTTGCTGGTAAGGGATTTTATCAGGTGTGATTCTACCATCAAAATTCAAATATGATTTTTCATGCATTCCTGTGCACTTACCTCCAATAACTCCACAAGTTTTTCTCTGCATCTTTTATGGTCTTCTACGGAATTGGTAGGCTACTCACTTCTAGTTTCATCTCTGAGGCCTCTTTGCTAGTTTCTGTGTCTCTTTAGATGTTCAGCACAATAGAATCAACCAAATTCTCTAAGGAAACATGTCAGTTATTTGTGAGAGCATAGAGGACAGCCCTTCTCCTGGTGCTCTCTTATTATTACTGAATGCATAAAACGCTTTCTACTGTAACCCTGAGGAAAATGAGATTTCAAAAAAGAAAAAAAAAATGCCCGGTGCGGTGGCTCACGCCTGTAATCCCAGCACTTTGGGAGGCCAAAGCAGGAGGATCATGGGTTAAGGAGTTTGAGACCAGCCTCACCAACATGGTGAAACCCCGTTTCTACTAAAAATACAAAAATTAGCCGGGTGTGGTGGCGCACACCTGTAATCCCAGCTACTCAGGAGGCTGAGGCAGGAGAATCACTTGAACCTGGGAGGGGGAGGTTGCAGTGAGCCGAGATCATGCCACTGCACTCCAGCCTGGGTGAAAGAGCAAGACTCCAACTCAAAAAAAAAAAAAAAAAAAAAAATCCAGCTCTCTGGAGATAGAGGTGTAGAGGAGAGGACAGGGAAGACCTCATCAGAACTTACAGAAGACACCGTCACTGAGAATTCAGGCTTAAAACAGGGAACAGGAAGTAGTCGTCCAATAAGATGACCAAATTTTCAACTAAAAGAGAAGTCTTTTGCTGGTTATGACATGAAGATTGCATGTGCTGTCCCTTTGGAAAGACACAGCCACTATTAAAGCTACATTATGATTAATGGAATCAGGCCCAGATGTTAAGTTTCAGAAACAGGTAAAGAAGTCCTGCTTCCCAGACCTTCCAGCATAATTACTCAAAAGGGAGGATGGTAATAATTGCACATGCCCAAATCCTTGTGGGCACAGTTTGAAATTACCTACTATAAACCAGAAATTACTTCACAGTTTCTTGTTTTAACTTGAAAAGTTTTGTGAGTTGTGTATTCTACCCCATAATATACCTGTTTATTTTAATGCAAAAATAGTGTTTTAAATTGCCATTTATGTTTCCCTGGTGCACTACCGGCATATTAAGTGCCTCCACTTAATAAGTACCAAGTGTAGGGCACAGTTTAGACTTCTACACAGCGCTTGAGAGCCTTGCTACAATGCAGATTCTCATGGCAGCGGGGGCAGTGGGGACCAGGATTCTACATTGTAACAGGCCCTCCGGGGCACTCTGATTTAGACTAATTAGCCAGGACAGTAAGAATTGGGTCAGCCAAAAGTAGGGATTAAAAGTCTTTGGGTCCTTAGAAACTTGTATTATATGGGTGGCTTAAAGATCCATGCCAATGGCTTAAAATCCAGAAAAGGAACTTCTCAGATCTCATTCAGGAGCCAAGAATCGGAGCTGAACTCATTGTGAGCAGGGTGGTGGCAACATGAGTACGTTGCACAGTAAAGAAGCAGAGTGGGTGACCAGGAGCTGTGTCTGCAGAAGAAATTAGGAACCAGGCACTAAGAGGAAAAGAAAGTTCACCAGAACAACTTCCACCAGCATGATGAGCTCAGCATTTAAGCCAGAGAAGCATGTTGGGGGAGAGGGCAAATATTCCTGCTGAGCCAATGTGTGATCAAATTGTAACTTACCTGAGATATAGAATATTTATTTCTACAAGTTAGCAGTTGCTCTTTGGGAAAGTGTTACTTTATGTACATTAGGGTCTTAATCAATTTCCTTAGGAAAATTCCCAACTTTGTTCTTCATTGTGTTCTAAAGAATGTATGTGAACTCATTTCTTTTTTGTGTGTTTGCTTGTTTGAGACAGTGTCTTGTTTTGTCACCCAGGCTGGAGTGCAGTAGCACAATCTTGTCTCACTGCAGCCTCAACCTCCCAGGCCCAAGTGATCCTCTCACTTCATCCCCCCGAGTAGCTGGGACCACAGGCATGCATCACCTCACCCAGCTAATTTTTTAATTTTTTGTAGAGAGGGGGTATCACTATGTTTCCCAGGCTGGTCTCCATCTCTTTGGACTCAAGTGATCTTCCCACCTCTGCCTCCCAAAGTGCTGGGATTGATTACAAGTGTGAGCCACCACACCTGGCCTAAACTCTTATTTTTAAAGGGGAAAGGGATATGTCCAAATCTAGATAGAGCTAACTGTAGAGAAGAGTTCTAGAGGTCAGGTTCAGAGGCAGCTACAGCCCAAAAGTAGTGAGCAGGAACCTGTGATCATGGGCAGTCAGGAGAGAAACAGCTGCAGGAGACAGTTGGGGCCACTGCTCCCCTCACCCCTGCTCTTTGCCTCTAAAGCTGAGCCACCTCCCCGCAAGAAAAACTTGCAATTTCCCTCTGCTTGACTCATAGCCTAAGACTAGGATTCCCAAATTGAACTTCAAACTGGTGCTCACATATGAGGTATGTCCTGCAGAGGTATGAGGTGTGGCTTGGGATTTCATCATCATGCCTCAGACCAAAGAGTAAGCAAAAGATAGAACCATGGCAGAGTCAGTGCTCCAGCAAATGACAGGCAGTTGTTTTTTGCTCTGTTCTATTTGGTTTTTTATGTCCTGAGTTTTAAGGACAGATTTTAATTCATAAGTAGCGTCTAGGTAGAGCATGAGCTTTGAGGAGCATCTCATTCTCCACCTTTCCCTAGGTCTACCACAAACGATGTACTGTGGCTCCAGTTCTCCCTCTGGCCTCTCTGTGGGTTGTCTCTACCTTTCCTCAGAAAAGTGTCAGCATGTCCTGGCCAATGAGCAACCCGGATGATCTGCTGTAGTATCAGCAGCCCCAGTCTAAGGAGAAGGCTGCTTGAGGTGGACAGGCCACAGAAAGCAGTGTAACCTTGCCTAGCCCTTGAGCTACAAGGATCAAGGGCTTTCCTCTTGCCTAGCCTTCATCTCTCTTCTTCATCCTCTCTCTAGGGACCTTTATCTTCCTCACTCCCCATTCAAGTATTTTAGAAAAGACAGAACACTTATACACTGTTGGTGGAAATATAAATTAGTACAGCCTCTATGGAAAAGACCATAGAGATCTTTCAAAGAACTAAAAGCAGATCTACCCTGCGACCCAGCAATCCCATAGGAAAATAAGTCATTATATTCAAAAGACATCTGCACTCCTATGTTTATCACAGCACAATTCGCAATTGCAAAGATATAGAATCAACCTAAGTACCCATTAACCAACAAGTGGATTTTTAAAAATGTGTTACACCATGGAATGTCTCTCTTTCTCTCTCTCTCTCTATACACACACACACACACACACAATGGAATACCACTCAGCCATAAAAAAGAATGAAATGATGTCTTTTGCAGCAACATGGATAGAACTGGAGGCCATTATCCTAAGCGAAGTAACTCAGGAATAGAAAACTAAACACTGCATGTTCTCACTTATAAATGGGAGCTAAGCATAGGGCACACACAGGCATACAGAGTGGCATAATAAACATTGGAGATGCAGAAGTGGGGAGGGTGGAAGGAGTGTGAGGGATTAAAAAAATAACCTATTGGGTACAATGTACACTCTTCAGGTGATGGGTACAATAGAAGCCGAGACTTCACACTATACAATTCATCCATGTAACCAAAAACCGCTTGTACCCCTAAAGCTACTGATATTTTTTAAAGAAAAGACAAGACAGGAGAGGGTAAATACAATTGCTCTGAGAGTATTTGTACAAAAAAATTATATAGAAACCTACATACAAACAGGTTGTATAATCTTCCTGACCCTGAAAGGCTCTGTTCAAACAATTTATAAAGATTTAAGTCAAAGCAGTTAACACCTAAGACCCAATAGGATATTCAGAATGAGAACATTCCATTATTAAACCCATATTTATCAAATTGCTAACAGGCACTGAATACTATAGTTTATAGGAAGACTAAACAGCTTATAGACATACAGGTATCCTCAAAGTTAGTTTCTTAATTGCTGGTTCCAGTTATGCTAAGGTTTTCTGCATTCTATGTACTTGGTTACTTAGAGAGACAAGGCCCTTAGTTATGATGAAGAATATGAATTAAAGCATAAATCAGACACCCCAAGGAGCTTGCCTGGTTTGCCAAATACAGATACCATGCACATAAAAGTTGAGCTATAGAATGTGTTTTATTGTGATTATTGTCAAAACAATCCTCATTAACCAGAATAGAATATATGTTTCCTAATAATCACAACACAATGCATAACATTTATTGAGCAATTAGTAAGAGAAAGGCGGTGCTAATTGCTTTAGATGCATAATATAATTCACTCCTCACAAGATACTTGCTACAGAGGTGGAAACAGGACAAGAACTACTTGAATGTCTGTCAATTCCACTAGAAAGAATGAAATAAAACCAATCAATTTCCAATTTTGCATAACCCCATTGTTTCACCAGAATGAGATTCTGATTAGCCAAGCCTAGTGGTATATTCCTGTTCCTTGACTATGCTGTGGTGCGGAGAAGGATCTGGTAGGAGCCTCCATGGACACAATTGTCTTCCTAGCAAGAGGGCCATGCTGTCGATCTCTTTCATGAAAGCTTCTCCCAGAGTAAAAAGGTAACTGCCTTGCAGCAACTCAGAGCACCATTGAAAAGGCAAAATGCTGGGTGCTTAGGAAAAATGCAAAACACACTCAGAGAGGTTAAATAAGTTATTATCCAAGTTCACATAACTACCAAATGTTCATCTGTAGACAAGAAGACAGGATGCCTCAAGCTCAGTGTATGTTCTGTTACAACTTAAACTACTGTGCAGAAACCAAAAGACACACACACAAGGTCAATGTGTTTTAAGATGTGAACTGGGCTGGGTGCTGTGGCTCATGCCTGTAATCCCAGCGCTTTGGGAGGCTGAGGTGGGCAGGATCAGCTGAGGTCAGGGGTTCAAGACCAGCCTGATCAACATGGTGAAACACTGTCTCTACAAAAAATACAAAATTAGCCAGGCATGGTGGCACACACCTGTAATCCCAGGGACTCGGGAGGCTGAGGCAGGAGAATCACTTGAATCCGGGAGGTGGAGGTTGCAGTGAGCTGAGATGGTGCCATTTCACTCCAGGCTGGGCAACAAGAACCAGACTCCATCTCAAAAAAAAAAAAAAAAAAAAAAAAGATGTGAACTGATCAATTTCATCCTTCCTTCTCCCCATTGAGCCAGAAAGCACTTCAGAGAAGCCAGGGCTTCAAAATGACAAACTTGTGTCAAGAAAGTATTAAGTAAATAAATAACAAATGGCAAAGACTTTAACGGACTCATACAGGTCTGGTTTTAAACCCCCCCTTCTGCTACACAGAACCTATGAGGACTGAATTATATTATGCAGCCAAAGCAACTAGCTTGGTGCTTTTCCCTTAGTAATTGCTCAATAAATGTTATGCATTATAATATGATTATTAGGAAACATATTCTATTTTGATGGATGAGTTTTTCTTTTGAAAATATAGCAATTGAAGATAACATTTCAATTGAAGCAATTGATGATAAAGACTCTAGAATAAGGAAAGGTTTCTTAAAATTTCTTAAACAGATGACATCAGCACTCACCATAAAACAAAACCATAATAAATTGAAATACATAAAAAAAGTAAGAACTTTTGTTTATTAAAGAAATCAAGAATGGGAAGGAAAGCCAAGAGTGGGGGAAGATATTTGCAATACATATAAATGCCAAAGGACCCTTATCCAGCAACTACAAAGAACACCTCATCTATTGCTTGCTGTAGGACAAGTTATCCCAACATTTAGGGCCTAAAACAACAAATATGTATTATCTCACAGTTTCTGTGGGTCAGGAACCTGAGCATGACTTAGTTGAGTGCCTACGGCTTAGAGTCTCCCTTGAGATTGCAGTTGAGCTGTCAGCGGGGGCTCTGGTCATCTCAAGGCCTCACTCAGAGAGGAGCTGCTGTGGGCAGGAACCAGGTGCTTTCTGGCTCTTGGCTGGAGACATCAGTTTCTTGCCATGTGGCCACTCCATAGGTGAGCTCACAAGGCAGTTGGCTTCTCCTAGAGCAAAGGCTCCAAGATAGATAGGTAGATGATTGATAGATAGATAGATAGATAGATAGATAGATAGATAGATAGATAGATGATAGATAATAGATAAAAAGATAGATAAATAGATGATAGGTAGACAGATAATAGATGATAGACAGATGATAGATAATAGATAGATAGATGATAGATAATAGATAGATAGATGATAGATAATAGATGATTGATTGATAAAGATAGCTAGACAGACAGAGAACCAGCAAGACGGAAGTCACCATCTTCTTGTAACTGGATGTCAGAGTGATGTCTTTCTCACCTTTGCTGTATTCTACTCATCAGAAGTGAATCATGGTTGGGCACGGTGGCTCACTCCTGTAATCCCAGCACTTTGGGAGGCCAAAGGCAGATTGCTTGAGGTCAAGAGTTCGAGACCAGCCTGGCCAACATGGTGAAACCCCATCTCTACTAAAAATACAAAAAGTAGCTGGGTGTGGTAGTGGGCGCCTGTAATCCCAGCTACGTGGGAGGCTGAGGCACGATAATTGCTTAAACTGGACTTGGTTTGGGGCACAGAGGTTGCAGTGAGCTGAGCTCACACCACTCACTCGAGCCTGGGTAACAGAGCAGGACTCCATCTCAAAAAAAAAAAAAAAAGTGAGTCACACTCAAGGGAGAGGTACACAAGGGTGTGAACACAGAAGGGGAGGGTCCCTGGAGGCCGTTTTAGAGGCTTCCTACCACATTCTCACAAATCAATGAGAAGAAACAAACAGCATAATAGAAAAACAGACAAATAATTCCGCCCACACTTTATGAAATAAAATATCGCAATTGTCAATAAACAGAGGAAATAGTACTCATTAGTCATGAAAGAAATAAAAATGAAAACCAAGATGAAACACTTCCACATAACCAACAGAATAGCTAACAATAAAAAGGCAGAACATACATCAAGTGTGGGCAAGGGTGTGGGACAACTGGAATTCTCATATACAGCTGGGGGGAATATAAATTTGTATTATCACCTTACAAAATAATTTGGCAGTATTTATTAAAGCTAAACACATATATTCTATGACCCAGCACTTCCACACCTAGAAAAATGCCTAACAAAATTGCATGTATGTGTACACTCAAAAGGTGTGTGTAAGAAGATTCATAGCAGCTTTACTTGTAAGAAGATTCATAGCAGCTTTACTTATAATAACCTGTTCTCACTCATAGGTGGGAATTGAAAAATGAGAACTCATGGACACAGGAAGGGGAACATCACACTCCGGGGACTGTTGTGGGGTGGGCGGAGGGGGAGGGACAGCATTAGGAGATATACCTAATGCTAAATGATGAGTTAATGGGTGCAGCAAACCAACATGGCACATGGATACGTATGTAACAAACCTGCACATTGTGCACATGTACCCTAAAACCTAAAGTATAATAATAAAAAAATAAAAAAATAATAATAATAACCAAAAACCTGAAAACCTCCCAAATGTCTGCCAACAATAGAATAGATGAATAAATTGCAAATAATCATGCAATCAATTACAATAAAGCAACAAAAAGCGACAAACTACTGCTATATGTTAATAATATGAATGGATCTCATGAAATAACATTAAATAAAGAAATGAGCCAGAAAAATACACATCCTGTACAATCGTATTGATATAAAACTCAGAAACTGGCCAAACTAATCCATGATGAGGGGAATGAGGAGAGCGGTCTCTTTTTGTAGCGGTCTTACACTCAATGACTGTGAGGGATCAAGTTGGAAGGGACTAGGGACCTGGTAATGTCCTGTTTTCTTGATACAGTGATACGGGCCATTAACTTTGTGAAAATTCTATGTGCTGTGTACACTTATGATTCATGCACTCTTCTGTATGCATGTATTTCAATAAAATTTTTCCTAAAAAACCTTCGTGACAAACTTTCTTCTGCTCTGCTATTCAGAATGGCACTTGTGAATAAACTTACTAATAAATAAATTTATTTAAAACTGAAAATCTGTATCCATTGATGCTATGTCCTAAGTTCTAGTTCCTAAGGCCCTAAGTATCAAGATTTATCTTTTAACTGAATTCTTGGAAAGAAAAAATTCACCAACTTTTTTTTTTTAACATTTTGGTTTCTCTTCTCCCACAAAGGAGCGTTAGAAATGTTCTCCACTTTGGGCCAGGCACGGTGACTCACGTCTGTAATCCCAGCACTTTGGGAGGCTGAGGCTGGCATATCACCTGAGGTCAGGAGTTCGAGACCAGCCTGGCCAACATGGCGAAACCCTGTCTTCACTATAAACAGAAAAATTAGTCGGGCGTGGGTGTGGGCGCCTGTAGTCCCAGCTACTCAGGAGGCTGAGGCAGGAGAATTGCTCGAACCCGGGAGACAGAGGTTGCAGTGAGCTGAGATTGCACTCCAGCCTTGGCAACAGAGTGAGACTCCATCTCAGAAAAAAAGTTCTCCACTTTGGAGGACACCAAAAGTTGATCTGTCGTTCCCATCTTTAATGAGCCCACAGATTCCTCTTGCTAAAACATCTCAGTCTTAATATGAGAAAAAAGGTTTATAAAAGATTTAGATGTTTTATTTTCTCCATTAACATTTATTATGTACAAATTATTTGACACCCAGTAGTTTGTAGCTCTTTATCCAGCACCCATATTCTCAAATCTGCAGAATCAGGACACCGGTGTTTTGCATGGTGGTATCATGAGATATCACCATGTGTGTGTATGTGTGTAGATGTGTGTGTGTATATGTATGTGTACATGTGTGAATACATGTGTGTATACATGTACGTGTACATCTGTGAATACATATGTGTATGTGTATGTGCATGTGTGTGTGTATGTGTGCGTTGATGGGGTTCAGAAGAAACTGGTTCTGGGAGGGTTTTATGGAAATAGGTACAGATGGGGAATAAGACAAGGAGACCCAGAAAAGGAGAAATTTAGGAGAGAAGGAAGACTTGAGAGATTTCTTAGCCATATGTTGAAATTTCAAATACACTATCATGTTGATACCTGCATGCAAAACACATGTCCTGATTCTGCAGGTTTGGGAATATGGGTCCTGGATAAGGAGCTACAAACTATTCAGTGTCACATAACTTGTAGGTAATAAATATTAATGGAGAAAATAAAACATCTAAATATTTTATAAACCTTTTTTTCTGTGAAAGAGTGAGAGGGGCATATAAGGACTATGGCAGCAAGAAGTATAACCAAAATGTGGCCACAAGCATCATTTTTATGGCTTCATAGAACGTTGGGTTTGAAACAGATTTTTTTTTTTTTGAGTTGGAGTCTTGCTGTGTTGCCCAGACTGGAGTGCATTGGTGCAATCTCGGCTCACTGCAACCTCCGCCTCCCAGGTTCAAGCGATTATCCTGCCTCAGCCTCCTGAGCAGCTGAAATGATAGGCACATGCCACTACAACCAGCTAATTTTTGTATTTTTGGTAGAGATGAAGTTTCACCATGTTGGTCAGGCTAGTCTCAAACGCATGACCTTGTGATCCACCCACCTCAGTCCCCCAAAGTGCTGGGATTACAGGCGTGAGCCACCGCGCCCAGCCCTGAAATGGATCTTAAGAGTCATGTAATCTTACTCCAAAGTTGAATCTTAAATTTCTCTTTCATAAACTTCTGAAAGAGAGGTTTTAGTGGAGAAACAATGAGAGTAATAGATGGCATAGATTCATATATGTGTGATAGGACACTTGGTCCCTCAAGAGTCGCTAATTTAACCATTTGCATCCACTCTCTTTTTTCTCTAACATGACATTAGACTGGTTTTTCCATGAGATTTGAGGGTCCATATTGTTTTATAACCTCAGCACTGAAGAACTGTAAACAAATGTGCATGCATACTGAATAGCTGTATTCGGTACATTTAGGAGCAGTAAATCTTGTGTTCTTAAGCACTTTAAGTTATAGCTACTGAACAGCAAACACCCCATCGGCCATGCCAGGGAAGCTAGTGCTCTTCCAGAAAGCAAACTTTGAAAAGGTCTTCTTGCTCTATACCACCACCAACTCTTCGCTAACCTCCCAGCCTCCTTTTCAAACTAAATGTGTATCCCTCTCTCCGAAGCCATGGTGACACACAAATGATGAGAGTTGCTAAGTGGATATCTTCATCTTTGTTCTTCTTTTTCCAACTTCACTGTAAACTCTGCTTCAGAATGAAAGCTTTCTACATGCATCCAACATAGAAATCTGAAAAACAAACAAACAAACAAACAAACACCTACTCTTTCTTTGTGCATCACTTAAAGATCTATGTAAATGCCTCCTAGTGAGCAATACCTCCTTTTGTTTAAGATTTGAAATCATTAGTTTTAAATTAGAATTAATGTTTGACATCAAGCAGTAGGCGTTGATGGCAGAAAATTGATCAGTCTCAGGAAACTAAATAGTGGATTAAACACATACATGCTACAGAGTATATCCTGTGTACTGTCTAGTACGTTAAATGCATGTTTCTTGGGCATCGCACATAGATAGTTAAAAACAATGATTTTCTCATAAACTCTCCTATACCAAAGACTTGTTTTCTTCAAAGGTGAAAAATGGATGCATGAGTGCCGTATTTGAATGCAAACCTCATAGACTAGTAGACTGTGATGGAGTCACAGTGTCATATCCAGTTGGATGGACCTTTTCTAATAGTTTCCATTTTTATCGAAGGCAAAATGAAAGCTATTTTCAATGCAGAAGCAATTCTAAACAACACCCACCAGAATTAGCGAAGCAACATTTCATCAGAAAATCACCTGCAGAATTTAGAATGCAATTTAGAATTACTAATTAGTGTGTTAAATGGATATATTCAGAAAGTGTGGGGGGGGGATGAGTCAACACTTCTGAAAGAACCTTAATTTCAGAATTTCCTGAGTGAGTGCCCCAAATTATAAGCCTACCCACACATTAGTACATGGGTTAGAGAAGTCGGCTCACCCAGACATTTGTTGTGTGCATAATTTTAAAAAGAATAAATACTACTTTGGAAACTGCTCTGGTTCATTTTGCCAAAAGTAACACCCTTTCTGGGCACAATGCCACTAGATACTCACCCTGCTTTCTTTGTGTCTGCAGGACCCTGAAACATTGTTTGCAATTTTATCAAAGGATTCATTGGATCAGAGGAAAATCAGAGAGAACATATTGTCCATTAAAATGTAGAAAGGTGGGCCTAAGATGCCTTAGAAGAAAGCAAGCTTTTATCATAACACATTGTTTACCTTTTCATTATTTATTTTAAACTTGAATCCTATTATTTCACCATCTCTACTGTAACCCAGCCATCATTTCTTACCAACTCTTAACTAGGCTATTGCAGTAGCTCCCTCCGTGGCTTCCTGGTCTTCAGCCTGGTTCAATACAGCCCAGTTTCCATTCAACAGCCAGCATGAGCTCTCTAGAGCTGCCTGGACAGCTGAGGCTCTGCAAGCAGGAGAGGTGATCGCATACAGAGGAGGCGCCCATTCCTATGAGGACAAACCTCCAGCTCCTCCAAGATGGGAAGACCCAATAGAGTCAACTCACTGTTACAGCATCTGTTGGTCCCCTTGGGGAACGGTGCCTTGGTGAGGGCTCAGTGCTGGTATCTGTTGCCGACAAGTTGGGCATTCCCTCCGAAACAGCAGTAGTGAAACAGACCTTGGTGAGTGAAGCGCATGCTGCTGGGCTCATTGGTAACCTCTGTCTTTGTCACCAAGGCCATGATGCTCATGAGCCTATCATGGCAGCTCTGGGTGGCTGGTGACAAAGCTGACGAATGTCAACCAGTCATGTCATTTTATCTATGTGGTTACTCAGTGCCGTTTCCGTGGTGGGTGGATGCTTTCTGGGCATTCATGCATGATACCAACATCTTCATGCTTTGTGCCCACTCCCATTTTCTCATGCACATATCCCTCCTCCAGAACCCCTTGTCCCAATCATTTAGCCCACTTCCTTCTATGCCACCGTCCAGAGATCTGATTGTATTCTCACCTCTGGCAACTTCAGGTGTGCTGCTCAAAGCTTTACCCATTGGGAGAACATTTTTTTTCCACCATCCAGTCACCCATGAATGTGGCTGCAATGCAACTCCTGTTCATTTTTGGCTTGCCCCCACATACCAAACCAAGTCATCTATAGACCAACTTTGAAACTTTCTCTTGTCTTTCATTCTTACTTTTTTTTTTTTTGGAAGAGTCTCACTCTGTCGCCAGGTTGGAGTGCAGTGGCACAATCTCAGCTTACTGCAACCTCTGCCTCCTGGGTTGAAGTGATTCTCCTGACTCAGCTTCCCAAGCAGCTGGGACTGCAGGTTCATGCCACCACACCCAGCTAATTTTTGTATTTTTAGTAGAGACGGGGTTTCACCATGTTGGCCAGGATGGTCTCCGTTGCTTGACCTCGTGATCCGCCCACCTCAGCCTCTCAAAGTCCTGGGATTACAGGCATGAGCCACCGCGCCCAGCTGAAACTTTCTCTTTTCTTAAGAGACAGAGTCTCTCTCTGTTGCCCAGGCTAAAGTGCAGAAGTGCAATCACAGCTCACTGCAGCCTCCAACTCCTGGGCTCAGGCAATCTTCCCTCCTCAGCCTCCTGAGTAGCTAGATATGCACCACCATTACTAGTTAATTAAAAAAAAATTTTTTTTGGAGAGATTGGGTCTTGCTATGTTGCTCAGGCTGGTCATCAACCTTGAACGTTTAAATGTTTTCCTCCTCCTCGAGCTGGTCATAGGCAGTAAGTGCACTAGTGCAACTACAGTGAGTGACAAGGGGGTTTGGGCTACCTCCTCGTGCAACTGACATGTGCCTGCTGGCCCTGCTGTAATTTGATCCCAGATGCCCCATTTTCATCTTAGAGTGGACTTTCTGAGCTTATTGTCTTTAGGACTTGGAAGGTTCAATGGAACGCAGTTCATAAGTGGAAGTTCTAAACACATGGTCACCCGCTATCCCACAGCTAAGTGTTCCAATTCTATCAGGGCCCAGTGATGCACAGGGACTGTTTCCCAAGGCACGCCACTCTCTGCTGAGGATGACCTGGCTTCACTTCAGAATCACAGGAGCCTGAGTTGTGATTTTCCTACCAGAGCTTGTCATAAGTTTCATACTGCATCATGCCTTCCCCACTGTCATTTCCCAAACCATAGGGTCTGCCTGATCAGATGATCCCAACAGCAGAGCTGATTGCTTCACGGCCTGGACCCAAAGCAGTGCTCTTTCCCACTCTGAGTGCTGTGCAAACTGGCAGCCTTCTTTGTTATCTGGTACATGCACTGGAGCAGTTTTCCCAGGGTGGAATATGTGGCCACCAGATTCTAAAGCGGCTCACTAGGTACCACACTTCTTTTCCTGCATGAAGAATTCAAGATGTCAAAATGTGCATTTTTTTTGAAAAGTATATCCCAGCATGACAGTGACCAGAGGACCCCCTAAAAACTTCACTGAATTGTCTAGTGATCTTCATAGGGTTTCTCTCCCACCCTCTAGAGCACAGGTGACTTTCCAAGGCCTCCAGGGCACTGCTGTTTCTTGCTCATCCCATCCAAGCAGCATGATGTTGATAAGATGGTTGGTGTGACTGGGGAATGGTCCATACCTCTTCACACTGTGTTATGACAGAGCAGGACGACTAATATAGCCCTCAGGAAAAACTATAAGTGAACATTGTCCTTTTCACATCAACATGAAGTGTTTCTCATCCCTTTTCTCTTCTCTTCTCTTCTTCCTCTTCTTCTCCTTCTTGGGTTTTGTTTTGTTTTGTTTTGTTTTGTTTTGTTTTTTGTGACAGGGTGTCACTCTGGAGTGCAGTGGCTCAATCATACCTCATTGCAGCCTCAACCTCCTGGACTCAAGCAATCCTCTCACCTCAGCCTCCCCGTTAGCTGGGACTACAGGTGGGTGCCACAACTTCTGGCTATTTTTTTGTAAATTTTTTATAGAGACAGAGTCCCACTATGTTGTCCAGGCTGGTCTCAAACTCCTGGGCTCCAGCAATCCTCCCAGCTCAACCTCCCAAAGTGTTGGGATTACAGGCATGAACCACTGCACCCAGCCTCTGTTACTTTTTCCTAATTGAAGTGAAGAAGAGTACACTTTGCCAACTGATGACTATATCCCATGTAGCTGAGCTTAATCTGCTTTTTCAGTAACACCAGAATTGGCAAGCAATTTCCAGGATGGCTATAGGTTGGTTAAGCCTGTGGTACTCTTAAGTCATTCCCCAGGACCAATATGGTTTCTCCAGGGACCAGCCTGGCAAATTAAACTGAGAAATGACAGAGACCAATGCTCCTACATCTTTCAGGTCACTAATCTCTGTCATCTGCTCACAGTATCGGTTAATTCCATTTGGCCTTCTTAATTATAAAAAATTCTTACTCTACAGACCAGGGACACAATGTGGGATTACTCCAATAGTCAAATGCATAGATTCCACTTACACACTTAGGAACTGGAAAATGGCAACAGGCAAGTCTGTGGACCTAGGGGCCCACTGTGAGCTGAACTTTAGCCAGGACCATGGTTATTACTACTTAGTTCCCGCAGGCCCCATGCTGACCAAGAGCCACAATGATGTCTTGGGTCTCTGAGTACCAACGTCGACTCAGACACTGTAGCCAATTAGTTCTTGAAATATCTGTTTTATTCTCCCTTTCCACAGGGTACGGTCACCTAAATAAATGGCTATAGGTCACTTTGTGGAAGAACTAGAGAAGTGTCACAGGATCTACTTGTCATGATGTTATAGGATCCTGTAGGACCTGGCTACCTCTTAGTCAAAGGGCTACAGGTCTGAAAATTGGCTCCGGCGTGGGGACCAACCACCAAATTGTAACTTGTTATTGGGACAACCGCTTTCAGACTTTGACTCCTCCATTCTAACTTTGTTCTTCTTTTTAAATTAGAGATATTAAGTGGCACCTTGGTTGGCTGCGGTCAAGGGCAGTGTTCAGCAAACTACAGTCAGACCCAGCCTATTGTGAGTTTTTGTAAATAACGTTTTATTGGAACACATTCATGCTTATTAGGCTCTTCATTCTTTCCCTTGCTGTCTATGAAGGAAGCTTAGACATCTCTCCTTTGCTGAGGCTTGCCCATCATTTTTTCCTGGCTTGTAGGAGCCACTCCCATCAAATTAGTTTGTCCTATCCCCTGGGGCTTTGTTAGGGTGATAAAACTATATCCTGAGAAAATGATCCCAAATCAATGAATTCTTGGTTATCCAGCTTAACATTCTAGCCTCCTCAACCAAAAACCCTCAAGTCTAACCCCAGGAGTATTTGCATGGTACTGCCAGTACATACTGGATAGTTGTCTTCTTTCTTTTTTCTTTTTCAACAGGGTGTCACTCTGTTGGCCAGGCTGGAGTGCAGTGGCATGATCAGGACTCACTGCAGCCTCTACTTCCTGACAGAGCAGGAGTATCACCATCTTGGACAAGCACTGTCACTTTTAAATTCACCTGAATCAAAAACCACCTGAATCAAAAACCACCTGAATCCAAAGGCATCAGCCTAATGGCCAAGGTCAGCATGACCATAAGCCACAAGTAACATCTCTGACCAGAAACATTCCAAACTCCTCCCCAACCAGAAACACGCTAGCCCTAAGATAACCCACCTCCAGCCGGGAAGATGCCAGCCCTGAGATAACCCCCTTCCTGCTGGAAAGATGTCAGCCCCAAGATAACCTCCCCTCCACCCAGAGACATTCCAACCCCTTCATAAACATCTCCCCCACACAGAAACATTCCAAGCTTGTAATAAGCCCCTCACCCTAAAACCAACATATATTCTTAGTCTGTAAGAGAAAGCGCTCCTGACCAAAATTGGCCAGAAGCCCCTCTCGGGTTTTTCTCTAAAATAAACCTGTCTTTGACTGTTAAGCTGCATTCTGTGTTTCTTTCCTCTTTCTTTAACTCTTATACTTCCCAGGCTCAAATGATCCTCCTGCCTCAACCCCCAAGTAGCTGCACCATCATGCCCAGCTAATTTTTTTGAATTTTCGTAGAGATGAGGTCTCCCTATGCTGCCCAGGATTATCTCAAACTCCTGAGCTCAAGGGTTCCTCCTGCCTCAGCCTCCCAAATTGCTGCAATTACAGGCATGAGCCACCATGCCCCACCACATCTTATTTCTTTCTGTGTAGATCTCTTTCTTGCCTTACAAGGCACACCCTGACTATATCTGTGTTATCTTAGAATTTCACTCTATCAGTCTGGGAGCAGGAATGGAGATGGAGACAGGTCTCAAGGGCTGTGTCTGTCTCTTTTGGTGAGGAAGACCCTGTAGCATCTTTCAGCATGGTCAAAGTGCTAGCTCTTACTAGGGAAAGATGGGCCACCCATCCACGCCCAGAGGATGGGGGTGGGAATATCGTAGAGTCAACATCACTAAAGACATCTCTCCAGATTTCCCGCTTAAAGGAGTGTTTAATGTCTCTGGTGCTCTGAGATCCTCATAATTAGGTCTTGAGCTTGCCTTTTATTGTGCCTGCCCTTCAGCTATAGGTGGTAAAGGGTTCTTTATATGCAACCACCATTATCACTGGAGTCTCTATGTTTCCCACACTTAGCTATTAAGTGCATATTAATGGCTCTCAGTCTCTCATTCCCCACTAACATGCAGTCAGTGCACTTAGCCTTAGCCAGCCAACTGTGCTATATACATATATATATATATATATTTTTTTTTTTTTTTTGAGACGGAGTCTTGCTCTGTTGCCAGGCTAGAGTACTGGTGTGATCTCGGCTCACTGCAATTTCCACCTCCCGGGCTCAAGCAATTCCCCTGCCTCAGCCTCCTGAGTAGGTGAGATTACAGGCGCACATGACCACACCAGCTAATTTTGTGTATTTTAGTAGAGATGGGGTTTCACCATGTTGGCCAGGACGGTCTCAATCTCCTGACCTCATAATCCACCCACCTCGGCCTCCCAAAGTGCTGAGATTACAGATGTGAGCCACTGTACCCGGCCCAATTGTGCTATACTTATAAGAGGTTTCCCTCATATTTCCAAATGCAGATATCATCACACCCATCACAGCACTTGCCCTGACAGGAACATTTTCAAGGGCCCCTACCAGTGAAATATTAGCAGTTGGACTGCACCTTGTTCCCAGGACCATACATGTGCTTCTGATCTGACAAGTAGGTGAGTTAATTTTACAACTCCACCTTGCTGTCTGTTTTCTCAAACCACTCTTGGTACCACTTGTGTTAACCCAGATCCTCTGAGAAGCTGACATTGACAGGAGTAATATGCAAGGATTTTATTAAGGAAGATGCTTGAGAAAAGAAAATGAGGGCAAAAGCTGGAAAAGGATGGGA
The DNA here is from genome assembly GCF_006542625.1 of Nomascus leucogenys. Taxonomy (NCBI): domain Eukaryota; kingdom Metazoa; phylum Chordata; class Mammalia; order Primates; family Hylobatidae; genus Nomascus; species Nomascus leucogenys. The sequence goes on along the minus strand of NC_044398.1, from coordinate 48,375,955 downwards.
AAGATGTCAGGCTAGGAGGCAAGTGTGAATCTAAGTGAAGACAAGTGGGAGAGAATGTTGGGTGGAACTGTCCTAGACTGTCATGCAGTCTAAGGAAGCTTCAACAAAGCCAGCAGGGATTCCTTGAGTTTACATTGCCAAAAGAGGAGTTTAATGTCTCCCGGAAATGAATCTGCTTTTGTAGCCCCGCCATGCTCAGTTCTTGACAAGGGAGCAGTCTTGTCCAAGTAAGGTGTGGCCCCAGCCAAAATACAGCGATGTATTTCAAAGCATAGCATCTGGGGCTCTGGTTGCACTCCTTATAGTGGGAGCTCTGCAAGCCACAATTTTATGGCTACCATAGAAAGTCAGTGTAATTTCAATCAAAATCTTATGTGTATTTTTTTTTTTTTTTTTGGAAATTGACAAGCTAATTCTGAAATGTAAACAGAAAAGTAAAGGACCTAGAATACCTAAAACGATTTGGAAAAGGAACAAAGCTGAAGGACTTAGACAACCTAATTTCAAGACTACAGCAATCACATATAGAGTCATGTGTTGCTTAATGATGAGGATACATTCAGAAATGTGTAGGTGATTTTGTTGTTGATTTTGTATGTGTGAACATCCTAGAGTGCACTTATCAAACCTAGACAGTAGAGCCTCATATACCTGGGCTATATGGTCTAGCTTATTGCTCTTAGACTACAAACCTGCTCATCATGTTACTGTACTGGATACTGTAGGCAATGGGAGCACAATGGTAAGTATTTGTTTATCTATACATACCTAAACATAGAAGAAAGTATAGTAAAAACATGGTATTACAATCTTTTGGGGCCACCATCCAGTATGCAGTCTGTCATTGGCCAAAATGTCATACACTGCGTAACTGTACACATAAATTAATGAAATCAGCTTGACAGTACAGAATCCAGGAATAGACCCCTGTCTACAAGGTCTATTGCAGGGCTGTCCAAACTTTTGGCTTCCCTGGGCCACATTGGCAAAATGTGGCAGAATTGTCTTTGGTCGCACATAAAATACACTAATTCTAATGATAACTGATGAGCTAAAAAAAACAAAATCGCATAATGTTTATGAATTTTTATTGGGCTACATTCAAAGCCATCCTGGGCTGCATGCAGCCCATGGGCCATGGCTTGAACAAATGTGATCTGTTGGTTTTCAAAACAGTGCAAAGATTACTCAATAGGGAGAGATATTCCTCTCAACAAATGATGCTGGAACAATTGGATATCGAGGTGCAAAAAATGAACTTTGATTCTTACCTCACACTACATATAAAAATTAACTCAAAATGGACCATAGATCTAAATAACAAATCAAAACTATAAAATTTCCAGATGAGGATATGAGCTCATCTTTGTTGTTACCTTGGGTTAGGCAAAGATTTCTAAGAACATACAAATCATGAAGGAAAATTTTGATAACTTAAACTTTATTGAAATTTAAGCAACTGGGCACAGTGACTCATGCCTGTAATATCAACACTTTGGGAGGTTGAGGTGGGCAGATCGCTTGAGCTCAAGAGTTTAAGAGCAACCTGGGCAACATGGTGAAACCTCGTCTCTACAAAAAGTAAAAAAAAAAAATTAGCTGGCACACACCTGTAGTCCCAGCTACTTGGGAGGCTGAGGTGGAAGGATCACTTGAGCCCAGGAGGCAGAGTTTGCAGTGAGCCGAGATTGCACCACTGCACTCCAGCCTGGGTGACAGAGCCAGACCCTGTCTGAAAAAAAAAAGAAGAAGAAAGAAATTTAAAACTTTTGCTTTTGAAAATACATTGTGAAGACATTGAAAAGAAAATGCACAGACAGGGAGAAAATATTTGCAAAACATATATCCAGAATATATGCAGAATAGATAAAGAACTCTTACAAATCAATAATATGAAGACCACAGCCCAGTTTCATTTTTTTTAAAAAAAAAAGAAGGGAAAAAATTTTGAACTGATATTTCACCAAAGAAAATATATGAATGGCAAATAACATGAAAAAATGTTTGATACTCTAATTAGAACCACAATAAAATCCTACTACATATGAACTGGAATATCTAAAATTAAAAAGTCTAGCAATACCAAGTATTGCCAAGGATGTGAATGCTCGTGTATTGCTGGTAAATGCAAAATGGTGCAACCACTTTGGAAAACAATTTGGCTGTTTCATATAAAGTTAAACATACAGGTGCCATTTAATCCAGCAATCTCACACCTATGCATTTACCAAAATAAAGGAAAATATATATTCACACAGACTAGTGAATTCATGTTCATAGCAGCTTTATTATAATAGCCCCAAATTAGAATCAACCTAAATTTTGGCATATCTGCATATTCACACAATGGAATTACTTCTCAGCAATAAAAAGGAATGAACTACCAATATACCCAACAACATAGATAAATCTCACAACAATTATTCTAACTGAAAGAGTTCAGACACAAAAGACTATATGATTTTATTTATGTGAAATTCTAGAAAGGACAAAACTAGAGTAGCAGATCAGTGGTTCCCAGGGCCTGGAGCTGGGGAGAGGAGACTGTCAACACATGAGCACTGGGAAATGAGGGGATGATGGAAATGTTCTGTATATCATGAGGGTGGTTGTATAGGTGTTAAAGACAGAGAAAAGAACTCAAAAAGCAGCTCAACAGTCAAAGACAGGTTTATTTTGGGGAATAAACCTGAGAGGGGCTTCTGGCCAATTTCCGTCAGGAGTGCTATCTCTTACAGACTAACAGTATATATTGGTTTTAGGGTGAGGGGGCTTATCACAAGCTTAGAATGTTTCTGTGTTGGGCAGAAGTTTTTGACAGGGTTGGAATGTCTCTGAGTGGAGGGAAGGTTATCTTGGGGTGACATCTTTCCGGCTGGAAGGGAGGTTATCTCAGGGCTGGCATGTCTCTGTTAGGGGATATTATTTGTGGTTTATGGTCATGCTGATCTTAGCCATTGGCTGATGCCCTTTGGATTTAGGCAGTTTTTGATCAAGGTGAAGCTTAAAATGGCAGTGCTTGTCCAAGATGGCGATGCTCCTGCTCTGACAGGTAGGAGTTACCCAACTTTATGCATTTGTCAAAACTCATTGAATTTTACACTTCAAATTGGTGAATTTTGTTGTATATACATTATACACCAATAGACTAATTTTTTTAAGTAAGAGAAAATAAAATAATGGTAGAGACATAAAATGGAACTTGTAGTAATAATCTTAAGGTTATTAAATAATTTTATTTAAAATTGACTTGTATTTAATGGACTGTGCATTTGTTACTCAGGTTTCTAAGTGCTATCTTGAAAACAGAAGTCTAATAATTTACAAAATTGACTTCTCAATTCCAGGATGAAGTAAGAATTTTCTTCTGTGCATAAAGTGGACATCATTTGAAATAGCAACAATATTGTCATAGTAGACCCAACAAAGACTTTCACTGGACTGTCTCTCATACTGACCCATTACACAGGTCCATAATTCAGTGAAGCTATTGGGGATAGTCATTACAATTCTACATAAATCAGCAGTTCTTTACCAAGCTGCCATAATCCATGGTTAGATTTTAGAGCATCTGAGAATATGGAATACTATATGATCTCCAATTATTTTTTGCTAAATATTAATTCTGTCAATAAGGCTTTTGACAAACATTTTGGGAATTAGCTCGCAGTTGCATTTCTTGGCATGGGCAGTGCTAGAAACTACTCAATGGTGTGCATGACCACAGACCCCTAAAATCTTGAACTGATCATTGAGCGGGAGGTAGAAATAACCTATTTGTGGAGGTCAAGGTCTCTAACAAGTGAGGAGTCGGCTAGCTTTACCCTTTACCATTCATTCTCCTTTCGTATTTTCAATAGGAGAAATACAGAGAAGTTAATGGCATTTAGCAGTTTCATTGTCTACTGCCTTTCAGAGACTGAGAAGCTTGAGCCAGTTGTATGTTTTTTTGAGATTCAAATGTATTAAATAAGAAAGATATGCCAAAACAAGTCTCTAAATATTGTGATAAATTTAAGTGTTAATAATTAATAACTTATGAATCAATAATTCATAAATCTACTGTATATTTACCTTCATTTGGAGATAAGTCAAAAGACTACATTTGAAGCCCCTTTTGTGCATGATGTCCTGGGAAAATGTCCCTCTTGCAGCCACTCACCCCACCCCAAATAGGTTCTATTCTTCTAGGGTAACCTATTTAATTGGGGTCAGCAAAGTCCTATGAAAAGAGAATGAATAATTATTTCTATATGCCAAGAACGCTTTTAAATGCATTACTTGTATTAACTTGTTCACTTTTTACAAATGTGAGAATAGGATTAATACTATGAGATAAATCTTATTAGATGAGGAAATGAAGATAGAATAGTTAGTAACTTGCCCACAATCATGGCTGGTAAGTGGTGGAGCTGACTCCAAAGTCTGTGCTCTTAACTGTCATGTTGGAGGTTGGATCATGTAAAGTAGCCAATTGTCAATCATATGTGACTGACAAAATTGGAAATTTCATATGGTTCAACTTGATTTAATGCTCAGATTGGCTGAAGCTATGTTTTTATGAGCATGAATATATGGGGCACATTTGTTTCTATTGCCAGTCGAGAATACATATCAACCTTTTATCTCAATTTGACAAATCCAGTATTTATATCTGAGTTCTTTTTGCTCCAGGGCAAAGACATTTTAAAATTCATGTCTGCTTTGAGAAAGGGTTGGGGGCACAGCTAGCTTGATCAGAGCTTAACAAAAGGAGGGACTTTCTAATGACTAGAGCTGTCAAAGCTGGGCTGATGGTCACTATGGACAGAGGTGGGAGCTTCTGTCCTGGAAGGCGCCCTCAGAGATGGGATATGCTATTACTCAGTAAGTCTACCAAGGGTTCCTGCCTCATTACAACTCAGCCAGGGCAGGAGTTGGACATCCATCAAACTCCTGCATGCCCAGAATGTGGCAAGCTTGCCCTGCTGGACTTTTTACTATGGGTACTCTGTTTTTCTTCCTAGATGTCATCATTTAGAAATCATAGTGTTACCAGGGGGTCCTTGCTCCCAGGGCTCCCAAGATGGTGGTGGGCCGTTTGCAAGATGATGGCAAGCCTCATGTTCTCTGACCTGGGGTTCTTGGCCTCACGGATTCCAAGGAATGGAATCTTGGGCCGTGCAGTGAATGTTATAGCTCTATTAGAAGCCATGGGTCACAGAAGAGAACCGTGGAACCCAGTGACTGTGTTCAGCTCAATTAGGATGAACCCGGGCACTTAGCAGTGCAGGAACAATGGCAAGCCTTTAGCTCAATCGGGACCAGAAATGGGTGCTTCGGTGGATCAGGAGCACAGTGGACACCCTGCTGGATCCAGAGGGATGGAAGTCAGTGACAGGTCTGTGATGGCAGCAAACAGCAGTGGTGGACGGTGAGCGAAAGCTCAGCTCGAGCCCTAACAAACACGGACCAGAAGAGTGTGCAGTTGCAAGATTTAGCAGAGTGAAAACAGAGCTCCCATACAAAGGCAGGGGACCCAAAGAGGGTAGCCGTTGCTGGCTCCAATGCCTGCGTTTACATCCCGATCATTGTCCCTCCCACTGTGCTCTCAGGCAATAGATGATTGGCTATTTCTTTACCTCCTGTTTTTGTCTAATTAGCATTTTAGTGAGGTCTCTTTACTACCTGATTGGTCGAGTGTGAGCTAAGTTGCAAGCCCTGTGTTTAAAGGTGATGCAGTCACCTTCCCAGCTAGGCTTAGGGATTCTTAGTCGGCCTAGGAAATCCAGCTAGTCCTGTCTCTCAGTATTGAAAAATGGGGAGGTTCCTTTTGCTCTGGTTGAATATTTTTGTGATTTCATGAAGGATTCAGAGCAAAATAGTGCTCTGCCTTTCAGAAGCACATTGAGGGTCCTTAAATTGCATAGTCTAATTTTACAAAATCCCTTTCTTGTTTCCATAGGTTACTAGAAACTATTTGTTTCTTTCCTCTGGACAGAGCCCATAGAATTCATAAGATCTTCACCATTGGGATTTAGCAGCCTTGCATTTGCTGGAAATTGACTCTGGAATGGTAACCAGATCAAGACCACTCCCTTTATTTGCTTTTTTTTTTTTTTTTTGAGACAGAGTCACTCAGTTGCCCAGGCAAGAGGTATGATCTTGGCTCACTGCCACCTCTGCCTCCTGGGTTCAAGCAATTCTCCTGCCTCAGCACTCCCAAGTAGCTGAGATTACAGGCATGCACCACCTCACCTGGCTAAATTTTGTATTTTTAGTAGAGATGTTGCCCAGGCTGGTCTCGAACTCCTTTCCTCAAGTGATCTGCCCGCCTCAGCCTCCCAAAGTGCTGGGATTATAGGTGTTACCCACCACACCTGGCACTTTACTTGCATTTTATTGATTTACATTGCTTATCTGTGTAAACCCTGATAACAGAGATACACCCACACTGCCTCTCAGCAGCCAGCCAAATCTGCAGATCCCTGACTTTAGCTGGAAGCCAAGGCTACTGCCAAGATTCCATACATCAGTTCATTTGGCTCAGCCTGACTAGCAGGACCACAAAGATGAATAATGCCTCCAAAAACAAAATCAAACTGTCCTGGAGGCTCCACAAAAAGAGATGGAGAATTGTCTGTCAATTCTGGGGCAGCATTTTTGCAGGGTAGAATTTTTTTTTTCTTTTAGGATAGCCAATTTCTCGTTTACTGTGAAATTTGGTATTGCCGATTATAGCTTGTAATGATCATTCGGCTCAGTGGATCATATCTGACTTTTCCAAAAGCCATTTTATGTGGGCACTAATGTGTTTGTCCCCATGCTTATTCTGGTCAGTGGGGCATGCAGTTATAAGGATCAGATGGAAAGTAATTTCTTGGATTTCCCTTTGATGTTTCCAAAGGGAGGAAGATTCTCTCTATCCCTCTGGGTGCTCCCTGACAGTGTGGAGAGCCCTGTGATGGCTCGAGGTGGGAAATCCTATTTTCTACCCCCAGTCACTTGACTGGTCCACCAGGAAGCTCTGCATTCCCAGGTTTTTGAGACATGTCTCAGCCACAAGTCATGAGGCTTACCTCTCAGGAAAGTCATCTCAAGAAAAACATCCAGAAGGCTGTTCTTGGATATCTGGGGCTGAGATAGGGATGCAATGCCCATCACTGCTTCCCTAGTCCACTCCTATGGGAAGCTGATACCCCTTCCACTTTTCACTCATCACCTTTTCTCACTGTGCTTATTGATCCTGAACAAAAGCAGCAGCTCACAAGCTCTGATCCAGCAGAAGTGACTGAGAGCAGGACAGCAGGCCCGTCCACCCTTGCCGTCTACCACCAGGCAGTCTGCGTGGTTCCTGCTGAGCAGACTTATCCCTAATGGCCGGAAGCGCTCCTCTCTTTGCCCACCAACCCCAACCCTGAGGCAGATGCAAGTGTCTCCATTTCCCTGGTCTCACTTTACTCCTCTGCCTCCTGGGATCAGAATCATAATTTCTAGTTCTCTGGATTGGCTCTGCTTTGCAATATATGACTCACTCTCTTTTCCTTCAAGCTTTCCCTTAATGTGGTCCACACTCAAGGATGCTGGCTGGGTCTTTATCACAGGAGAATTTTCAGGTGTTCAGCAACTGAAGAAAAAAAAAGACCTATTGAACACTCCTTTCCCTGCTCTCAGTCAGGTCACACAGAGTTCTTGAGAGAAGAAAAACAGCAAATGTGAAACTGATGCCAGTCATCTTCTTAGAATAAAGGCCAAGTAGGAGTGATTTTTTTGTGTGTTGGTGCATGCATGTATTTTAGTGGAATGAAAGAAACAGCCATGCCCTCAAACACCTCACTCTTGTGTTTACGCAGCTGGCCCCCACTGGAGGACACGTCTGAGATTGCATTCCATGATATTTCACCAATACGTTCAATAACCACGTCTTCTTTTCACATCCAGATCACATTGGAAACCCATTTACTTTATTCATAAAAGTGTAACATATTCAGCCCTGAGTCTCCAGTTATTATCAGCATTTGCACGTGACCGAGCATAGTCACTGAAGCTTCTGCTCTCGCCATCACACATTTCTGAGTATTTTGAACTGTGATTTTTACTTTTTAACCTGAGGGATCTTCGACTTTCCTAAAGAGGGGAAATCCAGATGAGAGCACCAGATCTTACGCTATCATATTAACTAGACGGAGGAAGCAAGAATAAGTGCAATAACAAGAGCCAGGTGAGATAATTAAAACCATCTTAATCCCTTCACACCGAGAGGTGGATGTCAGCCCATTTTTTTCCTTTCTCTTTCTTCTTTCTTTCTTTTTTTTAAACTGTGTAAGCTTTAGTTCTGATTTCATTTCAAACAGCCCTTCCCATCAGTGCTTGTTCTACAGATGTGAATCAGTGGAATGAATTAAGTTTCGCTCAAGGCATTTAGTAGAGTAATAATCTGCTTCTCAGAGGAGGGGAAATAAAGATGAAAAAATTTAGCAAAGAGCATCTACCCTACAATGCCAGGTCGGTAATAAAACATAAAGATGCTTAGAGAAAAGCACTCCCCAACCAAAGCGGATCTACTAGAAGCAAGTTTTGCCATGATTGCCGAACCCTTCTGGAAAGGGTTAGGAAAAAAAAAATCACTGTCAAAAATCATTCGAGTATAAAAGTGAAATGAAAGTCATCTTTTTAAATGTGGTATTCAATGTGGACATAGAGTGGAAGGATGCAGTGCAGTCACTAAGGGAGACAAATAGAGGATGTGCCCAAAGGGCAGTGAGATCCCTGTCATGTGATGGTGTGGAAGACCTACTGTGAATAAAGAACCCGCAAAGCCCAGAAAGCCAGGTGGGAAATCATTCCTTTATTTTTCCTGGCCCTGTGCTGTGGCAGAACAACGAAAATGAGAGTCTATTGGGTTGAGCCCTGGCTCCATCCCCTTGGGGCATTCTGTTTCCCCATTTAGAGAATGAGTGAGAATAGCGAAACCTGCCTCAGCCATCCCAGAGGATTGTCGCAACAGTTCAAAGAGATCAAGATTAGGAGTTGTCTTTGCAAAGAGTGAGGAGAGCCAGGTGCCTTGGCATCTGCCTGGAGTCTCACCTATGGGAGGATCTACTGGGCCCAGGAGTTTGACACTGCAGTGTGTGATAATCATGCCTGTGAATAGCTACTGGGCTATATATAGCCTGGGCAATATAGAGAGACCTCCTCTCTCTCTTTAGAAAAATTGCCTGGGTGCAGTGGCTCATGCCTGTGATCCCAGCATTTTGGGAGGGTGAGGTGGGAGGATTGCTCGAGGCAAGGAATTTGAGACCAGCCTGGGCACCATAGCGAGATCTCATCTCTACAAAAAAAATTGTAAAAATTAGCCGGGTGTGGTGGAGTGTCCCTGGAGTCTCAGCTACTCAAGAGGCTGAGGTGGGAGGATCATTTGAGCCCAGGAGTTTGAGGCTGCAGTGAGCTATGATCACACCACTGCACTCCAGCCTGGGTGACAGAGAAAGATCTTATCTCTAAAAAAAAAAAAACTGTTGAATTTTAAAAACTTTTTAAAAGGATGAACATATCTCTAAGGTAACCTGAAGTTGCACCCAGGCAACTATGATTTTTCAGTATTCTTATTAATTTTGGAAAATCTTTCTGGGCAAACTCTTTAAAAATGGGAAATATTTAAAATATTTAAAAGTGGGAAATAAAAGAAGATAGAAAACTTCACTCTATTGGAGGGTAATGAGAGTGTGGGGAAAAGAGATTTTGTTCTTGTTTTTGTTCCCAGCAATTTCAGCATGCTTTGATCAATTTAGTCTTATGAAAATGAAAATTTCAAAAAGAAGCAGCCGGAGTCATTTTCCTAAGAGCACATCTGGTCATGCTATTCCTCTTTGTACAATCCCACAGTGGTGTCCTGATACCTTCAGGAAAAGATTCAATGTCCTTAGAACGGCATTCATGGCTCTCGATGGTGTGCCTTAGTGTGACTTCCCCATGCCACTTCCCATGCCTGGAGCATCCTGCTTTGCCCCTGTATCCCCCACACCTGTCCACATCCCCTCTGTGGTCTCCACCACCAGGAAGCTGCCATGGGACATTCACCAGCAGGAATGAGTGGCCTCCGGGGTGTTCATGCTGGATGGTGAATGTTGACCTTTTCCCCTCTATTTGTGAGTGCTTTCAGAATAGCAAATATATCTTTCTTCTGGCTGTCTTTGGTATCAGAAGCAATGCCTGGAAAATCAGGGGGCACAGAATAAATGTCCTTTTATCTAAAGAAGAAAGGAAAGAAATTAATGTTGATTCTATAACTTACTACAGTTCTTCAATTTTAATTATATAAATGCCACTTTTATTGTTTTTGTCATATTTGTGAACTACCTGTTGTAATAGCATTTGCTTATTTTGCTTTAATTAACAGCTTACTTTTAAAAACTTACATGTAATTTAAGAGAAAATGTTTTATCACTTTATCATACGTTCCATGAAAGAAAGAGCTGTGCTTTGTTAAGCACTGAATCCCTAGTACCTTGAACTGAGCCTAGCACAAAACAGGTATCCTACTCTTCTTAAATGACTAACAGGAAAATTAGTACAACTGGCTACTAATACATGGTAACATGAATAATAGATATAAAAAATGAAAGAATACTAACAATACAGTAATTGACCTCAAACCTAAGACTCCCCCCTTCTTATGGTTTGGATCTTTGTCTCCGCCCAAACCTCATGTCAAATTGTAATCCCCAGTGTTGGAGGCGAGGCCTGGTGGGAGGTGATTGGATCATGAGGCTGGTCTTTCTTAAATAGTTTAGCAACATCCCCTTGGTGCTGTTCTTGTGGAAGTGAGTGAATTCTCGTGAGATCTGGTTGTTTAAAATTGTGTAGCACCTCCCCCATCTCTATCCTCCTCCTGCTCCTGCCATGTGAACTACTCGCTCCCCCTTCACTTTCCGCCATGATTGTAAGTTTCCTGGGGCCTCCCCAGAAGCAGAAGCTGCTATGATTCCTGTACAGCTTGCAGAACCATGAGCCAATTAAATCTCTTTTCTTTATAAATTACCCAGTTTCAAGTATTTCTTTAGAATAGTGTGGGAACTGACTAATACACCTCTCTTTGTTTAAAGGGGATGCCAGGATTACAGCAATGTTAGGACCCTCCAGAACTCAAGTGCAAATTTCTCCTTGATTAATTAAAAGGATTGAAAGATAATGGAAATGACTAGCTGCACACTGAGTAGTCTAGTGTCATTTCACACACAGTCATTCCATAATCATCAAGCACCTGTACCATGGGTCTTTCCGCCAGTTTGGGAAACATCACCTATGTTATTCCTTCAAGTTCCTACTCCTCTTCTACAAAAGCTGATCAATAAGGAGTTCCAACCCATCAGGAGACTAAAACTATCTGATAAACTCATTTAAATGGAAGTATAGACCCCAAGAGGAGGGTAACTGTTAAAAAAAATCCTGGAGCTTCTTATATGTTAGTTTTGTATCATTCCCACCTCAGTTTTTTTCCCCTGTGGTTAACAACATGAGAGCAAAAACCTTGCATATGAAAAATATGTGCTTCTATTCATAATGTATGTCACTTTTTTTTAAAAGACAGATAGGGTCTCACTGTGGTTCTCAGGCTGGAGTGCAGTGGTGTGACCTTGGCTCACTGCAGCCTCGACCTCCCAGGCTCAAATGATCCTTCCATCTCAGCCTCCCTAGTAGTTGGGACCACAGTCATGTGCCACCATGCCTGTCTAATTTTTGTATTTTTTTGTAGAGATAGGGTTTCACCATGTTGTTCAGGCTAGTCTTGAACCACTGGGCTCAAGCAATCCTCCTGTCTTGGCCTCCCAAAGTGCTGGGATTACAGGTGTGAGCCACCACGCCCTGCTATGTCACCTCTTACTGTATTAAAATACAGACACTTGGAGGAAGAATCACAAGATGGGGCACAGTGGTGAGTGGCTTGTTAAGGAGGCCTGACTGTCCACAGAAATGTCACCTTCCCTTCAAGGTTATATCTTCCTTCTGTTATTCCTTACCCTGTAAGCTAGTGCCTTGAGCACAGGCACGAATACTTTCTTTTGGCTTTCCTTTATGTAGTTGAAGATGGCAGGACTATGCTAAGTGAAGAAAATAAAAGTTTGTAATATAAGAATACAATATATGAAGCCTAAAAACATTCCAACACATAGAGCATGTAAAATAGCTACCCAGGGAGATAAAAACTTCTGGTAGAATGAATCTACCAGAATATAGCAGGGAGTGGGGGCTGTTACAGTTACACCAAATGCATATGTCTGTTTACAAAACAACAGGAACAAAAACTTTGGGAAACACTGCTCTATACCCAAAGGACTACCTTTACTTTCTTACACCAGGACAAGGAAAGAGCTCTTTTGCTAAAAATTAAAGCAAAGCGATAACAAGAAAAGCAAATTTAAAAATAGAAACAGAAATCCATTTGCAGTGAGATCTTAAAGCTTATTCTCCAACAATAACCAGACACGAATTTGGGGTTGCCCTTCTCACATTCCCCCAAACTCCCTCTTGATCAATATTTGCTTTACTCTTCCTCAATGTTTCTCTGTGTATTTTTCCTTTCCAGACAATGGAACCTGTTACAAATGTTGTGTAGAGAGGAGCTACAGTGTGATCTGCACCAGACCTTCTCTAGTCAAGACTGAACCTATGGCTGGGTAGACAAAGTGGCTGCCTAGAAAGTGTATGACTTGAAGGCAGAATGAAAAGTTCCCAACCTATATTAGTCTATTTTTATACTGGTATAAAGAACTGCCCAAGACTGGGTAATTTATTTAAAAAAAAAAAGAGGTTTAATTGATTCACAGTTCAGCATGGCTGGGGAGGCCTCAGGAAACTTACAATCATAGCAGAAGTTGAAGAGAAAGCAAGGCACCTTCTTCACAAGCTGGCAGGAAGGAGAAGTGCTGAGCAAAGGGGGAACAGCCCCCTATAAGACCATCAGATCTTGTGAGAACTCACTCACTATCATGAGAAAAGCATGGGGGAAACCACCCCATGATTCAATGATCTCCACCTAGCCTCACCCTTGACATGTAGGGATTATTACAATTTAGGGTGAGATTTGGGTGGAGACACAGCCAAACCATATCACTGCCATTCTCAGATATATCTTTTCCTTGGTCTCCTTGGAATCCCTAAATAATGGACTGAATGACTTTAGACTGAAGCACTGGATGCCCTGTTGAAGTACAGGTAAAAGCTGAGAGAGTGGGTCACTGCCAGAGGGTGCTCTGGCCTTTGGTTGTTAAATGCTAAAGCTGCATCTCACCTTAAGTCAACTGCCTGAACTCTCTTTTCATTTTTTCCATAGTTCTTAGGTAGTCACAATTCACTTTTATTCATTCATCCATTAATTCATTCATTCGGCACATTTATATTGAGGAACATTTACTTAGCATTATGCCCCAAAGATGCATTGTTGAAAAAGACAGATGTTCCTGCCCTTATGGAGATAAAATGGACATTAAACAGCCAATTACACACAAATGCAATTACTATTGATTTACTGATTCAATAATTATATATTAAGCAACTACTCTGTAGTATGTACTATGCTTGGTGCTGGAAACTTAATAGTTAACAAAAATGGCACATTCTGTGCTTTCATGAAACATGGAACTCATAGTCTAATCAAATATGACATAAGAGAATATAAAATTGCATATAAGGTAAGTGCTACAAAGGAGACACAGCTCTATGAGTACATATTACAATAAATATAACCACAATAACTTTTAATAGATGTGCAATATAAAAAGATGTAAATTATGACATCAATGACATAAAATGTAAGGGGGGAGTAAAGTTGTAGTTTTTATATGTGATCAAAGTTAAGTGGTTATCAGCTTAAAACAAGCTGTTATGAGATTGTTATTTAAGACTCACGGTAATCAGAAAGCAAAAATCTCCAGTAGAAAAACAAAAGATAAAGAGAAAGGAATCTAAGCATACCACTATTAAAAAAAAAAAAATCAGGCCAGGCACTGTGGCTCACGCCTGTAATCCCAGCACTTTTGGAGGCCAAGGCAGGTGGATCATGAAGTCAGGAAGTTTGAGACCAGCCTGGCCAAGATAGTGAAACCCGATCTCTACTAAAAATACAATAATTAGCCTGGCACAGTGGCAGGCACCTGTGTAAAAAGTAAAGTAGAAGTTCCTCTTCAAAGAGACTTTCCTCCCCCTCTAATTAGGAATAAATAGTAACTTCTTTTAGAAGCAAAATTTATTCAAAGATCTGTGCTAACATTCTTCAATATCTGCTAGCCGTAATAAAGAAATAAATGTACTTTATGTTCTTAGCTCCCACTGTTTAGCCTAAATATTTGCCCTGACAGGCTTATACTGGTTCAAGCAAGCATTAGGTCACAGCCTGTTCTTCTTCATTATTTGAAGGTGTTTTTACCTTTCTCAGCATTCCACAAGTTACTTGCTCCTTCCTTTGTTCTCCTCTGCCGTTGTCTCTTTTAAAAAATTCTAAGTTGCTAGCCAGTCGGGACAAATACGGAATGTGAGGTCCCGTTCCAGTCAATGGAAATCGGACACAGCAGTAGGGTGGACGTGTCAGGTTATAAATGACCCTGTCTCCTTTGTTTGGTGTACTCTTCTTGGCAAAACCACTGGCGAGTGTACACTTTCTGCAGAAAGTAAAAATGGCCTTGCTGAGGAAATTAAATTTATGTTCAAGTGCTATTTCTTTACGGCACCAGGGAACAAGCATTTCTAACAGCCTGTAATGCCAGCTACTCAGGAGGCTGAGGCAGGAGAATCGCTTGAACCTGGGAGGCAGAGGTTGCGGTGAACTGAGATTACACCACCGCACTCCAGCCTGGTGACAAAGTGAGATTCCGTCTCAAAGTAGCAAACAAACAAACAAACAAAAAGTTAAATCATAAAGGAGAACTAGAGAGAAACAATGGAACAAACTACAAAACAAGCAGAAAACAATCAACAAAATGGCAATGACAAGGCCTTACCTATCGATAATTACTTTAAATATAAATAGATTAAATTATCCAATCAAAACATAGAAAGACTGAAGAGATTTAAGAAACAAAATTCAGCAGTATACTGACTACAAAAGATTCACTTTAGCTTTAAGAATACACATAGGCTGAAAGCAAAGGAATAGAAAAATACATTCTATGCAAATTGTAACCAAAAGAGAGCAGAGGTAGCTATGCATATATCAGACAAACTAGACTTTAAGTCAAAAACTGTAAAAGAGATAAAGTCTTCATATAGTGATCAAAGGGCCAGTTCATCAAGAGGATACAATGATTGTAAATACATATGTACCCAACTTCAGAGCATCTAAATATATAAAACAAATATTAACAGAACTGAAGAGAGAAATAGATAGCAACACAGTAATAGTAGGGGACTTTAATACCACACTTTCAACAATGACTAGATCATTCAGAAAGAAAATCAATAAGGAAACAGTGGACTTAACAACACATTAGACCAAATGGATCTGAAAGACATATATAGAACATTCGATCCAACAACAGCAGAGTGCGCATTCTTCTAAAAAGCACACAGAATACACTCCAAAATAGAACATATGTTAGGCCACAAAACGAGTCTTAACAAATTGAAGAAGGTTGAAGTCATATCAAGTATCCTTTCCAACCACAATAGTATGAAACTAGAAATCAATAACAGAATGAAGATTGAAAAATTCACAAATATGTGGAAAAGAAACAACACACTCTTGAAGAACTAATTAATTAGTCAAAGAAAAAATCAAAAGGGAAATACAAAAATACCTTGAGGTAAAAAAAATCGGAAATACAGCATACCAAGATTTACGGGATACAGTAAAAACAGTTCTAAGAGGGAAGTTTATAGCAATAAATGCCTCCATTAAGAGAAAAGAAATATGGCAAATAAAAAACTTAACTTTACAAGAAAGTAGAAAAAGAACAACAAACTAAGCCCAAAGTTAGCAGGAGGAAGGAAATAATAAAGATCAGAGCATAAATAAATAAAATGGGGACTAGAAAAACAATAGAAAAGATCGATAAAATTAACAGTTGGTTTTTTGAAAAGATACACGAAATTGGCTTTCTTAGCTAAACTAACCTAAAGAGATAGAGAAGATTCAATAAATAAAATTGTAAATGAAAAAGGAGGCATTACACCTGATCTTACAAAATGTAAAGGATCATAAAAGACTACCATGAACGATTATATGACAGCAAATTGAATAACCCAGAAGAAATTGAATTTCTAGAAACATACAACCTACTGTAGGGGCCAAGGGAAAACTTTCTCTTTGCCCTCTGAAGGTTCACTGAAAATGAACTGAAAAAGGCGGATTAATAAGAAAAAAAGCATACAAATTTATCTATGTGCAAAGAGAGGGAAATCACAAAGTGCAATGAGGTACAGATGGTTCTATACCCTTCTTCTTAGAGGACAGGGAGACAGGGAAGTGTGGATGACTTAGGAGGTGTAGGAAATGATTTTTAGGGGAATTCAATGGGCTTGAAGAACATACAATGGCCTAGAAAAAAAGTCCCCTGGGCCCACAGAGCAGGCATAATTATTTGTGAGAAAAGTCTGTCCAGGTGTGTTAACAGACTTCAGTCTTTCTTTCTGCCATATGAGTTCAGTTCATGAAAACTTAAGAAAGGGAGCAGAGGTGATTGTTTTTTTCCTGAATGGGTCCAAACTTCTGGCAGATAAGGGAACTTCACAGAACAACTTCATCCTTTGCTTTGACGGAGATGAAGAAATGAGAGGCAGGAGAAGGAGGAGGGTCCGAGAGACCTTGAGGCTTCTTCAGTTCATCACATCCAAGTGCCGTATTTTGGGGTATCAGTTTCTGAGCCCCAACAGGGGTAAACATAAAGCTTGCTTTCTCAAACAAGCATTCCAATATCCAACAGCTCTATTAATTTCCAAGAGTACTGTAAAATATATTTTTTCAATAAAATTATATGAATGATCTGGTTAAAAAAGACTTTAAAATAAATACATAAATATGCTTTTAGGACTAATAAAACCAAGAAAGACTGCTTAAAATAAATACATAATATGCTTATACTACTATTTTAAAAAAGAAAGACTGCTTACACAAAGGAATTAAATTTTACTGAATTTAACAAGATGCACACACCCTCACTTCTAAGGTAATACCTGAAAAATATTCTCTGATTAATGAAATTAAAAGGCATAAACATGATCTGTAAAAAGTAATAGGATTTCAATCCTAATAATTAATATGTTAACTAATTCCAGAAGCAGATCAAGTGATACTAAAAAGCTTCTGCATACCAAAGGGAACAAGCCACTAAGTTAAACAGAAGCCTGTAGAATGGGAGAAAATGTTTGCAAACCTCCTATCTAATAAGGGGTTAATATCCAAAGTATAGGCTGGGTGGGGTGGCTCACACCTGTAATCCCAGCACTTTGGGAGGCTGAGGAGGGCGGATCACTTGAGGTCAGGAGTTTGAGACCAGCCTGGCAAACATGATGAAACCCTGTCTGTACTAAAAATACAAAAATTAGCCAGGCATGGTGGTGTGTGCCTGTAATCCCAGCTCCTCAGGAGGCTGAGCCAGGAGAATTGCTTGAATCCGGGTGGAGGAGGTTACAGTTAACCAAGATGGTGCCACTGCACTACTCTAGCCTGGGCGACAGAGCGAGGCTCCTTCTCAAAAAAAAAAAAAAAAAAAAAAAAATCCGAAGTATACAGGGAACTCCTTCTAGTCAATAGCAATAATAATAATTATCATCATCCAATTTTTAAAATGGGCAAAGAGTGGAATAGATATTTCTCAAGAGAAGACATACAAACGGCCCACAGGTAACTGAAAAAGTGCTCAACATCACCAATTATTATACATAAATCAAAATCACAATGAGATATCACCTCATACCTGTTAGGGTCCTTATTATTGAAAAAGCAAAATATAACAAGTGTTTGGGAGAATATGGGGAAAAGGAACCTTGGTACACTGTTGGTGGGAATGTAAATTGTTACAGTCACTAAGGAATACAATAAAGGTTCCTAAAAAAGTTGAAAGTAGAACCACCATGTGATCCAGCAATCCTACTTCTAGATATTTATCTAAAAGAATTGAAATCAGTATCTTGAAGCCATAGCTGCACTACCATGTTCACTGCAGTGTTGTTCATCACAGTAAAGATTTGGAAACAATCTTTGTCCACTAACATGCAAATGAATCAAGAAAGTGTGATGTATACATGCATGGCACACTATTTAACCTTTGAAAAGAAGGAAATCTTGTCATTTTTAACAACATTGATGGACCTGGGGAACAATATGCGAAGTGAAATAAGCCAGACACAGAAAGACAAATTCTGTGTGATCTTATTTATTCTTTTATATGTGGAATCTAAAATAGTCAAACTTTTAGAAGCAGAGAGCGAATGCTGGTTATCAAGAGGATGGGGAAGGAGAAATCGAGAGGTTATGGCCAAAGGGTACAATGTTACACAGGATAAATAAGTTCTAGAGATCTACTATGCAGTATAGTGCCTGTAACTAACAATACTGTATTTTGTACTTAAAATTTACTGAGAGGGTATATGTTATGTTAAATGCTCATAATACACACACACACACACACACACACATAAAATAATAATAAAGGGAGTGGGCAGGAACTTCAGGAGTTAATGGATTGATGAATATATTTATGAACTTTATGGTGGCTATGGTTTCAGGAGTATATACTTATCTCCAAACTTGTCAAGTCGTATACATTAAACACGCATAACTTTCAACCTGTCAATAATATTTCAATAAAGTGATTTTTCTAAAAAGAAGATACTCTCTCATGTTTTCTTCCAGAAGATTCATTATTTAATCATTTATATATAACTCTATAAATCTACCTCTAATTTGTTTTGGTGTATGTTATGGGTAGAGGTCAGATTTCATTTTTTTCTCCTGGACAGATATCCAATGGTCCTATCACTGCTTATTGGAAAAGACCATTCTTCCACTTACAGAATTGTAGCAGTGTAAAATTAATCAGGTGGCCATATAAAAAGTGGTATGTTTCTGGGCCTCCTTCCATTGATGTATTTATATACCCTTGGTCCATACCATGTGTGCTTTTTTGTTTGTTTGTTTAGACAGGGTCTCACTCTATCACCCAGACTGGAATGCAGTGGCATGGTCATGGCTCACTGCAGCCTCAAACTCCTGGGCTCAAGCAATCCTCCCACTTCAGCCTCCTGAGTTAGCTAGGACAACAGGCATGTGCCACCACATTCAATTAATTTTTTATATTTTTTGTAGAGACGAGGTCTCACAATGTTGCCCAGGCTGGTCTCAAATTCCTGGGCTCAAGCAACCCTCCCACCTTAATCTCCCAGAATGTTGAGATAATAGGAATGAGCCACCACCGCTGGCTCATACTATATCTTAATTACTATAGCTTTGTAGTAATTCATAAACTTGCTGGTGTAAATCCTCCAACTTTGTTTTTCTTCAAGACTGTCATGGCTATTCTAAGTGCTTTGCATTTCCAGATAAAGTTTAGAGTATCTTGCCAATTACTAAAATTAAAAAGCTTCCTAGGGCTTTGATTTGGATATCATTGAATCTTTAGATCAAACTGGGCAGAAATAACATCTTCAAAACACTGAGTCTTCCAATTCGTAAAGATGGTAAACCTCTCTATTTAGGTCTTTAACGTCTCTCAGCAATGTTTTGTAGTAAAAACTAAAAAGTGTAGACGCCTTTTATCTTTTTTGGGAGAATTTATTTCTGGTTATTTGATGGGGTTTGTTAGTGCTATTTCAAGTGCTATCGTTTACTTTCAATTTCAAATTGTTCATTGTTAATATATAGCAATAAAACATATTTTTACATATTGACATTATATGCAGGGATATAATAAATTCAGTCTTTAAGTGGAATAAGGAAGCTTTTGGATTTTTTACACACACAAAACATGTCATCTTTATAGAAGATAATTTACTTCCTTCTTTATAATCTTTAAATTTTGTGTCTATTTTTCTGCCCTACTGACTCACTGGAATATCTAGTGCAATGTTGAATTGAAATGATGAGAGTAGACATCCTTACCATTAATGTAGTAAATGATGTTGTTTGTTTGTTTGATTTCTAATAGCAAATTGACTAAAATTCTAAAATATATATTGTATATTGATTTATTCTATTTACTATGTTTTTGTTTAAGATCTTTGCATCTATGATCATGAAGGATATTAGCCTATAATCTCCCTCCCTCCCTTCTTCCTTCCTTCCTTCCTTCCTTCCTTCCTTCCTTCCTTCCTTCCTTCCCTCCTCCTTCCTTCCTTCTCTCATTCTTTCTTTTTTGCATCTTGTTAGGTTTTAATATGAGGCTATGCTGACCTAATATAAATGTTTGGTAGTTGTATTAGTCTGTTTTCATACTGTCATAAAAAAGTACCTCAGACTGAGTAATTTATGAAGAAAAGAGGTTTACTTGACTCACAATTCTGCAGGCTTAGCAGGAAGCATGGCTAGGAGGCCTGAGGAAACTTATAATCATGGTGGAAGGTGAAGGGGAAGCAAGCGCATCTTACCATGGTAGAGAAGGAGAAAGAGGGAGACCAAGGGAAGTGCTACACTTTTAAACCATGAGATCTTGTGAAAACTCCTCACTACCATGAGAATAGCTTGCGAGAAATCTGCCTCCATGATCCAATCACCTCCCAACAGTTCCCTCCCCTGACATGTGGGGATTACAATTCTACATGAGGTTTGGATGGAGACACAGATCTAAACCATATTAGTAGTATTCGGGTTTTTTTTCTATTCTCTGGATATATTTGTTTAAATTTGATATGGCTTCTTTTCTTAATGTTTGTAAAATTTTGTCAGTGAAACAATCTGACCTGGAGTTTTCTTTGTGTGAAGGTTTTTAATTACAGACTCGATATGAGACTATTCTGTTTTTTTACATTTCTTCTTCTGTCACTTTTGATGCATTTTTGTAGGAATAGTGTGTTCTATCTAATTTTTAAAGCTTTGACATAAAATTATTCATAATATCCCTATATTATTCCTAATGTCTCTAGAAGATGTATTTTTGTCCCTCTTTTCTGTCTTAATATTACTAATTTGTGGGGTTTTCCAACCATCTTCTAAATTGGCCTTACTAGCAATTTGTTAATTCTATCAATGTTTCCAAAGAACAATTTTTAAAGCTTCTACTTGTATCTATTTTCTTTGGATATAATACACAAGTCTTTTTCTAGCTTGTTGGTATAGAAATTTAGATTTTTGAGCTTTATTTCCAACAAGTGAATTTAGAACTCAAAACTCTTCTCTGAGCACCTCTTTAGCTGCATCCTGCAAGTTTTCATGTTTTATTAGCTCATTAGCATTCAGTTCAAAATACTCTCTAATTTCCATCATGATTTCTTCATTGCCCATGAGTTATTTAGAAATGTTTTACTTAATTTCTAAACATTTGATCTTTAACATATCTGTTATTTATTTTTAATTCATTTTTTCTGAGGTCTAAGGCATATAATCTGTATGACATCAATTCTGAGATATTTCAAAGAGCTTTCTTTATGGCCAAGCATATGATCTCTGCTTGTTTGATCAGTTACAGAAAAAACAGAGTGTTAAAATCTTCAACACCATGATTGAGAATTGGTCTACATAAAAAATAATTCTATCATTATTAGCTTTATATGTTTTGGAGTTTTGTTTTCGGGGAGAAAAGAATTGTTCTATTTTCTTCTTGAATTATCTTTTAATCAGTACCTCAAATAAAATATCTTGTCTTATGCCTCATCTGATATGAATATAGGTACAAGTTTCTGATATGAATATAGGTATAGGTTCTTTTGGTTGATATCAGTACAGTATATCTTTTACCCATCTTTTTTTACTTTTAACCTTTCTATGTCTTTACATTTATACATGCTCTTCAACTTACAATGAGGTTACCTCTCAATAAATTCCTCACAGGTTGTAAATATTCTGTGTTGAAAATGCAATGAGTACATCTAACCTAACAAACATCATAGTTTAACTTAGCCTATCTTAGGTGGGCTCTAAACACTTACTTTGGTCTAGAGGTAGGTAAATGTAAAATGGGACAAAATTGTGTAACACAAAGCCTACTGTGGTGAATACTATACACAGATGGGCATTTTGTAGACATGAAGGTGTCAGAGGTATGTGAACCAGAGCAACTCCATCTTAAATAGGGGCTGGGTAAAATAAGGCTGAGACCTACTGGGCTGCAATTCCAGACAGTTAAGGCATTGTAAGTCACAGGATGAGACAGGAGGTCAGCACAAGATACAGGTCATAAAGACCTTGCTGATAAAACAGATTGCAGTAAGGAAGCTGTCTAAAACCCATCAAAACCAAGATGGCCATGAGAGTGACCTCTGGTCATACTCACTGCTGCACTTCCACCAGTGCCACGAGTGTTTACAAATCACATGGCAATATCAGGAAGTTATGGTCTAAAAAGGGGAGGCATAAAAAAATCCAACCTTTGTATAGCCTATTATCAAGAAATAACCATAAAAATGGGCAACCAGCAGTCCTCAGCACTGCTCTGTCTATGGAGTAACCATTCTTTTATTCCTTTACTTTCTTAATAAACTTGCTTTCACTTTACTCCATGGACTCGCTCTGAATTCTTTCTTGCATGAGATCCAAGAACCCTCTCTTGCAGTCTGGATCGAGACCCCTTTCTTGTAACAAAGGGATGCAAAAATATAAAACACAATATCAAAAAAAATCCTGGAAACACAGTACACTGTAAAGTATTCATTATTTACCCTTTGTGATTGCACGGCTAACTGGGAGCTGTGGCTTGCTACCTGCCCAGCATCGCAAGAGAGCATCTTATCACCTACTGCTAGCCCAGAAAAAAATTGAAATTCTAAATTGAAGTAAGGTTTCTACCAAATCTGCCTCATTTTTGCACCATCCTAAAGTCAAAAAGCCATAGAGCAAACCAGTGGAAGTTGAGGGACTGTCTTTAAAGTGTTGTGTTACAAAGAGCACATAGTTGCTTTTCTTATTCTGCTTGGCAATCTTTAATATAATTACTGATATAGTTGGACTTCAGTTTACCTTTTTTAAAAAAGTTTGTGTTGTGATATCACTGACTGCATGCTGGGTGTGCTCCTCCCTCCCCCTTTTAAGGTGTTAAATGTCAATACCTACCATACCAAAGAGAGCAGTCATGGTAATCTAAATGTCTGTTATTTACTTAGGTCTATGCAAAGCAAAGGTGTTTCCTTGAGAAAAGAATGGAGTCCAGCAGCAACAGAGATCTTTGAAGACTGATTGAGGGAAAGACAGAGAGAGCATACAGTCTGGGGGACAAATATTTCTGGAACAAGACCCTCACAGTGGGATTTTTAAAAGATGCTGTTTCAGGCAGTCTTGGGAGATCCAACTAGGCAGGGTAGGGTGCTGTGCATGCAGCTTATTGAGGTGCAGCTAAAGTCAGTGCAGTTCGTATTTCCTGGTCCTCACCCAATAAATTCAAATGAGTGTCTATCAGTTTTCACCCTGTGGGTACAACTGAGTAGACCACCAAGTTCATTTGACAGGTATTCAATGGTTTAATCAAAGGGCTTGATTTAATGGCTTAAGTGTGAATTTTCTGGGGATGAATCAATTGTATTTCTCCACAATTTGTGCCCTCTGTTTTAATTCTTTTATTCCTTCTTTTGTTCATTCTTTTAGATTAATCAAATACATTTTTAAAGCTTTCTCCTTTCTCTTTAATTATTTAGTGTAATATTGTTGTATAATCTGCAGCCTTAACTAATTACAATCTGCCTTATTAAAAATTAATATTTGTATTATGTCTTAATGCAAGAATTGTACAATTCATCTCCATTTACTTTACTTGTCATTAGCCAACAAGATATTCTTAATTTTCTTATAAACCATCAGTATTATTTGATATTTACTCCCGTATTCACAGTTTCTAGTGTTTTTCATTATTCTTCCAGTTCTGTGCTCCTATCTTAAATTATTTTCCTTCAGCTCAAAGATCTTTTGAAAATATTCCTTAAGTTTTAGTTGTCTGGAGAAAAAGGTTCTCAACCTTTGATTGTCTGAATATGCCTTTGTTTTTGCCTTCAATTTTGATCTTTATTTTATCCCATTTTCTCATAGAATTTTAACTGGGTTTTTTGTTTGTTTGTTTGTTTGTTTGTTTTGTTTTATTTACTTTCAACACTTTCAAGGTGCCATTCTATTCTCTTCTGGCTTTTACAGTTTCTGTTGAAGTCAACCATCAGTCTTATTTTAAGCTTCTACTTTGAAAATAACATTTTTTCTTTCTCAGGCTAATCTCTAAAGATTTTTTGTTTGTTGGTTGGTTGGTTTTTTTGTATTTAGAAGTTTTAGTGTGATGTGCCTAGGGATGGTTTCTTTGTATTTGTTCTATCAAGGGCCCACTGAGTTTTATGACTCTGTTGGTTTGTGTCTTTAATCATCCTAGACAATCTCAGCAATTATCACTTCAAATATATATTTTTTTTTAGTCTTTTTTTTTATTGTTATACTTTAGGTTTTAGGGTACATGTGCACAATGTGCAGGTTTGTTACATATGTATCCATGTGCCATGTTGTTTTGTTGCACCCATTAACTTGTCATTTAGCATTAAGTATATCTCCTAATGCTGTCCCTCCTCCCTCCCCCCACCCCACAACAGTCCCCAGAGTGTGATGTTCCCCTTCCTGTGTCCATGAGTTCTCATTGTTCAATTCCCACCTATGAGTGAGAACATGCGGTGTTTGGTTTTTTGTCCTTGCGATAGTTTACTGAGAATGATGTTTTCCAGTTTCATCCATGTCCCTACAAAGGACATGAACTCATCATTTTTTATGGCTGCATAGTATTCCATGGTGTATATGTGCCACATTTTCTTAATCCAGTCTATCGTTGTTGGACATTTGGGTTGGTTCCAACTTTTTGCTATTGTGAATAGTGCCGCAATAAACATACGTGTGCATGTGTCTTTATAGCAGCATGATTTATAGTCCCTTGGGTATATACCCAGAGATGGGATGGCTGGGTCAAATGGTATTTCTAGTTCTAGATCCCTGAGGAATCGCCACACTGACTTCCACAAGGGTTGAACTAGTTTACAGTCCCACCAACAGTGTAAAACTGTTCCTATTTCTCCACATCCTCTCAAGCACCTGTTGTTTCCTGACTTTTTAATGATGGCCATTCTAACTAGTGTGAGATGCTATCTCACTGTGGTTTTGATTTGCATTTCTCTGATGGCCAGTGATGATGAGCATTTTTTCATGTGTTTTTTGGCTGCATAAATGTCTTCTTTTGAGAAGTGTCTGTTCATGTCCTTTGCCCAATTTTTGATGGGGTTGTTTGTTTTTTTCTTGTAAATTTGTTTGAGTTCATTGTAGATTCTGGATATTAGCCCTCTGTCAGTTGAGTAGGTTGCAAAAATTTTCTCCTGTTCTGTAGGTTGCCTGTTCACTCTGATGGTAGTTTCTTTTGCTGTGCAGAAGCTCTTTAGTTTAATTAGATCCCATTTGTCAATTTTGCCTTTTGTTGCCATTGCTTTTGGTGTTTTAGACATGAAGTCCTTGCCCACGCCTATGTCCTGAATGGTATTGCCTAGGTTTTCTTGTAGGATTTTAATGGTTTTAGGTCTAACATTTAAGTCTTTAATCCATCTTGAATTAATTTTTGTATAAGGTGTAAGGAAGGGATCCAGTTTCAGCTTTCTACATATGGCTAGCCAGTTTTCCCAGCACCATTTATTAAATAGGGAATCCTTTCCCCATTTCTTGTTTTTGTCAGGTTTGTCAAAGATCAGATAGTTGTAGATATGCAGCATCATTTCTGAGGCCTCTGTTCTGTTCCATTGATCTATGTCTCTGTTGTGTTACCAGTACCATGCTGTTTTGGTTACTGTAGCCTTGTAGTATAGTTTGAAGTCAGGTAGCGTGATGCCTCCAGCTTTGTTCTTTTGGCTTAGGATTGACTTGGAGATGCGGGCTCTTTTTTGGTTCCATATGAACTTTAAAGTAGTTTTTTCCAATTCTGTGAAGAAAGTCATTGGTAGCTTGATGGGGATGGCATTGAATCTATAAATTACCTTGGGCAGTATGGCCATTTTCATGATATTGATTCTTCCAACCCATGAGCATGGAATGTTCTTCCATTTGTTTGTATCTTCTTTTATTTCATTGAGCAGTGGTTTGTAGTTCTCCTTGAAGAGGTCCTTCACATCCCTTGTAAGTTGGATTCCTAGGTATTTTATTCTCTTTGAAGCAATTGTGAATGGGAGTTCACTCATGATTTGGTTCTCTGTTTGTCTGTGATTGGTGTACAAGAATGCTTGTGATTTTTGTACATTGATTTTGTATCCTGAGACTTTGCTGAAGTTTCTTATCAGCTTGAGGAGATTTTGGGCTAAGACGATGAGGTTTTCTAGATACACAATCATGTCATCTGCAAACAGGGACAATTTGACTTCCTCTTTTCCTAACTGAATACCCTTTATTTCCTTCTCCTGCCTGATTGCTCTGGCCAGAACTTCCAGCACTATGTTGAATAGGAGTGGTGAGAGAGGGCATCCCTGTCTTGTGCCAGTTTTCAAAGGGAATGCTTCCAGTTTTTGTCCATTCAGTATGATATTGGCTGTGGGTTTCACTTCAAATATTTTTTGAACCTGTTCTCTATCTCCTCCTGGAATTCCATTCAGACATGTTAGATCTTTGTCTGTCTTTCATTTTATTTTATACTTTATCTGTTTTCTTCATTCGTTTTCCTTTTTCTCTGTGCTTCACTTTATTTCTTATTGATCTATCTTTGAGTTCATTAATTTTGCTTTTGATGTTTCTGGTCTGATTTTAAGGCCATAAATGATATGTTAATTTTGAACATTGTGTTTAATATCTCTAGACCATTCATTTGATTCTCTTTTATGTATTACAGTTCTCTGTTGAAATACTTTATTTTTACCCATTTTTGCAAATCTTTCCTATGTTCTCTTTAACATATTAACCAAAATGACTTTGAAGCTCTTGTCTCTATGCCTATTTCTTATTTTCTGTGGGTCTGCCTCTATTGCTTTATATTTTTGTCAGAATACAGATTGCATATTCTTGCATCTTCAGTAGTCTGGTAAGTTTTGATAATGTACTAGACAGTGCCCCCAAAAAAGTCATAAAATCTCCAGATGATATTTTTCACCAATAACAATTTTCTCTTGCTTTCCTGTTAGGTAGGTAAGGCAATTGTCTAATCACCTCAACCCATTCATAGATTGAGCCAAAACAAGACTTGTTAGGAGTCTTAGTATGACAAACTTCATCCTTTATACAACCCTTATTTTGGGGGATAGAGTGAGTGGCCCTTCTGGGCATTTTTCTCAAGTGCCTGATGGAGTTTTGTCTCCTCATCCTTAGGACACTGCAGGGAATTCAATTCTGTACTTCAGAAGTTTTGGACTTAACTCTTTTGCCTCTTGCTCCCCACTGCGATAACCCACCTCTTCAACTCTCCCCAGCAGCTCTGAAATCTAGGAAATTTCTTGAAGAGGAGGCAAGTTGGGTGTTTGAATCAGGCTAACTCCCTCTGGTAGAACTCTTTTTCCTAAGCCTCCTAAGATTATAGAAGATTTTACTGAGCCTTTGAGAAGCATTTGACGTTTTTAAAGTCTTCTATTCTTTTCAGTTATCTAGTGCTGTCTAACAAACCACCCCGCAATTCAGTTGCTTAAAGCAATAATAGCCATTTATTTTGATCATGAATCTGCAATTTGGGAAAGGTTTGATGTAGATGCTTCACTTCTTTGCTGTGGAGCATTGGCTGGAGTGGTTCAACTGGGTTTGGAAGAATCCAGTTCTATGATGGCTTACTCACATGTCTGGCAAGTTGGTACTGGCTGTTGGCTGGGAGCTTAGCTGAGGCTATTGGCTAAGATTCCTCTCCACATGGGCAGGTCCATGTAGCTGTTTGGATATTCTCACAGCGTGACTGCTGGGTTCTAAGAGGCAGGAAATGGAAGCTGCCAATCTTTTAAAGCCTGGGCTTAGAATTTGTTTCAGCATCACTTCTGTAGTATTTTATTTGTCAAAGCAGTCACTGAGCCTGCCTAGATTCAAGGGTGAGGGACATAAATCCCAACTCTCAATGGAAGAAATATGAAAGAATTTATGACCGTCTTTAATTCACCACACACACGCCATCCCAAAGTTCAATAAATGTTCTGTGAGAAAAACAGGCCGCACTTTTGGGTCTCCTTAAGATTCCGACATGTCATTTCAGCCTTTCACAATCATTGAGAGCCTTGTTAGTTTCACTTTCCTTTAGTAGCGTGCCTCTGAGTTAGTTACTCAATATAATCCTCAGTTCAGGCCCAGAGTCTGAAAATGTTCCCAGTGATGAAACCATTGGGGATGATTATTCACCTCTGAATGGCATCCCCTGTCTGGAATTCAAATTTATCCATGTTGTTTCTGTAGCTCTTCAACAACTTGAAGCCATGGTAATTACTGAGACTTCTGAATAAAGAGAAGAGTGCCCAAGAGAGAATCTCAAGAACCTCTAAAGTTAAAGAAACAGAGATGAAGATTAGATCAACAAACAACAGGCAAAGGGGTAGGAAGAAAACCAAGAGAGTGCAGTGTAATGGAAGCCAAGTTTAAGTGTTGACTAGCTGGGAGTGCTCTACAATGTCAGTTGTTACAGAGAGGATATAAGATAAAGAAGAAAGCTTGCATTGGATTTCGTGACAGGTAGACAAGGTTCAAGAGGTGGTTAGGTGCAAAGATGAGTACAGCAGCTAGCAGGCCATGGATTAAGGAGCAAGTGGGAGGTGACTGATTAAGTGAACACAATGTGAGTGAAAAACTCTTTCAGTGAATATGTTACAGGAAAGGGGCCCCAGTCCAGATCCCAAGAGATGGTTCTTGGACCTCACGCAAGAAAGAATTCAGAGTGAGTCCTGAAATTCTTGTCTTCTATTTAACCAGGAAGCAAGAATGAATGCCTGTGTAGCTAAGTTTTAGGGAGCAGACAATGAAGGTGGTTTCTTTCTTTTTTTTTTTTTCTTTTGAGACAGAGTCTCTCTCGGTTGCCCAGGCTGGAGTGCAGTGGTGCGATCTCAGCTCACTGCAACCTCCGCCTACCAGGTTCAAGCAATTCTCCTGCCTCAGCCTCCTGAGCAGCTGGGATTATAGGCTTGTGCCACCATGCCCAGCTATTTTGTATTTTTTTAGTAGAGATGGGTTTCATCATGTTGGTCAGGCTGGTCTCAAACTCCTGATCTCAGGGGAACTGCCCGCCTAGGCCTCCCAAAATGCTGGGATGACAATGGAGGTGGTTTCTATAGAATGGACTTCATTTATAAATAGAAATTTAGTTCGCTGCTAAACATATGAGAAAGCATGCAGGGGTAGAAGATTTGAGAAGAAATGATGTTTGAAATAACCTCTGTGGGGAATAAAAAAGACAAATACAAAATAATTACGGAGCAACTTTGAGTCCAATCTTAGTCTTACCAGTCAGAGATGTTTGCAATGTAAGAAAACATGGAAATCAAACAGCTGATCTGGAGTTAGGCTTTTTTGGGGCACGTGTAACAGAGGGACAACAGATCAAAGGAACTGAGGAGTTTGGCAAATGAGTGGATAAAGCAATAGATGATGAAGTCTAGGCTGTAAGGATGTAAAGTTAGGATACAGTGATAGGATGGAATAAATTAGAGCAATCAGAGATATTTGGATGAGGTCAAAGAACAGTGATGAGACGAAAGGGAGAAATGTGTGGCCAGAGAGTAAGATGTGAAAGTTAAGCTTTCAGAGGTGGAAGAGTTCTAAGTGATGGCAAGGTGAACGTACCAGCCACCTGAGTAGAGGGCTGAAGTGAAGAGCTAGTGAAAAGCCATTGACGCTGGGGAAGTCAGTCAAAGAGCAGCAAAGTCCAGAGGCGGAACTTGCAGCCCAAATGAAATCAGAAAAAATGTCAACAGGATTATAGGTATCAATGAAGACCATGAAGCTGATTTCCAAGTGAATGAATGAGACACCCTGACCAGGGTATGGGTGAGTGACAGCAATAGAGAGAGCAAGTGAATGTTGGCCAAGATGGGGCATGACCTTCCAAGGAGCAGGAGCAAGGACTGGTATAGATTTGGAAGTGGCATTGGGCCTCCAGAAGGATGAGGACTACTCCATCTCTCAAGGCTCAGGTCTGTGAAGTGTGGGCCAATGAGCGCCATCTTTTTAAGAAGGCCACAGACAATAGGAATTCTCAGAAGGGAAGCCTCGTCTCTTCTGCTGTAAAGAGAAGCTGCTCCTGATACTGTCATCTTCCTCCTGCTCTCACGGGTCATAGATCAACCTCTGTTGAGACAGTGGGCTGTTTTTAGATGTGTGCTGGTAACTGTTCACCTAACCAAGAGGAAGCACGCCTGCCACCACACTCTCCATCCACACAACTCCTTCTGAAGATGGTGAGACTGTCTTTGCAAAACTTATAACAGTGAGAAAATTATGGCAGTGAAAGACATCTGATCTAATGAATCCCCTTCTTGCCTTTAGCCTTCAAACTCTCCTTAATCATTCCTGGGCCTGGGCCAGGCTAACTTTGGGGGACATTTAGTTTATAGTTTAAATGATAATAGCCCTTCCCCCAAACTAAGCTGTCTTTGTAAAGCTAATAAGAGGCCACCAGGCCAGGAGGATGAAAGGAGGCTAAATTCTGTTAAGGTGTACACGTAAACAATTGCCAGCCTCTATTCCAGAGGTTACAGAATGCTGATGAAAAGAGTCAAACTCTGGATAATTTTTTAAGAGATTTATTCTGAACCATATATGAGTGACCATGGCCCCTGGCACAGACCTCAGGAGGTTCTGAGAATGTGTGCCCAAGTTGGTTGAGGTGCAGCTTGGTTTTATACATTTTAGGGAGGCATGAGACATCAATCAAATACATTTAAGGAATACATTGGTTTGTTTCGGAAAGGCGGGACTACTTGATGTTGTGGGGGCGGGTGCTTCCAGGCTATAGGTAAATTTAAACATTTTCTGGTTGACAATTGGTTAAGTTTGTCTAAAGAGCCAGGATTGATAGAAAGGAAATGTTCAGGTTAAGATAAAAGACTGGAGACCAAGATTCCTTTGAAGTCTTATAGTGGCTGCCCTTAGAGACAATAGACGACAAATGTTTCCTATTCAGGTCTATAAAAGGTGCTAGATTCTTAGGTAATCTATTTAGGATTGGGAGGGCCTGGAAGAAAAAGATCTAGCTACATTAATAGAGATTCTGTACAAATGCAAATTTTCCCCCAGAAAGGATGGCTTGCAGGGCCATTTCAAGATATGGCAAATAAACATGTTTTGGGGCAAAATAGTTTGATTTTCTTCCTTGCCTTGTAATGTTATGCCAGAGACCATTTGGAAAATAAGTCATGATATATAGGGTTAAGTAAAACCCATCTAATGGGGATTTATGTTTTGTAGGGCATGACTCCCCAGATCCCTTAGATAGGAATTTGGGGAAGATAAAAACATCAGAGTTTAGTCCTCAAAGACATGCAATTTCCCCCAATTTCTCCTGCAGATAACATCACCATTGTAGAACCTAAATTTGGCCTTTTGCGATGTCTTTTTAGGTTTTTTGCATGTCTGACAATGATGACTTCACCTGGACCCATGAACGGCTCCTGTGGCCCCACGCAGAAGTGATCCGGCACATATGAGGAACATTTCCTACACCCTTATGACTGCACCCCAACCAATCAGCAGCAAGTGCCCATTGCCCAGCTAGCCCTCCTCTTCCCCCAAACTATCTTTGAAAAACCCTAACCTCTGAATTTTCAGGGAGGCTGATTTGAGTACAAATAAAATTCTGATCTCCTCTTTAGCTGGATCTACATGTATAAAACTCTTTATTGCAATTCCCTCCCTTGATAAACCAGCTTTATCTAAGCAGGGGCCAAGAAGAGCCCATTGGATGGTTACAATGGCACAGAACCCCCAGACTCTGGAACCTAGAGCTCATTCACAAAGGCAGGGCTACTATCTTGGCATGGTCCCCTTGCCTGTGCAACCGACAGCTTCTCCCACTACTGTTTTCTCTTTCCCCAGCTCCCACTCTCCCAAAGCATCATGACATTAACTGCCACAGGTTAGTGCAAGAAAACAGAGGCAGACTTTATACACAAACTGACGCTGATGTTCTGAAAGACCAATGGCTCAGTGTGCTATAGACCTAAAAATTCACTTTGATTCTGACACAGAAAATTGAGGCAAGAACTGAGCCACCGCATGCTCCTCTGTTAGCCGAGACAGGGCCGACTGACCAGAACACGTGTCGCAGCGGCTCTTACCAAAGCATAGGTGAGTTTCTGCAAAACAAAATCAGGCATCTCTTTAAATTAATTGGTACTAATTTGAATGTCACTGGCTTTATAGTCTTGTTTCCATGTTATTTGTGAATGCATTTAGTTTTTTTGAAGCTATAAGTGTTTTTATGTTTGTATAAATTTAAGTAACATTGTAATTCAACACTGATCTGTGGATTATTTCCTGTGAAGAGGTTATATCTATACATTATTCTATTTTGAGAAACCCTGATACAAAGGAAGCCAAACAGCAGAGAAGTCTCAGCTGAAGTCGGATGACAGCAGTTGCACTGGGCCAAGCCTTGCAGTTCCTCTAGGATGCCTGTGAGGTTTGAGGATGAGATCACAGGTCTTTAGAGTGTTTGCTCCAAATGCCCATGAAGGAAGAGTTCAGCTTTGCAAACACTGTGTTGTTCAGCCTCTGCTTTAGCTCACTAAAGAAGGGGGTCGGGGAGGGAGGGAGGGAAGAGATACTTTCGTCTGTGTCTGGGGGTACCCTAGGGAACATGTGTATGGAATTACACTGTCTCTTACGAGCACTTTTAGTTTGCTATGCCTGCAATTCAAGGATGGCAGAATGCAAGATAGCCTATACTATCAAGATGGCCCCGACTCACAGCTGCTTGGAAATGCCACCTGTAATCTTAAAACAAAACCCACCTTCCCTCTTCAAGAACAGTCAGTAGTTTAATTATGCTAAGTACTTTTCAACGTAGGAAGCTTCCGGTTGCTGAATTAAGCAACAGAACAGCACTCTTTTAAGGCTTAAGACTATACATTTAGAAAGCTGATAACATGTCTCACGCCAGAAAGCCTAAAGTCTATTAGGCAATTTCTAAGGATTACATTTCACAGACTCACTTTCCAATC
Source organism: Nomascus leucogenys (assembly GCF_006542625.1). Taxonomy (NCBI): domain Eukaryota; kingdom Metazoa; phylum Chordata; class Mammalia; order Primates; family Hylobatidae; genus Nomascus; species Nomascus leucogenys. Next base: position 48,342,730 of record NC_044398.1, on the reverse strand, counting down.
CAAGTACAGATATACTCAAACACCCTCACTCTTACAAGTGACCCTTGGCATCGCTGAGTCTTCCTAGATAAATGTAGATGGAGACTTAGAACCAACAAAGACAAACATTTTGTTGAACATGTAAACGCAATTGTTCAAGCTGTAAATTAAATTCAATTACGTACAGAGAGTAGTATCTTAAGCCTCCTGCTAATTATACTTGTGAGTTTCAACTCATTAAACTTGGATAATGCCCAGAAAGACAGAATCTGGCAGCAGCAAGCCATGCATCCTGCCGGCCTGTCCCCTCTGTGGCTTTCATCACTGTGGTTCTGTATGTTGGCAAACCCAATTCACATCCAAAGAGTCTTTAAGAAAAAAGGGGAGAGAGACATTCAGGGTGTGACCATAGAAAATGTAGCCAAGAGCAGAGGCCCGATGTGCACCCTCTGAAGTTATCTACAAAATGCTGGTTTGGGAGTACAAGGGAGAACGTAAGGCTTTCCAAGAGAAATGCTAATACTTTGAGGGGATGAATCTTACCCTACACCCACCCACATATGCCCCCAGGGCAAGAATCGACAGAGCAGGCAGATTCCATTTCTCCTCTCCTTCGAGTGGGCAATTCAGCCTTTAGGTGGGCTCTTGGGAAGCAGAGCTGATTCAGCAACACTGGGAAGCATGTTCAGCACCCTGTGTGGTCGCAGGGGCCCTTTTCATCCCTTTCGGCGTTACTTCTCCTTTTTGCTGTTTCTCTTACCCCAACTTTGACCCCTTGGTGACCAGGACATCTGATAAGTCCATCGGCAGGAAAGGGATGACAGTGTGCTAACTAAGCCAGGAATGTTTGCATTTTTTAAAAGGCCCCATGGGAAACACAACTTCAACACAGAAAACAAATTGCTGATGTGGAAATTTTAAGTATTAATCAAGGGGATGTGTGGAGAGAGGAAGCTTTTCCTACAACCTTCAAGTCACAGTCAGTGGGCCATTCCAGCCACAAGGCCAACCCTGATCACAGGCTAATTAGATTGGTTCAAAAGACGGTGATTTAGAGGCTCCTATAAACCAGGCCTTGTACTAGTTTCCTGCTCTGGAAACACTTTTTAAGAGGGCGTGGGGGTAAGCCTTAAAAAACACAAGAGTTCAAATTCACTTTGAGTGAATGTATTTTGTTATATCATAACCATTTGTTATGGATGTTAGATAACCTTACACATTCTTCACAATATTTTGGAGACCAGAAATTATGTCACTGTATTGGTTATCTACAGCTGTGTAACAAACCACCCCAAAACATGGTCATTCAAAGCCACAACCACTCGTTTAGCTCATTATTCTCCTGGGCAGTTCTTGCATGGGCCCTCAGGGTCTCTGCTGGGCTTGGTCCTGTGTCTGTGCTGATCTGGTAAACTGGCAGGATGCTGGCTGGTTCCAATGGCCACACTCACATGGCTGGTGCCTAGCTGGCTATTGGCTGGAGCAAGTGGGTGACTGGGCCATGCTCTTCTCATCATCCATCAGGCCGGCCAGGGCTCCTTGGCATGACAGAGGCAGTGTTCCAGGAATACGTGGAGGGTAATATGGTTTGGCTCTGTGTCCCCACCCAAATCTCATCTCAAATTGTAGTCCCCATAACCCCCCACATGTTGAAGGAGAAGCCCGGTGGGAGATGATTGGATCATGGGGACAGTTTTCCCCATGTTGTTCTCATGATATTGAGTGAGTTCTCATGAGATCTGATGGTTTTATAAGGAGCTCTTCTCTGTTTGCTTCTCACTCTTCTCTCTCCTGCTGCCTTGTGAAGAGGGTGTCTGCTTCCCTTTCTGCCATGATTGTAAGTTTCCTGAGGCATCCCCAGCCATGCAGAACTGTGAGTCAATTAAACCTCTTTCCCTTCAACTGCCACTTTTTGTTTGCCTCTTTTTGTTTGCCTCTTTTAGTCCATTGACAGAGAAATGAGTTTTTCCCACAATCAGGAATGATCAAACACTGACTCCTAGTCTTACCTGAATCTCGGGTGTATCTTCATAGCAGTGTGAAAGTGGGCTAACACAGAGGGCAAACCCAACCTGCAAGCTCTTTTCAGATATCTGCTTCTGTCAGATTTGTTGCTGTCCCATTGGTTCAAGCAAATCACATGGCCCAGCCCAGACTCACTGTCCAGAGGGGTTCACTCAAAAGTGTAGATGCTTGTGCTTTTCTTCTTGTAAAGTTCAGCTAATGCTCAGAAGGAAGAAATCAGGCAGCAGCAATGTGGACCATTACTGAAAAAATCAACCCAAGTTACCTATTATAGTACATGGCTTTAAAAACACAAACAAAAACCAAGAGTCCTGACCTCTGAAGTGACACTTCCTAGACTTCTGAGTTATTTGGATGTATTAGTCTGTTCTCACACTGCTGAGAGAGTGTGAGACCTATCTGAGACTGGGTAATTTATAAAGGAAAGAGGTTTAATTGACTCACAGCTTCACATGGCTAGGGAGGCCTCACAATCATGACAGAAGGTGAATGAGGAGCATAGTCATGTCTTACATGGCAGCAGGCAAGAGGGCTTGTGCAGGGGAACTCCAGTTTATAAAACCATCAGATCTCATGAGACTTATTCACTATCATGAGCACAGTATGGGGGAAATCACCCCCACGATTCAATTATCTCCACCTGGCTTCACCCTTGGCACATGGGGATTATGATAATTCAAGGTGAGATCTGGATGGAGACATAGCCAAACCATATCAGTGGACTAATAATATTTAAGAAGAAATAAGGAAGGTAGGAGTGAAACATAGGCTTGCTAAAATGTTTACGTTGTCAACTAAGAATATTAAATAACAAACAGGTAATTACCATCTACTGCCATGAGTATTTTAATTTAGAAAAAGGCCATTTCAATACCAAAGTCGAAGCAAGACTTGAGTTTAGAATAAACATTAGTTATTTAATTTGAATAAATTTGGTGTTATGAAAAGCTATCTTCATTGTCCTTATTTTTCTCATTTCACTGAAGATCAGTGGAAATTCTGATTTTAATGGCCCTGTTCTGGAGGCTGACATCTTAGAACAACTGGCCTAGAGAAAGATAACAGGGTAAGGCAGGCTTTGCTGATTAAGTAATTAAGTTAACTACTACTAAGTTAGTTGTTATTTAAGCCTGTATTGCATGTGCTTGCTAGCACTGCCCTACTTTATTTAAGGTATGATATAAGGTAAAATAGCAATCTTCCTCAAGCCTTCCATAGTCTAGCCTGGAAGTAAAGACTGGGCATTAATATAGATGGTCAAAAATCTAGAAAACAGAAGTCCCAAAGCAGAGCTCAGAAGGGAATTGCAAAAACGATAGAGGTGAGGCTGAAATAGGACTGTGAAACCAGCTCACAAGCAAGAAAGAACAAGGTTGCTAATTCATTTTACATTTAGTGCATTAATCCTGGCTTGAATAGAATCTCCCTGGAGCCACATGGAAGAGTATTTTCTTATGTATCTCTGGGATTCTGTCTTGTCAGCTTAGATCATAACTCTACCAGGCAAGAATAGTGTCTACTTCTGAGCTGTGAACAACATTAGCCTAGACTACACTGGTTGCATGAGTACAACATCCCTCCAAACGTGTCGCTTTTACATATTTGAATTTACTGATCACACTGAAAAGAGAAGTGAGAAAATGGAGTTTCCAAGTCCATTGCTTTCTAAGATTCTTGGAATCTTTTTGCAGAAGAGGTGCCAGTTGAAATGACACACATGCCAGGAACTTGCCATTCTTCCTCTTTTTGAAACTCTGTGGCTACATTCTCCATAGATATAGAGGGTAGGTGAGCCCATAGTGGTTTTGCCTACGTGGGGAGGTTTTTACTAGTTTCTTGCCTGTGTTCCTGTTACTCAGCACAGCAGATGGGGGTGGCTCTCACTTGAATATCAGCCCGCCAGAAGCTGAAGAGGAACCGCTGCCAAATTTTGATCACTAAATTGTTATCCAGTGTCATCCCACATTCAAATAAGATGCCTTCTTTAAGAAACCACCTTTTGAGAGAAAGCTAATTTTAGAATGACTGGAATACAAAAACGCTCAACACAGAAATAAAGCCCTAGATCCCATGGTGTTGTTCCTTTTCCCAAGTATCCTTCTCTTTCAAGGCTTGTTTCAGCCAAAATAAAAGACTCAGTTGCTCACTCCCTTCAATATTTCTAAGCAAGAGATTCCTCATGGATTGGGGAGTTCAGAAAGATCAAGCAAATTTCAAAGCATGCCTCCTTCATTCTCATCAATGATAGAAAAATCTATCTATCTATCTATCATCTATCTATCTATCTATCTATCTATCTATCTCTATCCATCCATTTGAACTGTGACAATCTAATTCAAGTTCGACATTTTTTGATTAGGAAACTGAGTACCTCATATCTAATTCAAGGATTAGAACCCAGTACTTCAAACCATCAGTGCGTTATTCATTTAAATCTCCTCCCTATATTAGGAGGACCAGGCCCTGGCAGAGGTTACGTAATATGTTTCACGTGTTCTGAAAGCCTCAGAAAACATGCCCCAAACACGGAACCATTTTTCTCCTTCAACTGCCACTTTTTGTTTGCCTCTTTTAGTCCATTGACAGAGAAATGAGTTTTTCCCACAATCAGGAATGATCAAACACTGACTCCTAGTAGCACCATTTCCAATGCATAAACTCAAGTTGCTATTAGGAAGACAGTCATGAATTTAACCAAGACACGGCCTCAATCGTTTGAAACCTAATCAAAGGGATATCCCTTTCAAAGCACCCTACTCCAAGTTTTTCATGTTTGGCCTGATATGTATGTCACCACCCATGGGTGAAGTCACCCACCCAAGTGATTGCTTTAGACCACTGCCATACACCATTTTCAGATATGCAGAGAATACTCACTGGTAGAAGCTTGAATTAGACATCCAAAGATTATCCCCTGTCTGCCTTTAGCAGGGACAGAGTAGACATGAAAAGACGGCCTTCAGAAGTGTCTAACTTTCCATCGAGGTCACCATGATCAGAAGGTACAAAAACAGCTTCCATCACATGATTATGGACCTTCGCCCCTTTGCTGGACTCTTATAGTACTCAAATCACATTTCAATTTTAACCCTTTGCAAACTATACATTGTGTCTTTGCATGAGCACTTTTTTGAATGAAGATGGATCAGAATCCAAATTTCTCATTACATACAATTTTCAAAAGAGTAACCAAGTTTTTAAAAAATTACCCTCAATTCTGGAACAATTGTCTGGTTTTTCCATATTTGCCTGTAATTATTACATCAAAACGTGGGTGCATGTCAAGCCACTTACAGATTGGTGGGACCCAAGCACTGCACAAAGCATCACTGTGCATTGAAAGAAAGTGATAACATGAGTTGTCTTTTTAACACTTGTTAGAAATATTAGCCACTGCTTTCTGTGAGTCTATTACCACTCTACCTTGTGTGAGATCTGGCAATGGTTCAAGGGAAATTCAAACTCTCATGGGTGATTTGCCTATCAGTTTAAAACCCATAATAATCCTAAGACTCCCCTTTGAAAATGAATCCAAATTCACTACATTCTGATGTAAAACAAGTCTTACTATAAAATTGAATTTTAAACCAATCTTGCTGATATTCAGGTCACGTGACTCACCTGCAATGGATGCCATGGGTCTTCCACGTGGTTGGGGAAGATGTAAGGCAAAAAACCATTTCACCCCATTATTAGATTCCTGCTAGGTTGCCAGTTGTCTCCCCGACCCCTTGACCATGTCTGCTCCCAAGATGAACCCCCTTAGGTAGATTACAGAGGAGACACATTTCACCTCTTAATAAAATGTCCCATTGGCCATTGTGAACAGCTATCTTCAATTGTTCTGTGTCTGGAAATCCAGAGATGATTTCTTGGCATTTTAAGAGATCACCCAGTAACAGTGAGAAAACACAGACATTGTAACTCTGGGTGAGAGTGTGAACCCACCATTTGCAATGATAGCAACTGTTAAGAAGAGGGAAGAACATAGAGAAAACACTGAAGTGAGGTTTTCCTAAACAGATAAGAAGTGCATAAAGGCACAGGTGGTGTGGTATGCGGGGATGAGACTGTTAATCTGAAGATCTGAAGGAAAATTTTCCAGAGTAGGGAAACACAATTGGTAAAATAATATGAATGGAAAGTGTGCCTTGAAAGAGATTCTGTCTGTGTCCTTAGAGTTCCGTTTGTGGTTCACGTGCTTTGCTAGTAGAAATAGAATGTATTGAATAAGTAAAATTAGGCAAACATGTTTCTGTCAGCAAAAAATACATGTCTCAGTCAGCAAGACACTCATAGATACAGGAATAGTGAAGAGGAAGAAACCATAGGGTTTTGATGCTTTTGTAGCCACGAGGAGTGGAACTGGGGTGAGGTTTGCTAGGAAATTTGTACACTGGACATAAAATGAATTTATGGGAGGATAGTGTGAACAGTGGACAAAAGGGATAGACAGAGCCTGCCTCCTAGAAGGTGTCTACTACCTGCCGAGTGGTCCTGAATGGTATGTTTGCCACCATCACAAATTAACCTGTGAACTTAATAAACTCAATCTCTGAAGACCTTCATTGGCTCAACTGTGCACCTGGTGGGTCCCATGAGTGAAGGACTGGGGAGCTCATTTCCAGGAAGCTTCCAGAGTTGGCCTGAGCTGCTGAAGAGCCAGAGAGAGCAGCTTGCTCACTTCACTCACTGCTTTTCCTTCCCCTCTCTTCACGCAGAGATTTGGAGCCTGCCTTACATGAAAGGGAATCAGCAGCTTGGTGTATCCTTGGTTTTTGTCAAAGACCCAGTGCTCTCTCTGCTCATGTCTCAAACCAAACCGTGTAAAGACACAAAATAACAAACCCAGCCACTCCAAGGAATGAATACCTAACAAGCGATTAATTCTCAGATATATTTATGATATTCTAAGGGCCGGTTGGTGGCATGGTTGTGTTCTTGGCTAGTTCAGAGTCTGTGTTTGAGGCAACGAATCAGACTGAGAAACTCCATTGTCAGTCCCCTGCAGTTGCTAAGCTAGGAGATAAACAAGACACCCAGCCCCAGATCTGGAGGGCTGTGTGGCTGAGCCCCTGCCTTTGCTTTTTACAGTGGCTACACCTCTATTTTAAGAAAGCCCTTCTGTGTTCTGGAATATGAATTTCAGGTTAAGGCCTTGTCTTGGTCCTTTTGTGTTGCTGTAAAGGAATACCTGAGGCTGGGTCATTTATAAGAAACAGAGGCTTATTTGGCTCACAGTTCTACAGGCCATACAAGAAGCATGGTGCCAGCGTCTGCTTCTGGTGAAGGCTTTAGGAAGCTCCACCCATGGTAGAAGGTGAAGGGGAGCAGGTGTGTAGAGATCACATGGTGGGAAGTAAGAGAGAAGGGAGGAAGCTGCCCATCTTGTTAACAATCACTTCTTGCAGGAACTAATAGAGCAAGAGCTCACTTATTACTGTGAGGATGGCACTAAGACATTCATGAGGGATCTACCCCCATGACCCAAACACCTCCCACCAGGGCCCACCTCCAACACAGGATCAAATTTCAACATGAGATTTGGAGGAGACAAACATCCAAACCATATTATGACTTTTCCCCTTAAGTCAAATGCCTGCCTTAAGCATGGCAGAGTGAGAGTGCTCGCAGGTGGGGCTTTCTAGAGAGGTTAGAAAGGTCGCATGTGAAGCAGTCTTCTCCTCAAGTCTATACTGGTGCCCACAATACCTCCACTAGAGTCATCCACTGGGTGGTTATTTACCTTGAAAAGATACCGCCAGGAGGCAGATAAGTCACTCAGGAGGAATAAACACTGATCCACAACTATGAGCTATTTGTGCTGGCCTAGAATTCTCAGATTAGTTGGCAAGGCTGAAGGGGACTATGCAAAATAATTTTTTACATTTGGCTTCTTTCTTAGTTTACATACATTTTCACAAACATTATTTTAGCCAATCTCCACAACAACCTATAAGAGAAGCACATTTGATTCCTTTTTGCTGATGAGAAATCTAATACTCAAAAAAGTAAAAAGAAAAAGGCAGCCCAGGCTGCCTCTACAAAATGCTGTAGCTTCTGTGGCTTAAACAACAGAAACTTATTTTCTTGCAGTTCTGAAGACTGGAAGTCCCCGATCAACGTGCCAGCAGGGTTAGTGTCAGATGAGGGCTCTCTCTTTGGGCTGCAGAAAGCCACCTTCCTGTTATGACCGTTCTTCTATTTGTATACATTGAAAAAGAAAGAGGGAGAGAGAGATCTCTGGTGTCTCTTCCTCTTTTTATAAATTCACCAGTTCTATAAATTAGGGTCTCACCCTTATGGAAGGTAATTTAACCATAATTACCTTCCTAAATGCCCTATACCCAAATAAAGTCACATTGGGGGTTTAGGCTTCAACATACAGTTTGTGGAGGGACACAGTTTAGTCCATAGCAGCTAGTATGTGTCAGAGTCAGGATCAGAACCCAGTCTCCTGACTCCATATGCCCTTCCTTATATGTCATTTACAGCTAAGTGTGGATAGAGGTAGAAGGAAACAGAGAGGAGCAAGAGGGTGTGAGGAGGAGAGGAAGTCTTGGTGGGACACTGAGGAGGTGGTGGGATCAGAAGGAGGAATCCTGGGTGCCGAATCTGCAGGTGATGGGAGGGTGGGGAGGAGAGAGGGAAGTGAAACCAGATGATGGAAGGAATAAACTAGAGATGAAGGAGGGAGTTGAGGTCCATGCTAGGATCCACATGAAAGACTACCATAGACTGAAATGTAAATCACCAAGAGCATTTGACAAAAACCTGCTGTATTTGCTACTTGAAGGAATATGGTATAGGAAAGAGAACATGGCACTGGGATGAGAGGACCAGCCCTGGCCTGGCTTTGGATGTGTGACTCAACATCTCTGACCTCAGTGTCTCCACTGGACTCTCTCAAGACAAAGGCCCAGACTCAGATCATCTCGAATGTCCTGGGAGAGTCTCAAAGAGCTGTGATGCCGAATTGTGTGCATGTATGAGGTGGTGATGAGAGGGGTGGAGGAATAACATGGAAACCCAAACAAACCTTTACCAGTTACCTATTTCATGATTTGCTTTAAGCCAAGCTGGGTAGAACTGACCTCTGAGCTGTAGGACCTGTGGACAAGATCCCAGTCATAGTACTTGAATGACATCAGTGATGGGAAGAGACACTTTGACCTAACGGGACTAAATTTAAACCATTTTCTCAAAGTATAGTGTCTTTATTGGCCTCTTCCGGATGCTTTAAGGAGCAAGACGAGGATAAAGGGAATTCTGAGAACATGAATTAGGAGCAGCCTTGAAGCCCTGGGGAATTTGTCCGTCTGGGCCTGTGCTGTGGGGCACACTTCAACATTTATCCACCCTTCCATCAGCCACCTTTGACCAACACTAAAAGCCCGTTACCAAGAAGACAGAGAGAATAATTTCTCTCCTATTAGTCCTTTCTCCTTCCCAAATGTAGTGTTAGCCACTGGGAGCTGTAATTGCAGGCATCACCCAAGGACTATGGATATAAATTTCACAAAGGGCAAGACCTTCCATTATGAGTGGGAAGATGGCTTTAATTAAAAAAAAAATCAATATATTGTTTCCAATCATTAGAATCCCATGTCAGTGGCAAAATCAATCCTTTTCATATTAAAATGCTTACATTCACACTAAGATGTTATATTACACATGAGTCATTGAGCGAGGTGGGGAAGGGGGCTGTCTGAGGACCAGCAGGCTCCCCAGCCATGCTGGGCCATCCTTCGAGTCATGGGTTTCTTGAAGGCCAGTCTTCAGCAATGCTGTGAGCTGAGAAATTCTACACGCACCAGAGAGATTTGAAATTCTGTGCAGTAGAGAAAGTGTCTCATCTTGACAGATTCTTTCCTCATTCTTCCCAATCCTCAAATGAAAGCAAGAAGAAAAAGAAAAGCTGAAATCACATTTTAAAGAACGGGAGTGTTTTTCACTCTACAGCAGTTGCTCCCTATGCTGTGATGGTGAATTTTTTCCACAGGGTTCAACCAACAAGCACCAGGGGATTCCGATGTTAAAAAGGGGCTGTGTTTTTAAGAGATAATTTATTTATTCATCTAAGAAAATGCCTTTGATTTTAATCAGTGGCAAGGGGTTGATTCTCCCCTCCAGTTTCCTGAGAAGCATCAGAGAACAGAGACAGTGTGGATCTTGCTGGAGAACGTCACATATTACTGAAATTGACTCTTGACAGCATTAAATTCCCAGAGGTGCTATTCCATTTCCCACACAACATAACAGTAATGATCTTATGAAGAAATTTTGCTTTTATGGAAACTGTTTATTTCTAAGAACATTCTAACGTCAGGCTAAGTGTGAAGCTTCCTTAATAAAGAAGTAAAAGAAAACAAGAGTCCTAATTAAAAACATTGTTTAAGGAGACACTTGTGGGATAAAAGAAAATCACACTTTACACGGAAAACTTAATCATGTATATTGCTAGAAAGCACTGCAGATTATTCAAGCCAATTTCCCAGAATCCATGCCTTGTCATTCTTTATGCTCTTCAAGCCCAATTCTTCTGGGTACCGTTTTCCTTAACTCCAGTTCAGCAGACACTCCCTTTGAAGTTAGTGTGAACCTCCTGCCCAAAGGGGAGAGAGATGCTTGAGGAATATCCGCTAATTTTTTTTTTCTCATTTCACTGGGTTTTGAAAAGGATAAAACAGTCTTGCTCTCTGTCAAATGTTGCCCAGTTTGATTTCCTGCCTGTGTGAACAGAGCAGATATGTCTGGTTGATGCTCAGGCACTCAACAATTAGGACTGTGAAAATGACTTTATTAGCATGTTGAAGAAATCATGGGGCTGGCTTTATATGCTCACATATTTACAATGCCGTGGTGTTTTTCCTGCCTTTGGGAAGCAGACTCTACTAAGTTACTCCTTTGTGCTGATGTCAGCCTGGAGTAAGCCGGGAAGGACTCGAATGCTGGCTTTGTCCTGTTCTGTGACTTTGGGAAGTGACTTTACCTCCAAGTGCATTATCGCTTCTTCTATGTAACTTGGAGAAAATACTACTGCCTTTCTTTTTTTGTTTGTTTTCTTTGAGACAGAGTCTCGCTCTGTCACCCAGGCTGGAGCACAGTAGCACAGTCTCAACTCACTGCAACCTCCACCTCCTGGGTTCAAGCAATTCTCCTGCCCCAGCCTCCTGAGTAGCTGGGATTACAGGCGTGCAACACCACACCTGGCTAATTTGTGTATTTTTAGTAGAGATGGGGTTTCACCATGTTGGCCAGGCTGGTCTGGAACTCCTGACCTCAAGTGATCCACCCAGCATGGCCTCCCAAAGTGCTGGGATTACAGGTGTGAGCCACAGTGCCTGGCGATACTAGTACCTTTCTGACAGGGCTTTTTGTATCGAGTTATCAAATTCATAAAAAAAGCCTTTATCAGCTAGGTACTAGAGTTATTCCCATGTTATAGAGGAGGAAACTGAGGCTCAGACAGATGCATGCCGAACACACTGCTTATATGAGGGTTATGCATAAACTTGGCATATAGTATGATGCCTGTTACCTAGAAAGACTGCAATACATATTAACTATCATAATAATAGCTTCAGATCATTCCAGTGATCCTTTAAAATAGTGAGCAGAAGAGTGGCTACAGGTAGAAACTTGGGGAGCATCAACAATTAGGAGATGGGTGGAAGAGAGGAGAGAATCAACAATGATAAGGACACAACCAATCAATAATGACATTGCCCAGCATTTATGGCTTGTATACTGTGTGCCAGGCACTATTCTAACAGCATCCCATGTTTTAACCCGGGGGTGTCCAATCTTTTGGCTTCCCTAGGGCACATTGGAAGAAGAATTGTCTTGAGCCTCACATAAAATACATTAACACTGACAATAGCTGATGAGCTAAAAACAAAAAGGAATATCGCTAAAAAATCTCGTAATGTTTTAAGAAAGTTTATGAATTTGTGATGGGCTGCATTCAAAGCCATCCTGGGACACTTGTGTCCCACAAGCCGGGGGTTGGACAGGCTTGCTTTAACCCATTTCATCTTCATTACAACACTCTGAGATAGGGAAGCATTGTATCCGCTATTTATAGATGAAGAGACTGAGGTACAGAGAGGTTTGGTGAATGCCTCAAGGTTGCACAGCTGATCAGTGGCAGAGCCATCCCTCCAGCCTGACTCCGAAGCGCACTTCTTTAAGCTCTCACTTTGCCGCTGTCCCAGGGCACTGACAGGCAGAACTGGAGAATTAGGAGAACAAGAGACTGTATCATAAGACCAGGGAGAGATTAAGAGGCTGGCAGTGTTAAATTACCTTACATAGGTTATGGTCCCAGCAGGAAAGAGATGGCATCCCCGAAATTGAGAAATTTGAAGAGAGTTTAGTAAAGGGACCATTTACAAAGGTATGGTCAGCTGTAGGCTATTTGACTCCTGCAATCCAGAGTGTTAAAGATAATAATGGGCTACACGGTGGCAGATAACAGTGGAGGGTAGAGAGTGAGGTTAGCACCTGTTGGCCTGGATGGCTGAGAGGAGAAAGTATATGCTGGGGCCGGAAGCAGTGGTTCACTCCTGTAATTCCAGCACTTTGGGAGGCCGAGGCAGGAGGATCACCTGAGGTCAGGAGTTCAAGACCAGCCTGGGCAACATGGTGAAACCCCATCTTTATGGAAAATAGAAAAATTAGCTGACTGTGGTACTGCATGCTTGTAATCCCAGCTACTTGGGAGGCTGATGTGGGAGGATCACTTGGACCCAGGAAGTGGAGGCTACAGTGAGATCCTGCCACTGCACTCCAGCCTGGGCAACAGAGCAAGCCCTGTCAGAAAGAAAGAAAGGAAGAAGAAGAAAGAAAGAAAGAAAGAAAGAAAGAAAGAAAGAAAGAAAGAAAGAAAGAAAGAAAGAAAGAAAGAAAGAAAGAAAGAAAGAGAGAAAGAAAGAAGAAAGAAAGAAAAAAGAAAGAAAGAAAGAAAGAAAGAAAGGGAAAGAAAGGAAGAAAGAAAAAGGAAGGAAGAGAGGAAGGAAGGAAGGAAGGAAGGAAGGAAGGAAGGAAAAAAAGAAAGAGAAAGAAAGGAAGAAAGAAAAAGAAACGAAGGAAGGAAGGAAGAAAGAAAAGAAAGAAAGAAGGAAAGCAAGCAAGCAAGCAAGCAAGCAAGAAAGAAAGAAAGAAAGAAAGAAAAAAGAAAGAAAGAAAAGAAGGAAGGAAGGAAATACTGGAACCCTAAGAAAATGAGGGAGGGTGGGAAGGAGAGGGAGGAAGAGAAAGAGAGAGAGAGAGAGTGAGAGAGAGAGAGAGAGAGAGAATTGATTAGAAAGGACACCCTAACAGGAGCTGTGACTTCTGTCAAGCTCCTGTTAGCAGGCAGCCTACCCTTAGTATGTCCACTGGAAGGAAAATAACTGCCCGTCTCTGATGCTTCTTTCTCTTTCCTATCATCTCTAGGACTTTCCATTGGCCAAACTCACTGGCAGCCAGAGGACAAGGACACCACCGATGCAACTGGTGGAGTTCAGCTTCCCCGCACAAAAAGCATGGTGCAGAAGAGAGAATAGATTTAAAAGAGCACACAGGAGATACCCAGTCATGACTTAAAGACATTAAATAAAATACTACTGGGTTTAGCAACTCAAATATTACTGATGACTCTGTTGAGAACATATTTCAGTGGAGTCATGGGGTGCTGGAAAAGCTGGAGGTCCAGTTAGCTGAATATTGAATGGTCAGTGACAGCGTGGAGCCAGTGAACAGAGACTGTTTTCAAGAACTGTGGTTAGGCAGGGAAGGAAAGAGAAAGCAAATGAGGGCAATGGAGAAAATATTTATCAACACAGAGAAGAAAAAAGAAGTGGTTGAAATATAGACAATCGAATGAAATCCTTGGGAAGCTGAAGGAGTCAAGATCAAGATGCCTCTTCCAGTGGAGCAGGAAGAAAGGAAGGAAAGAAGGAAAAGAGCAAAGGGTTCATTGTGTAAGAAAATAACCTGTGGCATGGCAACAGTGATGCCATCTTGGAGGAAAGCCACCTCCATGATGACCAGTGTTTGACTCCTGCAAACCAGTGTGTTCTCCAGCAAGGCCTTTAAACAACACCCAGAGCCTAGATAAGCCCTCATAAAGAAACAATGCCTGTAGCATGGATAACCCCTCTCAAAGACACTTATCTAACCTCCCCAGTGGTCATGAGTTTCATAGGAAATCCTGAGACATGGTCAGCTGCACCTCTTTTACCCTAAAAGCTTGCTTCTAGAGGTTGGATGTGGCGATCCACCTTCTCATGGCTGCCCAAGACATCACTTCTGTTTTTGAGTTCCTATTTAACATGTCTTTCCTAGAACTGCAACCTCTGCCTCCCGAGTTCCATCATGTTTATTTTAATCTAGGTTCATCAGCTGATTCACACTGTAGATGAAGACTGAGTGAAGAACGGCACCACTGAAGATCAAGGTGGGGAGGAGGAGAAGGTCCCAGTGTGATCCTCCCAGGGCACTGCAGTCTAGGGAAGGCATCCGGTTCACACCACTTAGAGATCCTTCACGGAGTCCACAAAGAATTTCACAGTGGCTGAGAGTAGTGGTCACCGCTGGGAGTGAGGGAGCCAACTGCTCAGGAGAGGAACTCAGACAAGGGGAGACAGGCAGTTCGGGGGCATAGATGCACTGAGGTGTGTTGGTGAGGCACTAACTCTGCTGCAATACCTTCCAGATGATGGAATTTCAGCCAGAGGCTGTGCACTGTGGCAGCTCTCCAGTAACACGCCCTCAGAGGAGGCAATGCCGCACCATCGGCTCCCTAAGAGTGGATGCTGTAGAGACCCAGGCAAGACAAGAAGACCTCCTGGCCCACTGCCTGGGCTTGCATGTGTAGTGTGCGGACTCTGGGCAGCAGAACTGGACTTAGAAGCAGGGTCTGAACATTCTTGGAAGCTGCTTAACCACTTCAATCTGGATTTTCATCCCGAAAGAAAGAAAGAAAGAAAGAAAGAAAGAAAGAAAGAAAGAAAGAAAGAAAGAAAGAAAGAGACTTTTGCATGACACCAAAGATAGGATTTGACCATCTCTCAACTTTGAACTTGCAAAGAAGAATTTATGCCCAAGTATCTGGGATATCACCACTTAGCTGAAAGTTTCTTTCTCTTTTGAAGGGTTAGTGGAGGAAGTCATTTGTATAGTTAGAAGACATTTGTGTAGTTAGAAGCAGCCTAAAATAAAGGAGGAGGATTAAGGTTTAATTGCCATATTTTTTGTTTTGCAAAATGTGTACCCAATTAAATGCAGTTGGGCAGCTCTGGGAAGAAATTAATAAACAGAGGGTGGGGGAGATGTGGCTGCAGAGAGAAGAGACTGTTCCCAAGCTGAAATTTTGTTTGCCAAGTTTCAACAAAGAGCAAAGCTTAACTCTGAAGGAGAAATCATTGAGAGACAGGGCTTAGAATAGTAAAGCAAAAAGAAGCCCCAAATGGGGTGGGTTGAGGAGACATTTTTCTAATGCAGTTTATCCTCAACAGGTGCTGGCAACATCTGTAATGAGACTATTCATGATAAAAAGCTCCTCAAACCTTAATCCACACTATATTACATTCATAAACACATTCCTGTCTATTCTCCTCCCCCTGAGGTGCAGGAATAAATAATGTGCTATTAAACTCACATCTCTGCTTTCTGCCTAACATTAAGAGTAAAATGAAAAAAATAGCTTCCACCATTACAGTATTCCCAGGGGGATGAAAATGGGAACTACCAAGAAACATTTGGGGTGAACCAATACAGGAAACTCTCATATCACCATCAGCACCATCAGTTAAGAAACCCCGGGCGTGGTGGCGGGTGCCTGTAGTCCCAGCTACTCAGGAGGCTGAGGCAGGAGAATGGTGTGACCCCCGGGAGGCGGAGCTTGCAGTGAGCCGAGATTGCGCCACTGCACTCCAACCTGGGCGTCAGAGCAAGACTCAGTTTCAAAAAACAAACAAAAAAAAGAAACCCGAAGACTATACATTGAGTGGGTCCTTTGAAAGATACAAATAAATGAGGAATCTTAATTTAATTCAAATGTTATCAAAATAATATGAGTGCCCAAGTTTTAAAAATGGACTCAATTCTTTTTGTTTATTCATTTATTTATTCATTTGTCCTACAACAATATGTACTAAGTATTTACTATGTGCAAAACACAACACTACAGAAATTCAAAATATAGAAAAACCGTAGGAAGTACTGTATGGCACTTGGCTTTATGGTCTGTGGCAAAGGTGGCTAATAGTTTAATATGGTCCTGTCTTCCCACCTTAATTTGGCTACCTTTAATAGGAGCCTACTGTGCAATCCCACTAGGCCAGTACATGTGTAACTGAAGGTAGGGCTTTCTATCCTGGTACACAACCGATGTTCATAAAAAATAATCCAAGATGATTAAATTGCATGATGTTTTTCCTTCTGGTCTGTAGGAGACATACGTGACCTTGCATACACATACCACACCTCCAATTCATTCATTCATGTATTCATCAAATGTATAGCCCTCATCTATTGAACACCAGAAAATGCTTGGTGCTGGAGATACAAAGATGACTCCAACTGTCTTTTCTTTTTTGTTTGTTTGTTTTTTTTGTTTGTTTGTTTTTTGTTTTTTGGATGGAGTTTCACTCTTGTCCCCCAGGCTGGAGTACAATGGTGCCATCTCAGCTCACTGCAACCTCCACCTACAGGGTTCAAGCGATTCTCCCCCCTCAGCCTCCTGAGTAGCTGGGATTACAGGCACCCGCCACCATGCCCAGCTAATTTTTATATTTTTAGTAGAGATGGGGTTTCACCACATTGGCGAGGCTGGTCTCAAATTCCTGACCTCAGGTGATCCACCGGCCTCCACCTCCCAAAGTCCTGAGATTATAGGCATGAGCCACTGCGCCTGGCCCCAATTGTCTTTTCTTTAAAGGGACTTATGATCTAGTGGGATGCCAAGATAAGAGATGCATCTCTGTACAAACTGTCACAGGTGCTGGGACAGTCTGGGCAGAGTGAGACTCAGGAAAAAAAGACCATAGGAAGGCTTGATGATAGCTTCATCAAGTTCATGACTTTTGCACCGTATTTGAATGACAAGTCAGCATGTGAGGTGAGAAAGGAGGAAGATATTTAGGTGAAGGGAGTCATGAACCATGGCTAGAAATGTGAAGAAGCACCCACGCACCCAGGAGTGTTTGGGGAATGGTAAGTGCCTGTTCAGCCAAGGAGATGGGTCCAGAGTTGGTGGAGGCCTGGAAAAACATGAGAGAGGAAGACCCACCGTGGTGGAGGATTCCTTTCCCCACAGTGGTGATGTTGTGTGCATCATGGAAGAAAGACCCGCAAGATGAGTGTGGTGGTAGAAGGCGATTCTTGTCCACTCAAAGCTCCTCTCTGCTACAATAGCTAGGCCTTTCTTTACTTATGACATAATCTAAGCTTACCTTTCTTGGAGGCTTTAAAAAAAATAGTCTAGATACAGAGAAGTAAGGAGGACCTGAGAGATAATTCTAAGATTGATACTTAAAGTGATTCTACAGTTTATTGATTGAGTGCATTGGAACATTTCAAGAAATTGCAAAAATAAGAAATAAAAAAACAGTTTCTAACTAACCAGCTGAACAATTTTATTCTGCAAAATAGAATTTATTATAATTTACCAAGTCAGCTTGGATTTTTCAAAAAATTAGGGGTTGATTGCTGTGTAACACATCATGTAGAAAACATTTTCGAATGCTGAAATAGAGGATTCTAATAAGTGTATACAGAAGAATAAACAAAACAATATCAATCTCATATATCTCCATGAAAGAAACTTAGATACTTGGTGTATATACATATTGACCAGGCTACTTTTTATACTCACTGGTTCTCTTTTAAAACTAATAATGCTACTCAAACCAACAAAACAAGCAAGCTTTAGAATATAATCTCTGCTTACAGAAAAAAAATATATTCAACATGAATTAAGCAAGGCTTGTTTATGGTACACAGAAAGAACAGGCGAGGCCCCTATGCCCAGCCCACAAACACACATTTAATGATACACCTACACGCTAGAATCACTTTGGATGTTTACACATTCAAATTTGCTGGAAACACTTAGTCTGGGTATGTACAATAAGTACAGTGGTCCCCCCTTATTCGAGGTTTTGCTTTCTGTAGTTTCAGTTACTCATAGTCAACTACCATCCAAAAATTGGTGAGTCCAGTATAGTAAGATAATTAGAGAGAGGGAGAGAGGGGGGCCACATTCATTGACTGTTATTACAGCATATTGTTTTGTTTTATTTTATTACTAGTTATTATTGCTAATCTCTTACTGCGCCTAATTTATAAATTAAACTTTGCCACAGGCATGCACGCTTAGAAAAAAGCACAGTCTATGTAGATTTGGTACTCTCTGTGGTTTCAGGCCTCCAGTGGGAGTCTTGGAAGTATCCCCTGAGGATAAGGGGGGACCACTGTATGCATGCCACAGTAGTGCCAACAAGAATAACTCAGATTTGATCTGCCATTTGATTCCATTATGGCTTTCTATGTGAGTCTCTGCTGAAGGAAAGTCAGGAGTGTTTCAGACCAAAATCTGTTTGTATGTTTTGTGGGACATGCACTCTTTTGCATTTACATTTTTTTTGAAATGTCCCTTATGCCTTTTTCAAATATGCATCTTCTATGTCACCAGCCAGACTGCAAGCTCCAAGCATAGCATCTGGAGCTACGACTATCCATGGCTATCATCAACTAGCCAGCTGACGTGTTGTCAGGTCTGAGCCTAAATCTCTATGCTTAGTGAATTGAGGACAAAGGATAACCTAATGTTGTTTCTGTTAAACCGAAATTGCTGTTTATGGCAGACTTTTTCCAAAGTACTAAACAACTCCATCTAGCAGATCAATTTGCTTAGGCGACCTGAGGGAACATTTTGTAGTTAATTCATTTGAACAGACCTGCTGGTAGGCAGTGCTGATCAAAATCAGATGTACAACAGGATAAACGCTCTAGTTCTTCATCAGAAAGACGGAAGACTGGAGATCTCTGCCAAAAAACTTTCCAAGCTGCAGTCACGTTTGCTTAGTTTTAGCAACATCTCTGGGATCATTTGTATTAGATTTACCTGGAAATTGGTTGAAAAAATATGCAAATTCCTGAGCAAAAACCTGGACTCCCTCAATAGAATCTCTGTGGGTGGAGTCTCAGAATCTAGATTTATAGAAAGTTTTCCAGAAAATTTATTTGCACACTAAAGTTTGAGGATGATTGTTGTATGGAATCCAGAGAATGTTGCTCTAGACATAAGGACAGACTGATTTTCTAGGGGGAAAAATGGCATCTCTGCTGTAGAAACTACCGTAGCTCATTTTACTGGAAGTGGGGGTTCCCATGTTAGAGCACAGACAAACCTGCCAATCACTCTGCTTAATCAGATGTCTTATACCATGTCAGCAGGGGTCCCTGAAGAAGAATTAAGTTCTCCCAAATATTTTAGCATCTAGCCTTTTATATCAAAAAGCTGAACATTTCACTTCTCTAACCACATTGAAAATGCATTGCATTATTGATCTCATTCCACCCAGATGAATCATCCTCAACTTTTCAATAATCACGACCGACTCACTAAAATGAGGGTGGTGCACTGACCAAGGTGCTATGGTCTGAATGTTTGTGTCCCCCAGCCCATTTCATATGTTGAAACCTAACACCCCATGTGATAGTGATACAGAATGGCTGGGCTCCTGGCTAAACCCCACCCTTAAGCCTGGAACTGCAGCCCTAGATGAAAACAGCTGACCCCGTTTTTCTGCCCAAATGTTGCTTTTTTGACCTGCCCTGCCCTATCTTATGCCCATAAAAAGACTTCAGCTGGCAGAGCAATACAAGTGGTTGAGCACTGGGGATAAAAGCAGCTGAGTGGCAAGCAGAGAAGCAACTGACCATTGGAGATTACAGAAAGATGTGATTAACTTCAGAAGGGGCATTTTCAGGGAAAAATCACCTTCTTCCCACACCATCCCCTTTCCAACTCCCCATTCCACTTAGAGCCATTTCCATCGCCCAATAAAATCCACCATGTACACTACTCTTCAATTTGTTCATGTGACCTGATTCTTCCTGGACACAGGACAAGAACCTGGGTGGCTCACACCTGTAATCCCAGCACTTTGGGAAGCTGAGGCAGGTGAATCACCTGAGGTCAGGAGTTCAAGACCAGCCCGGCCAACATGGTGAAACCCCTTCTCTACAAAAAATGCAAAAAATTAGCCAGGCACGGTTGTGCATGCCTGTAATCCCAGCTACTCAGGAGGCTGAGGTAGAAGAATTGCTTGAACCGGGAGGCAGAGGTTGCAGTGAGCCAAGATCATGCCATTGCACTCCAGCCTGGACAATAAGAGCAAAAAAATAAAAATAAAAATAAAACAAAAATACAAAACAAAACCTGAGTGCTGAGAGGGCAGGAGCTTGGACGTTGCTGTGGGGCCTGCACAGAGCCTGCTCCAGCCAGAGAGGAGTGACCAGCTGGTTCCAAAATTCATTTGCTCCAGTTCCCACACTTGCTTGCTCACACACTCCCCCTCTCAAGGAGTGGCCAGCAGTGGGCTGAGTGAAATGAGCCACTCCAGTTCCCACCCATGAAAGAGGTCAAGGTCAAGGGAATAATCCAGTCTCAATAGTATTAAAAGGTGGGCTCTGTCTGGAGGTGATTGAATCATGAGGGTGGAACCCTCATGGATGTGATTGGAGTCTTTATAATAGAGACCCAAGGGAGTTTGTCCCTTCCACCACTTGAGGACACAGGTAGAAGACATCATCTATAAGGAACATACCCTCACCCAACACCAAATCTGCTGGCGTCTTGTTGTTGTACTTCTCAGCCTCCAAAACTTCAGTAAATAAATATCTGTTGTTTATAGGTCACGCAGTTGATGTATTTTGTTATAGCAGCCCAAATGGACTAAGACACAAGGTGACAGAGTGGTTGTGTGATCTAGTTAATTAAGGCTTGGAGAATGACTGGAGAAAGGTTTGGTATCAGCATTCAATATTATTTATTTGTAATGCAATTTGAGAACTTTCTCCATAATGAGGAAAAATTACACACAGCCATTTAATTCCTCAGGGTACTTGAGAGTAAAAAGCTGGCTTCAGAAGAGTAGAGAGTTACTGCAGCCTTTACTATAATAACCGCCAGCATGGAAATGAAATAAGAATCTGTTAGCTCCAGGTGGAAGGTTATCTGAGGAACCTAAATGGGCCTGTTGCTGATATACTCATGGTTGGCACAAGCAGAAAACCAGACATTCAAGCCCCTCCACTCAACCCCTCACAGTCAGCAGCACTAAAGCCCAGAAGCACAAAATGAGTGAAGATATCGGTGGTGATAAATTTTTTTTTTAGTTAATGGACTTCATGAACACATATATTTTTTAAGTTCAGGCTATTATCTAATTTCAAATCACCCCTTGCTAGCATACTAATTTATTAACTTACAGAAATGACCATCCTACGTGATACTGGCCTCCCGACAACAGAGCTGAGTTTTGGCAGGGATTTATTTTCAGCAACACTGGGGAGAAAAAGCATGAGAAAATTTTGAAGAATAATAAAAAATGGATTAAAGGGAATAGAAATAATTTATCATGTGCATATGTGCAGAAAGAAAAGATGGCGGCTTTGCAGCTTGGTTTTCTAAAAACCAAATTGTGGTGAAGGTGTCTTGCCCAATCACCAATTTGTGAAAACAGGGACCTAGATGTCTCATGAGCTATCAGGTGTACTAGCTTTCATAAAAATCACATGATCAAATGAATAGTCAGGAAATTCCCCTTCTTCTGACTAACCAAACCCAGACCTTGCAACCTTAATGAGAAGAGAAGGCCAGGAAAATCTGGCAGGTTCTTTGTTGAAAGCCAAAGGCTGTGTGCATGTCAGCGGCTCTCTAAGGAGATTCAAAGCTGCCGAATGACTTGAAAGTCCTCTGCAACTTTCTGTAGGAAAGGATAAAAAGGTAAGCTTAGGAAAGGAAGGAAACATTGATTAAGGTATGACTTGCAGCTTCTAGAATCTTCCAAGGAGGAAAGCACTTCCAAAAAATGCTTAGAGGTTTCCTTTGTGTCTGAAAAGTAAATGAATTGCTCAATGAGTTCCCCTTTCATAGAAGGCTACTTTAAAAAAATTATTCTGTATTACTTTATATTATGCTCCTATATTTTTACTTTTTTATTAAAAAAACAGGAAAATGTGTCATGGATTCTAGGAAGATTTACAATTAAAATAGTTAAAGTTTTTTTCTATTTTGTGACTTTGCTTTTCACACTCTTACAGGTGTCCTTTGATGAATACATTACTAATTTTAGCAGAGTCCAATTCGTTCATCTTTTTCTTTATAGTTAGTTCTTCTTCTGTCCTTTTCAAAAAATAGTTCCATACCTCATGGTCATGAAAATTTCCTCCCATATTATCTTCTGAAAACTCTACCATTTTGGCATTTAAACTTAGATCAAGAATCCACTTGGAACTGATTTTTTCCAATATATACATCGATTTTTTCCAACACTGTTTATTAAGATGATGGTTCTTTCTTTATAGTTCTACTGGGTCACATTGAGTCTCCCTGTGGGTCTGTTTTGGATTTTCAGTTTTGCCCTACTGATCTGTTTATCCCTGCACTGACACCACCATGCCTTATTGCTATAGTTTCTGATGAGTTTTGATATCCCATAGGGCAAGTCCTCTGTTCTCTATCTCCTCCTTTTCCTCCTGGTCCTCCTCTTGCCTCTTCAAGAGTATCTTAGCTGCTTTTTGCCTTCTACTTCTCCGCATATATTTTATAATCACTTTGCCAAGTTCTATTAGAAAGAAAACTATTGATATTTTAGCTGGGATTGTATTGCATCTATAGAACAATTTGGGAAAGAATTTACATCTTTGCAGTACTACTTTTCCAACACATGAATGCTTCGTATCTCTCTTATTTAGGACTTCTTTAATTCTTTCCAATTCTGCATTATGGTTTTCTACACAGAAGCACTGCACATTTTTGTCAGACAGATTCCTGTGTTTTGGATAATTTTTGATACTATTGTGAAAGAAACACATATAAGCAACAAAATATATCTTATATAGTCAGAATATATATTTTTAAACATCCAAAGTTAAAAACAAAGAGAAGAAAGCCCAATAGAAAAGTAGCCAAGCTGAGTGTGGTGACTCATGCCTGTGATCCCAGCACTTTGGGAGGCCAAGGCAGGAGCACTGCTTGAGCCCAGGAGTTTGAGACCAGCCTGGACAACATGGTGAAACCCCATTGCTACAAAAAATACAAAAATTAGCCGGGAGTGGTGGCACAAGCCTGTGGTCACAGCTGCTCCAAAGGATGACATGGGAGGTCTCTTGACCCCCAGCGGTTGAATCTGTAGTGAGCCAAGATCATGCCACTACACTGCAGCCTGGGTAAGAGAGCGAGATCCTGTCTCAAGAAAAAATAAATAAAGAAAGAAGAAAAAACATAGCCAAGACTACCTGAAGAATACTTCATCAGAGAGGATACTCAAATGGTGAATAAAATGATAGAAGGCACTCCAATCTCATTAGTCACCAGGGAAATGCAAACTAAAATTACAGTCTTTCCTTGGTGTCCAAAGGGGATTGGTTCCAGGACCTCCCGTGGATACCAAAATCTGCACATGCTCAAGACCCAGGTATAAAATAATGTATAATAGATGGCCAGGCATGGTGACTCATGCCTGTAATCCCAGCACTTTGGGAGGCCAAGGTGGATGGATCACTTGTGTCTAGGAGGTGGAGACCAGCCTGGCCAACATAGTGAGACCCCAAGAAATTAGCCGGGCTCGGTGCCTATGGTCCTAGCCACTCGGTAGGCTGATGTGCAAGAATCACTTGAACCTGAGAGGCGGAGGTCACGGTAAGCCAAGATCACACCACTGCACTCCAGCCTGGGCAACAGAGTGAAACTCTGTCTCAAAAATAAACAAAATAAAATAAATAAAATAAAATAGTGTAGTGTTCGCATATAACCTACAAACATCCACCGTGTAAATCATCTGTAGATTGCTTATAATATCTAATGCAATGTAAATGCTATGTGAATACTTGATATGCTGTATTGTTTAGGGAATAATAACAAGAAGAAACAGTCTGTATATGTTCAAAACAGATGCAACTTTATCTTTGAACATTTTTCATCTGCAATTAGTTGAATCCAGGGTTATAGAACCCACAGATACAGAGGGCTGACTATACAATGAAATACCACCTCTCACCCCCATATAGCTAAAATTAAGACTGACAATAGCAAATGTTGATGAGGATATGAAGCAAAGGAGAACTTTTATACACGGCCGGTAGGGGTGTAAAACTACTTTGGAAAACAGTTTGGTATTGTTTACTAAGTTGATGATACACCCTGTGACCAAGCCATTGTACCCTCAAGAATATCCTAGAGAAATGTATTTGTCCTCCTATGTATATATAAATATTCACAGGAACATTCTTTATTATAACCAAATACTGGAAAAAGCTCAAAAGTCTGTGGACAGGAGACTGGATAAATAATGGCAGTAAATTGATACAATGGAATATTATACAAGAATTAAAATGAACCGTATACAAGTACACATAAAAGCCAGATAGATCTCACAAATGTAATGTCGAGTTTGGGAGCCACACAGAAAGGAATACATGCTGTATAATTCCATTTATATCAAATTTTAAAAGAGGTGAAAACTAAACTATGATGTTTAGTGATACACACTCTGATTGTAACAGCATAAAGGAAGCGAAGGAGATAATTACCATAGAAGCAGGAGAGAACTATGACTAGAAGGAGGACCTGGGGGCATCCAGGGATGACGGCAATGTTTTTTTTTTTGAACTGGGTGCTAGTTACAAGGGTGTTTACTTTACAATAATTGATTAAGCTAGGAATAACCTGGATAGAAATTATTTTATTTCTTCAGTGGTTAAAATAAGATTTCTTCTGGCCTTCATAAATAACCAAAAAAATGATTAAACAGAGTGGGTCTTCGTTAGACATACATGATGCTCTTTATGTCATTTTCTATATGTATATTATACAATAGTGATGATAAATAAGATTTTTACAATTTCAGTTTTTTACAGTTATTGTAATTGTAAAAAGTTGTACAAATTCAATTTTTTACAATTGAAATTGTAAAAATTTGGAAAATCATGCACACACATTGTACCTCATTCCATAAAGTTTGTGGATTGTGTCTGTGTGACTGTAAACACAATATGGTGATTGTATGTTGACAAATTATTTCAAACCCTCCATTGCTAATTTACCAATTCACTAACTTGAATAAAGAACAACCATAATGATGTGAACCTCCTGATTGTAATGCTCAGTTGTAAACATTTTTATTTTATCACTATATTTTATATATATATAATGTATATAAAATGTTTATGGGTATATATTTGTAATTAAACATGTTGATACATATATTTATATGTAAGTACACATAAAACTAAAAATAAAAGTATACACATATATGTGTGTGTGTTTGTGTGTATATATACACATATGTTTAATAAAAAATATATACCCATAAAAATATTCAAGGAGTTATACTTTTTGCAGAAAGGTTATTTAATAGATACTTTCGATAATGAGATTTTTCTCCTGGGAGAAAACATGTTCCAATTACATTTTGTTTTGCATTTTCAGTTTGGTACTTATCTGGTTTTTGGATTTATAAACATTTAAATGATATGAGTTTACACTCCCATAAAGCTGTTTAGTAACTCTTGTATAGCTAGGAATCACCAGAAATTATTTTGTTTCTTCAGTGGCTAAAATAAGACTTCTTATGGCTTTCATAAATAACAAAAATGATTAAACAGAGTGGATATCTATTAGAAATATGTGCTGCTGCCTGAATTGGGGATATATATATTTATATACACACGTACATATTTCTCCTTTTACAGTGTGTGGGGCCCACACTTTTTTTCACCCTCACAGATCTCTTGTAATGTATCTCTGATTCACAGAAGGGATTACTCACTAAGCAGTGTTATTTCAAGTAATGATATATTGCTGGCTGGTATTTTAGTAGATGCTTAGTAACCAGTTGTTGAAGAAAGAGAGGAGAGAGAGGACTAAAAGGAGTAAAGAAGTAGAAAAGAAAGAAAGGTAAGAAGATTTTTTTAAATGACTATAAGCCAAAATTAAAGCATAAAAAATAAATGAGTGAAACACTAAATGAATGAAAGAAAATGAATTAATCAATAAAAAATTAATGAGTGGATGAAAAATGAGTAGATGAATAAAAGAATTAGTAACTAAAAATCAATGGATAAGTGATGAAATGCATGAAAAATATATAACAATAGAAATAAATGAATGAACAAATGGATGAATGGATGCATAAATAAAAATGAGTGAATTACAGAGAGATGGAGTTGATGGATAAATAAATGAAGAATGAAAATGAATGAGCGAGGCCGGGCGCGGTGGCTCATGCTTGTAATCCCAGCACTTTGGGAGGCTGAGGCAGGCAGATCACGAGGTCAGGAAATCGAGACCACAGTGAAACCCCGTCTCTACTAAAAATACAAAAAAATTAGGCGGGCGTGGTGGCGGGCACCTGTAGTCCCAGCTACTTGGAGAGGCTGAGGCAGGAGAATGGTGTGAACCCGGGAGGCGGAGCTTGCAGTGAGCCGAGATTGCACTCCAGCCTGGGCGACAGAGCGAGACTCCATCTCAAAAAAAAAAAAAAAAAAAAAAAATGAATGAGAGAATGAAACAATACCTAAATGTATGCAAGAAAAATGAGTGGATAAGTGAATACATGAAAGAATGAGGATCAAAGCCGTCAGCCTAATGCCTTCATTTTGCAGAAGTGAAAACAAGGGATATGTGGTTAAATGATTCGTCTTTGATGGGGAAACTAGAACCTAGTTTTGCTGAAGATGAATTCATAGCATAATTTATCTTGAGTTTCCCTGAATAGCAAGCCTGAGACAAAGACTTTGCTCAGGTACTTGATTTGGGAAGCCACTCCAAGGATTAGGAGTAAACATGCAAGAGGAATAAGACAGGAACATAGAAAATGCCAATATAAGAGTGTGCTGTTGAGGTCATCTCTGTAGGCAATGGAGGTAGAGGAAAATCACTGGGAACTCCCCTCTCAGAACTGTCCCCCTGAAGGATGGGAGGCAGGAGCATGTATCCACCAGTGCCCCCTGGAATTGAGGGAGATCCCTCGGGTGTTAACTCCAGGTTGTGCATGTGCAGCAGGCAGACTGATCTCCTCCAGTGTCAGAGGAGCCTGGAGACCAAATGAAGATGGAAGCCTATGCTTGAGGCAAAGGTTGATAGCAGAAAGTGAGTGAAAGCCCATTGTGCTGGTTAATTTCATGTGCTTCCATCAGAGAGCTGGTGAAACGTTATTTCTTGGTGTGTCTGTGGGAGTGTTTCTGGACAAGGTTAGTGTTTGAATTGGTGGAATGAGGAGAGTAGATGGCCCTCCCCAAGGTGGATGGGCATCCTCAATCCATAGAGGGTCTGGAGAGAGGACAAGGCAGAAAAAGGTTGCATTTGCTCATTCTCTACCCGACTGGCTGAGCTGGAACAATGCTGGTTCTCAAGCCTTCAGACTGTGCTTGGATCTATATCACCCCCTCTCTGGCCCTCAGGTCTTCAAACTACACCTTTCTTGGGTTTCCAGCCTGCAAAGGGAAGACTGTGGGATTTCTCAGCCTCTGTAACTGTAATCCTGTGAGCCAACAGTTTAGAGTAAATTTCTCCCTCTCTCTCTCTCTCTCTGTATATATATATATATATATATATAAATATAATATATATATTATATATATATTATATATATATTTTATATATAATATATATAATATATATATATAAGGGAGCTAAACATTGAGTACATCATGGATATTAATAAATCTCTTTAGATATTATATATAATATTTATAATAAATATATATATATACACACACAGATACACATACATATACACACGCACAGTATTTTCCTGGTGTTCATGGAGGATTGATTCTAGGACCCCAAGCCCCTGCAAATACAAAAATCCACAGATGACCAAGTCTGCCATACAAAATGGTGTAGTATTAGCATATAGCCTAGGCACATCCTCCAGTATACTTTAAATCAAGCTTGTGTAACCCAGGGCCACATGTGGCCCGGGACAGCTTTGAATGCAGCCCAACACAAATTCGTAAACTTCTTAAAACATGAGATTTTTTTTTGGTAATTTCTTTTTTAGCTCAGCAGATATTGTTCACGTTAGTGCATTTTATGTGAGGCCCAAGACAATTCTTCTTTCAATGTGGCCCAGGGAAGCCAAAAGATTGTACACCTCTGCTTTAAGTCATCTCTAGATTGCTTGCAATATTTAATACCATGTACACGCTATGTAAGTTGTTGTTATACTGCATTGTTTACTGAATAATCACAAGAAAAAAGTCTGAACATGTTCAGAAGAGATGTAATTTTTTAAACAATATTTTTGATCCCTGGTTGGTTGAATCAATGAATGCAGAGCCTTCGGAAGATACAGAGGATCAACTGTGTGTGTCTTTGTGTGTGCACATGTGCATGTTTGCACACACAAGTATGTCCTATTGGTTCTGTTTCTCTGGAAGTCTAGTATACCCATACTAAACTGTCCACCCAGAGGTGGCTGCAGTCACAGCTGAAGTTACAAGGATGTGAATCATGGCATTAGAAACACCAGGAGCACTCTATCATGCTGATTTGTTCTAGGTAAGTTCTAGAAGGTGCTAGAAAAAGGAAGATGACTAAACAGTCATGATTTAATGTGTGGCTAATTAACAAGAACTCAGCCACGAAAATAAAATCAGGCTGAAGTTTCTGTTTCCTTCAGGCTCCAGGAGCTTCACAATCTGGTGTTAAATCCTGATTCTGGTTAACAGATTATCAGAGTTTTAAGAGTTACTTTTCTTTTTCTTTCAACTCATAGCAATTGTTAATTTTATGGCAGAAAAAAAGAAGGCCTTTTAAAAGATAAGAGTATATACAGAAACATTTAAGAAATAGGGAAACTACCCTGCCAAGAAGCCCTTTATCTCTGAACAAGAACAATATGTAGTTCTTAGAGGTAAAGCCCATACTGCATACATGACCTCTTGTCTTTCCTCTTATGTTACAGAGATTCTGCCAGCTGTCGATTTAAGCTTTGGGTGTGGCCCTTCCTCTAATCTCTGCACTGATAATACTGAGCTCCAAAACCTCACCTTTTGCTGAGTGAGAAAAGAACTAAGCATTGATGATTTTCCTCCAAGCTTACTACTCTCATTTCTTCTCAGAGTGCCCCCAATCATTTCTTCATGGTGTCCCTCAAGCCTCCTAATGTTTTCTCATCTGCCTTCCCCAGGTAACAGCCAATACTGACCTCAGGAAACATTATCTGCTTTCCTTCTATTCCCAAGGGCTCCCCGTGCTGGAGGGCCAAGCAGATAAACTAGTCTAAACTAAGGTATTTAACGCCTGCCATGAGGAATCAGGTCTCCTCCCAAAGTAGCAGTTACATTTTAACAGGAACTTTGGTGCTATAATTCCAAATAATAAACAATATGGAAACTGCTAGAACTGTGGCAGGACCAAGGAAGGAGGTTCTGGAGGCCGTGAAAGGTTTTGCCACAGCACTATTCACAGTAGCAAAGACATGGAATCAACCTAGGTAACCATCAATGGTGGGCTGGATAAGGAAAATGTGGGGCCGGGTGTGGTGGCGCACACCTGTAATCCCAGCTACTTGGGAGGCTGAGGCGAGAGAATTGCATGAACCAGGGAGGCGGAGGTTGCAGTGAGCTGAGAGTGCACCACTGCACTCCAGCCTGGACAACAGAGGGAGACCCTGTCTCAAAAAAAAAAAAAAAAAAAAAAAAAGAGAAAAAGAAAAAAAAGGAAAGACAACGTGATACATATACACCGTGGAATACTAATACTACCACATGGCCTTAAAAAAGAATGAGATCCTGTCTTTTGCAGCAATATGGATGCAGCTGAAGGCCATGATCCTAAGCAAATTAATGTAATGACAGAAAACCAAATACCTTATGTTCTCACTTATAAGTGGGAGCTAAACATTGAGAACACATGGACATTAAGAGGGGAACAACAGACACCAGGGCCCACTTGAGGGTGAAGGGTGGGAGGACGGTGAGGATTGAAAAACCACCTATAGGATATTATGCTGATTATTTGTGACAAAATTATCTGTACACCAAACCCCTGTGACACAACACACAATTTACCCATGTAACACACCTGCACATGTACCCCTTGAATCTAAAATAAAATTTGGAAAGAAAAAGTAAAATAAAAGATAATTTTGTGATTGTCAGGATATACATTTGTGCTTACACTTTTTTCCCTTCCTTTTTGTATTTGCTAGAAATATACTGAATTTTTAACATGGTGGATTTCAGCTTTGTCATCCTATTTTCAACCAATTTCCACGTTCTGCTAATTATAACCACCATTATAAAAACAGTACAAGAGGTAGTGTTCCCTTATTATATGTATACAACATTAAAAGAAAAACTGCAGCCAAATTAAATTTAAAGGAGTTTAATTGAGCAATGAACAATTTGTGAATCAGGCAGCCCCCGGAATCACAGCAGATTCACAGAGACTTCCACGCAGCCACGTGATGGAAGAAGAGTTATAGACAAAAAAGGGAAATGACGTACAGAAATCAGAAGTGAGGTATAAAAACAGCCAGATTGGTTACAGGTTGGCATTTGCCTTATTTGAACACAGTTTGAACACTTAGCAGTCTGTGAGTGGTTGAAGTATGGCCACTGGAATTGGCCAAGACTTAGCTATCATTACAGGCACATACTGCTAAATTAGGTTTCAGTCTTGTCTGCCTATTAAGCTAGGTTACAGTTCATTCATAAGGACTCAAATATAGAAGTATGGAGTCCATCTCAGGCCATATTTAGTTTGCTTTAACAATAACACAAAATTTTGCCCCAACTATTCATACATGAGATTGGTCTTGCCTAGGACAATAATTTTGCTTCCAAGTCCCCTTCCAGTAGAAACCTCCTCTTCCTCCCCTACTATTCCTTATCTAAGCTATGAGCCTCATTGGCCATCCTGTCTCCAATCCAGAAACCCAGGCATCAATCTTCAGTCTTTCCTTTCCCCAACGCTTCCCCATCAAAATCCTGTCAATTCTCCTGCCTCATCATCTTGGCCAGCCATACATTTATCTTTCAACTACTGTGATGAGGGCTCCCAGAGAGAGCGTCAGGCAACTTTACCTGATCTGGACATTGGCTAAGATTCTGTAGTAGTTTCCTGTTGTCCTCAAAGTCTATGCTTCCTTTAACATGACACAACTGCCTGTCTGCATGACTTTTTTGCCACTCGCTCCCCATTTTGGAGATGACTCTGTGCTGTCTGTGGGCTCCAGGTTTTCACACTTCCTTATGCATCGAATATTTCTTTTTCTTCCTCTTCTCATGAATATATTCAGTTTATCCTGAAATTTCAGCATGAGCACCACTTCTGGCAGCCTTCCCTGACCCTTGCCTGCTCACGCTTGGTCTGGTGCGTTGTTTTTGCATTTATCTCCTCCAGCTGCCAAAATTAATGACCACAAACAGGGTGCTTAAAACAGCGGGAAACTATTCTCTCACAGGTTTGGAAGGCAGATGTCCAAAATCAAGGTGATCTTAGGGATGTGCTCCCTCCAGAGGCTGGAGGGGACAATCAGAGTGTTGCCTGCTACAGCTCCAGTGCCTGCTGGCATCCCTTGGCTTGCAGCTGCATCTCTAGGCTCTGCTGTCACAAAGCCTTGTCTTCTGTCTCTCTCCTTCTTGCTTATAAAGATACTTACTATAAGGGTACTTGTGATGGCATTTAGGGGCCACCCAGATAATCCAGAGTTACCTTCTTATCTCAAGTACTTTAACTTAATCACATCTGCAAAGAATCTTTTTTCCAAATGAGGTAGCATTCTCTGGTTCCAGGGATTTGCTGTGGATATACTGCAGGGAGACGGAGGTCATCTTCTACATTCTGCACCAGTCCTGGTCTAACAGACCAGTCATTGTGCTTTCTTTTGTTTGTTGCTTGTTTTTGTATGTTTGTTTGTTTGTTTTCATTTTTTTGAGAGAGAGTCTTGCTCTGCCACTTAGGCTGCAGTGGCAAAATCATGGCTCACTGCAGCCTCAACCTCCTGTGTTCAAGTGATCCTCCTGCCTCAGCCTTCCCAGTAGGTGGAACTACAGGTACATGCCCCTATGCCCAGCTAATTTTTTGCATTTTTTGTAAAGACAAGGTTTCACCATGTTGCCCAGGCTGGTCTTGAACTCCTAGACTCAAATGATCCTCCCACCTCAGCCTCCCAGAGTGCTGGGATTACAGGAGTGAGCCACCACACCTGGCCAGTTGCTTATTTAGTTAGTTGCCATCTTATCAGACTTGTCAATCTTGTTTACCCCAACTCCCAATTGAAAAGAGCTGCTCATATCCCTTCAGAAGGCCAAGTACTCTAAATATTAAACATCAGCAAACCCTCAAAACCCGTCTTGGCGTGGTTCACCATCCCTACCGCCAAGACACTCTAAGCATCTGCTCTTCCAATGAGTCTTTTCCAGGATGGAGACTGAGGGATTCCTTCTCTAGTTCAGGGAAATTCTGACCTGACTGATGATCCCTCTTGGACAGTCTGAGCAGCAAAAGGTCTTCATTCTAACCAGGTTGACTCAACCTCGTCCCAGTTGCCACTTCTGAAATACCTCCCCAAAGGAGTCTGCACCCCTCCTAAAGGCCACTGTGCACAGGAGCACTGGTCTGACAGCACAGGTCACTCAAAGTATTAAAGAGGTCACTTCTCCTTTCCAATAGGCCCAGTGGTGGCCTCTTAGTTTTTTCTTGGCTTTGAGAAGGGGAGAAAATCCCATAGCATTACTGTAATGCTTGCCATTGCTGGTCCCCCTCAAGGCATATCAGTATCCTCACTCTCCCAAAATTTTCCAGGTCCTTTACCTCACCCCACCATGTACTCACTGGTGGACAAAAGCCAAATTTTATTTCAGTCTCTGTTAGTCAATTCTCTCACTGCTATAAAGAAATACCTGAGACTGGGTAATTTATAAAGAAAAGAGGTTTAACTGAATCATGGTTACTCAGGCTGTGCAGGAAGCATGGCAGCATCTGCTTCTGGGGAGGCCTCAGGAAACTTACAATTGTGGCAGAAGGCAAAACGGGAACAGGCAATTCACATGACAAGAGCAGGAGGCAGTGGGTGAGGGAGGTACCACATACTTTTAAACAATCAGATCTCATGAGAACTCACTGTTGGAATGACAACACCAAGGAGCTATGGTGTTAAACCGTGAGAAACCACCCCATGATCCACTCATCTCCCACCAGGCCCCACCTCTAATATTGGGGATTATAATTCAACATGAGATTTGCTGGGGACACAGATCCAAACCATATCAGTCAGGAGGGGGCATAGTGACTCTTCAGAAGAAAACACAATAATTTTAGCTTTGTGTTCAAGTGTTTATTCCAAGGCTCTCTTCCTCTTTTCCACACCTCAATTAAGCAACCAGTATCTTGTCTTTATTAGTCAAGAATACCAGTTGCAAGGATTCTGAATCTGTGACATCTTTAAAAAATCTTCCCAGTTTCAGGGACCAGAGGACTGTATGCTCCTGACTTGGGGTGTAGAGTCAGATCTTCCCAAGTCCTTATTCTAGAAAGCACAAATGCCCTCAGTTATATCTCATCGAACCTGTAGATTTTTAGTTAAACAAGACACAACATAGCATAGTGGTTAAGTATGTGGTCTCAGAAGTCACTCAGAATCAGATGTGCATCTCAGCTTGACAAATAATTAATTTGAGTGATCTTAAGTATGTTTTTTTAACTTCTTCAAGTTTCATGGTCTTCTTCTATTGCATGAAATAAATGCCCACTAATAGGGTTGTTGTGAATTTTGAAGGGAAACATGCATGTAGAACAAAGAGGAATTTCTCCAAGATACTCAGGGTGAATGAGATGTTTGGGTCCTCTCTACTAATTACAGGCAAATGGGCATTTTCTGGGCAGTTCTGCCAGTTCTCGCTGGTACTCAGACAAAACACCTCTGGATGCTACAATCAAATGGAGTTGCATGTAGCAGGCTTCTGAGTGGGATTTTTCATTTCCTGTTTTGTTACACAGGAATTGAAGAGTAAAGCCCACCAGTAAGTGTCAAGAGACATTGTGTTTCATAGTCTTAAAAAATCCAGTCATTTGTTTCTTGTTAAGAGAATCACTTTTAGAAATCAGGGTTGCCTGCAAGGGGAGACAGGCATCTTCTTTCCTGTCTTGGATTTTTGCTAAGCTATTAAACCCTGGGCCCGTGCCAGGTACCTGGGGAGGAGTTAGATGAAAGATTCCTTGAGAGAGCTTGACACGGGTCCTCATATCTTTGGACAGGCAAGTGAACCTAGAGAGAGATCTGGAACATCTGGAGATTTTCAAAGGTGGTTGGCCTTCTGGTGTAGACTGAGAAAAGGGTTTAAGAAGGACTTGTGGGGTAATGGGCTGTGGAAGAGAAGACGGAAAATCCTACCCTGGTTCTCCGAGGTGTTTGGAGAAGGAGAACCTTTGAGATTCCCATAGATCTACATGAAGTATCATGCAATAAGAGAAGGCAGAGGCAGAAGTGTGGGCTGGCTAGGATGCAAGTGGGGAGGCTGAGGGCACAGCCTGCTATCAGGTGAAGAGAGACACAGACACCCATCTGTATGGAGGGTCTTCACCACAGAGAGTAAAATTGAGCCCTGCCCCCACCAAAATTTCATGATACTAAAACCACATACAATGGAGACTTCTATTTCACAGAAGGATCTCTGCTTCCAATAGAAGCTGATGAACCAGAGAGAATCCAGAGAATTCCCCCCATCACTGTGCCAGCAGTCATGAAAGATGGTGTCATATCCTGCTGTCCCCTCTTCCCCCACCTCAACCTCCCACCCTTTGAGAGGGAAGAAAGAAGGTGTGGGTGCATTGTTTATGGTAGTCTTGGTGCTGGAATGGAAGGAGGAAGAAAAGGGTAGACCCTGACCCTTCTCTTCCAAGTCCCCAGATCGTCCTGCCAAGCTTGAACGAAGGGAAAGGGAAGAAACGAGATTTACATTGAGTCTGAGATTGACATATTAGACTGGATAGGATTTTTTAAAACTTGTTTTATTGTGGTAAACATACATAACATAAAATTACCATTTTAGCCATTTTTAGATAGACACTTTAGTGTCACCACATATATTAATATGGTTGTGCAGCCATCACTGAAACATTTTTTTCATCCCAAGCTGAAACTCTGTACTCATTAAACAATAACTCCCTATTCCCTCTTCTCCCCAGGCCCTGGTAACCTCTATTTCTGTCTGGATAAATTTGCCTATAACAGGTACCTTATATAACTGGAGTTATACAGTATTTGTCCTTTTGAACCTGGCTTATTTCATTTAGCCTGTTTTCAAGATTCATCCATGTTGGAGCATGTGCCAGAATTCAATTGTTTTTAAGGCTACACAATACTCCATTGTATGTATATACCACATTGTGTTTATCCATTCAATTGTTGATGGACATTGGGATTGTTTCCACATTTTGGTGAATAATGCTGTTTTGGACATTGGTGTACCAATGTGTTAGGCCACTCTTGCATTGCTATAACAAATACCTGAGACTGGGTAATTTATAAAGAAAAGAGGTTTAATGAGTTTAATGGTCTGCAGGAGCCTGCAAATCACATGGTGAGAGAGGGAACAAGAGGGAGAGAGTGAGGGGGCACACCACACACTCTGAAACAACAAGATCTCAGGGGAACTCACTCACTATTGCGAGGACAGCACCAAGAGGATGGTGCTAAACCATTCATGGGAAATTCATCCCCATGATCCAATGACCTTCCACCAGGCCCCACCCCCAACATTGGGGATTACACTTTAACATGGGATTTAGGTGGGGACAAATAGCCAAACTATATCAACCAGTGTCTGTTTGAGTCCCTGCTTTCAATTATTTTGGGTATCTGCCTAGGAGCGGAATTGCTAAATCCTATGGTAATTCTCTGTTTAACTTTTTGAAGAACTGTCGAACTGTTTTCCATATTGGCTGCACCATTTTACATTCTTATCAGCAATGCACAGAGGTTTCAATTTCTCTTCAGTCCTCCTCAACACTTATTTTCCTTTTTTAAATAATCATCATCCTTATGGGGACAAATACCCCCTCATTGATCAGACATTAACCAGGCTGCTCTAAGCCCTCTTTTTCACTGGGCCTTGTCCTTAGCCCTGTCTTTGGCCTGTCTAGTCCAGTGGTAGCAAGAATCTTGCTAATTCAGTTTAGCAAGAATCCCCCCACTCTTAATATCTCAGCCAGTTCTTCATCCCCCACCTTTGACGTAGAAGTCCCCAACCTGCCTTCAGCAAGAATCATAGGTCAGTTCAGCAAGTCTTCCTATCTGTGATGTCACCTGTTTTAGTTTTCTACCCACTGACCCCTCACTCTGCTCATTGGCTAGAAGCCTCCAGCTGCCTTTGCTACATTGAGCCTGAGCTCTCTCCTCTATTGTGGTAGTCTTGACACCTATTGCCATTGTCCTAAATAAAATCTTCTCGCTATTTTAACCAGCTTCAGAATATTTTTTTTTTCTTTAACAATGGATGAGTAACTGGCTGAGCTTTTAATATCTGAAAGTATGTAGCAAACATGGTATCTGTCTCAAATTTAAGGGACAGGAAAGGGATTTTTGGCAGAACATGGTTGAAGACAAAGTATTTTAAAAAATAAATAAAGACAGACCAAGTATGTTGGCTCATGCTTACAATCCCAGCATTTTGGGAGGCTGAGGTGGGGAACCATTTGAGGCCAGGAGTTCCAGACCAGCCTGGGCGACATAATGAGACCCCACCTATACGTAATTTTTTTTTTAATTAGCTGAGTGTGCTGGCACACACCTGTAGTCCCAACTACTTAGAGGCTGAGATGGGAGGATCACTTGAGCCCTGGAAGTAGAGGTTACAGTGAGTTATGATCATGCCACTGCACTCCAGCCTGGGCAACAGAGCTAAACCCTGTGTCTAAAAAACTAAAATAGGCCAGACTCAGTGACCGTTGCCTGTAATCCTAGCACTTTGGGAGGCCAAGGTGGGCAGATCACGAGGTTGGCGACCAGTCTGGCCATCATAATGAAGCCCCGTCTCTACTAAAAATACAAAAAATTAGCCAGGTTTGGTGGCACGCACTTGTAGTCCCAGCTACTTGGGAGGCTGAGGCAGGAGAATCGTGTTAACCTGGGAGGTGGAGGTTGCAGTGAGCCGAGTTCACGCCACTGCACTCCAGGCTGGGCTACAGTTGGAGACTCCATCTCAAAAAATAAATTAATTAATTAAAATAAAATAAAATAAAATAGACATATTTGTTTCTCACCAAGATGAGACTTCTGGACAAACACGTTCTATCCACACAAACCTCCCCTCTTCTCACATACAGGTGTCCACCATAGGCCCACATCTCTCCTTTTGTTCTCAAAGCCCAAAGTCTCCATCTCACCACCCTTTTCCCTCTCCCCAGATTATAGGCAATCCTTCCTTGGACATAGATTTATAAAAAGCCAGGCCTGTTAACTGTCTTCTAGCGGTAGGGAAACCTAGGTCTTTGGCACTCAACCAACCTCTTAAGGCATCAATACACACAACAAGAAATTGGGTGGAAAGTGAGGTACACGGGGACATTATTTCTTCTTGCCTCCATCCTTAATCCCTCATCTTCATGTATTCCTTGCTTGTCATCCAAATGAAATCAACCACCCCTGGGCAGCAGAATGATGGAGGAGAGGGCACTGGTGAGAAATCCCTAAAGAGAAAGGCAATGCGAGTCTAGTTTTATTGAAATAAAGATGAGGATGTCCCGCCAAGAAGGCAGGGCAAAGTTGGCCACTGGAACTGCACACATAAGAACTCTCTCCAAAGCATGCCGCTGCACAATCCCCCATGGGGCTAATGTCTGCAAAGTGGCACTGGCCTTTTATGAATTGTATTAATTACACTCTTAAGCCCCATGCAAATTGCAAAATCATTTTTTCCAATTGAGTTAATGAAGCCAGTTTAGTACAGGCACGCTGTCTTTCAGCAGAAAATTAGCCCGGCACATTTGTTTGTAGATAGCAGAAATGTGGTGGAAGCTTTTCCTGGGTTATGACTGCAATACATCCTGGGATGCCTGCCTTGCAATTTTTCTTCTCTGTGAGTGTGATCCATTTCCCTCTGACTGAGCCGGATGTGCAGGGGGACTGTCACACTTTCTGATGGTGTTTTATCCATCACTGGGGAGCTGAAAATTCATTCTCAAAGTTTCGATACTGAGAGATGTTATTATCACTTGGAAACTTTCACTGAAAATAAGAGTCTTTGAAAGTGGTTGGCCGCTTCCTGACTGATCTGACCTGCTGACAGCCTCGGCCTCCTTTCCTCAAGAACTCCAGGCAGCAAAAGAGAAACCATCTCCCTCTCACCTCCCAGGTCTCTGCACAGGGACCATAGCTCTGTAAGGCTTCCTCTGCATTCTTTAGACCTTGCAGTCTGGAAAGCAGCTAGCCTGAACTATTTGATAGGGCCTGTGGTAATTTTGCTGCCCTAGCATTTTCAAACACTTAGGATGCCTTTGTGTGGCTTAGAAAAAGATGTCTTCTCTGGGCAGAGGAATTGCAATTAGCCACCCCTCTGGGAAGCACCTCTTTCTCTTTGCTGTGCCTGCCCCATCCCTACCCGCCCACTGAAGGCTTCAACAGGACCCAACTCACACACCTGCTCCTGGTGGCCTTTCCTACAAGGACAAGTCACAAAATGAGCATAGGCAAAGTTTGTCATTAGTGTTTTATAAGCTCCCTCTTCTCCATTTCATTTCCTTGGGCCTCCAGTGGTGGAAGGAGATAACCCAATGAAGTACATTTATATTAAAGTAAGAATGTCAGTTCATAGTTTAATGTGTTATCTCCCGGAAATTTATCTTTTATTGGGAAACTTTCTGAGTCATTCAAGTGTTTCTGACCAAAGAAAAGGCTCAAAATGCTGGAGAATCCCCACACAATGGTCAGCCAGATTGCATTTGAGTGAGGGGGTTTGCGGGAGGGCCTCCCCGCCCAGACAACCCCAGCCAGTCCTGATCAAAGCAAGAACATATCAGCTGCCTGAGCTCAGCAGGAGATAGAATCTGGATTTGGTTTGGGCATCTTTTCTGGTTTGAGATCCTACAAATTGCAGCGTTTTCCTCTCTCCCCTGCCTCCCACCATGTTAAACTATCCGTGGTCCCATTGCCTGGGGCTTCGAGTCTCTATTAGCATCCTTTGCTAGCCTTTGGCCTGGACACTTAGCCACATCCTCTCACAGAAGGTAGAGTTCTATACTCTGGAACACCTGCTACTGATTGGAGTCCACTTGTTAGGGAACCAACTCTTCTCCCTTCCAGACTCTGAATACTGACACCCTAGAGGGGGTCCACCTGCCTTTGCTGGTGCTCACTCTGCATGAGATTGGATGGCTTTTTTTTTTTTTTTTTTGAGACAGAGTTTCACTCTTCTTGCCCAGGCTGGAAGGCAATGGTGCAATCTCGGCTCACTGCAACCGCCGCCTCCCAGGTTCAAGTGATTCTTCTGCCTCAGCCTCCCATGTAGCTGGGATTATAGGCACCCACCACCATGCCCAGCTAATTTTTTTTTGTTTTTTTTTTTAGTAGAGACGGGGTTTCACCATGTTGGCCAGGCTAGTCTCGAACTCCTGACCTGAGGTGATCCACCCACCTCGGCCTCCCAAAGTGCTGGGATTACAAGCGTGAGCCACCATGCCTGGCCGAGATTGGATGGCATTTCTAGAGGGGCCAGCCTGCATCTTGGCTAGCTTCCCTGACCCCTTGCACTGTGTGCCTCAATTCATTCCTCTGATATCCCCACGTGTCCAGTCTCTCAAACCTGCCTTGACTTGTGTCAAAGTTCTCAATATAGCACCTCAAATCAGATTTGGTTGATGCCTGTTCTAAATACTAAGGGAGCTCCAGTCGTTACACTAAAAAATGGTGATTTTTCATCCTATTTTATTGTCTCAACAATTTGGGTGAACTAGACAGGATAAGCATTGCTACTTCAGAGGAGAAACAGTCGTAGATGAGCAAACACAAGTTCAAAGTGACCTGCCCAGAATCACACAGCTAACCAGGGATGGAGTGGAGATGAGAACTTAGGTCTCCTGGCTTTTGTCCCAGTGCTCTTAACTCCAGGACTTGTCACAGTGCCAGGCTTCTCTCATCATCCATCAAAGTCCATTATAATCTGCACAGATGGTTCCCATGGGAGAACAGAGCATGGGGCACTGAACTCCTGGCTCTACTGGTGAAGAACACTTGTCTTCCAATTTTGCAAAACAGAGCAAGTTCTTTGGGCTGCAAGTGGAAGGTGGCAGTTTCCAGAAAACAGAGAAGGTGCCATGTTGGAAGATAATTTAGATTTTTGACTTAGAAATGAGAAGGACCTCATGGTTTTGCCCCCAGCAGAGAACTCACAGTGATTACGTTCTTGGCTCCTGTTGACATGTCTCATGTACACTGGGCCCAGTGAGTCCTGCACACTCACTTGGCTGCACGGCTTCCCCCAAGGCCTCCTAAAGGAAATGAGATAGAGCTGTCAGGGCTGACCTAGGGAAGCACAGTTCTTAAATCCATGAAGCATATGACAGAAAGAGAGCAGTCACCCAATAATTGATGGACAAATGTCTGAATGTTATGAAAACTAAATTTTTTTAACTCTATTTCTATTTCAGGTTCCAAAATGAATGTGATCTGTTTATGTATCTATTTATTTAATTTGGTTAACTTTTAGCTTTATTTTACTCAGTACAGTTTAGATGAGGTGTCAGTAAATGTCTCTCTTAATGAACCACTGGAGAATATGTTAGCCTTTGAGGGTCATACAGTTATATGAATGAAAGAGTATGGCTGTGTTCCAATAAAACTTTATTTACAAAAACAGCTGGCAGGCCAAGTTTGTGCTGAAGCCGTAGTTTGCCAACCCTGGTTTAGATTATTGATATTACTTTCGCATTTCTCAAGACTCACAAGCAGGGAGCATTTGTATAAACTCCACGCTCACTCAAAACCATTACTCCAAGCCTAACGGTCTTACAAGAAATGAAAATCCACCAGGCCGGGTGCGATGGCTCACGCCTGTAATCCCAGCACTTTGGGTGGCTGAGACGGGCGGATCACGAGGTCAGGAGATCAAGACCATCTTGGCTAACACGGTGAAACCCCGTCTCTACTAAAAATACAAAAAAATTAGCCGGGCGTGGTGGCGGGCGCCTATAGTCCCAGCTACTCCGGAGGCTGAGGCAGGAGAATGGCGTGAACCCGGGAGGCGGAGCCTGCAGTGAGCCGAGATCATGCCACTGCACTCCAGCCTAGGCGACAAAGCTAGACTCTGTCTCAAAAAAAAAAAAAAAGAAAATCCACCAACAACCGGCAAGAAAACACTCCTACAAAATTCAGAAATGAAATCTTTGTTTACTATTCCATTTCCAAAATCAACTGATTGCTCAAGTAAGAGGGTGTACAGCCATTAAAGTCATAATTAATGGAAACAATTTGCATTACACAAGAACATTAGAATTCCAGAAGCCTCATCTTTTATAGGAAAAGTTAAATGCTTTTCATTCTCTGGTAAAGGTAGATGCTTTATCTAAACAACTCAATAAAGACAATTGTGACAAACATATGCAATACGTAAATGTTCTTTAACTTTTTAAATATAAATATTAGCTACAATTGCATCTATATTATAAATATGTTAAATCATAAAATATGAATAAATATGAATGTTATAGGAATACACACACACACACACACACACACACACACACACAGATCTCCTTAGCTATTTGTGGAAATGCTGCCTGCTGGACAATATCCACTTCAGCAGGATTTGAAGGTTTGAACAGTTCTCAGCACTTTTATCTTCCATGGCTGTCAGGAAACTGACTCCTAAGCTCTATGTCATATTGCCTTCTAGAAGTGAGAGATGTTATTAATGGGAATATGTTGCTCAGGTAAATGGTGTCAGGAATGAAAAAAGTTTGAGATCTTCTGCACTAAAGCAATTAGCTCCTGTGAGTCAGTGATAATGGGTTGACTTTCTATGTGTCTGGGTTTCTTGTAGAGGCCTGGATGCACAGAGCACATTCAGAGATGGGTGGTCTCTCTTTTCAGACACCATTCACCTCCTTAATGCAGATTGTGAAAAAAGAACACATTATAACTACAAAAACATCATGTCCAACTTCATGAAGGCTGCTATCTTTGTTCGTGTAAGACATCAGTGAAAATAGTGAAATGACTGAATAAAAACCAAAGGTTCGTGATGTGCAAGGCTTAATTCTGTGGCTCTGCGTGAGCTGCAAAGAAAATAAAACATGTGAAAAGATGAGGCATCCCTGAATGACATCTTTAATCAAGTCATTGTGCCTTCCTTAAATTTTCCATCACAAAGGTAACAAAAAACAGAATCCAGATTGGAAAAAAATGTTCATCCCCTACTATGGAGATCAGCCAGCAGAGCGTTCTTACCCCT
Organism: Nomascus leucogenys; assembly: GCF_006542625.1. Lineage (NCBI taxonomy): Eukaryota > Metazoa > Chordata > Mammalia > Primates > Hylobatidae > Nomascus > Nomascus leucogenys. Next base: position 48,300,049 of record NC_044398.1, on the reverse strand, counting down.
ACAAATTTACTAAATCTATAAATGGGCCCAAAAGTTAAGCTCTTCCTGAGACCAGATTCAATTTAAGCCCTGGTTCTATGCATTTAATTAACTATCTCTGTAAGAATTTTAAATACCAAAATGGATTGCATATGCTTGGCATTTTTGCAGGCGTATAAACTGCATACTTTAAGCAAGGAGGGTGCCTCTTTCTGAATTCACCGGTGGTAGTTTAGGCAAGTTCTTCATGTAAATGCACATCCTGATGCATGAGGGAAAAAGGCCAGTCTCCCCAATTTCTTTGAAGGTTTTCAAAGCAGTCTTCATTGAAATAAATGTGCTGGAAACAGCAGAAGTAGAAAAAACGGTAAAAAGGTGATAACGTTTGCATAAAGAAGCCATTAGGAAGGTGTGCCAATGGAACAATTGTGTGATGTTGCATAACAAATGCACACTTTTTCATTTAGTTATTTTAAAGATTCCGTTTATCTAGTCATTTTTTGCATTTAAAAAGCATGATGCCGAATGATTCTCCATTCCTAAGATGCCAGCAGTTCTTGAAAACACATTCACAGAATGATTAAAAGTATAATAAAAGAATAAATCCCAATGTAATATTTATCCAGCCAGAATTTTCAGTGTGAAAAAAAAAATCTGAACCCATCCCATCTCCCAATTGGTGGAATCACATCTTAATAAGGGACACATTTTAAACGTAGGCTGTTAAAAAACAGTGAACAAAACCAGAAACAGAACTTCAAAACTCCCCCAAATGCCTCCAAAACGCAGACTCCGTAGACTAGAAGCTCAATGAAACATAGTCTAGGCCCTGCCCTCTCCTCTCCAGGTCTCTGTTAGAAGGTCTCTGCCCCATTGATGGCAGAGCAGCGGTTGTCCTCTGAGAGGGCTAAATTCAGTCCACTGCACATAGAACAATAGTTGTAAATTCCCCATGAGCACACTAAAGACTCAGTCTCACCAGTAATCAAAAACTAGATTAAAAGGAGAATGATTTTTCTTGTCTATCAAACTAACAACAAGTAGATGCTTAACTGATTTTGCTTCTACACTTGCCGCCTGTGGTCTCACCCGCACATAGCAGCCTGAGTGATGGTGATGAAACCCCAGACACGCGGAGTCTCTCCCCTGATTAGGACCTTCCAGGGCCTCCTTCCCCACTAAGAATCAGGCTCTCTATCACCTGCCACCCCCTGGCTGCTGTTCCAAGAGTCTGCTCACCTCCTTGCTGTCTCACTCTGCTCACTCTAACCCCACTGCTAGTCCCTTGACATTATGGAGTGAGCTGATATTAAGCCCCTTATGCTTGTTCTTCCTGCGCCTGGACCTGAATGCTGTTTCCTTGGGTCTCTACGAGGCTTCCTGTCATTCTGCTCCAGCTCAGGTGTCAATTTCCTATCTCAACTGAATAGAGAGCATCCCATCCAAAATAGCATCCCCCTGCCCTCCAGCCCCTCCCCTGCTCTCTTCTCTGCACAGGTCTTAATCGTTGCACGATGTTACAGTGCTTATTCATTTATTTATTTTTACCTGTGAAGTGCCTTGAAGACAGGAAATCTTTTTTGTTGTTGCTCGTGGCTGGATCTCAAGTGTACAGAACCGTACCAAGCACACAGTAAATACGTGCTGAGGATGGAAAGGTTTTAAATGGCATGACCTGGTGTCACCAAGGCTATTCTACACGTGTTCCCTTTCAAGGACCGTGGGGAGAGATGTTGGTACGATCACGATGGGAAATAATCTGGCAATGTCACCAAATGCCTCTAACATGTTTCTATCCTTGGACTCAGTTTACCACTTTTAGAAATTTTAGAAATTTACACTCGAGATCAGTAATATGGGCAAAGATTTACATAGAAAGATATTTATATTGGAGTGGTATTTTCAACAGCAAAAATGAGAAATGATGGGAATAAATAGTAATAGCAATAATGATATGGAATAGCTACTATTGGCGGAGCAGTTCTGAAGTGTTGGGTAAGATGCTAAGTGCTTTAAACATTCTACGAACTAGTTATTTGCAATTTAAAATGAAGACACTGAGGCAACTTGCCCAAGTCATCACCTGGTAAATTTTATAAAAAAATTAGAAATCAAGTTCTTGCTTCTCAGCCTGAGCTAAGAAATAAACAAATAGCAAGGCCAACATCACTTGTTGAGAACTTTGACAGAATCATCAAACAAGACAAGCATTTTGTCTTACTCTGGGGGAGGGAGGTCAAAGGTATTGTTGAGCACCCAGGGTCACAGTTGTTCCTTCTGATCCAAACAACCCTAGATCCCCTGTGCCAGGCACAGGAAACTTTATCCCTTCGGTTCTCTGAAGTTCTGTGCGTGGAGCCAGCACGAGGACTTTTGCAAACATTCATCACTGACCTTTAAGAGGTCCACATTAGGCAAACAAACTCTTTCCTCTGCCCCACCCTCTCTTCTTCCTATTGTTGCCAGGGTCCATTGTTTCCTCTTGAATCTCTGAGCTATTCTCCGTGGAGTCTCACTCATTTCCTGTCCGGGGAGCCTTGGCATCTGATCTGCAGGCGGCAGGCGCAGGAGCCAGCAGCCCCAGGGGCTGTTTCTCCTTCCTCATTGTCTTTGGGGAAACCGCGGGGCTGTTCGCCTCCCCTTCTGCCCAAAGGCCACTGTCACGTGAACCCAGCCCTCTGGTAGGAGGCCATCTGGCCCTGCCACCAGACCTGTTGATGGGTTGGCAACCGTCCCTTCCTCCTGTCTCCCCACTGCACCCCTCCACGCCTCCGCTCCACAAGAGGAAACTCTTAGCATCCCAGATGCTTGCAGCTTCGCCTGACTCCTCCAGTCCTCGGCTCCATATGGTCTGGGTTCACTTTTTGAAATGGCTCGGCCTCTGATTCCCCATATTCTGCTCATCTGCTCATTTTAAGACTGTGTCCCATTGCCATGCTTGCTGCTGATACATTTTAAATTGTTTTAATTTAAAGCTGATGCTGCTGGGATAATTAATGCAACCACTGCTAACCACATGCACACATACATACTCGGAGGTGTGTGTGTGTGTGTGTGTGTGTGTGTGTGTTGAAGGGAAAATTCCTTTCACATGGTTTCTTCTTGTCCCCAGAAATCTGAAAATCTCTTTGTCTTGGTACTTGTCCCAGCAACATCACTCTCTGCCTCTTTCTTTGGCCTATTCTTAGAATAGGGATACTTTGCAAAAAGAATAGGGGTATTTTGCAAAAAGCCACGGCCTCCTACCGTGCCAATTCTTGGAACAGCTACAAGAAACAAGACCATCTTAGCCCAATTAGGGGAGTCAAACTGACCCAACTGCATACTCTCCTAAAGTTGACTGTGAACATTTCCATCAGCATCGTTCCGATGTCTTTCCCTGCTTCTTTCTGGCACTTTCCCTCCTACCTACCTTCCAGCAGCCAAAGACCCCCTAGCAAGGAAAGGTTATAGACCCTTTCTCCATTGCCTGCCTCCCATGTCAATTCCTTCTTCCAGTCTTTCTGGGGGGAAAAAGGAACAATATGGTTAGTTCATTCAAGTATTCATGGTTGTTGGCCAATAGTAATATCAGGCAATAATCCTATCATTTAGTATTTTATTAAAATAGCAACAATATCTTAACCCAAAGGATTTATTAATACAGGGATTTCAAAATGATAGGAAAATATTTTTATATAAAAATTTTATATATCACCTCTCAGTTTGGTTTGTTTTTTGGCCTCTCTACTATGACACCAGACTTCTGGGCAATCTCTTGGCTCCGACCTTGGCACCTGGAAACAGCATGAATGTCCTTGAAGTTGGAGCCTTGAAGCTACTCAGGACTGCTCCACTCACTGTAGAACTTTTTTTTTGAGACGGAGTGTTGTTCTGTTGCCCAGGCTGGAGTGTAGTGGTGCGATCTCGGCTCACTGCAACCTCTGCCTCCTGGGTTCAAGCAATTCTCCTGCCTCAGCCTCCAGAGTAGCTGGGACTACAGGTGCCTGCCACCACGCCCAGCTAATTTTTTTTTTTTTTTTAGTAGAAACAAAGTTTAACCATATTGGCCTGGCTGGTCTCAAACTCCTGGCTTCAAGTGATCTGCCTCCCTCAGGCTCCCAAAGTGCTGGGATTGCAGGCATGAGCCACTGCACCTGGCCTGCTCCACTCACCATATAATGTCTTCTGGTAGCACAAATGTTCAAGTGAACAGTCTGGAAGATCAGATGAGAACCTAAATATGGATTATTTTCCAGAAGTGAGAATCAAACATGAATTTCCTCCTCATTCTTTGATTTAAATGGGGGTTTCCCTTTTCTCTTTGTTTGTCTCAAGGCAGGATGAAGAAGCAAAGGCAGGCTAACTGTCATGGAGCCAGAGGACGAGGCCTCCTTTTCAATATTGTTTTTATTGATGAACAGCCATCTCACTCCATTTCCTGGCTCCATCCCCAGCTGCAGTGCACTCAATTATATTTTCAGGATTGTGTGCCACCGAGATCATGCTGTCTTCTTCTTTTAGAAACTGGCTGGAATTATAAACAAAAGGGAATGTATTTTTAAGGAGTAAGGACAGGGGAATCAGAATTACTGTGTCTCTCTGATTGCAGACAAATGATAATTTGGTGAGCTTGCAAAGCCTGCCTGGATGGTGTCTTTGTCCTCAGTTTTATTTCTCTAGCATGGAAGGATGCCTTGTCTCCCTGCTAGAGCAGGCCTGCTCTAAGGAAGGTTATTCCTGGTTACTAGAAATACAGAAGGCTGCACATGGACCAGTGTGCACAGGCAGATGGACCCGTGCCCAGGCCCCAACATTGGACCACACTAGAACCACCAGTTGACTCAGACATAAGAACCAGTCAAATGAATCCACCAGCACCACTAAGTTAAGAGAGTTGGTTGGTTAATGTGACCTCAGTGTGGTAGAGTGAATGGAAAGGCCAGTAGCCAAGAGGACTGGGTTTAATTTTAGCTCTGCCATCTGCTGCCTACAGGTCATGAAGTGCTTCTTTAGTGTCCCTTCAAGGGTTGGTTTCCTGATGAAACAAGCCCAGTTGTCCCATAGAAATGATATGTATGGTTTTTTAATAAACATAGAAATTTACCCTGCCAGTTTTGAAACTTAAAATTTACATTTGTCTCATCTGAGTTTCTCTCTTATCAAACTGACCCTCAGACAAGAGAACAAAATTCAGCAGATCACCGCCAATGAGATGACAGACCCCTCATTCCTCATGACTGCTTCCTTATCCCTCCCTAATTCCTGTTTTACATTCCTTCCCTGCTATCTAAACCCCCCAATTTTAGTCTCCTTGAAAGGCAGACTTTAGACTAATCTTCTGTTTTCTGCAGCTGCAGCATCCGATTAAAGCCTTCTTCCCTGGCAATACCTGTTGTCTCAGTGATTGGCTTTCTGTGCAGTGAGCAACATGACCTAGACCAAGTCCCCAGGGTTTCAGTAACACTAATCAGTGGCATAGGCTGGGAAAATGTACCTCTGGGATGCTCTCAGGAGGATGAGGTAAAAGGTCACCTGTGAAACACTAATCTTAACTGTGTTAAGGATACATAACCAGGTGATCTGTGTAGTAGGAAGTAGTTTGGTCTTGGGGGACTAGCCCCCATGCCATCCACCCCCACCCCGAAAAAGGCAGCTTGTTGAACTTTCAAGCCTGAATTGGAAGAGAAGAAGATCACATATAAAACTGGGTGACTTGGCCAGCTGCGGTAGCTCATGCCTGCAATCTCAGCACTTTGGGAGGCTGAGGCAGGTGGATCACTTGAGGTCAGGGGTTTAAGACCAGCCTGACCAACATGGTGAAACCTTGTCTCTACTAAAAATACAAAGATTAGCTGGGTGTGGTGCACTGCACCTGTAATCCCAGCTACTCGGGAGTCTGAGGCAGGAGAATCATTTGAATCTGGGAGGCAGAGGTTGCAGTGAGCCAAGATCACACCACTGCACTCCAGCCTGGGCAACAAGAGTGAAACTCCATCTCAAAAACACAAAACAAAACAAAACAAAACTGGGCGACTTTGTGGGGGTGCATGGCCTCTTCTAACTTTACCAGAAACCTATTTCCTGTATAGTTTTGTAAACACTCTAGAATCATTCAGGGGTGGGTGGAGGGTCCATCCTGAGTCAGAGATTCAGTCTCAGTATGGACTGTGTTTCTGAATACCTTTGAAAAGAACAATCTCTCCTATACACAAAAATCACCCACAGTGCAGGGCTTCCAAAAACTGGCATTGTAAGAGTAGCCCTTTTCTGGTGAAGAGAAAGAAGCACATGTGATCTATGGTAACACAGGCTGTGAGTCACCTGGTGATGTATTAACATCTGGCAGAATAATATGATTTCTAATAATGACTAGCTAAGCATTTCTCAACTCAACTTCACAGGCCCATGAGCCAGCTGCTTCCCTGAGAAGTTCACACCACCACAAGCTTGAGTGGTCCCATCCAAAACTAGTTCCAGAGATACACCTTAGGGATGCAAGGTGGCAGTTTCTTAAATTTTAAAATAAAGCACCAGTTTTCCATAGTTGAGTTCTTTTATGTTTCCTTGTTACTGAATGCTCCTTTGAAACCAAAGGTATTGATATATTCTACCCTGCAGGGAAATCAATAACAACTTTAATCACAAAATTAAATAAAAACCAAAGCTACTGACATTACATGGTAACGATCAGTGAAGCAACAACTTCAAGTTTTATGGTTCTCCTACAACTGGCCTTATTATTTGTAGAAAAATCAATATCAGCTTTAGAGTAATTTGGGATGCATCTTGTCATCACAGAAAACAAGTTCCTGGTTGACTTTACTAAACAAGTAAGAATGAGGCATTAAAATGTGTTCCTCCCTCCCCAACCCAGAAAGTGATTATTCCTGGGCAGCAGAAAAAAATACACGTAGGATGGCCCTAAATAACATCTCCAGCTCTGTCTCGAAGCACGTCATTGTCCAAAGCGCTGGGCCACCTTCTACGAGGACACTCTGCTGCAGTGGTCGATGGGTTGAAGGACTTTCCTAGAATGATTAAAAGCTTGGGATAGTACATGAGTTAAAATGTCCCCAGAAAAGCAGCACATGCCTCATGGAACATATAGTAATAGCACCCATTTATCACATGACCTTAGTGATGTCTGGTAACAAAAGACCCTATTTCACATTTGAGGGTGAAAAAGTAAAAACGCTTTTTCAAGTCATTTTCAAGTCACAGGACTATAGGCCTGGATGTAATGTTAAGAGACATTAAGTCCAATAATGTCCAATCTCTTTGTAATGCAGGGGGCCTTCTAGAGGATTTCTGAAGGATGCAATTCCTCTTAACTGTCCTACATCCTTTCTCATCATTCAGTGGCAATGCATGCCCAGACATATGTGCATAGATACAAACTTTTATCTTCAGGAACCATGAGCTTTCCAGTGCTAATGAATTCTTAGGCTGAAAGCTTGTTCTTCTCTCTTATAATAGTGATAACCCACAGTGTGGAAAGTGAAACCATTGGCAACCTGAACCATGATCCTGATTCCCAGACAGTGATGTGATAACACACTTGCAATGAACTTGAAGAGAACTTTGAATTGCTGTAAGGGTTTATTGGAGTCTAACTCAATACGCTTTGGTCCCCTGTGCTCTGGTGTTAGATCTTCAAAATGGCTTTTTTCCAAGACTTGAGAGTGCTCACTCAGTAAAGAAAGCAGAACCAGAGGATGGGGCCTGCTTAATGTGTGGGAGGAGCCAGCCGCTTTAGGCATGGAGGTTTTGAAAGTCAGGAAATGAAACATAAAGACTTTGCAAGGGTGAGGACAACAGTAAACCCAGCCAAGATTAGTCCTCATGGGCCTAAAGTTATCAACCTTGAATCAAAAGAGCAGGGCTTCAAATCCAGCTATTAGCATAAGAACTATTCCCAAAGCAAGAGTTAAAACCGCTGGATGACCCCACTCTCAGGAAGCAGTAGCGGTCTTCACACAAGATGACAGTCAATGAGGCATTTAAGGTCTTTCCGTCCCTTATGGGAACTACAGGTCAGTGAATCACCTTCAGGGACTAAGATGGGAAGTTGGAAAAGAGAGGATGTGGAATACTTCTGTCTTTGCCAGTAAGAGCAAAGGAATCAAGGGGTTGATTAGACACTTGCAGGTATCTATATCAGCACCTTCGACACTGGCACTTCTGTTCTCATGTCCTCTTTCTGAGCAAGTTCACTGATTAAACAATCAAGGGCTTCTTTCAGATAAGTTTCTAAAGGCAGTCTATTCCAGAAGATTCTTCATGCTTCATCAACACTGGCTTTAACATCTCTACACTTGCAGTCCACATCTTCATCTTTTTTTTTTTTTTTTGAGAAGGATAAAGAAGAGAAGTCAACTTGCTATGTTGCCCAGGCTGGACTTGAACTCCTGGGCTCAAGCGATTCTCCAGCCTCAGACTCCAGAGTAACTGGAATTACAGACACATGCCACCACACCTAGCTTCACATCTCCTTCACCTTTTATGATCAGGTGTCCTCCAGCAAGCCTTCACGGTCAGCTTCCTCCCCGCTCCCCAATCCACACTCCCCAGCTTAAGCATCCTGTTCATATGATAAATGGAAACTAACAAACAACAACGAAGACAAAAATTTTCATCCATATCTGTATCAATGAGCTTAACAAATTGTATTATAAAATTTGCACCATATAAAATTGCCAATGTTACCATTTCTGACAATAAAAAAATGGCAATTTCATATAATCCAAACAGATAATTCTCTGTTTCTATGTCAACATCTTCCACTAGATCATGAGGAAAAACTGTGTTTTGTCTTCTGATTATACAATCAGATTTTAATGAATGTCTTGGCACATCACCGGTTATCAATCAATGACCGATGAATGAATGAATGAATGAGTTAAGAGCCTGGGCTTCAGGACTGGGCCACCTTCTTGGGGAAGCCTGTTGAGGCTGAGTGCTTGACAATAAGGAAAAGATGTGACTTAGAAACAACCTCTCCATCAGACAGGATGATAAACAATACACATTTCTATGGACTATCTATTTCTTCAATAAAAACATGGCCACACTGACAGATAAACACACTATTTTATGCCCCAGTTGAATGATTTTTCTCTCAGGTTAGCAAATCCTCCAGCACCTCACAGGATGGGGGCCAGGCCTTGAGTCTTGTTCTTTCATCTGGTATTTCCATGTGTTCCTTTGACAACAAAAGCATTTTGGCTGAAGACACTGGCTTTGAAGATTTCTGTACAGCATCACACAGGGCAAAATTTGGTTTCTGGTTAGATGTGGACACCCGTGCAATGCCTGTTTCCTCCCCTAAGCATTCACCATATTGAACTCACCATGGTGGTGTGTTTGTTGCCACATCTGATTCAGTGACCCATGTCTACTTTGATGTTTGTAATGAAGCTGCCTTAATCACTAGCTTACAGAATTTCTGAGGAGTCTTGCAGAAATGTCTTTGAGCCAAGATATTTTCTTCACAATTACGTTAAGACTTTTCCAAAATCAGATGAAGAGATGCTTTTAACTAAACATATGATAATTTCTAGTGCAAAATTTTCACCTTATCATGAACAAAATGACAAAACCAAAAAATTGAGGCCAACAATCTTTAGGGAAAAGATGGAGAAGGATAAAGAAGAGAAGTCTACTACAAAACATTCACAGATTATTTTGGCTAAAAATGATGTTCAATCCAAAATATATCTATTGGCTGGGCATGGTAGCTTATGCCTGAAATTCCTCCCAAAAACTTTGGGAGGCCAAGGCAGGAGGATTGCCTGAGGCCAGGAGTTCAAGAACAGCCTGGACAACATAACAGACCCTACCTCTATTAAATTTTTTTTTTAATTAGCCAGGTGTGGTGACCTGTGCCTGTAGTCTCAGCTACTGAAGAGGCTGAAGTGGGAAGATTACTTGAGTCCAGGAGCTCAAGGTTGCAGTGAGCCATGATTGCATCACTGCACTCCAGCCTGGGCGACAGAGCAACAACACCCTATCTCTAAAAAATAAAAATAAAAATAAATCTATTGACCTTAACAACTCTTCAATGAGTCTAGGAGGTAAAATGAGTGCACTTGTTTTCCTTCTGGTTGTCACCATTTTTAAGTTTCTTTTCAGTCGGGGTGGTGAGGAAGGTTAAAAATTCAGCAACTTTGGAAAACTAAAAGTTACTGACTTCCATGTTGAATTTCATTCCTAAATCCGTGGGACAATTGTTAAATGACTGGACATCTTGACATCATCGGCGATATGATCGATTCAAAGTTTGAGATTCAGACACTGCCCACAGGAAGGGCCAGAGAGCGCGGGTAAGATGTGGAAAGCATGTGCTGGAGTGTTCCTGCTGAGGCTCAGAGGCATCACCATTTCAGATCATTTCAGTATTCATAGTGCTTTGGCTCACAATGCCAAAGAGAAAAATAATTTTAGAGATAAAACTCCATATGTTAGTATAAGCAGATTTTACACCCAACCAGTTGATTTGCACTTGACATTCTCATCTCCAGCACCTTCCTGTTGGGAATCAAATATCAGCTCAGCTGTTCATCGGTACTCAGAGCTATAGGTGGATTAAGTCATAAACTATTAAGCCGACTTTAAAGTTCAAGTGGACGGTGAAAAGCAGAGTTCTGCTTAGGGACAAGGGAGTTTTGTTTCTCCCTGCCCCTCTGGGCTTGCATGATTCAGAGGGGATCAAGAATAACAGGTGGTGAGATCTGCCATAATGCGTAGTTTAAGTCTAATCACGTTTATATTTATGTTTGGATTTAGACATATCTAACTCCTGGTTTCTCAGGCTTTAACAGCCTGGGATCACCCAGGACTTGGGTGATGATCAGTGGTATTTAGTGCTAAAGCCTCACCCTGCTTTGTTACTAAATTGTAAGTCCATCCACTGAGAGGATCCAGGGGCCAGGCTGCTTTTGTTCTCCTGGGCTATTGCTTCCACTGGTGCTTTCTTTTTTTTTTCTTTTTCTTTTTTTTTTTTTGAGACAAAATGTCACTCTTGTCACCTAGGCTGGATCAATGGCTTGATCTCGGCCCACTGCAACCTTTGCCTTTTGGGTTCAAGCGATTCTCCTGCCTCAGCCTCCCGAGTAGCTGGGATTATAGGCATATGCCACCATGCCCAGCTAATTTTTGTATTTTTAGTAAAGATGGAGTTTCACCATGTTGGCCAGGCTGGTCTTGAACTCCTGACCTCAAGTGATTCACTGCCTTGGCCTCCCAAAGTGCTGGGATTACAGGCATGAGCCACCACACCCGGCCCCATTGGTGCTTATGATGACCATTTGGGGCTGGTTTTGAGGATGACTGGCATTCCACTGGGTCACGCTCAAAAGTGTTTTCTCTAGCCATAGGCTGATATCCTGAAAAGAGATGTAGCCATCCCGTGGCACTTGCTGGGGATTGGCTGCAGGACCTCCGTGGATACCCAAATCCACAGATACTCAAGTCCCTGCTATAAATGGCCTAGGATTTGCATATAACCTATGCCCATCCTCCCATCTACTTGAAATCATCTCTGATTACTTATAAAACCTAATACCATATAAATGCTGTGTAAATCGTTTAGACTGCAGTTTTACATTTGTATTATTTTTTATAGTTTTTTTTTTTTCTGAATTAGTTTCAATCTGAGGTTGGTTCAACCCCCTGTGGATACTGACTCTGTGAATGCGGAGATGAGAGTGCTGATCAGATGCGCTGCAAATTTCTCCTACCACATGGCAAGTTGCTGGCTTTCTCGGGACAGTATCATTCACCATGCACGCCCATCTAGTTGGAACGTTTTGTGCATCTCCTCTTTTTTCAAGCATCTTAGGAGTCTTGACAGAGTGTCCTGAGGGCCTGATTATCAGGCTCAAAATTTTTTTCACCATTTTTCTCTGGGATGGGTGGGGTCCTAGGAAATTCATGCAAAGAAAATCAGCCCCTATATGCATAAGTTCTCGTTTATCTTGCCCCACGTACATATCTAACATGACTCACCAAACAATCACAGATCCCAAAGCATCGAATAGAAATCTCCCAGGAGTAGAAAAGCATCAGCTCCATTTTATAGGGAAGGAAATGGAAAAGAAAAGCTGCAGTTCTACAGACAGTGAACGATCCGTAAGGTTTGGTCAGTCATAGAAATGGTGCAGTTAGGAAAGAAGGTAAAAGGAGGTCTGTCACCTGCCTGACACAGAAAGAGGCTGAGAGGATGAGGGCTTTTCTGAGATTGGACAATAGCATTTGCAATGGAAGTAAAACAGGCTCTTACTTACCTTCTCTAAGGAAGATAGGCTTTTCTTAAAAGCTATTCTAGTCTCATATATATATATATAGTCATTATATATATAGTCATATATAGAGTCATATATATAGTCATATATAGTCATATTATATATAGTCATATATGTAAAGTCTTTTCTATATATATATATGGAAAAGATGACTGGTCAATAGGCAATTATATTTTAAAACATCTACTTGGGTATATTTTCATATGGATTTTAGTAGCTATCTCAGGCTAAAATAACATTTAAAAGTGAGGCTTTGAACAACGTATAAATGCTCAGTAGGTCATATAAATGCATTGACTTTTTATATATTTGACTTCTCAGCATGTGGAATGTGATAGTTGCCGGACTGTATTTCATGGTATCCTAGAAATGCTTTGCTGGGATTGAATTTTAATTTTGGAAACCTTCCTTTCAGAAGTCGAGAGATTTATGCAGAAGTGAGGGCCATGCTTGATCATGGGTGATAAAGTGTTCCCCGTGAGAGTATACAGATGTTTAAAGACAAGCTCTCAGGATTTTGCAGGGCTTCTCATGAACTGGAAGAAGCCACTTCGGGGTTGGGGGGTGGGGATTGGCATGAGTAGAACAACAGGCTTCAGCCTTGAAAGAACAAAGGATAAGAGGTTAGAAGTTATCCCCGGAGCCAATTCTTTTGGGAGATAAAGCCAATCTAGGGTGTTAAAAACACCTGGCCTTCAGCACAATTATGAAGTTGTTAGAAGTTGTTCTATCTATTTCCCTTCTTCATCTTTTCTACCTCCCTGAAAACTTCTCCCTTTTCCCCAGCTTGGCTCCTGTAATCATTATGCTATCAATACTTACATCTGGCCAGGCACAGTAGCTCACACCTGTAATCCCAGCCCTTTGGGAGAATAAGGAGGGAGGATCACTTGAGGCCAGGAGTTTGAGATCAGCCTGGAAAACATAGCAAAATACTGTCTCTACAAAAACAAAACAATTTTAGAAGTTAGCCGGGTGTGATGGTGCACACCTGCAGTCCCAGCTACTCAGGAGGCTGAGGCAGAAGGATTGCTTAAGCCCTGGAATTAGAGGCTGCAGTGATCGCACCACTGTACTACTCCAGCCTGGGTGACAGAGCAAGCCTCTGTCTCAAAAAAAAAAATTAAATTAAAATTAAAATTAAAAATAGAAACTTGTATCTGCTCTCTCTTTAGCACTGGGAGTGAAGGATCTGAGATTCAGACCCTGCCTGCCTGACCATGCCCCATTCCTGCACCCCTCCATTCTGAGCGTGGAGCCACCCTGGGGTCAGCAAACCCATCTATGCTCACAGATTGTCCTCCTCTGAGAAGATATTTTCATTTAAAAAGGGAGTCCTCAAAAAAGCTATCTGCTTTCCTTCAAACACGTCAAGTGTAGAAAAGTTAAATGCTGGAGACACCTGTGGGAAGATATTTAGGGGCAAGGTGGACCCCTTAAATTACATCATGTAAATAATCTTCTTGTCTGAGGACACACAAACATGATCTGCTCTTATACTCCAAGGAGGCCAGCCTGAGCCTCCAAGACTTCAGAGGTCAATGTCAGTGTTGTCACTAAGACCTGCTCCTGCTCTAAGAGCAAGTGAAAATCTCGCTCAAAAATCACTCAGATGGGACAATCTGGTTTGGTTTGGGTTTTCGTTTGTTTGTTTTATTTTGTTTTTGTTTTGTTTTGTTTTTTGAGGTGGAGTCTTGCTCTGTCACCCAGGCTGGAGTGCAGTGGCGCGATCTTGGCTCACTGCAACCTCCACCTCCCAGGTTCAAGCGATTCTCCTGCCTCAGCCTACCAAGTAGTTGGGATCACAGGTGTGCACCTCCACACCTGGCTAATTTTTGTATTTTTGGTAGAGACGGGATTTCACCATGTTGGCCAGGCTGGTCTTGAACTCCTGACCTCAAGCGATCTGCCCGCCTCAACCTCCCAAAGTGCTAGGATTACAGGCATGAGCCACCGTGCCTGGCCTAATGAGACAATCTGAATTAGTGAAGGGTGAATAGTGGAACACATTCTTATTTTCAAAGGTATGCAATTTATAGATCTAGATTTTTTAAAAAATCAAATGGACATCCTTAGGGAGGCTGTTTTAATGAACAGATAAGAATGATTTGTAATTCAGGCATCAATTGCTTACATGTAAATAGCTGCTTCTGAAATGCTTAAGGGTCTGTTTGAAACAAGTTTGTTCTCTTTAAACCTTGGCCTGCGATTTAATTCACATTTGCAATTTACTCCCAAACCCCTTATTTTGTACATAATGCAAAGGTAAATTTCAGCTAACTGATCTATACATGAGATCAAAATTTCTGTGGTTTTACCAGAGTTGCTGGTTTTGAATCCTGGGATATCTGGAGTTTTATTATGACTAATGCTCAGTTTTAAGGCACATTTTAAATATGCAAGTTTGCTGTCCTTGCTTCATGAGGCTAATTTTAGCTAAGGCTGCAGTGATAAAAATCTACATAAATTAATACATAAATAAATAAAATCTACAAGGCTTCCTGGAATTACCACTTTCTAGAAACAATAGTTTCCAGAAATGATTCTAATTAGTGAGTGTTTCATTGGCTCCAGCGGACAGTTTTATAGATGGTTTCCATTTGTAGAAACTTGTTCACAACATGCATCCGCTTTCATAAACACACACATACACATATGCATGTGTGCTTTTTGTTAGCTTGTTGGCTTTAGTCTTTGCCGTCTACATTTCAAATTACACTGAAACTAAATATTAAATATGGATTCAGTAGGATCCTGCTGACACTCTAAGCATATATCATGGCGGAAATAATACACAGCTCTCTTTCAGAGATCTGGTTGCTGATAAATCTGTAATCCTTTTTATAACATTTCCGTACATTGAAAAATAAGGATCCAAGATCCCGGAAGTACACATCATGGAAATCCCAATGGCAATGAAGGGGATATTTTGCAGGTGGCCCCCTTAGTTTTGGGAAAGAGTTGACTTTCCATGTACCTCTTCCAAACAGCTGGAGAAACCCAACCCCAATGGCAATCAGACTCCAGTGAGTGGAGGTCAGCAGTAACATCTGGCTAGCCTGTCTTATTGCAGCATAGCCTCACACTCTGCTCTTTCCTGCACGTGTTCGCTCTTCAGGAAATATTTTATTTATTTCACTGTCTGCAAAACAATATGGCCTCTGGAGCATAAAGGAGAGTTGGACCTCTTCTTCAAATTTGTCTTAGGTCAGTGAACAACAGTACAGCAGAAAGCATTCTTTTCCCACTGACAGAGTGATTAACAAGGCTCACCTCTCCTTTTTTTTTTTTTTTGGAGTTATAGTTTTTATTAAGTCTCCTATGAGCACAGATTAAGCCATGAACTTGTAGCGATTTTCTTTTACAGGGTGAGAGAATGACAGCATCATATCAATTAAGGTTGGCATATTATCCAGCACAAGAAAAATGAAACTCAATAGTTTTCTATGTTGCAGCCTTAGGAAATCGCTTGTGGGCAGAGTTATCCAGTAGGCTCATGACAAGCAGTGGTATCACTAAAGGGCCACAAAATTGTGATTTCCCTTCATGGGCCCTCTCCTGATAAAGAGGAAGGGGCTGCCCAAGGAACTTGGGCAGTGGCTGGGCTCCAGATGTGGGGGCTTCTAAAGATGTAAATTTCTGTTTGTTTTGGAGGAATACCCTAAAAATATTGGCCGATCATGTAAGGATTTTTCTTTTGTTTTGGAACTCGTTTGAATCGAATCAAACTCTGCTGGAATTCGCGTCAGAACAGGCTCTCTCTCATGGTTTCTAGCATTTCCTGTCTCTGGCCAGGCTGCAGCAATTTGAACAAAGCTTCTCAGGGTATTTTATCCTGTTTGGACTCTGTTCCAGCACAAACCTGGGATTAACTTGAGGCAACGGAAAACAGAAAAAAAAACCATTGAGGAAAAGATTGGCCCAGCATCTCAATCCCTGCAAAAAGACTGTGACAATTGATTATTATTGTTTATTTCAGTGGCAGGCCAGTTGAGAGGCAAGAGCACCATTATCAAAAGCTGAGATGTGAATTTCAGCCCTTATTCTTTTGAGGCTTATGGTTAAGTTTGCAAAGATACTTTGCCTCACTTGTAAAGGAGACTGGAATACAGTATTTCTAAAATTCTTTCCAGCTTTCACAGAGAGTATTCTAAGGGCCTCTGCATTTCATTCCAAAATGCTTGAAGACTTGGATAGATTGTTTTTCTGACCTGGTTCTTGACCTAAGTCAAAGCACTTATCACACATGAACACTCTATGATTAGGCACTTCCACGTTAACACTCATATTAGTATTTGAAGCAGGTACCTTGGGAATTAGTTACAAACACCTTATCTCCAGTTGACAGTTTTGTTGCTCCAGGAAAATATAGAGCTTTTGTCTTTTCAGAATTGGGCAAATCTGATGTCATTTCCCCCTTCAAATCTTCTCCCTCATTACATAGAAAGAGAAAAATAATGATGGATCTCTCTTCCCAACCTCCCCCAGGGCCTCTCTGTTCAGGCTCTCAAGTGGTGCACTAGACCAGGTGTCCCCAAACCCTGGGGACCTGTACCGGTCTGGTACCAGTCATCTGTATTTATAGCTGCTCTCCATTGCTTGCGTCACCGCCTGAGCTCTGCCTCCTGTCAGATCAGCAACGGCATTAAATTATCATAGGAGCTCAAACCCTATCGTGAACTGTGCATGGGAGGGATCTAAGCTGTGTATTCCTTACGAGAATCTAATGCCTGATGATCTGTCAGTGCCTCTCATCACCCCTAAATTGGACCATCTAGTTGCAAGAAAACAAGCTCAGGGCTCCCACTGATTCTACATTATGGTGAGTTGTGGAATTATTTTGTTATTTACCATGTAATAATAATATAAATAAAGTGCACAATAAATGTAATGTGCCTGAATCATCCCAAAGCCACCTCCACCCCACTTCTATGACAAAATTGTCTTCCATGAAATTGGTCCCTGGTGCCAAAAATGTTGGGGACTGCTGCCCTGGACAACTCCAGAGGGCTTCACTCACCTAGAAGACAATGGGATGGTGCCTTTTGGAGTTCTCCAGAGGGATGGCCTTCACCTCGGACCTTCCTGTTCCAGTCATGACGTTCTAATCGCTTACCTTTCCTGAAACAAGCCCTACACTTCCCTGCCTCAATGTCTTTGTCCACAAGGTTCCCGCTGCCTGAAATATCTCCAGGACGGCATTGAAGTTACTGTGTTCGTCTATTTCCTCAAACAAAATAAAATCCTCAAAGGCAGGAACTCTGCATGGTGCCTCACAGCACAGGTCAAGAAAAGTTTGTGCCAAGCATGATGTCCTGCTGTATTTTGCCCAGTAACCATTGTTCAGAAATCCACCTAATGAAGACAGAGGGAGAATAACATTGCATTCTAAATTACATGTAATTGAAAATGACTCGTGGGAATCTACGTAAACACATTTGAACCTGTCTTCCCTTGCTTCTGATGTACTGTCCCCAACTTGGTCTTAAATGTCCCCCTGCACTGTCTTCCTGGCTCATCACCAAAGCCCAGAACTCTCAGAAAATCCCAAAGATGCAATAGCAAGTTTCCATGTTTTTTATTGCTTCATCTTTCTTTCATGATTCTACATGTTACCATTTTAAAGTGCATTGCAATATACAAAAAAAAAGTATAAAATAAGACCCACAGAACACTAAAATTTAAAACAGTGGGACAAGACATAACACATAAAGGGGTAAGTAAAGATAAAAGGCGTGAGGAGACATGTACTATCAGCAGAGCCATAGCAGGGATGTAGCACAGTGCTGTGTCAGGGGCACAGACATTGGAACCTAAACTACCTGGATTTCACTCTCATCTCCACCAGTTACTGAACTTCTCTGTGCCTCAGCGTCCTCACCTTGAAAATGGGAATAATAGGGTGATTCTGGGATTAAACCCACATTACCATAGAGTTGGTTCTTGTTATCTGAGGTAGTTATGTTCTATAAAGTTGCTGAGGGCTGGACACAGTGGCTCACACCTGTAATCCCAGCACTTTGGGAGGCCAAGGCAGGAGGATTGTTTGAGGCCAGGAGTTCAAGACCAGCTTGGGCAACATAGCAAAACCCCATCTCTACAAAAAATAAAAATTAACTGGATGTGGTGGCATGCACCTGTAGTTCCAGCTACTTGGGAGGCTGAGGTTGGAAGATCACTTGAGCCCAGGAGTTTGAGGCTGCAGTGAGCTGTGATCACACCACCACACTCCAGCCTGGGTGACAGAGTGAGATCCTTTCTTTAAAAACAAACAAACAAACAGCAAACACAAATTTGCGGAGAACATCAAATTAGCAAATACTCAAACATTGCTTCTAGCGGAAATACAGAGTTGTTTGCTTTGAGCCTCTGGTCGTATTATTTTTGTCAATTGGCCAATATATAACCTTGTTTTATGTATGTTTCTATTTAAAGACACCTTATTTAATATATATTGTTGGTTCATTAAAATTGAACCCACTCGCAACAGCACTATAATTCCTGCCTGAATAAAGCAGATCAGTTAATAAGCTTATTGGCTGATAAGTACGTATTTTCTCTGTAAGGCACATCACAGCTTCCTTGCACTTTGGAACACTAGACATTACTTCAGCACTATGCTTAGAGGCCTTTTAAAATAGCAAAACCACCAAGAAAAGCACACAAATGTGAGAAGCAGCACTAAAATAGGAGGTATTTTGTAGATGTGATTAATATCTGTGGTTAGTTGATTTAGTAAAGGAGACTCTCCCCAATAATGAGAGTGGGCCTCATTCAATCTATTGAAGGCCCTCAAAGCAAATACGAAGGCTTCCTGGAGAAGAAATTCTGTCTCAAGACTGTAGCATCAACCCCTGTCAGAGTTTTCAGCCTGTCAGCTTGTTCTACAGATTTCAGACTTGCCAGTCCTCACAATCATGTGAGCCAGTTCCTTTAAATAAATCTTAATACACACACATATACATGCACACACTCACACACATGTACATATATCTCCTGCTGGTTCTGTTTCTCTGAAGAACTCTGATATTCTTGCTTTCAATTATTTTTCCCCTTGTGGTGATGCAGTCAGGTAGAATGGCGTATTAGTCTGTTCTCGCACTGCTATAAAGCATACCTGAGACTGGGTAACTAGCAAAGAAAAGAGGTTTAATTGACTCACAGTTCTTCATGGCAGGGGAGGTCTCAGGAAACATACAATCATGGAGGAAGGTGAAGGGAAAGCAAGGCACATCTTACATGGTGGCAGGCAAGAGGGAGAGAGTGCAGGGGAAACTGCCACTTGTTAAACCATCAGAGCTCGTGAGAACTCACTCAATATCATGAAAACAACATGGGGGAAACCGTCCCCATGATCCAGTCACCTCCCACCAGCTCTCTCCCTTGACACATGGGGATTACAATTCAAGATGAGAATTGGGAGGGTATACAGAGCCAAACCATATCAGATGGACACCTGATTGGAAATCAGGAAGTCCAGATCTTTGTCTCATCTGTGTCCCTTCATCAAGGTTTTCATCAGCTATAGGATTGGGCTGGCCATTCTCTGTGGGCCAGTCTAGCTTCAAGACTCCCTGGGCACAGGAAAACGCATGAGCAAAGGCCTCCTTCTATCCCCTACCCTGTCTTCCAACTCTCGTAGTAGAATCACAGAGTGTGAGAGTTGGATAGAACCTTAGAGATTATGTCATCCAAGCTCTTTATTCCTTCATTCCCTTGAGGACAAGTGTAAAAACCCAGGTTCATGCTCCCTTTCTTCCTCCTAAAACTGGGCATAAACATTTGTAGGACTTGGTCAGTCCATTGCCAGATTCTCTGAGCCCTTGGGAAGTCCTGCCAAGTGTGGCCTCAACAACAAAAAACCATGAGAAATTAGGGACCGGGGTGGGAGAGGGTGGGGAAGAGGGGATTCTTTGAAAGTCCTGAAATGCAGGCAGAAAATTGATCAAAGCCGAGATGAATTTCACCCATCTCTTCTAATGAGCTGCTAATATTGGAGTAGCAGCCTTGTCAGGATAATTTGTCACACATGTCCCTGTGTGGGCTGAAGCCTCTTCAGAGTCATCTTCCCAGCCCACTGCCACAGGCGACTTGTCTGAAACAAAGCTCTAAGACAGAATGGAAAGGAAAATGCAGGGGAAGGGAGGTGCATTGAATGGCCACTGACAAGTCATCTGGGCTCCCTCCTCCAGATCTTGCAACTCCAACCACATCTACTTTCATTACACTGGAAGAGCCTACTGTTACTTCTATTACATTTCTGTTACTGCCACAACTGCGATGCCCACTGTCCCTAAGATGCTCCCGAAAAATAACACGGTGTCAACACTAGTTACCAGACCAATAAAAAACTCTGAGAAGTGAGACTCCTTGCTGAGATGGGCTCGGCAGAGATCCTTCAGCCAGGGCAGAGTTCTCTAGGGCAGAATGACTGCTGGTGACCCCAGAGGACCTCAGTCTGAGCATCAGCTGTGGGGTGTGAGGCTCACACAGTGAGTCCATCCATCACAGGGGGCCCTAGCACTTGCTTCAAGTGGCTCTCAGGCCAGAGCATCAATTGGCCAACACAGTCACCACCATTGAGCCTCACAAAGGTCTCATTCTTTCTCTCTGCCTTTAACACCAAAATACCAACAAGACATCTGTTGTGGGAAGACCAGAGAACAAAAAGATGTAACAGAATCCAAGGTGAAGTGGGTACTGGGGGCAGAAATAATACCCGTGTCATAGGCCAGGTTATACGAGGTCTTCAGAACTGAGCCATTCAGCCTGGAGAAGAAAAGACAAAATTTTCCTTGTTTTTTCATATCTTTAACAACATGCTAAATAAATAAAGGAATTTTACTGTAGTTTTTCAAGTAAGATTCCTAAATCATCTATATGTTTAATTTATCAATTTATATATATCCTGCTTCAAACCAGAATAGATCTGAAGTTGTACTATTTGTATGCAATGTTAATTGCATAACCCCATCCTATCTTTGCACGTGACAGCTGGAGGGTACCCAGAAACCATCCAGCCAGGCCAGCTTCATCATTTATCATTAAAGTGATTTGCCCAGACTGGTGAAGTGACTTTTCAAAAACTCATACAGCTAGTGCTTGACGGAATCATGTTTCAAACCCAGGTATCTTCAAAATCCAGTGTTTTCCCTACAATTACTACTATAATCATTTTATGAGTTACAGAGGAATGAAAGTACACGGGGAAGTTCGCTGTGGACAGGGTGGGGCATTTCAGGTTCAAATCCTCTATCAGAGCTCAGAAAGTTGTCATCTGAGCTGCCAGGAGCACCAGCAAAAGAGGATCCTAGCTAGAGATAAAAGTGGAAATGGAGGCAACCAGGAACTGAGACCAACTTAGTTAAACTGAGACCAACTTAGCGGAGAAAGATCTAGGGTCATATGAAGTAGGATTTGAAATCCTCAGAAAAAAAAAAATTATTGAAGATACGAAATCACTAATTCTGACTTGACCATGACACTGGAACAATCTGAGTTCATAAGCCATAAGTTGCACACCAATTCTGAGGAATATGCTAGACTGCTCACCTGTTAGGGGAGGAGTTCCCTAGCCTCAGACCTGAAAACGTGCATATTGCTGATGCCTGGTTATGCAGCGCTTAGAGGAAATGAAGGACAGAACATGGTACAAAGAAGTCTCACACTCCTACCCAGTGATAGGTGAAGACAATGTAGGTGAATAAGGGGAGGAAATTCTCTGATAAAGTCATACATAATCTTCTAAGGGGAATAGCAAGTCAGCATCCCAACACGGAAACAGCAAAGAAGAGTGAACCAATGTTTTCTTCCCCCTTCACTGGGATGTCTCTCTACTCTTATCTTTCCTGTGTCTTTTTTCATTTGGCTTCTATACAAGAAAGGAATATATAGCAAGTTAATGTGGAAGGCACATTTTGGGTTGGTGGGGGTGGCGGTGGGAATCAAGAGAGAAATATCTTTCTAACCAAATGTTGGAAGTCAGTTTTATCCATTTTTCTTCTGTTGTACATTTTTTCCCTTGTTCTTCTTCCCTAGTCAGACAGAATAAACAAAATCTGGACGCTAAAGATCTATGTGAGGCAGTGTTTGAAGGAGACCCATTTATCATACACTATGAAAGCAAACAGGAAGAGGAAGAGTGGAGAGCTCAAATGCATGGCCTCAGCAGCTATGAGTTTCCCTGTCTTGCAATTTCCCCCCTAAACCGAATAGCTGCAGTGGTTCTCATTTCTCCTTTCCCCCGTGGCTGAGTTGCTGAATTCACCTGCTATCTTCATTGACCTGTAAATGACCCAAATTCTCAACTGCAGAGCACAAAGAGACTCCAAATAGGTGAATAAGATAACACATAGAAAGCACTAAGCACAGGGCATGCAGTAAGCACTCAATAAATGTTCCCTGCTGCTGCAGCCATGCTTGTCATCATCTCTGTTCTCCTCATCATCATCCTTGTCATCACCTCCAAACTGCAAATGGACTGCTGGGTCATAGTTTGTGTTTCAGTCTTGTTTTAAAAAATGAGTGAATAAATGTTAAATCTGGTAGGTCTTTCAAATATATCTAGGGCCTTTGGTGAGTAAGTAGAATGAAGCTGGCAAGTAGCTCATGGTTTCACACATCTAGAGTTCTCTCTGTTTTTCTCTATCTCTGTCTCCGTCTCCAACTTAACCAATGTTCTAGCGAGATACAATGTGCTGAATATTTTGAACCAGTATATGACTATACAAAATTACCCCCCCCTTTTTTTTTGAGATGAAGTCTTGCTCTGTCACCCAGGCTGGAGTGCAGTGGCATGATCTCGGCTCACTGCAGCTTCCACCTCCCGAGTTCAAGCAATTCTCCTGCCTCAGCCTCCTGAATAGCTGGGATTACTGGAGTGCATCACCACACCTGACTAATTTTTGTATTTTTAGTAGAGAGGGGGTTTCACCATTTTGGTCAGATTGGTCTTGAACTCTTGACCTCCCAATCTGCCCTCCTCAGCCTCCCAAAGTGCTGGGATTATAGGCATGGGCCACCGTGCCTGGCCAAAATTACCTATTTTTTAGTGATAAATGTACAGTCTAATTTTATACATATATGTATATATTATATATAATTATATATAATTGTATTATATATTTATATATTATATATAAAATGAGAAATTATACCTATAATTTTACATATATAAATATATATGTAAAAGCTCTGCCAATTCTCTCTATATAAATATATACATTTGTTTTTCAATTATATATATGATTGAAAATGTATTGTTTTGGTGACCTATTTTGACAAATAAATGTATTAATTACCTTGTATTTAATACCTTTTTATATTATTATAACATTTTTAATATTATGCAGGTAATATGTACCTGCATTCTCCATTGATTCTTGCAATTCCTTTCTCTCTTGTAGGAGTATCTTACCTTATAATTTTTTTAGAGATCAATGAAGGGTTAAACTTTTTGTATTTGTTTTCTAAAAATATGTTTATTTTATTGCACTTCTTGAATGATAGTTTAGCTAGGTATAGACGTCTAACTTTTATGAGTTAGGAATTGCATCTGGCTAAGGAATAGCAACCTGACCAAAGAGACTGGTGTGTGGGGCTAGTGTGATGCTTGACAAAAGAGAGGTTTTTTCTTTTATTATTTAGTAAGAGGCTGGAGATTGGAATTCTTAGGCTGGTGCAATTGCTCAGAGAAGTAGTCAAAAACTCCTTCTATCTTACTATAAGCAAACCTTCAGATGTGGTTTTAGTTCTCATTGTCACAAAATAGTTTGTGTACCTGTAATTATTAAGTCCATGTTCCAGAGAGGAAGAAGATAAGACAAGGGGAAGGATAGTATACATAGGTCAGCTATGTCTATTCCTTTTTATTAGAAAAACAGAATTCCAGAGACCTCCACCCTATAACTTTCTGCTTACGTGTCTATGTCAGATGGACAGTTCTAGTTACAAGGGATTATGGAGAAGTATTTTTAAGTGGACATGTTACTACTTTAAGTAATATTGAAGTATTGTTAATTAGTGAGAAGCAAGAGAAAAAGATATTATAAAGAAAACTAGCAGTGTTGTCATTTAGATTCATAATCATTTCATTTCTGTATTCAAAATTACTTCATACTTTTACCTAGTATATTCTAGATGGGAAACCTGATGTTGGTCTCTTTCTTTAAATCCTATTCCCATTGTCCTACTAACTCTATAGTCTTTGTGTAAGTTATTCCATTTGCTGATGTTACTACTTCTCTCTCACAGTGTTGACTCTTCTCAAATAGTGGAGGCTTCTCACTTGAGTGCCTGTTTCTGTAGTTGAGATTCGATTCCCTGTTATTCTTTTTTTTTTTTGAGACTAGGTCCCGCTTTGTCACCCAGGCTGGAGTACAGTCGTGTGATCACAGCTCACTGTAGCCTCAACCTCCTGGGCTATCACACCTGGCTAAACAGGGTTTTACTGTTAGTCTGTTGGCTACTTCTGTTGTGAGGCTAGTTCACTTGTAGTTTCCAGATAATTTGGGGAGCAGCTGAGCCTGCTATAGCGCAGGACGCCATAGCATTTAATACTCCACGTGGTGCAATCCTTTACTTTCTGGGAGTGGCAAGCCAGCCAAAGCTCTTTGAATTCTCTCTTTCCTGAGGTCTCACGGTCACTTTTCTTTCCTGAGTCAGAAGCATCTGCTACTGCTGCTTATGGAGCAGGGGAAGCCAAGTGCAAGGATAAACCCAACTGGCCCCTCCTCCTGTGGCATCACAACTAACCAGTCTCCTGGTGATTCTTTCTCACCTTTCAGTCCCGGCTTCTACCACCTCCAGACAGGAGCTTGCTCAGGGCTTCTCCCGCCTTTATGTTGCAGCTGTCTCCTGGGCTTGTCCTGGCCTCCAGCTTCTCTTCCTGGCTGATGTTCCTTCTGTAGTTTTCCATTTGCATTCTTTTAAGATTTTTCATGGTTTCTGGTTCCCTGATAGTTCTCTTCTTTCCAAGTAAAATAATGCATATGCATTTATTTCCATGGATTTGATGTGAGAAGGGGGAGTCCACAGCCTGTGATTTTCCATCAACTAAATACTTTTTCAAATGTACTATGAAGCACATGTGCATCTCTTGGTTTCTGTTATTATCTCTATTATCCTAGAAAGTTGATTGTGCAGTTACTATGAGACTCAGTTCACTGATGGAGAAACTAAGAGAGTACAGTTAATTATAATTCCCTACACTTAACATTTGGATTTCTTTGCTTTGTGTTTTTTCCTTGTTGTTTGTTTGTTTGTTTGTTTTGAGATGGAGTCTCACTCTGTCACCCTGGCTGGAGTGCAGTGGTATGATCTTGGCTCACTGCAACCTCTGCCTCCCGGGTTCAAGCAACTCTCCTGCCTCAGCCTCTTGAGTAGCTGGGATTACAGGCATGTGCCACCACAATCGGCTAATTATTTGTATTTTTTTGTAGAGACAGGGTTTCTCCATGTTGCCCACGCTGGTCTCGAACTCCTGTCCTCAAGTAATCCACCTGCCTCGGCCTCTCAAAGTGCTGGGATTACAGCCATGAGCCACCACACCTGGCCTGACATTTGGTACATACCCTTCTGATTATACTTTCACTCCTGAACTCTTTTTGTTACACCATTAAGGAAATTTGAAGGGCAGAGAATCAGTCCTCACTCTTGTGAGTTGCAAAGCCTAGATGCCTACACAGCTAGAACATACGGTATACCAGCTCTAGTCTGTCTTTGCACCCTTCTCATGGGCCTGGTGTCCTTGTTTTTGCCTAGATATTTCTGCCTTATTCTTGCAATGCCCTCCAAACCTTCTCAGTTCATCTCTGCTGTGTAAAAGGCCAGGAAAATAAGCAGTCTTTGGATTTAGTGCTGGAAACTGGAGCTATAATAGCATGAATTCATGTCCCCAATAGTCAAGGTAGGAAGAGTCAGGAGCAAATCGAATCCTGCCTTTCAGAAAGTTAGAAGGAAGAAATTCAGGGAAATGAATGTTTGTTGTTAATTCCAAGGGAAAAAAGATGGTGCTAGAAAATTAGAGTCAGAGTCAAAGACTAAAAATCTGACAGAATAGGAATTATTATACCAAAGAGTAAAAAGAAGAAGAGGAGGAAGAGGAGAAAAACCACTATGACTACTATCAGCAAAGAAAGATGATTTTTCTCAAATTGGGTTGAAGTTCATGGGGCTCAAACTTTTTGACTCCTGGTAGTCTGGTCTATGCACATGTGAAGATGGAAGGTTAGTGTAAGCACCCCTCATCTTTTCTCTCAAGCTCTTTCTCTCCATCAGGACAAAATGAGCTATTCTGATAAATTAAGGAGAGTATGAATATGCTATCATCTTTTAGGTAATGTATTTAGAGCTAATTTGGGGTTCCTGTCAATACCTTCCCTAATTCACTAATGGAATTTGGGAGGCCTTAAAAGAATGCTGGAGTGGGTCATTTGGAAGAGGTCGTAAACAGACCATAATCTTTAGAAACTTGGAATTGTCTTATTGTGCAAGGTAAACCTTGCCAAGAACACAGCAATTATTTTCAACTACCCTAAGTCCCCCAAAATTGAGAAAAGATGAGGTGTGTTTTTGCCCACTTGATCATAAATACTTGTTATAAAATAGGGCAGCCAATATCAGATGTAAAAATGATGAGTGGGAAGAGAAATGTTACCCCTTGTGTAGCTCTGATGCTCCTAGGAAGTAGATATTGATAGGCAGAGTGTATTTTTCCCAGTTTCACTTTTCAGAGCTGTTTCATCTTAAATATTATAGACAAAAGCTTAACGAAGCTGAAGGGTCAAAGGCTGAATGTAACATGCTGTGTTTACAGTATATTCTCTGCTCATAGTGCCCTACTTAAAAACCTTGCCGTCTTTCCTGGTGCTCTTTTTCTTTCTACTAGACCCAGCAAGAAAGTTGACAACCTAAAAGCTTTCTTTTGCAGCTCCCAGATCTTGATATTTCTGTGGCATACTGAGCTGCCGAGAAAGCAAATGGAAATTAAGATAACAAAAACAAACTCCAAAGTAGAAAACTCTACTCTCCGGATCCCTGCAAAATCTCCCAGCTGTGATCCAGAGAGATGCCCATTTTGCATATTTCTTCAGCAAACCCCCCAAGGTGTACCCTAGCACCACCAGCTTCAGTAATGAAATGATCCCCCACCTGTTTCTTTTTCTATGAGTTCCTGAGAAGAGAGCCCGAAATGACTCCAGGGATAGAATAATGGTTCCAGAAAGAACATTTAAAGGGATTACAGTAGCTCTGAGCTTATTTAAATTTTATCTTCTTTATAATGATTTCTCTGACTACCTACCTGAGGCTGCTTTTCTAGTTCTCTGAATTGCCAACACCCTTAGAATATATTGCATATTCTGATTTTTAGCTTATATTCCTAAGTACCATTTTATGGTTGCTGTCTGTTTAGAACCTTGTCTTCCCCAATGCAGCATCAGCTTTGCATGCTCCAAGTTCTTGGAGGCACAGAGTATCTGGGACACTGGACACAGGGCAGGCAGAGACTTTATAAGTACTGCTTCACTTGGCCTGAAAGAAATGATCTAATTATTGTCCTCAAGCCAACACGTTTTTAGTCAAAGAAAATGGCGCCATTTTTAATGTCCACAGAGTAATAATTGAAAGGAGTTTGGCATAAATTTAAGCAGGAGAGATTCCTTCAGTCAGACCCAGAGTATATGCAATATATCCACACTATCTACAGCTGTGGATAGTGTGATAGATATGCATTGTTCCATGATAGGGCTGGTGACAAATGGGATATTAGCTGAAAGTGTCTGGGGTAGGTGGGGGCTGCTTTCTGACTCTGTTTGATATACACCTACATAATCACAGGGTAGTGGTAGGAGGTGGGCAATGAAATGCTTACCAGACAAATCTAGTGCAAGAAAATATGTTTATAAAGCAATATTGATAAGGTTGCTTTTACAATAAAATGGACATACAATAAAATGTGCCCATTTAAAGTGTATCCAATACATTCAATAAGATTGGGCAAATGTATACATTCATGTACCAAAGACCCCAATTAAGATACAGAATATTTTCAAAACTCCAGTAAGTTCCTATTGTTCCTTTGCCATCAGTCCCAACCTATTCCTGCCCCCAGCTCCAAGTAACAGCTGGTATGTTTTCTTGCGGTATAGATTAGTCTACCTTTGCTGGAGTTTCCTATAAGTTGAATCACATAGTATTTGTTTTGGGGGTGTGTGCCAGGCTTTTTTTATTCTCCATAAAGTTTCTGAGATTCATCTATATGAACCAGCCCCATTGTCCTATAGAATTGCTGTTTATGATTTCATTTGAACAAGCACAGAAATTTACCCTCCCGGTTTTAAAACTTGAGACCGTTACAGTTCTCTTATCTGAGTTCCTTTCTCAAGAAACCAACCATTAGGCCTCCCAGACAGTATGGAGGAGCTGAAACTCACCAGATAACTGCATCTGGGCAATGAGATGCCACCAGACCTCTTACCCATTGTGATGCCTAACCTACCACCTGCTTCCTGTTGACCAACTTCTCTTCCTTACCCCTCCCTGATTCCTGTTTTTTTACACATGGTTACATTCTTCCCTGATACGTACACTTTTAATTTTAGTCAGTCAGGGAGATGGATTTGAGAGTGATCTCTATCTCCACAGCTG
Source organism: Nomascus leucogenys (assembly GCF_006542625.1). Classification (NCBI taxonomy): domain Eukaryota; kingdom Metazoa; phylum Chordata; class Mammalia; order Primates; family Hylobatidae; genus Nomascus; species Nomascus leucogenys. The sequence continues at coordinate 48,271,139 of NC_044398.1, read as the reverse complement.
CAGTACCCAATTAAAGCCTTCTTCCCAGGCAATACTCATTGTCTCAGTGATTGGCTTACTGTGCAGTGAGCAGCAGGATCTACACAGAACCCCTAGTGTTTTAGTAACACATATTGTTGTATGTTACCAGTAGCTGGTTCCCTTTTATAGGTGAATAGTATACTATAGTGTGAAAGTACTATATTTTGTCTCTTTATTCACAAATGGTGAGCATTTGAGCAGCTTAGTGTTTATCTATTAGGAATAAAGTTATAGTTGATTGTAAAATGTGTGTTTGAACAATATGAAATCAGTGCACCTTGAAAAAGAACAGAATCACAGAGATTTTTAGGGAACCAGGGCAGACAACCATAAGGTCTGACTGCCTGCGGGGTCGGGAAAAAAGAGCCATATTTTTCTTCTTGCCTATAAACGGACGTGCAAGTAGGAGAGATATCGCTAAATTCTTTTCCTAGCAAGGAATATTAAGACCCTGGGAAAGGAATGCATTCCTGGGGGGAGGTCTATAAACGGCCGCTCTGGGAGTGTCTGTCTTATGCAGTTGAGATAAGGACTGAAATACGCCCTGGTCTCCTGCAGTACTGTCAGGCTTATTAGGGTGGGGAAAAAACTGTTCCCTGGTAAATTTGAGGTCAAACCAGTTCTCTGCTCTCAAATCCTGTTTTCTGTTGTTTAAGATGTTTATCAATATGTGCATAGCTGAACATAGACCCTTATCAGGAGTTTTTGATTTTGCTCTTTGCCTTGTGATCTTTGCTTTGCCCTTTGCCTTGTGATCTTTATTGGCCTCAGAAGCATGTGATCTTTGTTCTCCTTTTTGCCCTTTGAAGCATGTGATCTTTGTGACCTACTCCCTGTTCGTAAACCTCCTCCCCTTTTGAAGTCCTTAATAAAAACCTGCTGGTTTTGCGGCTCAGGTGGGCATCATGGTCCTACTGCTATGTGATGTCACCCCCAGCAGCCCAGCTGTAAAATTCCTCTCTTTGTACTCTTTCTCTTTATTTCTCAGACTGGCTGACACTTAGGGAAAATGGAAACAACCAATGTTGAAATATTGGGGGCGGGTTCCCCCAATACTTCCACAATGGTTGAACTAATTGACACCCCCATCAACAGTGTAAAAGTATACCTATTTCTCCACACCCTCTCCAGCATCTGTTGTTTCCTGACTTTTTAATGATCACCATTCTAACTGGCATAAGATGGTATCTCATTATAGTTTTGATTTGCATTTCTCTAATAACCAGTGATGATGAGCTTTTTTTCATGTTTGTTGCCCTCATAAAAGTCTTCTTTTGAGAAATGTCTGTTCATATCCTTTGCCCACTTTTTGATGGGGCTGTTTGTTTTTTTCTTGTAAATTTGTTTAAGTTCCTTGTGGATTCTCGATATTAGCCCTTTGACAGATGGGTAGATGGCGAAAATTTTTACCCATTCTGTTGGTTGCCTGTTCACTCTGATGATAGTTTCTTTTGCTGTACAGAAACTCTTTAGTTTAATTAGATCCCATTTGTCAATTTTGGCTTTTGTTGCCATTGCTTTTGGTGTTTTAGTCATGAAGTCTTTGCCCAGGCCTATGTCCTGAATGGCATTGCCTAGGTTTTCTTCTAGGGTTTTTATGGTTTTAGGTCTTATATTTAAATCTTTAATCTGTCTCAAGTAAATTTTTGTATAAGGTGTAAGGAAGGCGTCCAGTTTCAGTTTTCTGCACATGGCTAGCCAGTTTTCCCAACACCATTTATTAAACAGGAAATCCTTTCCCCATTGCTTGTTTTTTGTCAGGTTTTTCAACAACCAGATGGTTGTAGATGTGTGGTGTTATTTCTGAGGCCTCTGTCCTCTTCCATTGGTCTATATATCTGTTTTGGTAGAAGTACCATGCTGTTTTGGTTACTGTAGCCTTGTAGTATAGTTTGAAGTCAGGTAGCATGATCCCTCCAACTTTGTTCTTTTTCCTTAGGATTGTCTTGGCTATATGGGCTCCTTTTTGGTTCCATATGAAATTTAAACTAGTTTTTTCTTATTCTGTGAAGAAAGTCAATGGTAGCTTGATGGGCATAGCATTGAATCTATAAATTACTTTGGGCAGTATAGCCATTTTCAAGATATTGATTCTTCCTCTCCATGAGCATGGAATGTTTTTCCATTTGTTTGTGTCCTCTCTTATTTCCTTGAACAGTGCTTTGTAGTCCTCCTTCAAGAGGTCCTTCCCATCCCTAGTAAGTTGTATTCCTAAGTATTTTATTCTCTCTGTAGCAATTGTGAATGGGGGTTTGCTTGTGATTTGGCTCTGTTTGTCTATTACTGGTGTATAGGAATGCTTGTGATTTTTGCAAATTAATTTTTTATCCTGAGACTTTGCTGAAGTTGCTAATCAGCTTAAGGAGTTTTGGGGCTGAGACGATGGGGTTTTCTAAATATACAATCATATCATCTGCAAACAGAGATAATTTTACTTCCTCTCTTCCTATTTTAATACCCTTTATTTCTTTCTCTTGCCTGATTGCCCTGGCCAGAACTTCCAATAATGTGTTGAATAGGGGTGATGATAGAGGGCATCCTTGTCTTATGCCAGTTTTCAAAGGGAATGCTTCCAGCTTGCCCATTCTGTATATTGGCTGTAGCTTTGTCATAAATAGCTCTCATTATTTTGAGATATGTTCCATTAATACATAGTTTATTGAGTGTTTTTAGCATGAAGGAGTGTTGAATTTTTTCAAAGGCCTTTTCTGCATCTATTGAGATAATCATGTGGTTTTTGTCATTGTTACTGTTTATGTGATGGGTTATGTTTATTTATTGATTTGTGTATGTTGAACTACCCTTGCATCCCAGGAATGAAGCCAGCTTGATCATGGTGGATAAGCTCTTTAATGTGCTGCTGGATTTGGTTTGCCAGTATTTTATTGAGAATTTTCGCATCAATGTTAATCAGGGATATTGGCCTGAAATTTTCCTTTTTTATTGTGTCTTTGCCAGGTTTTGGTATCAGGATGATGCTGGTCTCATAAAATGCATTAGGGAGGAGTCCCTCTTTTTCTATTGTTTGGAATAGTTACAGAAGGAAAAGTACCAGTTCCTCTTTGTACCTCTGGTAGAATTTAGCTGTGAATCCATCTGGTCCTGTGCATTATTTGGTTGGTAGGCTATTAATTACTGCCTTAATGAAATTCTGAAAGAATTTGTTATTGATCTATTCAGGGATTCGACTTCTTCCTGGCTTAGTCTTGGGAGTGGGTATGTATCCAAGGGTTTATCCATTTCTTGTAGATTTTCTAGTTTATTTGTGTAGAGGTGTTTATAGTATTCTCTGATGGTAGTTTGAATTTCTGTGGGATCAGTGGTGATCTCCCCTTTATCATTTTTTATTATGTCTATTTGATTCTTCTCTCTTTTCTTCTTTATTAGTCTGGCTAGCAGCCTATCTATTTTGTTAATTTTTTTAATAAACCAGCTCCTGGATTCATTGATTTTTTTGAAGGGTTTTTTGTGTCTCTATCTCCTTCAGTTCTACTCTGATCTCAGTTATTTTTTGTCTTCTGCTAGCTTTTGAATTTGTGTGCTCTTGCTTATCTAGTTCTTTTAATTGTGATGTTAGGGTGTGGAATTTAGACCTTTCCTGCTTTCTCCTGTGGGCATTTAGTGCTATAAATTTCCCTCTAAATGCTGCTTTAACTGTGTCCCAGAGATTCTGTACATAGTGTCTTTGTTCTCATTGATGTCAAAGAACTTATTTATTTCTGCCTTAATTTCGTTAATTACCCAGTAGTCATTCAGAAGCAGGTTATTCAGTTTCCATGTAGTTGTTCAGTTTTGAGTGAGTTTCTTAATCCTGAGTTCTAATTTGATTGCACTGTGGTCTGAGAGACTGTTTGTTATAATTTTCATTCTTTTGCATTTGCTGAGGAGTGTTTTACTTCTAATTATGTGGTCAATTTTAGAATAAGTGCTATGTGGTTCTGAGAGGAATGTATATTCTGTTGATTTGGGGTGGAGAGTTCTGTAGATGTCTATTAGGTCCACTTGGTCCAGAGCTGAGTTCAAGTCCTGAATATCCTTGCTAATTTTCTGTCTCGTTGATCTGTCTAATATTGACAGTGGGATGTAAAGTCTCCCACTATTACTGTGTGGGAGTCCAAGTCTCTTTGTAGGCCTCTAAGAATTTACTTTATGAATACGGGTGCTCCTGCATTGGGTGCATATAAATTTGAGATAGTTGGCTCTTCTCGTTGCATTGATCCCTTTACCATTATGTAATGCCCTTCTTTGTCTTTTTTGATCTTCACTGGTTTAAAGTCTGTTTTATCAGAGACTTGGGTTGCAAGCCCTGCTTTTTTTTTTTCTTTCCATTTGCTTGGTGAATCTTTCTCCATCCTTTCATTTTGAGCCTATGAGTGTCTTTGCACGTGAGATGGGTCTCCTGAATACAGGACACTGATGGGTCTTGACTCTTTATCCAATTTGCCAGTCTGTGCTTTTTAAGTGGGGCATTTAGCCCATTTATATTTAACGTTAATATTGTGTGTGAATTTTATGATGTTAGCTGGTTATTTTGCCCATTAGTTGATGCAATTTCTTCATAATGTTGATGGTCTTTACATTTTGGTTTGTTTTTGCAGTGGCTGGTACTGGTTTTTCCTTTCCATATTTAGTGCTTCCTTCAGGAGCTCTTGTAAGGCGGGCCTGGTGGTGACAAAATGCCTTAGCATTTGCTTGTCTTTAAAGGATTTTATTTCTCCTTCACTTATGAAGCTTAGTTTGGCTGGATATGAAATTCTGGGTTAAAAATTCTTTTCTTTAAGAATGTTGAATATTCACCTTCACTCTCTTCTGGTTTATAGGGTTTCCGCAGAGAGATCTGCTGTTAGTCTGATGGGCTTCCCTTTGTGGGTAACCCGATGTTTCTCTCTGGCTGCTCTTAACGCTTTTTCCTTCATTTCAACCTTGGTGAATCTGATGATTATGTGTCTTGGGGCTTTTCTTCTCAAGGATTATCTTTGTGGTGTTCTCTTATTTCCTGAATTTGAATGTTGGCCTATCTTGCTAGGTTGGGGAAGTTCTCCTGGATAATATCCTGAAGTGTGTTTTCCAACTTGGTTCCATTCTCCCCATCACTTTCAGGTATACCAATCAAATGTAGATTTGGTCTTTTCACATAGTCCCATATTTCTTGGAGGCTTTGTTTGTTCCTTTTCATTTTTGTCCTCTAATCTTGTCTTCACACTTTATTTCATTAAGTTGATCTTCAATCTCTGATATCCTTTCTTCCACTTGATTGATTTGGCTATTGATACTTGTGTATGCTTCACAAAGTTCTTGTACTGTGTTTCTGTGTTTTTCAGCTCTATCAGGTCATCTATGTTCTTTTCTAAACTGGTTATTCTAATTAGCATTTCCTCTAACCTTTAATCAAGGTTCTTAGCTTCCTTGCATTGGGTTAGAACATGCTCCTTTAGCTTGGAGGAGTTTGTTGTTACCCACCTTCTGAAGCCTATTTCTGTTAATTCATCAAACTCTTTCTTCATCCAGTTTTGTTCATTTGCTGGTGAGGAGTTGTGATCCTTTGGAGAAGAGGCATTCTGGTTTTTGGAATTTTCAGCCTTTCTGCACTGGCTTTTCCTCATCTTCGTGGATTTATTTACCTTTGGTCTTTGCTGTTGGTGACCTTTGGATGGAGTTTTTGCATGGTCATCCTGTTTGTTGATGTTGATGCTCTTGGTTTCTGTTTGTTAGTTTTCCTTCTAACAGGCCCCTCTTCTGCAGGTCTGCTGGAGTTTGTTGGGGGTCCACTCCAGGCCCTGTTTGCCTGTGTATTACCAGCAGAGGCTGCAGAACAGCAAAGATTGGTGCCTGCTCACCCCTCTGGAAGCTTCGTCCCAGAAGGGCACCTGCCAGATGCCAGCTGGAGCTCTCTCATATGTCAGGAGGTACATGGGTCAGGGACCCACTTGAAGAGGCAGTCTGTCCCTTAGCAGAGCTTCAATGCTCTGCTGGGAGATCCACTGCTCTTTTCAGAGCCAGCAGGCAGGAACATTTAAGTCTGCTGAAGCTGTGCCCACAGCTTCCCCTTCCACCAGATGCTCTGTCCCAGGGAGATGGGAGCTTTATCTATAAGCCCCTGGATGGGGCTGCTGCCTTTCTTTCAGAGATGCACTGCCCAGAGAGGAGGAATCTAGAGAGGCATTCTGGCTACAGCAGCTTTGCAGAGCTGTGATGGGCTCCACCGAGTTCGAACTTCCTAGTGGTTTTGTTTACACTGTGAGGGGAAAACCGCCTCTACTCAAGCCTCAGTAATGGCAGACAACCCTCCCCCAACCAAGCTTGAGTGTCCCAGGTTGATTTCAGACTGCTGTGCTGGTAGCGAGAGTTTCAAGCCAGTGGATCTTAGCTTGCTGGGATCCTTGTGGGTGACATCCACTGAGCGAGACCACTTGGCTCCCTGGCTTCAGCCCCCTTTCCAGGGGAGTGAACAGTTCTGTCTTGCTGGAGTTCCAGTCACCACTGGGGTATGAAAAAAAACTTCTGTAGCTAGCTCGGTGTCTATCCAAAAGGCCGCCCAGTTTTGTGCTTGAAACCCAGGGCCTTTGTGGTATAGGCACCTGAGGGAGTCTCCTGGTCTGTGGGTTGTGACGACCATGGGAAAAGCATAGTATTTGGGCTGGAGTGCACCATTCCTCATGGCATGATGCCTTATGGCTTCCATTGGCTAGGGGAGGGAGTTCCCTGACCCCTTGCACTTCCCCAGTGAGGCTATGCCCAACCCTGCTTCAGCTCACCCCCCATGCGCTGCACCCACTGTCTAACCAGTCCAATGAGATGAGCCAGGTGCCTCAGTTGGAAATGCAGAAATCACCCACCTCCTGCATTGGTCTTTCTGGGAGCTGCAGACTGCAGCCATTCCTATTCAACCATCTTGTTCAGGAATCTTTTTTTTTTTTTTTTTTTTTTGAGATGGAGTTTCACTTTTGTTCCCCAGGCTGGAGTGCAATGGTGTGATCTCTGCTCACTGCAAACTCCACCTCCCAGGTTCAAGCGATTCTTCTTCCTCAGCCTCCTGAGTAGCTGGGATTACAGGCACTTGCCATCACACCTGGCTAATTTTTGTATTTTTAGTAGAGACGGGGTTTTGCCATGTTGGCCAGGCTGGTCACGAACTCCTGACCTTGTTATCCGCCTGCCTCGGCCTCACGAAGTGCTGGGATTACAGGCGTGAGCCACCGTGCCTGGCCGATAATCAATATTTTTGACTTTATGGGCCATATGGTCACTGTCATAGTATTCAACTCTGCTGTTGTAGCATAAATGCATCATTGATAATACACAAACAAATGAGCATGGCCAAATCTTTCCAGTGGACCAGTTTGCAAACCCCTGTTTTTGCCTTATAGCTAGGTCTATGAGTCACCTCCAGTTAGTTTTGAGTCTACAAGTCACCTCCCCTTAGTTTTGGAGTAGGGTTTCAGTAAAGGATTGAGATTCATCTTTTCACATTTTACCATGTATAAATCCAGACTTTCCAGCAGCATTTGTTCAAAAGATTATTCTTTCCCTATTTAATGACCTTGGCATCTTTTACAAAATCAACCGTAAAAGGTGGTTATTGGTTACTGTGGGTTTAAAGTCATTCTTGAACTCTAGAAGTGTGTGTTCTTCAACTTTATTCTTTCTATTTTTTCAATATTCTTCTGGCTTATATAGATCCTTTGATTTTCTAACATAAATATTAGAAAGAGCTTTTCAGCTGGAGTTTTTTAATTGATTACATTGAGTCTACTAATTAAAATGGGGAGAATTTTCATCTTAAGAACATTAAATCTTCCAATTCATGAACATGGTATATTATCATTTATTTAGGTTTTTTCTACTTTCTTTCAGTATTTGGTCTGCAGGTCTTAAGCATATTTTGTTAAATTTGTTTTCAAGTATTTCATTTTGGATACTATTACAATGGCATGTTTTTCATTTAAATTTCTAATTTTTCAGTTCAATTGCTATTATATTGATATGTCAAATTTTTTAAATATCCAACTTGCATTCTGTGAACATGCTAAATACACCTTTTAATTCTACCAGTTTTTGGTAGATTTCTTTGGCTATTTCATACACAAAATCATGTTTTATATGAATTAAAACAGTCTGCTTATTCCATTTCGTCTGGTCAAGTTTGTTTTTCTTCTTGTCTTATATCACTGGCTAGAATTTTTACTATAGTAAATATTCTATAAAAGCAGTTTGAGTGGGCATTCTTATCTTGCTCCTGATCTTGGGTGGAAAGCATTTAGTTTTTCCATTAAGTATTATGTTAACTCTAGATTTTTCACAGAAGATTTGTATCAGGTTTGGAAGTTGCTTTCTATTTCTAGTTTGCTGCAATGTTTTACTCTTTTTAATCATGAATTGTTGTTAAGCTTTGTTAAATGCATCTTGCATTTAATGTGGACTTCTTTTTTTAAAAAAAAGCTTTCCATGTGGTAAACTACTTCAATTGATTTTCAAATGTTAAATCAGCTTACATTCCTGGCATAAATCCCACATAGTCATGGCATATTATCCTTTTAATATTGCTGGATTCTAGTTACTAATATTTCTTAAGGATTTTTGCATCTACATTTATTAGGGATATTGATCTGTAGTTTTCATGTAATGTCATTGTTTATTTTTGATATCAGGGTAATTCTGTGCTTATGAAATAAACTTTGAAAGGTTTTCTCCTTTGTTTTCTGAAGAATTTCTGTAGGATTGATATTATTTGTCTCTTAAATATTTCATCTGGGTCAGGATTTTATTTTGTGAAAAACTTTTCACTTTGATTTTTATTTGATAGATGTAAGGACATTCAGAATTTTCTATTTTATTAGTTTTGGTAATTTGTATTGTTCCAGGAACGTTTTCATCTCGTCTTGGTCAAGGGTTAGCAAACTTTTTTTATAATGGGACAGATATTAAATATTTTAGACTTTATGGAACATCCAGTCTCTCTCACAGTTAATCAATCCTGCCACTCAAACATGAAAGCAACCATAGACAATACAGCAAACCCTCTGTATCCATAGATTCTGCATCCATGGATTCAACCAACTGTGGATGAAAAATATTTGGAAAAAAATGAAATCTGTACTGAACATGTACAGACTTTTACTCTTGTAATTGTTCCCTAAACAAAACAGTATAACAACCATTTACATAGAATTTACATTGTATTAGCTATTATAAATAATCTAGAGATAATTTAAGGTATACAGGAAGATGTGCATGAATTATATGCAAAATACCACATTTTATATCAGAAATTTGAGCATCTGCAGATTTTGGTATTTGTGGGAGGTCCTGGAACCAATTCCCCACAAATACTGAAGGATGATTGTGCATAAACAAATCATTATGGCTGTGTTCCAACAAAACTTTTTCACTAAAACAGGTGGCAGGCCAGATTTGACCCACTTCCATAGTTTTCCTGCCCAGGTCAAATTTTTGGCAAGAGTTGTTTGTAGTATTTCTTAGTTATTACTTTAATGCCTGTAATATCTAGGATATCTAGATATCTCCTTTTTCACTTATAATAATGATAATTTTCCTTTTGTCTTGATGAGTCAATATAGTGATTTTTTTTTCTAAGAACAATCTTTGGGTCTTATTTACTTTCTCCATTTTTGTTTTGTTTTATATTTTATTGACATCTGCTCTTATCTTTAACATTTTATTCTTATTTGTTCTGCATTTCGTTTCCTCTTCTTTTCCCAGCATGTTAAGATGGAAGCTTTAATAATAAAGAATCATTGTTACGGTTTTTTGTTTTTGTTTTTTTTTATCAGTGTCTGGCTCTGTCACCCAAGCTGGAACCTCACCTTGGCTCACCTGCAACCTCCACCTCCTGGGCTCAAGCCATCCTCTCACCTCAGCCTCCCAAGTAGCTGGGACTACAGGGTGCACCACCACACCCACCTAATTTTTGTATTTTTTGCAGAGATGGGGTTTTGCCACATTGCCTAGGCTGGTCTTGAACTCCTGAGCTTAAGCAATCTGCCTGCCTCGGCCTCCCAAAGTGCTGGGATTACAGGCATGAGCCACCATGCCTGGCACCTCCCACCCTTTTTTTTAATACCAGCATTTAAAGCTTTAAATCTTCTTCTAAATGTGGATTTCGTTGCATTTCACAATTATCTTTTATTGTGTTTTTATTTTAAACTGAATTAAAAATATTTTCTATCTTTGTAATTTCTTCAACTCATGAATTATCTGGAATTATTATTTAATTTCTAAATATTTGGCAAATTTTTAAGATTAAAAATAGATTCTTAATTTAATTCCAATGAGGTCAAGAACATTCTCTGTACTGTTTCAATTCTTTGCAATTTGATGCATTTTATGGCCCAGACTTTAGCCAATCATGATACATGTTCCACATGCACTTGAAAAAAATGTATATTCTGCTGTCAGTGGGTGAAATGTGCTATATACATCAACTAGGTCAAGCTGGTTGGCAATGTTGTTCAAGTCTTCTATATCCTAACTTACTTTGTCTACTTGTTCTTGTACTTGTTATTATTTTATTATTATTATTATTATTTGAGACAGAGTCTCACTCTGTTGCCCAGGCTGGAGTGTGGCATGATCTTGGCTCACTGCAACCTCCGCCTCCCAGGTTCAAACAATCCTCGTGCCTCAGCCTCCTAAGTAGTTGGGATTACAGGTGCCCACCACCATGCCCAGCTGATTTTTGTATTTTTAGTAGAGATGGGATTTCATCATGTTGGCCAGGCTGGTCTCGAACTCCTGACCTCAGGTGATCTGCCCACCTCGGCCTGCCAAGTGCTGGGATTATAGGCATGAGCCACCATGCCCAGCATTCTTGTACTTTTAATAGCAAAAACTGCAATTACTTCTGCACTAGCCTAATATAAAGCAAGAGCACTAAAATCTTCAAGTATACTTCTCAATTTGTTTTTCTTTTCAGTTCTGTTAGAATTTGCTTTACCTGTTTCAAAGCTCTGTCATTAGATACATACACAATTAAGAAGGTTATCTTTAAAAAACTTTTTATAATTATGAAATGTTACTCTTTATAACTGACAATATTCTTTGCTTTGAAGTTCATTTTGTCTACTATTAATGTATCTACTTCAGCTTTCTTTTGATTATTGTTTACATAGGCTACTATTTTGTATGATTTCACATTTACCCACTTTAAACTGAGTTTCTTGTAGACAGATTATATTCGCGTTTTGCTTTTTAATCCAGGCCAACAATCTCTGCCCTTTAATTCAAACTTGTAATACCATTTACCTTTACACCATTTACAATTAATGTAATTTAATGTAAACATAACTCTAGCTGGGTTGAAATCTACCATATTGCTACATAGTTTCTATTTATTATATTTGTTTTATTGTCCTTTTTCCTCTCTTCCTGCCCTTTTTTTTAAAAAAAATTTTCATTACATCTCTACTATTGGCTTTTTAGCAATGTTTCATTTCATTTTTGTAATTCTTCTATATAACTGTATTCTCAGTCTACCTTGTGATAATATATCAGTTCACCTACTATCTAAGAAACTTACAGCAGTGTACTTCTATTTCCTACTTCTCTCCCTATGCTATTATTTCCTTACATTTTACTTCGACATATTTTATAAACCCTGTAATACATTGTGGCTTTTTAAAATTATTTTTAACTGATCAATCATCTTTTTGAATGACAGACCAGCTTTGCATTCCTAGAATAAAATTCACCTGGTTGTAATATACTATACTTTTCATATTATGTTACATTTAACTTTCTAAAATGATTAATATATCACTAGAAATTATCTTAAGTACAATAGCATAATCAGAGTGTAATGACAGAGAATATCTAGGGGACGTGGATGAGATTAGTTGATCAGGATATTGCTCTCGGAGAAGATAACATATATAAGCTGCAACCTACAAGATAAGAATGAAGCCGTTACAAACAAATTTGTTCCAACTCTATCATTCAGTAATTCTGTGACACTAGTAGAAGGAGAAAACAGTCTAATTGAAATTTTAGAAATTTTAGGCCAAAATTTTTATTTTATAGGTGAGGATATAAAGCCCAGAGGGAGTGAAGGAGTAACGTGATTTGCCTTAAGTTTCTCAGTGACCTATCTGCAGATCTGGGACCAGTCTGCTTCTCGTAACTATAGGCCAAGTGGTAGATCCAATACACATGTGCTCATATCACAAAAGTTGGTTTCAACTTACAGCGTCTGTGGTTGTAAGAAGGATATTGCACTAACACTTGGAATGGTCCAGGATAGTTTGCCTCTAGACTCCAGAGATGACTTTGGCATTGAGTGGAGTTTTAAAAATGTTAAAACTAGCAGCCAGGTGCAGTGGCTCACACCTGTAATCCCAGCACTTTGGGAGGCAGAGGCAGGCAGATCACTTAAGGTCAGGAGTTCGAGACCAGCCTGGCCAATATGGTGAAACTCCATCTCTACCAAAAATACAAAAATTAGCTGAGTGTGGTGGCTTGTGCCAGTAGTCTCAGCTACCTGGAAGGCTGAGGAAGGAGAAGCACTTGAACCTGGGAGGCGGAGGGTTGCAGTGAACTGAGATTGCACCACTGCACTACAGCCTGGGGGACAGAGCAAGACTCTGTCTCAAAAAAAAAAAAAAAAGAAAAAAGAAAAGAAATAGTGAGTTCGCAAAGCCTCTGAGTCTACAAAAAGATGCAATTGCTACCATCTCAACACTTAAGCTGAAAGCTCTCTCACAAATTTGGCCCTCATGCCAGCTTACCATCCCCTTCCTCATATTCCTTATAGAGAAGTTGCCACATCCTACCATCTTATCGCCAGGGACCCTTTGTTTCTCCTTGCTTGACCTTGAACCAGTCTTTTCTCTCAGAATAACCCTACCAGATTAGAATTTTCAAAGGCAATTATCAAAAGGAAATTTAAAAGGAAGTTCAAAACCTTGAAAGCAAATGTTCTCTGGATGAGAAAGATCCTTCCCTAAACTGACCTCAAGATTCCTTCTTTAGGTCTTATCAACCTCTCCCACTCTTGTGAGAAATTCTACAAGTCCCGCCTTCTTCTGATCCCTGGCTTATTCTCCCTTCCCTATTGGTTGCTGGTCTGCACGTGGTGAAGGTAGGTTTCACTACGCCTGATTTCATTATTTCATAGGTTTCCCTATGCCTGATTTTAGTGCTGCATTAGCGTCAGCTCTTGGTGTCTGTAATTTGTTCAACAAGATGCGGGATAGAGATATACCTTAAGAAACCCAGATGGCTGGCCGTCTGCCCCACTCAAACATTGATCCACAGGATCTTTCCTCTGCCTTCCTTCTTCCCCTTTTTTTAGAGAGGAGGTCTCACTCTGTTGCCGAGGCTGGTGTACGTGGTGCAATCATAGCTCACTGCAGCCTCCAGCACCTGAGCTCATGTGATCCTCCTGCCTGAGCTTCCAGAGTAGATGGGACTACAGGTGCAAGCCACTACACTTGCCTGACTTTTAACATTTTTGTAGAGATGGGGTCTTGTTGTGTTGCCCAGGCTGGTCTCCAACTCTTGGCCTCAAGCGATCCTCTTGCCTCTGCCTCCCAAAGTGATGAGATTACAGACATGACCCATCATGCCTGGCCTGCCTAAGGTTTTCACTTGCTCAGACAATTAAGAAGATATTTGTTAAAGAAGTCTGCAGTGTCTAGATTCAATTAAGAAGATATTTATTAAAAAGATCTGCAGTGTCTAGATTCAAGTTGTTGTTTTCTAAACAGTGGCTACTAAAATGAGTATTTGAACTTGCTTGGATCTGATTGCACCACACATCTTCGATTCTATTCATTCAGGGGTGGATCATGTGTTTATTAATGGAAGCACACCCCCTGCAGTGTGTTCATTTCATTAGTCCCATCTGAGAGTAAAGGAAACTGACAGTTTAAGTGGAAGGACATATCACAGAAATCCCTGCTACTCGCACTACACCTTACCCTCTCACTGGCATGACCTTATTTGGTTTTCACAGAGACCCCGTTTGCTAGGTGAGTTACCTGCTATTCCCTCTTTCTCAGCAGATTAGGAGACAGGGAAGGGTTCTGGGCTAAACAATTCACCCAAGATCCCATGGAAGGTCAGTCATAGAACAGAAACCCAAATGCTGGCCTCTTGCCTCCTGGCTCAGCCCTGTCTCCACCCCCACATGCTCTTAAACTACAGTGAGTCAGTGGGACGGGAACAGAGTTTGGACTGAAGACAAGGAGGCGCTGACATCAGTGGAATGAAAAGAAGCCAAATTGAAGACACTTTCTAATTGCCCAGAAGGGGATGAGGACAATCCTGAAGCCCTTCCTGACTGAAGGCACGTCTCTCACTGCAGAGGCACAGCTCCCAGCTCTGGCTGCAGAAGCCCAGATGGATCAGGGCCTAGAGCCTCAGCCTCAGGCTCCCCATTCACTAGAAGCCTAGGAGCTTCTCCTGCAGTGAAGTTGCTGTCTGTGACTGCATACCCTCCCTCCTGCTTCTCTCCTTCCTGCCTATTGAGTACACCTAGTGGAGCCCATCGTGAGAAGAACTCAGTAGAATGCAAAACGGCTTTGGACGAGTTGTTCCCTTTGGGAAAGGAATGCCTCTCTTGTTGCCTTTGTCCCGGGCTAGGTTTTTATGCAGTGGTTGGTATCATTTGCTCAAAAGAAGGGAAGAGAAGAAACAGCTGGATATTTCTTTTTTGTTGTTTTTGGTGGGTTTTTTGTTTGTTTGTTAATGCATTTTTCGATCATTTACAGAAAACTATTTCTCTAGAGAGGGAGAACGGTGATTATTAGTAGGAAAAAAGAGGTAATAGAGGAACAAGTCCAAACACGCCTCTCAGGAACGTGGCTCGGTATTTCCCCTTATTTGCAAGAGTGAAAAGAGAATCCCGAAGATGGTTTTGAGGTCAGCAGCTGATCATCCCCTTCTCCCCTGCTTTGAATGAGATTTTTGCAGTTCTACTTGTTTTTGGATCACGGCAAAATGAACATTGACATTTAAAATGAACACGAAAGGAATAACATTTTGGGAGAGGCTAGTTGATATTACAGTTTTAGGAATTAAGATATAAACAGCAAGAGGATGCCGAAAGTAATAATAACATCTGTAAGGATAGTGATTGTTAAAGTAGCCACTATGTACTAGGTTCTGCCATGTTGAAATATACATATATGTATATTGTTCACTACTCCCATTAAGACACAAATTGTAGACGTGAGTATTCCTCTTTTACAGATTAAAACAAAACCCCAAGACAATTTTTCAAGCTCAGCACAGCAAAATGACTTACCCATGCCCAAAGCAGAGGAACTATAGCTTGGGATTAAGTGCATCTAGCTCGCCAACCCATAGTCTTTGGTAAATGTTTACATCCTTATTGCTGTGATGAAGTTGCTTATACCTCTAGTATTATAAGATCAGGGGACTGGTGTCCTGGACTGAAGCTCAGGTGGCTATTGCATTTCTAATGAGGTCTCCATATATTTCAAACTTTGAGAGTTCAAAAACCCAGCTTAATCCATTCACCCAAGGTGACAAAGTACTGACAAGTTGATTTGCAAGAGTCAGATTTATAAAAGCTTGTTTTTCATGCCAGGATGCTGACTGCTTAGTTTTAGCAAGGTGACTTTCCCTTTCTGATCATATTTAGATCAATTCCTTAGAAAGACTAATCTAGCTATTGGAGGTAGGTAGATTGGAACAAATAGGAGGGAAAGGTGCAGAGAGCAGTTTGGAATAAAAGTAATGAGTACAGGAATTAGGATAATGGAGTTGGAAGTAGGAAAGATGTTTTGATATGAGACAGACCTTGCCGGCAAATAATCCACCCGACTCAGCAGCTGTCTGACCTCAGGGAGAGAAAGAAAGAGGAATCAAAAAGTTGAGATGGCCAGGCGCGGTGGCTCACGCTTGTAATCCCAGCACTTTGGGAGGCCGAGGCGGGCGGATCACGAAGTCAGGAGATCGAGACCATCCTGGCTAACACGGTGAAACCCCGTCTCTACTAAAAATACAAAAAGTTAGCCGGGCATGGTGGCGGGCGCCGGTAGTCCCAGCTACTCGGAGAGGCTGAGGCAGGGGAGTGGCGTGAACCCGGGAGGCGGAGCTTGCGGTGAGCCGAGATTGCGCCACTGCACTCCAGCCTGGGTGACAGAGCAAGACTCCGTCTCAAAAAAAAGAAAAAAAAAAGTTGAGATTTCCAGTTTGGTGATGAAGAGATGGGCGACTTCATTTTAGGGAAGTAACTACAACACAAGGTGAGTTGAGATTTGAGCATAGGGACTTTAAATTTCAAGTCCAAAAGCAGCTATCAATTTAGCACCTAAAGTTGTAGGACTGACTAGGATAAAAATAGATTTGGGGGATTTTCAAAGACCATTGCAAATACACAGGGCATCTAGATTGAAATTTATTGAGGGCAGGAATGATGACTCTTAGTTATTTGTATCACCTATGACATATCTCCCTATGACATATCTCCCTCCTACTATCCAGCCCCAGTGCCAACCCCATTCTCTGCATCTCAGATTCCTCCGTAACTTCGTGTCATGGAATTCTAACAAGTTTTGGCTGATTGATATAGCAGAACATAAGTACTGGGGGCCTTTTCTTCACAGCTCTAGAGAAGCATTACTTATCACATTTAGGAATGTAGTCTTTCTTTTTGGGAGGATGTTTCCCTACTCAGTTTAGATACTGGGTGTGGCTGTGGGGCTCACCGATAGGTTTTTCTTTACCCCTGTGTGACCAAGAAAAGAAAACCTAGAAGAGGAAGATGCAGACAGCTGATGTATTTGTTTGATATTCCAAGGGATATAAATTTAGGCACAGCTGGGAGGAGAAAAGAGTTTCTAAATACCGTGGGAAGGGGCGCTGACTTCATTCCCACACTGGAGCTTCCAGACAACCTGGAAGTGTCCACAGTTGAGGCATCTTGCCATAGATAGCGTGACTCAGGTTCCCTGAGGCTCACAAGCCTTGTTTGGCCCATTATCCTTGCCAATCCACTTGACATTCCTAAGAGTAAAATCTCACTACAGTGGGAAACAATCAGAACCCAGTAGGTGTTTCTAACTAGATGAAAAACAAGAAATCTTCATTCTTACGGTTGTAATTTTTAAAGACCTTCACTCAGTCAAAAATCCTCCCCGGACCTCCAAGTCTATTCTTCTTCCTTGTAAAAGATTATGGTAATAATCAACAATAATGTCATTATCATATCTTACATATAATAGTTATCTAAGAACAGCAACATTTCACATTTATGATTGTGTATTAAATGCCAGACAGCACCTTACACTCATCACATTTAACTTTCGCAACACTTTTCCATAATCATTTTAATTTGGTATTTTTTATCCCCATTTTGTTTGTTGTTTCATAATCCTAGACTCTCAGAAGAGAATATTTGGAGGTCATCCAGGCTAGACTCAGTCATGAAGTTGGCTGGCAATGTTATTGAAGAAGAAGCCTGTCTGATTTCCACTTTTTCTAACCTCCTAAACACTGACCTATCAGTACTATCTTGGATTCTTTATGTCGTGGACTGTCTGCTACAATTTTTACTTCCTCAACTGCTAAACAACACCTCATCCTGCATCCCAGAGTCCACACAAGACTCTGGGAGTCCTTTTTGCCCATGCAGAAAGCATTAAACCCATTTATCCCATCTCTTATCCAGTGTGTACCAGGAACCATTTCTTTACTCTAATGTTTCTCAAGGAGCCAATGACTCCTCAAGATTGTTTTGAATTAAAAGCAACCTTGCATACCCATATATGCACCCTCTTTTTCTCTACAACCCATGACAACACCAGAAGTTCAGAAAAAGTGTATCTCTTACTCCGTTAATCTCTACTCAAAAAGAGTCAGTAGTAATCTAGCCACTCGACAAATAGCAAATGATGGCATTGAAAAGTATACCTACCACATAAAAGTAAAGCACTTGAAATCTACATTCAGAATCTCTTTCAAATTTTTGAGTAGGCCGTTAACATAAGAAAAAAAGAATCTGAAAATTTACATCACAAACGTGTGCTTAGAACAGATCTATGAATTTCGTAACACATGGAGTTGGCGATTCTAGATTATGAGTTTATATGTGATCCAGGTGCCCTTCTACCTACAAACTCTTTGTCCATTGGCATCTGGGTCTTAGCTTATGTAACATGAAGAGGTAACCTGTGAAAATTGACTAATTGTCAGGTGACATTGTCAGCTGGCATGTCAGGTGGCCTCGTACCTCCACAGTGGGTGCCATTAAGGAAATGCTCAAGATGGGACTCAATGAACAACCTACATGAGCAGGTGCTGTGTGCCTTCCCTTGCAAGTCAGCACACAAAGAGGCTATCGTGTCATGCTTCTGCTCCTCTCCTGAATCAAGAATGGCCATAACTCACACTGTCAGTGAATTTTCATTTCTTGAGCACTAAATTCAAAGAATCTGATAGGCACTTCTTTTACCTCCCAAATTTCCTGCAATATTGGTCTGTTGAACTGCATTGTTCTATCTAATATTCAGTTCTTTGTCTTCTTGACTGCTGCAAGCTAGGGGAGAGGTAACTAAAGAATGCTGTGGCTAATTTTATATTGGTTTCTGGTGTATTTTAATTGAAGAAATATGAAGTCTTACTATAGATGGCATATTCTCTGCTCAGAAATCACAAAGGAATACACTAATATGCAAATCGCAATGGCTAACTTTTGTGTCAAAAGCTCTGCAACCTGCAAGATGAGAAATGGCCAAGGGCCCAAGACTGATTCTCCAAAAGGCATTAAGTCTTACTTCCCCAAAGACACAGAGGTTGGGAGTCATGTTAAGTGTGTCCAGCTTTCCGGAAAAACTAGTCCCCATATTGAAACAAGATCCACTCACTCTTAGGCTATTTACATCTGAGTTTTACTTTTTCAAGAATCCCAGATTAAACCACTTTTAAGGGCATTATTCAATATTTTTTAATCTATCGCGGTTTCCGTGTTTTTAATCTCTACTTTACCCGTTTTTTCCACTGCAGAACAAAGACAGGCTTGAAGAAAGACAGATGGGGCAAACGTGGAAGGTGGGGGCCACTTTAAATGACAGCTCCGCAATGGACAAAAACGGGCTCTCCTCATTATGTTCATGGAACACCAAATATGAAGAAATCAAGCTGCTTTAGGACTGAGACCCTTATGGTAGCTCATACTGCATTGGGAAAAAATGTTAACATTAATAAGTTACATAAGAAAAGTGTCCAAGATCAACACATTCAAGGCCATTATAAATACTAGCATATACATTCAGAAATGCAATTACACCATCAGCATGAACACGCAGGAAAAGAAAATTCCAATTTGCATGGCTGTGAGGTTTCTTCTGGTTGCCAGCAATTTCCAGAGTGTATTGAAATTTTCAAATTAACTGATACATTTTACTCAATTTTATCTCTCAATGCTTTTGTGTCACTTTTTCTTCAAGGTCTGTGCATTTTGCTGATTGAAATGCTCAAACATTTATTCATTTATTCATTTCAAAGGCACAGATCATCATTATAACTTTTTTTTGAAAAAATACTGTCAGAACTTTCTAATGTTCTTTTCTGTCTCTTTTCTCCAGATACTTTCCCTCTTCATAACCCTCTTTCTCCCCAGGGGACTTTCTATTGCTTCTATAGGGAATTTTTTCAGTGTCTGGTCTTTAAAAAGAATTCCTCTTTAATCCTAAAGCATTCTATGGAGAAATCAGTTTCCAGAAGTTAGAATAAAATTCCATGTGCATGCCTGGGTCTGGGACAGGGTGTGGGAAAAGAAGAAATGTTGGTATATAATCTTAAAATTCAAATGCTGTTCAGTAGTGGCATACCATCTGAACTAGCTGCAAATGGTAAATAAACCCAGCTTGTAACTTAATGATCCTTGTGTTTGTGTGTCTGTGAATACATTAAGAACTCTCAAAGAAAAAATTGTGGAATTATAAATAAAAGACAGCAGTGAATCACAGGCAGTCACACAGAAACAAGACACCATCCTCCCGATATGCCTGTGTGGATATTGATGTGGGTTCTTAACCCTTTGGTTTGCTGTGGCAGCATGAGACCCACTCTAGATGCTGTGGCACAGGGAGAGGTTTGATGGTCTTCATTACATATTGTCTGCCCTGCAAAAGTCATCTGCTTTGCTTGGAATTGATTTCAAAACCAGATTCATGCAGTGCCTGCTATACCACAATAAACAAATAAATTAGCCGCTGCGATACGGAAATTTACATGATTCAGTGTACTTAAAAACTGTTAACTGTGAACTTATTAATTGAAAACCACAGGACAATAATCAGCATGTCCTTCAGTAGAAAAACGAATCTCTTGTTAAAGCGAATTTGTAAGGAAATAAAGATGTATTTTTTCAAATAAACGTATGCCTCAAGCCATTTGATGTGATATTTTTAACTTCAACTTTCGGTGGCTCATGCTTTGTTTGTGGACTGCATATTGATTTGTTTCCTGAAAACGTGTAGTGTAACTCTACATTCCCACATGGGTTTTCTTCCACCGCACCATGCAGGTTATATTCATTCCAGTCAATCTTGTTTTTCTGCCTCCTGTCTAGAGAACTTTAATTAAAATGGTCTGCTAACGCTTGAATCTCTTAAAAGGAGCACTTGGAATCCTAAACTGCGTTTCCATCACAGAACTTCCAGGGAACATACGCCTTCCCCTTCAAACATATGTTCCAAGGGGAATGTTTGTCTAGAAGCTACTAGGTTGCAGTGAGGACTGAAACATAAACTCCGAGAGGAAAATGACAATGATTTTTACATCCAGGCAATGAACCAGGCACATTTCTGAAGTTTGGCCAGTTAGAGCTGGCCAATCCATAATCCATTATCACCCGTTTGATCTCAGAGAAGAGTTCAGTATGCAGTGAGGCTATCTGTTCACTGCACCAACACACAGACCCCAGGCCCTCTGGAAGCTCGTCTTCTAAACCTGTCACACCAGCACCGACACTGCTATTAGATGTGGTGACTGTGTCCACTGTTTCCCTTGAGAACAAGAATTCTAAATAGTGATATCATGTGATGATTTAAAAAAAAAAAAAAGAAGTGAGCCCAGGCACCGTGGCTCATACCTGTAATCCCAGCACTTTGGGAAGCCGATGCAAGAGGATTGCTTGAGGACAGGAGTTCAAGACCAGCCTGGACAACATAGCAAGACCTCGTCTCTACAAATAAATAAAAAATTAGTGAGGCATGGTAGTGGCACACTTGTAGTCCCAGCTACTCAGGAAGCTGAGGAACAAGGATTGCTTGAGCCCGGAGTTCGAGGCTGCAGTGAGCTATGATCTCACCACTGCACTTCAGCCTGGGCAACAGAGTAAAGGCAACAGAGTAAGATCATGTCTCAAAAAAAAATCCTTTTAATATGAAATCTGGCTAAAACTATTTAGATAAAAATTTAGTTTTAAGATTTCAAAACTGTGCTTTGTCAGGTAACCTTACTAGTGCTATGGTTTCCTTTAAGCACGATATGGAAATCTCCCCAAGTCTTACCGCTTGGATTTCGCTTTTAGAGTTCACTCACTTTTACCCCTGACATGGGGAGGCTGCCTGTTGCTCTTGCTGTCTCACTCCCCATGAATCAATCCAGAGAGCTTGTGTGTCTCAGAGGGGACTTAGGGCCATGAGCCCTCTGCAGTCTCTGGGCAGATCAGGACATTTCTTCTACCTGGGGCAGCGCTTCCACTAGCGGGAGCTTCTTCAGTCTCAACAGCAACTGCACACAGGAGCAGATAAGGGGAGGATGTTCCAGGTTGAGAATCAAACCACTCATGAAGAAGGGATCCATGAAGTATGGAAATCAGATGCATGGTTCATTAGGGCCTTGGATATCACATGGCACTAGAGAATATTCAACCCATCTAGTATGATGCTTTTTAAAATAGCCTATTGATTGGCTGGGTGTGGTAGCTCACACCTATAATCCTAGCACTTTGGGAGGCCGAGGCAGGAGGATCACTTGAAGTCAGGAGTTCAAGACCAGCCCAGTCAACATGGTGAAATGTTGTCTCTACTAAAAATACAAATATAAAAATTAGATTGGCGTGGTGGCCTGCACGTAATCCCAGCAACTCGGGAGGCTGAGGCAGGAGGATCACGTGAACCTGGGAGCAGAGGTTGCGGTGAGCCTAGATCTCACCACTGTACTCCAGCCTGGGCAACAGTGAGACTCCATCTCAAAAAACAAAACAAAACAAAACAAAACAAAACAAAAAAAACCTACCAATTTTCTGGCATGTGTGAAAGTATATTTATCTTTTTATGAGTATTTTTTAGCAGATTCTAATATTTGCTGTTTTTAGTTACTTGTAATGGCTATAATAAATTTTAAATATTATCATGTTACCAAATATTTATATTGTCTCACTGATCAAACTGTCTAGTTCATAGAAATGCAAGTTACTTCCTTAAACCCAGGCTGATTTCTGTATCACAGCCTTTTATTTAAAGACATTTAATTGAGACATAATTTGCAAACAAACAAACAAAACAAAACTGGACATGTTCATTGTGTGAAATTTGATAAATTTGACATACATATATGTACATCTGTGAAACCTTCACTGCAATCAAATAATGGGTTAATTAATCTAAAATAATTTTTTGGCCGCGTGCAGTAGCTCATGCCTGTAATCCCAAAACTTTGGGAGGCCAAGGCGGGCAGATTACTTGAGGTCAAGAATTCGAGACCAGCCTGGCCAACATGGTGAAACCCTGCCTCTACGAAAAATAAAAAATTAGCCAGGTGTGGTGGTGATTCCTGTAATACCAGCTGCTAGGGAGGTTGAGGCATGAGAATTGCTTGAATCTAGGAGGTGGAAGTTGCAGTGGACCGAGATTGCGTCCTGCACTCCAGCTTGGGTGACAGAGTGAGACTCTGTCTCAAAAAATATATAAAATAATGTCTAATGTCCCTTAACAACCCCTCCCTCCTCCACTCTCCAACTCTCCCTTCTCCCCACTCTGAAATATTCTACTAATCTTTAAATACATCTCCAAAATTGGCACACTAAAACAACAGCAACAAAAAAACTATATCTGGGTTGAGCATTACAAATATATAGCTCATACACGTGTTTCTTGTTGCTTTGCCTCCCTGAAGAAAACCTTGACAAAAATGTATTCTCATGAGACTGAATATATTTGGAAAGTTGTCAATCACATATCAGCCAGACGTGATGTTTAAAAAACAAGGACCCCCAAATTCTTAGACACTACCTCCATGGAGAGGTGGGGTTCAGTTCCCCTTCGCCTTGTATCTGGGCAGGTTTGTATCGACTTCAACCAATAGAAGAAAACAGTGCTTTGTAATTTCTGAGGTTAGGTCAGAAAAGGCTATGCAGCGTCCCCTTTGGTTCTCTTGAAATATTCTCTCTCTGGATGCTTCTTCGCAGACCCAGCTCCATGCTGCGGGAAGCCTGAACTCCATGGAGATGCCACGTGTCAGGGCTCAGGTTGACAGGCCCAGCTGAGCCCAGCCTTTGAGTGATCCAGCCCAGGCGCCAGACATGCGAGTGAGGAAGCCTCCAGATGATTTCAGCCCCCAGCTTTTTGAGTCACCCTTGGCCATTCACATCTTCCCAGCTGAGACCCCAGACACTGTGGAGCAGACGCCAGCCACCCTGCTGTGCCCTGTCCAAATTCCTGACTTATCATCAGTGAGCATAAATAAAATGGTTGTTGTTTTCGGTCACCGCATTTACAGTGCAAAACGAGAATATATATAACGAGAATATAAAAAATAATGGAGAGGAGGAAGGTGAGTTCCTAATGAAAATAAAGGTGGCTTCATACATTCCAGCTAAATGATTCAAAAGAAAAGAAACTCAAAAGCCATTGCCACATCCTGGCCTTGTCCGATTCAATGGTAGGCACAGCCACTTAGAGGATGACAGAAAAGGTGGCTTTATTGGATCTGCGGCGCACAAGATTTAAAAGGACAAAAAATGTAGGATTATGGCACTAGCTCTATAAGTTCTCATTAGAATGAAATCATGACAACATATAATCAGAATAAATGTACAGTCTTTCATCCTGTTAAAAAAAATAAACTGAACAACGTGGTATGGGGAAAATGTAACTTAGTGCCAGCAAAAGAGATAAAGAGTGTGTATGTTGAGAATAAGCTTCATGTGAAACAGGTGCACAAGGAGGTAGTCTCGAAAAATAATGTGGTACCAAATTGCATGAACAGAAAGGGAGAGGCCAGGTGTGGTGGCTCCTGCCTGCAGTCCCAGCACTCTGGGAGGCTGAGGCAGGCAGATCACCTGAGGTCAGGAGTTTGAGACCAGCCGAGACAACGTAGTAAAACCCCATCTCTACTAAAAATACAAAAACTAGTCAGACATGGTGGCAGGTGGCTGTAATCCCAGCTACTCAGGAGGCTGAGGCAGGAGAATTGCTTGAACCCAGGAGGCGGAGGTTGCGGTGAGCCAAGATCTCGCCACTGCACTCCAGCCTGGGTGACAACAGAGGAAGACTCCGTCTTAAAAAAAGGTGGGAGGAGTAGCCAGAATAAGGAATTGGATGGGCCACCCAATGATTCTCTTCTGCTCCCTGGAGTTGAGAGAGTACTCTTTTTCATTCTGCCCATTTATCTGAGAGTATGCACCATGTTAAAATGAGGATATGTGTGAAAATATCTCATGTGGGAAATGAATGGAGAACCTGAGAGATTACCTTACAAAAGAGAAAGCACGTAGGTTTCATAACTGTCTTTGATTTCAAGGAGGCAAGTAAAGTGTTAGAGGATGAACACCCTTGTGTATACCCCCAAGGATAAGAATATGACCACTATGAGTAGACCCTGTAGGAGCTACATTGTATCAACAGAAAAAAAGAACTTTACAGAGTCAAACTCATCCAAATCTGGAACTAAGTGCCAAGCCCCACAGTGAATGTCTCAAAATAAAAGTTACTTGGCAGAGATGGTATAGAGAGGCATTAAAGAACTAAATAACTTCAATGGTCATTTAACCACTGGGATTCTCTGATTCTTTTGGAGATCATTCCCAGTTCGATTGCTTGACTAGCATTTCATATATTTCCTTATTTGTCTATTTGTCTGCCAAATAATAATTGAGTGCCTATGCCTATATAGGGGATTGGATGACTAAAACCTCAACTCTATCCTCCAGAACCTTGTAGCGTAGTAAATGACTTGTAGCCAAATATTGAAGTTAAAAGTAGAAAAGAAAAACCTGCAAAGGAAGGAGAGCCGAATTGCTTTGAGTCACATGTAGAGTGCAGCTCAATGTTACTGAAATTTTTCACCGCTGCATTTTAATGGTTTGCTGAGATCGACACTGAGATGCACAGTCTAAATCTGAATTTCACATCACTATCTCATTTGCATCAGCTTCAAGCTTAATATTTGGATTCTGTTTGAGAAATATATAAAACCTATATTGACATTTTGTTTTAGAAGCATTCATTCAGAGCTCTCCCAATCCCATATTTTCTGATTTTGATTCTCAGGATAAAAAAAAAAAAAAAAAAAAAACCTTTAGCAACAGGAGATAGTAACGAATTGGGAAGGTTTTTTACTGCGATTAAGGAGAAATGAATGGAAAAGTAGGACAGCCCCCAGGGTGTTCCAACTAAATACAATAATTACAATATTTACCACTAAACTGAAAATATGCCATTAATTGTAACTATCGTCTTAATGATCATTCTATTGGCTTGCTCAGGAGAACTCTCAATCTCATATAAATTTGAGGGACTTACTTAAGGTTAGTTTAGTTTCGAGCATATTGTCTGCTGTCTTATTGCAGCAGTGAAATTTTATCTCTCCTGCTTGAAAGTGCAGGCTATGGGGTGTTCTGACAGTTGACATCAGGGCCGTTCCCTGGCCAGCTGTCAGAGGTGTCTCTCCCCTGGAGGCGGCACGCGTCAAGAAGTGACACGATGTGCTGCTTCTGGCAGTGCAGCCACCAGGGTGGGCAGAGTGGCGAGGCGGCAGCCCTGGCATCCCAGGCAACCAGCTTCAGACAGCACCTCAGCTCCAACTGGGAAAGCAGAACAAGGACAGAGAGGAACCGAGGTCCATCTTGGCTTCTGGTTTGAGAGAGTTTAGTGGTTGTCTAGTTCCTCTTCTCGTCCACAGCTGCAACCACACACTGCTGTCAGGTGGCCATTCCGACCAAAGGGAGGTCACCACTTTTTGAAGACTCCTCATTCTTTTTCTTAACATGCTCTCTGTATATCAAAATGACACCGGACCCTGTAATGACCCTGTAATAGCTCATCCCTGATGACGTCACAGCCCTGCCCTCTGCAGTTTGTCCCCCTGGCAGTCTTTAAACCAAGTGGAAAGTAGCTAGCATGCCTACTTCTCTGCATCCAGTCCTCTCTATCCAGGCTAAACAACCCTAGTTCCTTTGTTCATTCCTTTTATTTTTTTTTTTTTTGAGATGCCGTCTAAGAGGAAAGGAAATTCGAACACCACAGTCGCACATAATTTCACCAAGGAAGAAAAAGGAGGGAGGCAGTGTACAAAGAAATCTTTGCTGCTGTTTACATATTCTGTGATAAAATGAGAGATACAAACCATTCCCTCCATAATGAGCCGCATTCATAGTCTGCTAGTTGAAGGAGGTAACTACCTATGTTTTGAAGACCTGGAAATCCACTTTTCTAAAATCCCGTGTCTATGCCTAACTGTGCTAAATATTAGCACAGCTTTAATGATACTTTTGTTTAATTCCAATGTCTCAGTCATATCCTGATCCTCAGTACAATCAGAATGCCTTGAATAGATTATTTTCTGAGCCAGGAAATTGTCAGGAAGGAAAATCAAGAATTTATCAGGCCACATCATAGTAATGACAGTGGTGAGGTAATTCAATCCTAATCACCTCCTGATGATGTAGGTATAATTATTCCCATTTAACAGATGAGTAAACTGAAGTCAGGAGGATAAATAGAAATATAAGTTACTTGCATGAAGTCAGGGAGTTAGTCTGATGGAAATGTGTTCACCAAACCCATTTCCTCTTCTTTCGGGGATCAACCACATTTTCCAGGCTTCCTTGAAGTTCAAGCCAATGGAATATTAATGGAAGCAATGCATGCCATTGTTAGGTCTGACCCATGTTTTAGAATGCCTCTCACCCAAACCCCTTCCTCTTTCTTCTTCCCCTTGTGCAATACAGATGAGCACCTGGCCCCGCAAGACAACTGTGGAATATGGCAGAGTTACAAGAATAAAAGAAGTTGGCTTACTAAGCTGGAAGAAGGGCCTCGCGGTAATTAGAAACATACTTTTTGAACTTAACATGTGTCAGAATGAACTTCTTTTTCTTAAACCATTGAAACTGAGATTTTTGTCTGTTAATGGCCACCAATGTTACCCTGATTAAGACATATAGTAATAGCAAATCCAGGTCTCTCTGAAATGAAAGTGCATGTTGAGTAACTAAACCATCCAAGCCTCAGGCTCCTCCTCTATAAAGTAGAAATAATGGTGATATCTGTTAATACCTCATAGGGTTGGCTTGGCTGTTATATGAGATAATGCTGGTAAAGTGCATAGCAGGATGCCCAACAGTTATCGACTGAATAAACACACTGCAATGACCAACATTATTACTACACTCTGCTTCCACAAAACCATATCCGCCTCCAGAACTGCTTTGTAAACCCTTTATACAATAGTGGCATTATCTGTGCTTGTTCCTTGGCTGAGCAGTCTATATTATAACTGGCAAATTCTTTCTCATAATCTGTCCTTTACCTAGGTGTTCTTCTCCATAATTTTATCCTTAGGTTAATACAATGTTATGTAAAAGAATGAATACTTTAAAACTTGATTACTAGTACATAATCCACTTTTTTTCAGATAAAAAATACTCTTCCTTCTTTGTCATGATCATGAAGCTCATATTATCAAATATAATGATATATTACCTTGGAGATAAAATTTGACTGGCTGAAATTTTCGAGTAAATTTATTTCAACTTCTGAAACAATCATTCCATTTAAGGTCTGAAATATTCTTCTAGAGCAGTGCATCTCAAACTTTAATCTGCAGATTAATCACCTGGAGATCTTGTTAAAGTGCAGATTCAGGATGAGAGCTGTGGCTCATGCCTGTAATCCCAGCACTTTGGGAAGCTGAGGCAGGTGGATGATTTGAGGTCAGGAGTCTGAGACCTGCCTGGCCAACGTGGTAAAACCCCATCTCTACTAAAAATACAAAAAATTATCTGGGTGTGGTGATGCATGCCTGTAATCTCAGCTGCTCAGAAGAGTAAGGCAGGAGAATCTTTTGAACTTGGGAGGCAGAAGTTGCAGTGAGCAGAGACTGCACCACTGCACTCCAACTTGGGCAACAAAGCAAGACTCTGTCTCAAAAACAAACAAACAAAATGCAGATTCAGTGGAACAGGGGTGGAGATGGAGGTTTTGCAGTCCCAGCCAGCTCCAAGTAATACTGGTGCTGCTGGCCTAGGACCACATTCGGAGCAGGAAGACTCTAGAGCTGTAGAAGAAATATTCATCAGCCGCCTATGCGATTGCGTTTCATTTAATTCATGCCAAGTAATAAACTCATTCTATGCGAAAGCCAGCAAAAGAGAAAACTAAGCCATTCAACAAATAAGAAAAGAAATTAATAGGTCTTTTAGAGTCCGAATAAGAAAAGTCAATGGAGAAAATAGAACTTCATTTTCAAAAGATTTAAAAAGAAATAATCTCATCGTGTTTAACGTATTATATAAGGAAATAAAGAAATACATTAGGAATGAGAAGGGTAAGAAGAAATGTTGTCTTTTATTGGAGCAGTAGTTCTTAAATTTTCAAATTTAGCATGTGTCAGAATCATCTTAAAACACAGACAACGGGCCAGGCGCAGTGACTCACGCCTGTAATCCCAGCACTTTGGGAGGATGAGGCAGGCAGATGACCTGAGGTCAGGAGTTCGACATCAGCCTGACCAACATCAAGAAACCCCATCTCTACTAAAACTACAAAATTAGCTGGGCGTGGTGGCACATGCCTGTAATCCCAGCTACTTGGGTGGTTGAGGCAGAAGAATCGCTTGAACCCGGGTTGTGGAGATTGCGGTGAGCCAAGATCATGCCATTGCACTCCAGCCTGGGCAACAAGAGTGAAACTCCAGCTTAAAACAAACAAACAAATGAAAAACACTGACAATGATTCTGTGGTCTGGGACAGCCGGATGATTTGCATTTCTTACAAGTTCACAGGTAATGCTGTTGTCCCTGGGCAGGGAACAGAGCTTGGAGAAACTGCATTAAGAGAATGGGGAAACTGCATTCAGAGACTGACAGATGACACGAAAAAATCACTATATTCTACCTCAGTCTCTATATAAGACTGTGGGGCAGCCCTGTAATAGAAGAAAGAAAAATGAACCAAAATAAGAGAAACAGTTAAAATCCATTCGAGGTCCCAACAACTTGAACTATATACACTTAAGAACACGTTCAGAGTAATTTCAGGATCATCAGCTATCATTTTCAAGATTTTTTGAAGGGTAAATGATTTGACCGAAGCAGGAATGGAACAACTTGGTTTCTTTTTCTAAATGGAAAAAGGAGTGACCCTGAAAAACCCTGGGCTTCTAAGTTTAACTTCGCTACACAGGAAGTTAGGGGGAAAAGACCGAGGAAATAATCACAAAATCTATTGTCAAGGCCTTGAAAAGAACGGGGCATTGAGTAATAACGAGGATGGCTTTCCAAAGAAAACGTGCTTTCCCACTGTTTTAGATTTGAAAAGGATCTTAGAATCACATGAGCCAGGCAGCTTATTTTAAAGATAAGAAAACTAATGTACAAAGAGATTTTTGTCCTCAAGGTCATACAGCTCGTTGGCAGCAAATATAGGCGAGGATCCAGTCTCCTGGGCCATTCACTGCCCTCACCATCCTGAAGCAGCTGTGGGTTCTGACGATTTCCACTGGTAGCCTCAGCTGCACCTAGGTCTTGAGCTAGTCTGATGAGGACAGGCCACATATTGGGAGTCCCTGCGTGCATCATGGTGAGGTCAGCTGAGGCCCGGCATCCGAAAGACCTCATCACCAGCCTTATGCCATATGCCACAACAGCCATCCAGACTCTTCTGGTTATCTGGAACAGAGGTGGCAGAGAGGCAGCTGGCTGTCCTGGGAAAGGCATGCATCTAACTGTGCTGACTTTGGCCAGACTGTTCACTCTGTTTGTATAATTGGCTCATCAGTACCCCAGGGAAAAATCATCTAAAGTGTACGTTCATTCAGCCCAAAAAAGTAAGTGCCTACTATGCCCAAGGAGGCACTGCAGTGAACAATGTGGAGCTTCAATCGGAAATAGATCTCTTTATCCCCAAATGCTGAGTGGGTACATGGCTCATCAGACTGAGGCAGGAGAATAGGGTCTGGAGCCAGGGAACCTAAGGCCCTTTCACACCGACTTCCTGGAACTAAATTGAAAGGAAAACCCTAACTTTCCATGCCTAAGTAACATAAGGACCAGAGGCTACTTCCCTTGTAAACCCCCACCTTTTCTGTGTGGCAGATGGGAAATTGAAAGTACTTCTGATTGGTTGCTTTTTGCAAGCAATCAGATGTTTGCATAGGAGTGTAACTTTGTAACTTCACTTCTGCCTCTGATTGGTTGGGGAAAGCAACCAATTGTGAGCCAAGTCTTCCTTTGCACAGAAGTGCAACTTTGTAACTTCACTTTAGCCTCTGATTGTTTGCTTTCCACAACCAATCAGACTGATTGGCATACTTCATTTACATGGGGTGAACACCAAGTGACCAATGGAAGACCTCTAAGGGGGTATTTGGACCTGAGAAGATTCTGTATCCTGGGCCCTTGAATGGCTACTCAGCCCGCTACCACCCTGTGGAGTCTACTTTTGTTTTCAATCTCTGCTTTTGTTGCTTCATTTTTTCCTTGCTTTGTTTATGCATTTTGCCTAATTCGTTGTTCAAAACACCAAGAACCTGGACACCCTCTATGGGTAACAAGATTATTGTACATTGCTGTGTCATCAAATGGGCACTCCAGACTCATGGAACAGCATGAGTCTGTTCCATGCTTAGCATAGCGCTTAGCACAGCCTTGGCAAACAGTGTACAACACAAAGAAAGTTACAGCCCTTCAAGGCTCATACCTTCAGTTTTCAGGTGTGGAAATTATAGTGCAGAGAGGCGAAATAGCATAAAAGTAACAGCTCTTTGGTGAAGAGCTTGGACTGCACTCTGATGTTCTGGCTCATAACTCAGATTTTTCTACTTGACTGCATACTATGAAGACAGATCATATTAATATAAATTAAAGGCCTTCATATTACTGTCAAAGGGAAGGGAGAAAAGGTTTGGAATATGTGTGTTGGTCTCTCTGTTCTGTGAGTAACAGGGGTTCTTCCTAGCAAGCACAATTTCTCAACCAGCACATCGGAATGACCTGGGAACGCTAAGATAACACCGATGCAAGGAATCCACCCAAGAGATTTGAATTCAATTATTTTGGGGTACAACCTGAGCACCAGGGGCTTTAAAGGATTCCAGATGATTCTCATGTGCAGTCAAAGTCAAGAGGCACTACTCTGCAGGAATTACCTTGAGTGCCTTTTGGCTTAATAGAGCCAGAGAGCTTCAGAGATTCTGGCAATGAGGCATCTTGCAAGGACAGCATAGATTTCGATAACGAAATGAAATCCAAAATCCTCTGGTTTCTCTCTTTTGAAGAATTTCTGGGCAAGGGGAAGGGCAGGCCGACCAAGGGGCCTCTATTTCCTTCCGTGCTGCTGTGTCGCTGCTTCCTTAAGGGCCTTTTTTTTTTTTTTCTTTTCAAGGCTCAGATCAAATTGTAGCCCTAAACCCCATTCCTTGGTTCCCGTTTGTGAGGCTGATAAAAGCTCTAACTTCCTCACATGCATTGCAAATATTACTGAAAATAAGAGGCTAGAAGCACAGAGAGTATCTGGTATATGAATATCTTGGCTTGCAAAGTACAATATTGAGAGTCTACCATAGCTAGCTTGCTCTCTGAGATTTACAGACTCGATTCCAGCTGTGAGTCTAGGAAAGAGGCCTCTTCCAAGGAAGCCTCCTCTCCACTCCCTTTTAATGTTTTGTCACTTCTTCCCAATTGAGGTCGAGCTCTATGTGTGGCTCTCCAGTAGAGCTTTCTGTGATGACAGAAATGTGCTATATCTGCTCTGTCTGATGCGGTAGTCGCCAGTCAATGCCAGCTGCATGTGGTGGCTGAGCACTTGAAATATGACTGGTGCAACTGATGAACTCAATTCTTATTTTATTTTAATTAAATTTAAATAGCCACATGTGGCTAGTGGTCAATATGTTGGGTAGCACAACACGACCATGCTGTCTAAAACATGCAATTATGTACTAGCTTACAAGAGCATTCATGTAGAAATAAATGTCGCAGTACAGAAATGAGAAAAAAGATAGGGCTCTTTAGTGAAGTTGTATCAGAAAGAAGGGCAGGGAAATACAGCTGTGACCTCAGTATAAGCTAGATAAAGGCCCGGTAAAAGTTAAAATGCAATGTTAGTTTCATCATTGACAAAAACCTCTCACAAACCAACAATTTAAGTGAACCTAGGGAGCAAATTCAAGGAGAAAAGCTGCAATAACCGTCTTTTTCAAGGGTTCCCAGGACTTCCTGATTTCTTTTGTATCAAATTACTCTGACCATCACATTCCTTTTATATTAGCACTTCCTGGTTCCGTAAGGACTAGAAATAGACATTTGGGATCCCCAAAAACAAACACAGCAAAACATCAAGGTTTTGTTTTTAGTAACTTAACCTTCTGAACCTCCTGTAGTGTTCATTCAAATGTGTAACGAGGGATGGAGTTAAATTCTCTGATAATCTGAAAGACAAGGGAAGCAGTATTTAATTCAGAGAGTTACAAAGAAAAAGATTAGTTTAGATCTGCAATTAGCATCTGAACCCATTTAAGCCTCTAACAGTTGCCTTGGCCTAAATTGACTTGTTCCCAGTATTCTATTGCCTTCCCTATGTTTCCCTGCTGGTAATTCTCAGGGAATTTTGCTTGCCTTCTTCTCAGTCTGGACCCTAGGCCGTGTGCAAAGTTCACAGCCTCTGGACTCAGATTGCCTGAAGTTGAAAACTCACTCCACCAATAACTGTGCCATCTTGGGCAAAGTACTTAACTTCTCTGACTGCATTTGCCTCCCATACTCATGAGTATGTTAGTTATTTCACTCATAAGGTTGTGTGGGAAATAAATGAATTAGCCATGCACAGTGGCACATGCCTGTAGTCCTAGCTACTGTGGAGGCTGAGGTGAGAGGATTGTTTGAATCCATGAGTTCAAGGCTGCAGTGAGCCATGATCGGTCACTGCATTCCAGCCTGGGTGACAGAGCAAGACCCTGTCTCTAAAAAAATAAATAAGAAAGAAATGAATTAATGTTTGTTAAATGTCTAGTACATACTCGTTTTTTAATACATATGTATGCTATTGCTATTAGTGAAATTAAATTTTTAGTCAGAGGGCCTGAATTCCTATTCTGCAACATACTAGTTGTATGCTCTTGGTGTAGTTACTTCTCTACCCTGACTTGCAGTTTATACTGCAAAAAAATAAGACTATCATAATCATTCTCAAACAGTTGTGGAGATCAAATGAGACTATTTGCAAAAGTGACATTAGATGGAATTCTAACTGCAGAACCAGCCCAATCTGGTTCAACTCTGCGTAATAAAAGTGGTGAGTTGTATTTCAGTTGCCATGAACCCCAGGTTGCAAGTTTCATGACATGAGCATGCCCAGATGAACCAAGTGTGCCACCACAGGCAGAATCTAAGTGCTTGGACTAAGGAACAGGGACAGAATTAAGAAGGATCCAATCAGATCAAGCCCTGGAGTCACCCCATAGCAGGATCCAGTCAGATTGTGACTCCCAGCATCACCTCATTGCAAGATCCAGTCAGATCATGCCTCATTATTCCCTGAATATAAATTGCCCCAAACCCCAGCTTAGGGAGACAGATTTGATCCTGATGCCTGTCTCTTTGCCTGGCTGCCTAGTGATAAATCTTTCTTGTTGCAAAAATCTGGTGCTTTGGTGTTTGGCTTTCTGCTGCACGAGGGTAAATAGACCCAGTTTGGTTTGGAAACAAAAGTTCCTATGGTAAAAAGGTTATACTCCTGTATCCCCAGGGAAATGTCTACTGGGCTCTCAAGGAGCTTCACGAGTATCAAGGCCTATGGTCTAACCCTCAACTTTGCAGACTCAGAAATCTGAGTGGTCAGCATCTGTATTAGTTTGTTCTCATGCTGCTAATAAAGACATACCCGACACTGGGTAATTTACAAAGGAAAGAGGCTTCACTGACTCACAGTTCAGCATGGCTGGGGAGGCCTCAAGAAACTTACAATCATGGCAGAAAGGGCAGCAAACACATCCTTCTTCACATGGCAGCAGCAAGGAGAAGTGCAGAGCAAAGGGAAGCCCCTTATAAAACCATCAGATCTCTCGAGAACTCACTCACTATCATGAGAACAGCAGCATGGGGGTAACCACCTGCATGATTCAATTGCCTCCCACTGGGTCCCTCCCATGACATGTAGGGATTATGAGAACTACAATTCAAGATGAGATTTGGTTGGGGACACAGCCAAACCATATCAGCATGTGAGAACATACCCATCATGCAGGAGTGGACAGGCTTCAGCCAAGCCATGAGACTGAACAATGCAAACTGAATGCCCATTTGCTCATTTTTCATGAGAAATATGCCACTGTCTCAGGCAAAGGAGGTCAACCAGCAGAGTCTCACTTTGTAGCCATTACAAATCATATCAGATCAGAATCAGAGGCTTCTCTAAGAATGAGTACAAAAACAAAGGGGTTGGTTATGTAGTCCTGACATTTCATGGAACTGGGAGATAATCCCTGATGTGTCCCTCTCTGCAAAGGATGCCAAGCAGGGGGATCAAATTGGTTCCATTCTCAGGCCTGAGCTCTCTCTCTCTTGTTCAGTGTATAAATAAGTGCTATCAAAAATCTTACACTATCCCTTTTCTGTTTCTGGAGTCCTGCACCAGTCACTGACCAGGATATTCCTTCCATAGATTCACAAATGCCCTTTTGGTATTTTTCTGGTCCCGCTGACCAGGAAGTCTTTTAGTCCCTTTTCACTTACCTCCATGAGCATCCATTAGATGTTGAAGTCACCATTTGAAGCTCAAAGAGTAATCTTTTGTTCTGGTTCCTAAGTCCACACAACAAAAGGCAAAATAAATACATTATTGCTTTTATGTAACTAGTGATTTAAGGTTATAGTTACCTAATAAAAGAGTTTAAAACCATTTCTCCCCCAGGTTGCATTTGTTTATTCGCTTTATGTGCTGGATGTCTTCTCTTTGACTCTCTGAATCCACCCTCACCCCTCTCCCTCTTCCCTCCGGCCTCAGAAGGTGGATGTCTATGGACTCCATCAATAGACTCCCCTACTCTTGGCTTCCAGTTGGGTTTATCCAGGACATAGACTTGGCAGCAGATAAGAGGGAAAGAAGACAGTACCTTCAGGTTATTTATTCTCTTTGGATCCCTTTCTGAGAGACTGCCTTGGGCTATTTGTACTGCTCAACCCAATGTCACTACTCCTCTTCAGAAGGTCCCCTTTACGAAATTCTTAAGAATTCCAGACACCACTCCCTTGTCCCTTCAGTCCTAGTCATGGTGGCTACTCCACTGCTATTAACCTCAGGTTACTGTAGCATCCTTTGTGCTTCCCGCATTTTCATAGAGTCTCTTTATAAATAACTCTTCCTTGATACCTCCTAATTTGTGTTAGCCATCTGCTCCTTGTTGGTATCTTCGATTATACATTTTGTTTTGGGTTTTAATGTTTGTGATCGTCTATGTACATATATATACCGTTAACATTTTGAGTGAATGAATGCTGTGTGAATGAGCTCATGGCAGAAATACTGATGGCACGGGAAGCATGAACTCTGGGCTCCCTGGATCAACTCAGATGACACCACCCACTACCCAGAATCACCACCCATTTTAAAATATGTATTCATTTAGGCCAGGTGCAGTGGCTCACGCCTGTAATTCCAGCACTTTGGGAGGCCAAAGCAGCTGGATCACCTGAGGTTAGGAGTTCGAGATCAGCCTGGCCAACATGGCAAAACCCCATCTCTAGTAAAAATACAAAAATTAGCTGGGCGTGGTGCCACACGCCTATAATCCCAACTACTCAGAGGGCTGAGGCAGGAGAATCGCTTGAACGCAGGACACGGAGGTTGCAGTGAGCTGAGATCACACCACTGCACTCCAGCCTGGGCAACAGAGACTCTGTCTCAAAAAAAAAAAAAATATATATATGTATATACATATTCATTTATATGTATGTATATGTATATCATGCCTGTATACATATGCATGTGTATATACATATGTGTGCATGTGTGTGTATATCTGTGTGTATACACATACACACGCACACACATATGCATCCTTTTTTTGGCTCTCATTAGTTTAGCTTGCTTGCTCTAACTCTGAGCATGTGCTTCTTTTCATGGGTGGTTTAGCATTAATACTTAGGGAATTTGGGAATTGTGACAGGCTCTTTCAAACTGTGAGGAGGGAGTTGGATATTCAACAGAAAATTAACCTATCAAATCACATTTTTCCTGATGTGCGGTAACTTAAAAAAGTAAGTGGAGTTATTTCTCAAACTTGCTATCTGAGGGTAAAAAGGAACCCAAGGCAATGCCAGAATATTGACATTTAGGCACAATAGAGAGGTTGGGGTTCACTGAAGCCTTGTCACATGCACTTTGACCTTTCCGAATTCTAAATGGAGTGATTTTTATGCATTTGGAGTCTCTTCTTGTCACTTGAGAACATCATAAACTTGAGAACATCACAAACTAACATTTTCTGTTTTGATATAGTTTTCCTATTCAAATAAAATAAAGTTTATTTTCTTATTTATTTTTTATTTTTTTAGGAAGAGTTTTACTCTGTTGACCAGGCTGGAGTGCAATGACATGCTCAGCTCACTGCAACCTCTGCCTCCTGGGCTCTAGCTATCCTCCCTCCTCAGCCTCCTGAGTAGAGCAACTACAGGTGCATGCAACCATGCCCAGCTAATTTTTGTATTTGTAGAAACAGGTTTTGCCATGTGTGCCCAAGCTGGTCTCAAACTCCTAGGCTCAAGTGATCTACCAACCTGGGGCTCCCAAAGTGATGGGATTATAGGTATGAGCCACTGTGCACAGCCAAAATGAATATTGTCATAAAGCATATATGTCAAAATTCATATTGTCAAAAAGCATTCTGTTTCTGCAAAAGATTTCTCTGCAAAAGCATATTTTGCTTAAAAATCCAAGACTTTAGCTGACCCCAAATCCAGCCACTTACAGACCCAAACCCCAGAAGTCAGGGAGTAGGAATTCCTTCTCAACTGTCTTTCCTCTCTGTTGACCTGGGAGACACAGTGCTGCAAGAAGATGCCTGGCTCTTGGCTCAGCAACACACCCACAGAAGTGGCTCTTAAGGAAAAAGTGGCAGAGGAGAACTCACTGGAACGATGCTGAACGCTCCCTGACCAGAGGGAGGCTGAAGGAGCCAAGTTGGAAGGAACCCAGTTAGCTGGAAAGGTCCAAGCAGTACCTCTCAGCAGAAACAGTCTAGGAAGCTGCCACCAGCACTGCACACCCTCTTGTTCTCACTATGGTTTCTATCCACCTTTTGTCATGAAACTGCCTTTGCAAAATTATGACTGAGACAGTGAAAGAGATCTAACTTAATCAACTCCATCTTGCTTCTAACCTTCAAGCTGTCTTTGTTCATTCCTGGGCATGGGCTGAACTAATTTTGGGATAAACTTAGTTTATAGTTTAAAACAAAGACAATAACAGCACTTTCCCAAAGCAGACCTCCTTCTTGCCTGGAGACTAGATTGCCTTTGTAGAACTAACTTTAGCCATAATATTAGAAATTATGGAGGCCAGGCACGGTGCCTGACGCTTGTAATCTCAGCACTTTGGGAGGCCGAGGCGGGTGGATCACGAGGTCAGGAGATCGAGACCACAGTGAAACCCCATCTCTACTAAAAATACAAAAAAAATTAGCCGAGTGTGGTGGCAGGCGCCTGTAGTCCCAGCTACTTGGAGAGGCTGAGGCAGGAGAATGGCGTTAACCTGGGAGTTGGAGCTTGCAGTGAGCCGAGATCGAGCCACTGCACTCCAGCCTGGGTGACAGGGCGAGACTCCGTCTCAAAAAAAAAAAAAAAAAAAAGAAATTATGGCTTAGGAGTCACACAGCTGAAAGCCGTAAGATTCTGACCCTCTCTAAACTGCTAAACTGCTCCTAAGATCAGTGCTTGAGATATTTTGCAGATCCTGCACTTGATGGATCAGCTGGCACCACCCAGATCAATAAACTGGCTCATCTGATCTTGTGGCCCCCACTCAGGGACTGACTCAGTGCAAGAAGACAGTTTCTACTCCCTGTGATTTCATCCCTGAACAATCAGCACTCCTGGCTCACTGGCTTCCCCCCACACGCCAAGTTGTTCTTAAAAACTCTGCTCCCCAAATGCTTAGGGAGACAAATTTGAGTAATAATAAAACTCCAGTCTCCCACAGAGCCAGCTCTGTATGAATTATTCTTTCTCTGTTGCAGTGCCCCTGTCTTGATCAATCAGCTCTGTTGAGGCGGTGGGCAAGGTGAACCCGTTGGGCAGTTACAGTGTCATTTAACACAAGTCTTATGTCGAGAACCTGGGCAGGTGATTCTAATGGCCAGACCAAGGCCACATATCTAAGGCTTGGCCCTCAGGGACAGGGAGCGGGAAGGTATACCCACCTTCTCTTTCTTTTTGGCATAGGAAGGGCACACTATCCCACCCAAAGTACAAAGAATGAAAGAGGTACCACAAATAGGCAGCGTGGTTGGATACTGACCAACCAAAAAACCTGAAAACATAAAATAAAACAACTGTCACTCAATTTTCTAAGGGAGTGGCACCAGGATAAAGTGTCCTCCACCTGAGGCACAAGGGTATTCTTTTGTCTCTAAACTCAGGTGACAACTCCCACCCCCTTCACATACAGAACTAGAATCGGAGCGTGAGTGGATCTCCAACCCACGTGGGAGACAGTCCTGAGAGCATGGGCTTTGAGGCAAGAGGAATGGGGTAAGTCTGCTGGGCTTGCAATGTATCAACCACATCAGCATAAACAAGTCCTTTTACCTGAGCCCAGCTTCCTCCTCTGTTAAACGGAGCTGATAAATATTGTTCCCCTCTTGTATTGTTGCGAAGATTCAATACTGTTGGGCTTGCAATGTATCAACCACATCACCATAAACAAGTCCTTTTACCTGAGCCCAGCTTCCTCCTCAAACGGAGCTGATAAATATTGTTCCCCTCTTGTATTGGTGCGAAGATTCAATACCTACCAAATACTGTCCTTGGGACAGAGTTAACCTCAATCACTGTAGCTCTTTTCATTAACATGAGTCTCTCTGGTGGGGTATAATTGCAGTTCAGAAATCCCCCAAACAGACTTTCATTTAGCTCACATTGCCACTTCGCTAGAATTATGAGTTAAAAATTTCTGTGTTGTCATCCTGACATAGTCACAGACATCACCCACTGATGCCAGAACCAGCCTATCTCCTGTTCATTTGTCCCTCACTGTGCTACCCAAATAATTCCCCAGGAGAATACCTGGATATCACCTTCTTACAATGACCTCAGAATGGGTCCCATGCTCCAATATATTTTATGCACTTTGCCTGAAACGTATTTGAAACCAACATTTAAAACATCATCAGTTTATACAACAGGAATGTTTTTACTGATCTCTTTAATTCTAGAAAAGTTCTTACCCGCGAGTTGAACGTTAGCACGATTTTGAGGTTTGGGAAAGAGCACTGTGGGGTATCTCGGTTGCTATCGGCTATTGCTGATATGCTGATGTGTACCAGGAGGAAAGCTCAAGTGTCTGGCTAAATGGAATGTGTAACTATGCTGCCAGAAAAGGGGGAAAATCAAGAAATCACCCAGTGACAGGGGGTGTCCAGTGAGCAAGTCAGTAAAGGGCAGAGACTGCAGAAAGCCAAGAGAGAGCTTTATAATAACACCTAGTGCTCGTATTAATGATTCCAGAGCTGTTTCCAGCAGCTGTTTCCTGTGGACAAGCACTGGTGTCTTGGTTCATGGAAAGAAAATGAAGCCTGATCCTGATGTGCAGTTTTCCAACTTCCTTTTCAAAGCAGCAGTTGCTGGGCTGGAATCTCCAGGCCTGAGTTCAGTGGGTAGAACGGCTCTGGAAGGGGACACCAAGACTCAGGCAGATGCAGCATCCAGGACACAGCTGTGACAGAAAGCGAGCTGGGCCATCCCAAAGGGGCATCTGTCTGCAGTGGCTGTTAGAGGCAGGTCCAGGTGCAAAGCTACAGGACATCAAGGACACCCAAAGCATGAGTGAAAGATACTGTAATGGGGGCTGGGGTGGCATCTGGAGAAGCCACCTGAGCCACTGGGGCCCAGCAACAAGGATGTTTTATGAAGTGCTTAGGATGGGTTTGCTAAGACGCCTTGCTGTCGCAGAGACATAGAGGGCTTCATGTTGTAAAGCAGTTTTTCTTCATCTGGCAAATTGTTCCTCCCTCAGCTGGACTTGGAAATCTACCTACTTAGAAAGCCAAACTCGGATCAAACAAATGCACAAAGGAGAGTCTGATGCCCTCTAGTCCAATTGGTTGGCACAAGTTCAGGCGGCATCTGGAACACAAGAATGACTTGAAGTCAGACCCTGGAGCAGCATCCAGGATGTGCCCTTAGCTTGTCCTGTGGAGTTCATGCTCACTGAAAACTCCATCATCTTCTTCTTGTGGGTTCAGGGACAGCCTGTCTCAACTGCAAAGGCCTCCAAATGCTATAAAGAGTTAATATGGGCCAGATACACTGAAGCCTGTAATCCTAGCACTTCGGGAGGCTGAGGCAGGAAGGCCACTTGAGTCAGGGAGTTCAAGACCAGCCTGGGCAACATAGCGAGATCCTATCTCTACAAAAATAAAAAATAAAAAATTTTAAGCCAGGCGTGGTGGTGCACATGCATAGTTCCAGCTAATCAGGAGGCTGAGCAGGAGTATGGCATGAACCCAGGAGTTCAAGGCTGCAGTGAGCTGTGATTGTGCCACTGCACTCCCACCTGGACCAGAGAACAAAACCCTGTCTCTAAAATAACTAAATGATAAAATAGAATTAATATGGTTTTTAATTCTTAAAAATCCAGAGGGATCCTCCAGTGGTAAGAGCATATATACCCATGGGGGTTTTGTCAAAGAGACTCAGCACTGCAAACCACAGTGGAGAATATCATGGCTCTGAGACAGTCACTGAGGGTCAAAGCTGTATCCTGCAGGTGCATTGGGGTGTAGAAATGGATGCAAACACAGCTTTCATCAGTTGCATTCCTGACCTCATAGTTCCCTGACCTTTATTTACCCTCCAGTCACATCCCCACATGGAACATTGAGACACCAGCTGACCCTGAGGCACTGGACTCATCAACACGTCACACACAACAACACGTATAGACTCAGGCACCTATTCTTCAAAGCTGACCACAACCTGCTGTTGCTCATCTTCCTCTTCCCATTTTTATGTATATTTATTATGCAGCTCTCATAGTGTTTATTTACAATGCAGATAAACAAAGGCTCTGTCTATTTGAGATGTGTGCTTCCTCCCAAATTATAAATTTTGAAAGAAGGCAAAAAAATAACAAGAGAATCAATTCAAGTAGCGCCACTCAAAGGCTAAGACCAGGATATGTTAAAACAGTATCAGGTCCTGCCCTGGCTCTCAGGATGCCGGTTCTGTGATTGCACTCCATGTCCGTGGTAGAACCCTCTTGCGTTCCAGGAAATTATGAGGTAGAAAACCCAACAGGCGTGGAATAAAGGAAATGTCTCCCCCAGCACTGGGAAGGCCCTCAGGAGGCACATTTAGCTTGAAAACTTGCCCAACCACTCAACCAATGCATGTCAGAGACTTCAAAACCAGTCCTGATCATGTTTAGGGCTCTGCACCGCGACTAGGAAACAGTCCTCTCAATTTCCTAAGGAAACTGGTTGACTATCAACGCCTCCTCCTCACTTACGTGCTGACATTTTTCCTTAAGATGTTGAACCCCTCACCAAACAGACCGGCAAGTAATCACCAAGGATTCTTTCAGGAACCCGTGTTTATTCATGCACCTTCATCTTCAGTTCGGAATGTTTTTAATCTTGTAAATCAGTAACCAACCAAGGTGATTGCTGCTGATTTTAAATACTTCATGTTGTTTTTAATGCGTTTTACAGAGCTGGAATCTGATGAGTATACATGTAATAAAAACACATCCTCCTGTCTTTTTTTTTCTTAAACACATTTTCCTTGTACGATTTGGCAAAAAGACAGATAACTTATAGAGTAAGTTCTTTTGCTGTTTATATTTCTCCTGGCAGATTGCCAAACAGCATTTAGCAGCGTATTAATCAGCTAGAATGTGAGCTCCACAGACCACTGCGTTTTCCTTCTGCACCTGAGAACTCCAGTGGAAGTCTCAGAAACTCTTGTTGAGCCAGAAATCTATTTTCAATGGATATTGGATTCATGGATTGTATATTTTCACCTTCCACGTCCAGGTGAAGGCTGAGATCACTAGTAGGACCTCCCAACCCTGGAAATATGGCAAACAGGGAGCCATTGTGACTCTCTGGACACATTTGTGGGGAAATGTTGAATCCTCTCTTACTCATATTACATCTTAGCAGCATCCACCAGCACAGACTGTAGATTTGTAAGATGAGCAGAGTAATGAAAACGACACAGTGTGATTCGTTATCTTCTCATTGGTGGTGACTTCTCACAGAGGTGGCAGGGCAAGCCAGGCAAATGAAGTTAAGCTGTTCAGGAAGGAAGGAAGGAAAGAAGGAAGGAAGGAAGGAAGGAAGGAAGGAAGGAAGGAAGGAAGGAAGGAAGGAAGCAGGGAGGGAGGGAGGGAAGGAAGAAAGGAACGAAGGAAGGAAGGAAGGAAGGAAGGAGGGAGGGAGGGAGGGAAGGAAGGAAGGAAGGAGGGAGGGAGGGAGTGAAGGGAGGGAGGGAGGGACGGAAGGAAGGAAGGAAGGAAGCAAGGAAGCAAGGAAGGAAGGAAGAAGGGAAGGAAGGAAGGAAATGGAATAAAATAATGACATGAATTTAGGATATTTGTGTACAAGAAAATCCAAAAGGTCAATTTATTATATCTTTTGTTATTAGATTTGATGTAGATCTGGGTAATACTATAAATTTAAAATAATCTTGCAGCTTTTCTCACCATGAGCATGTTGAGCTTTTAGGTCTTTCGAGGAGAGGGCTTCTTCCTGCCTTGCCTGTTCTTCTTGGAGACTCTTCGTGTAATAAGCTAAACTTGAGAGTTGCTAG
Source organism: Nomascus leucogenys (assembly GCF_006542625.1). NCBI lineage: Eukaryota > Metazoa > Chordata > Mammalia > Primates > Hylobatidae > Nomascus > Nomascus leucogenys. Next base: position 48,227,659 of record NC_044398.1, on the reverse strand, counting down.
ACCTCAGTTGCTCAAAAGGAAGGGAATGTGATCCCCAAGGCACTGGGACCTGAAGCAATTGCTTCAAGGGCTGTGAAGTCATCAGCTTTGCCTTCATGTAGGCACTAGTCTAGCACAGCCTATGATATGCCCAGTTCGGGCAGGAATGACTCCAGGAAGAATATCAACCTTTGACAGTCTTAAGATATCAGGAAAATTAGACTTCTCCACATGAGCATTTTTAAAAATTGGACTCAGTGTCTCTACTTGCAAATTGTGTGCACGTGTGTGTGTGTTTGTGCACAAAGAATGTGTTTTGAGGACATTTGAATGCATACAAAGCTATGCAATGAAAGCGTGGTTTGGGGCCCAGAGCAGTGGCTCACACCTGTAATCCCAGCACTTTGGGAAGTCAAAGCGGGCAGATCACTTGAAGCCAGGAGTTCAAGACCAGCCTGGCCAACACGGTGAAACCCTATCTCTACTAAAAATACAGAAATTATCAGGCCATGGTGGTGCACGCCTGTAGTCTCAGATACCTAGGAGGCTGGGGCAGGAGAATCCCTTGAACCTAGGAGGCGGAGGTTGCAGTGAACCAAGATCACACCAATGCACTCCAGCCTGGGTGACAGAGCAAGACTCTGTCTCAAAAAACATACAAACAAACAAAAAACCCAAAAACCTGGTTTGGTTTACAAACTGCCCCAAAACAAACTTCTGAACATAATCTTTTCTTAAAGGTATGTCTTGCATATAAGAAAGGCTTGTATATTTGTATATTTTTTCTGACTTTGTTTTATTCTCAGCAATCTGAGGAGCTTGTTCCCTGGAGCCTATTTATAATGATGCTTCAGTTTCTGCTGCATGTCCCCTTTGGCTTTCCTCCTGAAGCGGAGAAGCATTTGCACAGAGCACACCAGGTGTTACTTTCATATTCTCAGACATACTAGAATCTATTAACACAAACACTAAATCAAAACACAGCAAAATTGATGATCATTGCCAGAGTATGTAGCCCAAACTCCTTACGACAGCTCGGGATCTTAGTGCCCTGTGTCTCTGTTCTCACTGTCTACATGATTGGACAATTTGATACTGATAGTAACTGACATTTTAACTATTGGTTGGTGTTCACATAAATTATAGACCAAAATTCATCTCACTTAGTCAGCATCATGTCAACCATTTCCTTTGGCTTGGTAGATAATGACATATCCAAAGACAGGGTTCTTGGGGTTTCAGGTTGCTGGCTTGGACCCAAAGAAAACTCACTCCTCTGGCCTGAGCCCCAATTTCATGCTTGGGAGCTAAAGCACATGACAGCCATTCGTCATTTCCATTTCTTTTTCTTCTCCTTGTTTTCTTCCTATGATCTGGAAACCATTTCACCAAAGGAAACTGGTAGAAACTCTTGTAAAGCATTAAAGAAACTGAAATGTATAGGTGTAGATTTCCTAAAGACGACAGAACTTCCGAAGGACACAGGGTTCCTGGGCATTCTATATGCCTTTTTAACTGGATCTAACCCAGCTAGATATGGGCATAGTCCTCTCAGGGGTCAGCTACCATCCCACGCACCAAAAGCAAAAGCATTCATCACCTGTTACTTTTTTTTTTCTGTTTTGAGACAGAATCTCACTCTGTCACCCAGGCTGGAGTGCAGTGACACAATCTTGGCTCACTGCAACCTCCACCTCCCAGGTTCAAGCAATTCTCCCACCTCAGCCTCCATAGTAGCTGGGACTACAGGTGCATGCCACCACGCCTGGCTAATTTTTGTATTTTTAGTAGAGATGGGGTTTCACCATGTTGGCCAGGCTGTTCTTGAACTCCTGACCTTAAGCGATCTGCCCGCTTCAGCCTCCCAAAGTGCTGGGATTATAGGCATGAGCCACCACTCCTGGCCCACCTGTTACTTTTCTATCCTTCTATCAGCTGTAGCATTCTCTCACAAAACACTAATGCAAATGTTTCAATGTAAAATACCATCTTGCTAATTATACTTTCTGAGTTCAGGCATGGTAGCCAAGCAAAAGGGAATGTACACTTTTCTAAAATCTAGAGACTGGGAAAACAAAACTAAGGCACCTTGACTCATCCAGCTAACAAAAGTCACAGAAGTAAACAGAGTTGGTTGCTATGAAGAGAGGAATACAAACTAATGAATCTCATTCATGTCACTAACTGTTTTTCCTCCCTCACAAAGGGATAGTCAGTTTTTCTCTTACAATGGCAGTTCAGGAGTGAGGAAGATTCTTCTGTTTATCCATTGGAAAAAATACTGTGAAAGAATTTGATCTATAGGATCCTTGGGAGACCACCTTTCTGAAACCCAGGTGCAGCTCTCTGTCCAAGACAAATCCAAATAACATTCCTAAGAAAGTCCCTCAAAGAACAGAAGCATGTATTGAATGATAGTTGAGCAAAGGAGATGGGGGGTTCCCAAAAGAAAACAGAAAGATTTATTTATCAACAGAGGAGGTGGATACTGCTAAAATCATTGAGTTAAAACTTTGCCCTTTAGTTCACAAAGGAAGCTGGGGAGAGATATCAGAAACAGATGGTGATTTCCCAAATGGAAATAGAAGCGGCCCTGGAAGAAATGGAAGAACAAATGTTCCAGTCTCACAGTCAGTCAAGGACTTAGACTTCTTAGGAGACGGTGCAAGTTCATTGCCCTACAGAGCTCTAAATTATGAGGTAAAAGGAGGATGAAAATGAATATAATTAACCTATTTAAGCTTTAATATGTAATTATAATTATTTTTTTGAGACTGGATCTTGCTCTGTCACCCAGGCTGGAGTGCAGTGATGTGATCATGGCTCACTACAGCCTCAACCACCACCCCCACTGAGGGGTTCAAGCAATCCTCCCACCTCAGCCTCCAGAGTAGATGGGACTACAGGCATGTGCCATTACACACAGCTAATTTTTTGATGTTTTTTAGAGATGAGGTCTCACTACGTTTTCTGAGCTGGTCTTGAACTCCTGGCTTCAAGTGATCCTCCCACCTTGGCCTCCTGAAGTGCTGGGATTACAAGCATGAGCCACTACATTTAGCCTACTGTATTATTATTAGATTACAAAAATGTTTTGATGGTCTGAATGGCAGGAAAACGTATAAGAGAAAACAAAGCATTGATTACTTCTAGGTCAGTTAGTGGTGCTCATGTAGCAGTGCTGCCTCGACCTCCCAAATTCTCTTCCTCTGTTCAAGACCTACTTCCAGATGCTACCCTGCAAAGGAGTTAATGTTTGATTCTTTTTCTGGGTTCCTAGGATCAAACCCAAAGAGAGGATGCCTACGACAAACCTGCCTGCATCAGAAATTGCTGCAGGTGTTTCATTCTTACTCTTTTTCCATTGGATTGACTTCCATTAAAACCACAAAGCATCTGGCAGGCACTCAGTGCGTGCTAAGCCCAGTGCAGGACACTGGACAGAAAAAGATGAACAGGACCAAGTCCTGTCCACAACATGCTCAGCATGTAGTTGGGGAGAGAGACAAAGAAACAATCTAAGACAAGGTGATGGGTTTAGCTAAGTGATTAAAAGGAAGAGCAGAGAAAAGGTAGACTCTGGTTTTGCATGAAAGAATCAGGGAAGGCTTCCCAGAAGACCACAAAAGATGTGACTCAGGCTGGGCGCAGTGGCTCAGGCCTGTAATCCCAGCACTTTGGGAAGCTGAGGCGGGCAGATCGCTTGAGGCCAGGAGTTCAAGACCAGCCTGGGCAACATGGCGAATATCCCGTCTCTACAAAAAATACAAAAATTAGCTGGATGTGGTGATGCAAACCAGGAGGCTGAGGTGGGAGGATTGCTTGAGCCTGCGAGGCAAACGTTGCAGTGAGCCGAGCTCATGCTACTGCACTCCAGCCTGGGTGACAGAGCTAGATCTTGTTTCACAAAAAGAAAAAAAAAAAAAAAAAAAGATTTGACTCAAAAAAGGAGGTGCAGGGAGACTAAGGTAGAGAATGCAATCAAGAGAGAGGATAGCAGCAGTGAAGGCACCAAAGAAGTATTAGCATGTGTCACATTCTGGACACTAAGGCAGTTTGATGTGGGTAGATTTTTACATCTGTGGAAGATGAGGGGAAAGATGAGACAACAGAGAAAGGCAGGGACCAGACGGAGCCAGTCCTTCCATGATGTACTGAGAAGCGTAAGTATATCCATAGATGATAGGGCCATTAAACGATGATGAGCAGAGAAGCAGCACCGACAACTCTGCCTTGAGAAAAGTACACCCCTGGTGCCATTGCGGTATCTGAATGGGAATGAGGCAAAACCAGGGGCTGGAGTGGACATATAGTTACTGCAATACTCCAAGTGAGACAGCAAAGCTTGAAGCTGACAGATCACCAAGAGTCCTTCCAACACCTTGACCACAACGGGCAGGCATGAAGGAGTGGCCTGATGCCAGAGCCTGCTTTCCTTCTTTGTGGGACGGTGCTGTGGTCCTCAGAACTGACAGGTGAGGCGGGCAGGTAAGGAACACCTGGCAATGTGGAAAGAGAATGATCTTATCTGGGCTGCAAATGGCCCTTAAGAAAACCATGGAATCGGTCTGCATTCATGGCACCTGCCACATAGTTCCACTGGTATCAGCCCTGGTGGTGAGCGGAGGCCTCTGCAGCCCTCCCCTAGAGATGGGCACTTTAGTGGCTCAGGGGCCCCAGAGGCCCAGCTCCACATCCTGCGACAGCACCAGCCAGGGCAAAAGCCCCCAGGGCCACCTTCACAAGGGCAATATTTTGAGCACTGGCCAATTTAAATATATAATTCAACTAAAAAGTGACCAAAAAAGTAGTAAAATTTTTATTTTAATGTGACTTTCCCAAGGTTTAGAACCTCCTTACTTATCAATCCTACCACCTAAGTCAAGAAGTAAAACAACAGGCCAGGTGCAGTGGCTCACGCCTGTAATCCCAGCACTTTGGGAGGCCAAGGCGGGTGGATAACGAGGTCGGGAGATCAAGACCATCCTGGCTAACACGGTGAAACCCCATCTCTACTAAAAATACAAAAAATTGCCCAGGCATGGTGGCAGGCACCTGTAGTCCCAGCTACTCGGGAGGCTGAGGCAGGAGAATGGCATGAACCCGGGAGGTGGAGCTTGCAGTGAGCCGAGATTGTGCCACTGCACTCCAGCCTGGGTGACAGAGTGAGACTCTGTCTCAAAAAAAAAAACAAAAACAGAAGTAAAACAACATAAATGTCACTGTTTTCCTGACTGCTTAAATAATGAACAGTAGGATTTTCTCCCATCAGAATTTTCTGCCTCTCCTGTTCAACACTTAGAGCTTTAGTTCACTGATGTGACATAAATTAAGGCAGGTTTCATCAGTCAGTAAGCTCACAAATATTTATGGCATGCCTCCTGGGTCAAGATGCTTTCAGTGGCAGAAAATGAAGACCCAATTAAAAGTGGCTTAAACAATTATAGAAATGTATTATCTCACGTAAGAAGTCTGTGGATGGAGTGGTTCCAAAATTGGTTCATCAGTAGTTGCTCAATGATGTTGTCAAGGTCCCAGAGTCTCACTTCCTCCTACTCTGCCATCACTGTGGTGTTGACTTGTGCTTTTGAGCTGGCTCTCCTCATGATGCCAAGGTGGCTGCCACAGATCCAGCTATCACATTGCTCTTTTCTAGGGGCAAAGACAAGTAAGTGTTGCAAAAGCACAGAATGTGCCCATTCCTAAACTAATCACTGGCAACAAGAATAGAAAAACCCAGGATAAATTTAGATGGATTGCAATACACACGATGGGCACAGTGAGGGGGCCAGCCATGTGAAGTACGTGGTTAAAAGATGCCAGACAAAATCAGGGCTGGCAAACAAGCAAGGGCAGTGGCTGATAGGCAACCAATATTGTCTACCACCCACTATTCTGAGTACCAAGGACATGTGAGCACACAAGCCCCACAAGGTTCTGCTCCCAAGGAGCTTACCTTCTAGTAGAGGCATGGGAATGTGGGTGGATAATGTAGGAGAGAGGAACTTATAAGGCAATCAGACGGGAAAAGCAAAGCAATATGACATACACACCTTTCTGTGGGTGGATTTTAGTATCACCAGGTGTATATTTAAGTACATTAAGTGGGAGTAGAATTGACTTGGCAATTGTGGGAGGTAAACACTTTAGATGTGGGAATGAAATAAAGAGGACGTGAACAAATCAATCCCCATGTAACTTCTGAATTTTTACTTCATGCAAAGTGCTGTGCAGGACTTGGAAAAGCTATCAAATAGAGGCCTTGGCCCTACAAACATCAATATAGCTGGGTGATGATGCATTTGTGATAGATATGAAGTACAATGGGCATTCAGAAGAGGATGAGAGGCAACTAGGTTGTCATGGAATCAATCTTGCCAACTTTATATTTTGAAAATAATTTAAAAGGAAAGAATATAAAGCTAATATTTTTTAATTTTTTAAAATTTTTTAAATCTGAGGAGTAGCTAAGAAAGAAGACAACAAAATTAAAATTGGAGGAACCAAAAATAAAAGAGCAAGATTAAAAATAATCCCAAGCTCCCCCAAATAAATATGCCTTGGAAAAATAATAATGGTAATAATCCCAATGCATTTATGGTCAATTGATTTTTTTTTTTGAGACCATGCCTGGTTGGTCAATTGATTTTTTGTCAAAGATTCCAAAAATACACAATGGGAAAAGGACAGTCTCTCTAAAACCTGGATATCCACATACAAAAGAATGAAATTTGACCCTCAACTCACACCATATACAGAAATCAACTCACAATAGATTAAACACTTAAATATAAGACCTGAAACAGTCAAACTCCTTGATGAGAACATCTAATTCTATGACATTGACCTGAAAAAATGATTTTTTAAATGTGGTCCCAAAAGCACAGGCAACAAAAGCAAAAACAGACAAATGGATTACAAGAAACTAAAAAGCTTCTGCACAGGAAAGAAAACAATCAACGCGGTAAAGAGACAACCTACGGGATGGAAGATATATTTGCAAATCATACATCTGATAATGGGTTAATATCCAAAATATTAAATATATAAGGAACTTAATAGCAAGAAAACAACCCAATTGAAAAACGGGCAAAGAACATAAATAGACATTTCTCAAAAGAACACATGCAGATGGCCAACAGGTATATGATAAAATATTCAACATCACTAATCATCAAGGAAATGCAAAATAAAACCACAATGAGATGTCACTCACGCTTGTTAGAATGGCTATTACCAAAAGACAAAAGATAGGCGTTGGTCAGGATGTGCAGAAGAGGGAACACTTGTGTGCCATTGGTGGAAAGGTAAACTACTGTAGACATTTTGGAAAAACAGCTTAGAGATTACTCAAAAAGTTAAAAATAGAACTACCATATGAAATCAACCTAAGTGTCCCTCAACAGATAAATGAATAAGGAAAATGTGAGATAGATGAAAGACACAATAGATAGATAATAGATAGATAGATGATAGATAGATAGACAGATAGATACACACACATAATGGAATACTATTCAGCCTTTAAAAGGAAGAAAATTCTGTCATTTACAATAACATACATGAACCTTGAGAATACTGTGCTAAGTGAAATAAGACAGGCACAGAAAGACAACAGTGTCTTGATTTTACTTATATGTGGAATTCAAAATAGTCAAGTCCCATAGAAACAGAGGGTAAAAGGTGGTTACCAGGGGCTAGGGGGTCGGGAGTAAAGAGATATTGGTGAAAAGAAACAAAATTTCTGTTAGTGGGAATAAGCCAAGAGATCTATTGTACATCACGGTGACTATAGTTAATAACAATATATTGTATACTTGGAAATTGCAAAGAGAGTAAATTTTAAGTGTTCCCACTATAATGAAAACACAAGTATGTGAGGTAATGCATATGCTAAATACCTTGATTTAGCCTTTCCACAATGTATGCATATATTACATCAAAACATCATGTCATACACCATAAATATATACAATTTCTGTCGATTTAAAAACTAAATAAAATAGTCCCAATGCATATTGTTAACTAATGCAGCTAGGAAAATTAACTGTATAAAAATGTTTTGTGGGCCGTATGCAGCGGCTCACGCCTGTAATATCAGCATTTTGGGAGGTCAAGTCGGGTGGATCACCTGAGGTCAGGAGTTTGAGATCAGCCTGGCCAACATGGTGAAACCCTGTCTCTACTAAAAATACAAAAATTAGCCGGGTGTGGTGGTGCACTCCTGTAATCCCAGCTACTCGAGAGGCTGATGATTCAAGAGAATCGCTTGAATCCAGGAGGCAGAGGTTGCAGTGAGCCTAGATCAAGCCATTGCACTCCAGCCTGAGAACGTTTTATGTATATCAAGCAACATTCATTTGAGAGGTAACTACTGGATAAGCAGTACTGACGTAATACTATTAATAATAGCTTACATTACATATCACTTACCATGTACCAGGGGCTATTCTAAGCACTTTACATATTAGCCCATGTAATGATTACTTCAATCCCAAGAAGACGGGTGCTTTTATCCTTATTTAACGGTGAGGAAAATTCAGGATTACAGAGATTAAGCAATTAGCTCAAGGTCACATAAGCAACCCAGGCAGTTGGGCTCCCAGGTCTCTGGTTTTAACCACCATGTAAGACAGAACGAAAACAAGGCATGAAACAGCATGATCATCAAAGGAAAAAGAAAGCTCACCCTGGCAGTTTCCTTCTCAAGATGGAGAAGAGGTCAGAGCGAATTTGGAATATGATTCTTTGTATCTCTGGCCATCTATGTAAAAGCTGTTTTGGAAATGAGGCGCTCACAGAGGTGCCCCACTGCTGTCAGGGACTCGAGGAGGAAAATCCCCCTGAGTTATCCCACAGATTTAGCTAGCCTAAGAAGAGAAACAGCCCACTCAAGGCGGTCTCCACTGGGAGTTTCTGAATAAGGGTAGAAAGAACACCCACTTCTTAATAGAACATCAAGCCTGAAAGGACATTACCTCCAACTCCCTCCTACAGAGAATCATAGAATGAAAAGCTAAATGATAATAGTGACCTGCAGTGTAGACAGCTTCAAGAGCAATCTAACTCAGACAGCGGGATGGGGCAGAGGCTGCGCGGTGGCTGACAACAGAGGCTCAGCCGCCCCTGTCGTTGGGCTCACTCTCCGCTGGGTTGCCACAGGCCTGTTTTTTTGGCAACACTGTTGCCTATTTCCTGCTGCGATCATCTTGTCCTACATATCATAAAATGACTCCACTGAGTTCTTTCATAGAGGCTCTGCAGCTATTCTGTGAATGGGAATTGGGACACCTTGGCCATCACACGGATGCTAAAAACACAAAAAAGAATGGATGTTTTCTCCAGCGGCACGTAGGTCCTTTATCCTAATCTACTTATAGATACCCTTGCATAGTGAAAAGAATCCTGGATTAGGCCTGGTGCACAAACTCTCAAGGTGATTTCAGACCAATTACGTAAATTACGTAGCCTTTTTATACGTCAGTTTCATCAGCTGTAAAATGGCAATAAAATGCCCTAACTCCTGCAAAGGGCCATAAAGGTATTATGAGAACCAAATGAAATAACATGCATGAAAGCCATTTGGAAGGGACAGATGACTGTGCAAGGGCAAGGGGTTACTATTTCTCTTCACCTGTTACTACAGTGCTGCTGTAAGAAAACCCACATGCCTGCACAGGGGCCCAGCTTTGCAAACTAAGGATTGGAACAGCTCTGGCTGCCACATGAGACACCACAGATCTCACAGACTGGGTGGCTGAAAGAACAGAAATTTATTTTCTCACAGTTCTGAAGCTTGAAGTCCAAGGTCAAGGTGCTATCAAGACTGGTTTCTGGTGAGGCCTCTCTTCCTGGTTGGCAAAGAGCCACCTTCTCACTGTGTCCTCACATGGCCTTTCCTCTGTGCTCATGCATCCCTCGTGTCTCTGCCTCTTTTTCACTTTTTTTTTTTTTTGAGACAAGGTCCCACTCTATCACCCAGGCTGAAGTGCAGTGCAGGCTGAGTCACAGCTCACTGCAGCCTCGACCACCTGGGCTCAAGCAATCTTCCTGCCTCAGCCTCCTGAGTAGCTGGGACTGCAGTTGCATGCCACCATGCCCTGCTAATTATTTTTTATTTTTTGTAGAAATGGGGTCTCACTATGCTGCCCAGGCTGGTCTCGAACTCCTGGGCTCAGATGATTCTCCCATCTTGGCCTCACAAAGTGCTGGGATTACAAATGTGAGCTACCAGACCCAGCCTCTGCCTCTTCTTATAAGAACACCAGTCCCACGGGATTAGAGCCCCACCCACATAACCTCATTTAACTTTAATTACCTTTTTAAAGGCTCTGTCTCTAAATACAGTCACATTTCGTGTTATGGCTTCAGCAGATGAAGTTTAGGGGGACACAACTTAATCCCTACATGACAAACACCCAGAGGGAGGAGTCGTTCCGCTGCATCTTCTTTGCACAGTCAGATGGTCTCTGCCCTATAGGGTCTCCTGTTGTCTGTAACGAAGTGTCCTAGCTGAGTGCCAGGCTGAGATTTTATTTTATTTTATTTTATTTTATTTTATTTATTTTATTTGTTAATTTTTATTTTTCTTAGAGACAGGGTCTCAATCTTGTCCCAGGCTGGAGTACAATGGCGCCATCATAGCTCCCTGCAGCCTCAAATTCCTGGGCTCAAGAAATCCTCCTGGTCAGCCTCCCACGTAGCTGGGACTACTAATGTGTGCCACCAAGGCTGGCTAATTGTTTTTATTTTTCCATAGAGACAGAGTCTCACTACGTTGCCCAAGATAATCCTGAACTCCTGGGCTCAAGCAATCCTCCTGCCTCAGCCTCCCAAAATGCTGGGAGTACAGGCATGAGGCACTATGCTGGGCTGGGATTCTATTTTGACTGTTTCTGGAACTGGAGAGCTGGCTGTCACTTCAGGTATCCATTTACATAAATTAATATGCGGGAGGGTGCTCTACTTTTTAAAAAATTTTTTAAATTTCCGTAGGTTTTTAAAATTTCTGTAGGTTTTGGGGGAACAGGTGGTAGGTTTTGGGGGAACAGGTTCCATGAGTAAGTTCTTTAGTGGTGATTTGTGAGATTTTGGTGCACCCATCACCCAAGCAGTACACACTGAACCCAATTGGTAGTCTTTTATCCCTTATCCCCTTCCCACCATTTCCACCTGAGTCCCCAAAGTTCACTGTGTCATTCTTATGCCTTTGTGTCCTCATAGCTTAACTCCCACTTATGAGTGAGAACATATGATGTTTGGTTTTCCATTCCTGAGTTACTTCACTTAGGATAATAGTCTACAGTCCCATTCAGGTTGCTGCAAATACCATTAATTCATTCCTTTTTATGGCTGAGTAGTATTCCATCTCATATACATACATATATATATATATTCCATCATTTATGTGTGTGTATATATGTGTATATATATACACTATATATATGTATATATATACACTATCATATACTATATCAGGATAAATTTCATGGTTGGCTTGGAGCCCTGTGCAGGGAATGGTTAAAGGAGCAAGCTACAGGTGGGCTTAGAACCCATTACTCCTGGTACTTCCTGGATCAGAAATGTGGGCACACTCAAAGATCAGCACCTCCAGCATGGGAAGTTTTAAGCATGAAGGCTTCTTCCAGTGGGTTCATGACCAAAACAAAGAAGAGATGAACAGCGTGGGTGTAGAGAAGTAACTGTTTGAATAGGTGAATGCCCCAGATTTCAAGGGATAGATGGGAGAGGAGGAGGAGGGACAGAGATTGTCTTTACAAGGGCATGAGCAAGAATACTTAAATATCAATATGTATATGACTTGTCTCCACAAGCTGGTGAGGCATGGGGCATTCAGATTGTTACATGCTCATGATGTTAGATCTCAGGAAACAGATGGAAGAGGGGAAGGAGGAGAAGCAGAGAGGAGAAATCTCTGAAGGTGATTGGGGCTTATCTCCCCAGTCTAGGTAAAGATGAATCTTGCCTGTATTGATAGACATAGATTTGTGGTGGACTCTACTGGCCCTGTATATCCTGGGACCGGACACCTTAATCAAGGGGCACTAGGGAATCTGCCAGTTCAAGGGTTGTAGCCAAATAAGGGATCCAGGATTTCAGGGCTTTCATCTCCCCTTAAACAAGGTTAACAGAGTCAGAACACCTATTCTGATCTTGGCCTTTTAAATATGACCACAGAAGTACATACTTGCTCTACCTGCTATACCAAGGATGTACAGCACAAGCTGCTGTGCCTATGGCCCAAATAGATGCCACAGTGTAGAGACACCCTTGAACTTTGCTAATGCCTTAATGAGGGTAATGGTTTCCTTGGATAACTCACCTGTTCATGTGAACACCACCTGAACAAAGCCCATAGGCTCAGCGCAGAGGCTGAGTGGCAATAGCCGAGTAATCTAGGTGTCCACGACGGAGCCTCAGGAACACAACTGTCATAGGCTCAGCATCTCCCTGGGCATGGCTCTGTCACCAAAGGAGACAGCCGGAATGTGCAATGACTTAATTAGAATCCCACACTCCAGCCAACAGGGGCAGGTGGGCGACACGTTTGGAAACTGGCCTTGGGAAATGCCAGTGAGAATAGCATCCATCTCCAGTCTGCTAGAAGATCTCAGGCAGGCAGGGAGGCTGGACCCTGAAGGAAGCTCAGAATTTCAGAAGAAAAGAGTCTTCATTAAGATCTCATGCTCACAATCTCTGAATGAGCTGAATTTTATTTCAAGAACACATTTTCCCCCAGCCCTGAAATAAGTGTGAACCGAACTGTGAAAAACAGACCTTGACCATATTGTTGTCACTACCAATTCACAGCAACAATCTTCAGTTTTGAATTATCACCCTCTATTTCTTTTTTGCATTGAAGGATTTGGAGATTACAGAAAAAAAAATCTCTAGCCAAGATGACTCAAAAAATTTCCATTTTAAAAATCTTGATCATTCTCATCCCCGCCTGCAGATCTGCGGCGTGTCACACTCTCCCATCAACGGTGCTCACTGGTACATGCCTAATGAGAGGAGGCTCTCCCCTGGGCTTCTGGAGAGGTCTCTACAACATAACTGTGCCCTACATAATGAGAGAGAACTACCTGGGGAATTCCAGTCCTTAGCAAACCTCAAGTACAAACCAAGCTTGTTCTTTTCCATCATGTTCTAAGTCAATCTGAATGCATTACAAACCACAGAGTCACAAATTGTACTTGATTATTTATAACCATAAAATAAATGGAATAATGTAGGTCTTGTGAATTTTTTTCAATGACGGATAAGGCAAGGAACAGAAAATTCCCCAGTGGGGCTAAATGATTAATGCATGATGAATTCATAACATCCTTGCATTTGACAATCTTTCTTGAAGAAGTTGAAATTAGTTTCCAAGGTGCAATACGTACAGTTTTCCAAAACTTTTAAGTTTTTCTAGCCCTGAGCTCTCAAACAAACCACAGGAGTTCAGAGAAAGATACAAATTTTGAAGAAGAAGACATATTTCTTTACTCTGAACAACTCATCTTCTCATGGCAAAGGCCACAAAATAGCATCCTCTCACCTGCTTCTAATTTGGTATAAAGGCAAAAAATATAATATGCCTAGGTATTTACTTCGAAAATCATGTTGTAAGAATATTTTGAGATGAAAGCTAGTCTTATGGGTTACTATCTGTCATTGGCTTCCCATGATTAAAGGTAGGGTACCTATGCAACTGGACAGACCACATCAAAGACTTCATTAGGCCTGCAGGTACAGTGTCATGTGGTGCTCTGAAGTTAATATACTTTCATTTGATTAAAGTCCAGACTCATGCCAAAATAGCAATATGGAGGCAGCAATGCTGTTCTCTGTTCCCTCCCCTTGGATAGCTCTCTTTTTTGTGAAGCTTCTGATAACTGGACAGCAAACTCTTTGTGGTGGTGGTGGTGGTGTCATTGTTACAGCCAGCTTGTGTTAACTATATGCTCTGCACTGTGCCCAAACTTTCATACATTTTGTCTCATTTACTCATCACATTGAGACTGTAAGATGGACTTTAATGAGAAGGAAGTAGGTGCATGTACCACCGAAAGGAAGGGCCATAGCCAGGGGGTGAAGCGTGGAGTGTGAAGCCCAGGCTAGAAAGAAAGCTAGACTGCCTTGTTTTTTTCTTTTTCTTTTTCTTTTTCTTTTTTTTTTTTTTTGTCGCCTAAGCTAGAGTGCAATGGCATTATCTCGGCTCACTGCAACCTCCACCTCCCAGGTTCAGGTGATTCTCCTGCCTCAGCCTCCTGAGTAGCTGGGATTGCAGGCGCCCATCACCATGCCTGGCTAATTTTTGTATTTTTAGTAGAGACGGGATTTCACCATGTTGGCCAGGCTGGTCTTGAACTCCTGACCTCAGGTGATCCGCCTGCCTCAGCCTCCCCAAAGTGCTGTGATTACCAGTGTAAACCACTGAGCCCAGCCTAGACTGCCTTTCTGTGCCAACTTTCTACTGTCCACTTCAGCGAGTGGGGAAGAAACCCAGATCAGATTTGCCTGTAGAGTCATTCAAGTCCATGGCCTCAAAGGCCCTCTCTTCAGCACAGAGACATGCAAAAAATATGTTGACCTGAGAAATGGTAGCTCCTATCATTTAGAGCGAAATCTAAGGGGAAAAAAATAGCTGGCTTGTTTCTTTCTGTTCCTAAACCTCAACATCCTGACAAAGCAGTCTAAAGGAGTTCAAGCCCTGCCCTACCCGGCTAAAGCATTCATAATCCTATCCTATTCCCCTAAGGGTTACAACAACCAAGATCTTACATTCTAACAGAGGGGAAGAGGGAAACAGTACATACAAGAAGCCTCCACCCCCACAGTGCAAGAATCCTTTTCAAGAACACCTGCACTTCCATGGGTGGACATGGAAGCTGTAAGTAATTGCCTATAAAGCAAACATTAAGGCTGTGAGCCCTGCTAACACTTCCCTCTCACCTGTGCAAATGGGTTACACATAGGATGCACAAAACTATTCCATCAAGAGAAATCTGTTCCATCAGCCATACGCGCAGAGCCCTGCACACCATCTCCCCTGAGCAGGGTAAATGACAATAACTACCCCCACCTCCAGACCAGAATGTGTTAGAAACCCAGGACCTCTATTATACCTAGAATTAGGAACAGAATATCCAATGGGCCTACACAAGCAGCTGTGCATTCTGAACTCAGATAGCAAATTGACATGAAGCTGCCGCTGAAACAAGCACGTTTGCCACAGTGCTGTGTGTACAATACCCTTTCTAAGTAGTAGCAAAACTCTGTGGTTTCACAATCAGATTGGCACCATTTGTGCCCCATCTGTATGCTCCTGTTTTATGGCATTCTCTGGCATTATCCAAAGTGAACTGTCCACATTTTAATGTATTTTCATATGCTTTATTTTCCAGAGTTGGGACAAGAAGTAACTTTTGCCTAATCCAAAATTCAGTTGGCAGGTATCCAAACACCCAAGTACTTTCCTCTGGCCACATTTTGTGTGGTAGGAAGACAGAAAGGTATACAAAAAGCAGCCAGGAGGCTGCAGGGATGCTGATGTCTCATAAATTTAGACTTTTTTCTCCTTTATTGCTAACTTTCAGAAGTAATTAGGGTACTCATTTCTAAGCTAATGCCTTCTAATGGTCACTTAATTCTGGACAAACTGCAGAGTAGAATGCTTTTGAAACTAGAATTAATTGTTTAAAAGACATTATTCGGATTAGTCTGGTAAATGTAGAAAGAAAAAAAGACCTTTTACTGAGACATTAAAAATAATGAAGTTTCCTCCAGTCCCAAATCTAATACATTTTGTGGGTTTCTTTTTTTCTTTTTGTTTTCTTTTTTTTTTCTTCCTGGAAGCAATCGGCCAGGGAATGAAGCAATACCAGAGACCTCTCCACCTGTTTATGGGCGTTCAGTGATGTTTCCTACCGTCATATCAGATCAGTCCTACTAAGAAAGAGAAGACATATAGCTAAGAGTGCCACGCTGCAATTATTTTTCTCTTTTATTTCAAAAAACATCCATCTAATCACTGCTGTGCTCAGACTTCTTGAGAAAGCTGTACGAGGTACAAAGGGCAGGAAGTGACAGTCCCCTGAGGCTCACAGTCTATTGAAGGACAAAGGCATATAAATAGCAAGGGGCGCCAAGGCATACTCTATAATAGAAGCACGGCTAAGATTCTATAAGAGTCAATAAAGTGAGGGAATTTTGAATGGAAAAAAAAAACTATGAAGGCTTAAAACCTTTAAGTGCATTTAGGCCCCCAGTAGTTCAGTAAAGAAAGGAAGGGACTATGCCAGGCACAAGGACAGTGAGAGTGAAGCCACAAATGTAGAAAAGTCAGCGTGGTGCACAGGGTGTGGGAATGAGAGAGGGGCAACATCATGGAATACAAGGTTAGACTGTGGCTGTGCCAAAGAAAGTTCCAAATGCTACATAAAGAGTTGGGACATTGGACATTGGTATATAGACAATGGTGAATGGTTTTGAGTAGGAAACTACCATGAAGTGATGAGTTAAAGTTGGTGTGTTGAGTTTCTTTATTTGCCCTGGGAATGATAAGGCAGGTATAATTGAAGCATGATGAGGAAAAGGGAGGAAGAACCACTGGGAGAAAAAGACAGAAAGGCAGAGCTAGGATCACCAGTCACACACATTTCTGCTTTGCCATCTTGGTTGGAGCAAGCCTGTTCATTCTCCTTTATCTCTTTTCTTGTTTCCTCTTTATTGTTAAGTGTTGGCTTTCTCATCTCTTTAACATCATTCTAATATTTAAACATCACTTCAATATTGAGTCACCAGACCTGACTTCCATTGTAAGCTTTCATCCCAAACTTTTGCATGCCTGCTTGCCATGTGAAGAGGGATGTTCTATTGATCCTCAAACTCGACAGACAAATTCAATTAATCTTCCACTAGATCCCTGATTTTCTTCCATCTTCTCATCATTTAACATTTAACATTTATCACCACCTCTATCCTCCAAATCACCCAGGGTACAATTACAAAGTTATTCTAGACTGTGCTTTCTCTCAACTCATCAACATAAAATATGTTGTCTAATCCTACTACAAAACCTCTTTTAATATCTATACATCTATCTGGTTCATTTCATCTCCTCTAGCATAGATCGATTTCAAGTCTACCTGCATTTTTTACCCCCTAGACTCTCAGAATAGTTTCTTACTTGGTTTCCTTGTCTCCAGTCTCTTCCCTCACTAATCTCTCTCTCACTACACAGCCTAAAACACAGATCAGATGGTGTAAGGCTCTTCCTTACAAGCCTCAGATGTCTTCCCATTGTCTACGCAATGAAGGCAACCACCTGAGTGAGTAGCGTCCAAGTCTTGAATGACTGGCCAAAACCTCCAACCAATCTCTTCATGCTTTCTGGATCCCCCATCCCCCAAACACACTGTTCAACTCAATGTCTTGCCTCCACCTTCATCTTTCTTTCCAAGTTTGCCTATTGAAATTCTATGTGTTTTTCAAGCCCTAGTTCAGATATTGCCTCTTCCACAAAACCTTTCTGTCTTCCCCAGTCCCAGACCAATCAATCACTACTTTCTCTTTGCATATACACAATTATCCAATAGTATTATTTCTGTCTGTTATTTACCATTTTCTACATGTTTTCTCTTCTCAATTATAAATTCCTTGAGTGCAGGAGACATGTCACATTCATCAATATATTCCGTGATAACTGGAATAGTGTTTTGCAAGTAATAGGCTCTGAAAGAATAAATGCCAGTTAGGTTTATTTTTAAATTTGCTCCCAAGCATTAAAATTTCTAGGATTGTAGGTTTCCTGATGGAGATTCAAATCCACCTATCAAAAGGGAAAGTGTTTGCTAAGTTATTTCAGCCTTAAATTTCCAGTGGTTAGTCAAATATATATGAAGTCCTAACTATTTATTTCATTAATAGTTTATTTAGTTACTCACTAAAAAATTTACTAAACATTTACTTTGCTCTTAGTACTGTTCTAGATGCTATAGATCAGGTGATGAATAAGACTAGTGTGGTTCAACTTCCTCTAGTTTTCATTCTAATGAGGAAATCGATTTTTTTAGTAATACATTAAAACAAGTTTATATAGAAATACAAGGTGGAGGCTGGGCATGGTGGCTCACGCCTGTAATCCCAGCACTTTGGGAAGCTGAGGCAGGTGGATCACCGAGGTCAGGAGTTTGAGACCAGCCTGGCCAACATGGTGAAAACTCGTCTCTACTAAAAATATAAAAATTTGCTGAGCGTGGTGGTGTGCACCTGTAATCCCAGCTACTTGGGAAGCTGAGGCACAAGAATCACTTGAACTGGGGAGGCAGAGATTGCAGTGACCTGAGATTGCACCATCTCACTCCAGCCTGGGTGACACGAGCCAAACTCCATCTCAAAAAGAAAAGAAAAGAAAAGAAATACAAGGTGGACAATAAAACAGAATAATAAGACAGAGAGTTACTTGGGTGGTCAGGGAAAGGCTCTATAAGGAGATGACATTTCAGCTGATAGGCTAGTCCATCATTCTATAAAGCCAGGTGTTTTGGGGTAATAGGGATATTGCATGATAGAACTAGTGACTCCCTCGTGATGGGCAACATGGATCACATGGTCACCTGCTGTTTGGGATCAAGCATTCAACCTATACCAGATCTCAGGGACATCAGTCTTCTCCTCTTCTTCCTTCTCTTCCTCATCCTCCTTCTTCTTCTTTGTCTCTAAGTGAGTTCCTGGGTCACAAGCAGTGGTGTATGGTAGGCTATGATGACGCTTCACTCTTCAAGATGGAAAGCCTGCCACCAGATTACTACTGTCTACTCACACCCACCCCAGGGATATAATATGATATCAAAATTTCAAGACTGCTCACTGCTGCTGATTAGGCTCCTGAGATGGCAGCATCCAGATGAACTTTACTGACTAAAAGTCCAAGCTGTTGAAGCTATCCTCAGCCTCCATCTTCTCCACCATGCTTCCTTTGGTCAAGAGCCCATGAAGGACCCTGAAATACTTGGACAATGAGGTTTAACTAATAATTACAATGATGCTCTTCTCAACAACCTAATAACTGAGGCATATTTCTGTCGTGGAATCCTTTTGGTGAGCATTCATATCAGGAGCAAATATCTCACTCTGGACCCATTCCAATAAGTCCATCTACATGTTTCCCTTCAAATTTCATTGTCAACAGTCCTCTAATATTTTTCTTTCCACGTCTCCAACCACACCATGAACCACACCATGAACCACTGCACACGCCACACCATGCCACACCATGAACCACTGCACACGCCCTGAAATAGATTCTTATCTCAGGTTCTCTCTTCTTCCTGACAGTGTAGTTATGAGATCTTCTACCCAAAGTTATTTGTACTGGAAAGATGTTCTTTTTCCACTCCCCTTAGGACCACCTGTGATAAATGCAGCTGTAATAACACAGCAGTCCATTTCCAGGGGGACCAGCACACTCATACTAAGCAGAGCCATCTGTAAACCAGGCTTTAAAATTGTTCCTCTGTAGCCATCTTTTCATAGGGACCACCAATGAGGTATTAAGGCAGATTAAACAGGGGGTTGCAGTGAGGCAGGAATAGCCATGCTGGAAATGTGAGCTGTGTGCTTATGGAATTGCCTTGTGCTTTCACAACCTGCTTGGTCTCTGTCTCATAAACCCTATTTTCATATGATGAAGACATGCTGGACATATCAGATTTTATGGCAATGGCAATCCGACAATCCTTATTCATGATGGGCAACATGAATCACATGGTCTCCTACTCTTTGTGATCAGGCATTCAATCTATACCAGATCCCAGCATTCAAACAAAACAAAACAAAACAAAACAAAAACAAACTGTTTCTTAAAAGGAGCATGAGTCCTTTGGGCCATTACTAAGTAAAATAAGAATAAATATTTATTAAACAAGGTAAGATTTCCCTTCAAAATTCTTGTGATTTCCCATTTGATGGCACCAGAATTTCATGTATTCTCATTTTCCATGTGGTATTCCCATTTTCCAAGACACTTAAAGCACCAGAATTCTGCTTGGCCATGAGGACCAAGTAGTAAAATGGCTTGTCCCCCAGATTCCATTGGCAAACCTCCTGCTCTAGTCCCTACTCAAGCCTTTCAGTTCACCTTGTAAGTGGGTTAGAATGGAACACACAAGTATTTTATGTACAGTAGACCCACACTTATTCATGGTTTTGCTTTCTGTGGTTTCAGTTACCCACAGTCAACTATGGTCAGAAAATATTAAAAGAAAAATTCCAGAAATAAATAATTCATGAGTTGTAAATTGTGTGCCATTCTAAGAAGCATGATGACATCTTGGGCTGTCCTCCTCCACCACACCCAGGACACGAATCCTTCCTTCTCCCAGCATCTCCATGCTGTCTACACTACCTACGCATGAATCACTTAAAAGCTGTCTCGGTTATCAGATCAACTGTCGTGGTATCGCAGTGCTGTGTTCAAGTAATCCTTATTTTACTTAATAATGGCCCAAAGCACAAGAGTAGTAATGCTGGAAATTCAGATATGCCAAAGAGAAGCTATAAAGCGCTTCCCTTAAGTGAAAAAATGAAAGTTCTTGACTTGAGGAGGAAAGAAAGAAAATCACACGCTGAGGTTGCTAAGATCTATAGTAAGAATAAGTCTTCTGTCTGTGGAATTGTGAAGAAGGAAATAGAAATTTGTACTAGTTTTGCTGTCACACCTCGAACCTGCAAAAGTTACAGTCACAGTGCATGAAAAGTGCTTAGTTAAGATGGAAAAGGTGTAAAATTTGTGGGTGGAAGACACGAACAGAAAGGCGTTCCACCTGATGGCAGTCTGGTTCAGTACTATCCAGGGCTTCAGACATCCACTGAGGGTCTTGGAATATATTTTTTATGGGCAAGGGGAGACTGCTAAAATACCTCCAAAATCTGGAGAGACCGCCTCTTAGTGGTATGGAACGCAAACGTACGCTGTTTTGTCAGGTGCAGTCCCCATAAAGTTGCTAAGGTAGTTGTGCCCTATATTTTCATGGAAATTATGGTACAGCCTCTGGCTGTACATGTCTTGTTGATGCATCTAGATCTGCTACTTTCACTGCAGCAAAACACTACAAACTTACTGAACCAGCATGATGCTGTGTGGGATAGAGAGAAGATCAATGTCTCTGGCCCATATTGTGGCCCACAGTTAGAGGTAAAGTAATAACTTCTGACAAATCTGTAATCCTTTCCAGGTGAAAGCAAATGAATTCTAGTGTTCTTTGTTTAATGAGACTAAGGAAAAGTATTTTTTTACTTCATACTATATACCAGGTGCCAGGGATGCACTAATTTGCTTTAGTAAGGAAATCACATCTGAAATAGCAACTAAAATGAAAGTCACTATTTGATTAATCAAACAGTAATATATTATGCTCCAAGACCCCTCAACAAGTCACAGTGGAACATGAAACTAGAATGTTATAAAAATCACTATGCCCGTGCATTTTCAAGTCTCTAATTATGCAAGATCGCTTTTGTAATACTATTTTGGTAAAGAGGTAAAGAGAGAGATATCCAGGGACACTCACTTGGTCTTGGTCTTCCCTTCACAGATCTGGGAGCTGGTGTGCATGGATTCTGTCCGTTGTCAATGTTACCTATTTTAACATGATATGTTTAGACTGGGGAAAACACAATGGGATAGGTCTAAGATTCCACTGGGTATAACAAGGCAGACTTGGGTCAAAACTCAATTTACACTCTCACCTGACTTCATGCTTTTTATCATCCTTTGATAGCTTCTTATTTTCCTTCAGCATCTCTAATTGTCAGAGTATGGAGTCTATGAGGGTTTTGGTTGGTGTTCATCTCTCCCTCTTCTCTTTTCTTTTCTTTTTTTTTTTTTGAGACAGTGTCTCATTCTGTTGCCCAGGCTGGAGTGCAGTGGCGCAATCTTGGCTTACTGCAACCTCCGCCTCCTGGGTTCAAGCAATTCTCGTGTCTCAGCCTCCTTAGTAGCTGGGACTATAGGCACATGCCACCACACCTGGCTAATTTTTGTATTTTTAGTAGATACAGAGTTTCACCATGTTGGCCAGGCTGGTCTCAAATTCCTGACCTCAGGTGATGGGCCTGCCTCAGCCTCCCAAAGTGCTGGGATTACAGTCGTGAGCCACCGCACCTGGCCCCCTCTTCTCTTTTCCATGTATACTTTCTCATTATGTTATCTTACCCAATCCATGACTCTCAATGACTCTCAATAACATATATATATATATATATATATCTCACATATACACACATATATATGTGTGTATGTGTATATGCACTTACATGCCTGAACTTCTCCTTGAGCTCATATATTCTCCTGGCTACTAATCATCTCCATTTGGATGTTAATAAGCATGTTAGACTAATAAAACAGAACAGTTCATTTTTGTTCTCCACTCAGCAAACCTGTTCTTTCCCAAGCAAGACTTCCACCATCTACCTAGTTTCTCAGACTAGAAATCTTGATTTTTATCCTTTATTCCACTCCTGTGTTGACATTTAATTCATCCATAAGTTCTATAACAAAAGTAGAACATAAGTTTTACCTACAAAGTGTACCCCAAATTACCCCAAATTTGATTACATTCCACAGTCACCACTCCCATGACACTTGTCTATACCACTATCATCTCTTCTTTGACTAACATAATAAACTCATAAACAGTTTTCAGTTTCCACCAATTTTGGCATTACTCTACCCAGAATCAAAGGTAATTTTTCTAAACATAAATCAAATCATGTCACTCCTGTGCATAAAATTCTCAAATGGCTTTTTACTTCAACCAGAATGAAATCCAAACTCTTTATTGTAGCCTATAAGATTCTCCTGGCTCCTGGCTGATTCTGGTATCAATTATTTCTGTTTTCCACCATCTTCAATATACTGCAATCTACACTGGCCTCATTTTTCTCCCTGAAGACTGTGACGCGTTTGTTTCATCTCAGGATCCTGTTTTCTTTGTTTGGAACTCTCTTCCATGACTGTCTCTTCTTCTTCATAATTCGGGCCACTGGATTCGGGACTCAACAGCTGCCTTTAAGTCACTCTTCACTATCTTCCTTCTTTTGTCCTTTTTAGAGCATCTGTTAGTCCTGAAAATAATTTTTTGTTTGTTTATTACCTCTCTCCCCTACTATAAGCTTCACAAGTACTCCATCTTGCTCAGCAGTATATTTTCTGCATTTAGAACAATGCTTATCAGACAGTAGTTGGTCAATAAATATTCATCAGCTGAATTATTGACCCTCTACAATTCTTCCTTTTGCTTGGTGGACTGCAGTGTTACTTGGAGCACCAGAAATTAGTGTTAGCTCAACCAAAGGTCTAATGACCAATAGAATAGTTGGGTATTTCCATTGCTTCAATGCGTGGTTAGTCTAATTTAAAGTCTTGTGCTTCCTTGAGGAAAGCGAGAAGGATGTTTTATTGTCCCTACTTGTGATTGTATTGCAGGGTCTTCAAGGATTCTGCCTTTTCCCTTCACTTAAAGGTTTCCAGAATGAGCACAGTTCTGGGAATAGGATGAGGAGCTTTTACATCTCTCAATGTGGTTCAATAGGCCTCTCTCCATGAATCCTAAAGTTCTGTTTTTTACTCAACAGAAATAGAATTTCTAATATAAAAGAGGACTTAAAGGAATCTCTCTCTCTTTCCCCTCTCCCACCTCAGTCTTAGGATCCATCCTCAATTAACAACTGTCGCACATCCCAGGCAGGACCTATAGCCTATCATGCTCACCCTCCCCTCTTCACCTCTGACCTTTATCCACTGCTGGTCGGTCTCTTCCACTCTAGAATCCTTCTAGCCACACTGAAATGAGGGATGGTATTTTCACTTCAGGGCTCACAGAAGAGGGACACTGATATGTTTTTCAAAGTTGGTGGTACCATTTCAACAGCGTGTTTCTTAAGTCCTTAATGAATGAAGACCTGCTAAACCCTCACAGAGGAGAAGAAAAGTATAAGACAAATTACAAGAATAAATTTACTCCAGCATTTCTAACTCTGAAGAATTTGAACTCCCCACTTTTTATTTTACCAATATATATCCCTCTCAACTTCATTTAACATAGTCCCCTGTTGAATCTAATTGAAAAAGCAATTAAGTCACCACGAGTGCTTAAATTAGCTCACTACAGAAAGCACAGTCTTACCTCTCACTAAGCTCATACAGTGGTGAGTGCTTACCCAAGCAGAAAGGGAGATTCAGATTCTAGGCAGGTACAAAATGACAAATATAAACTATGCAGTTTTTGGATTTTGTGTGAATTGCAGTGAAAAGCTAATGGTATATTTTAAACAGGGGTGGGGAGAAAATATGTACTATGTGGAATATGGATTATTGAGGGAAAAGGGTAAAAGCAGGAAGCTAGTTGTGGGGGAAATGGCAGCTGTCCAGGTGAGAAAGGATGGTGGCTTGTCTAGGTGAGAAATGATGGTGGCTTGGTCTAAGAAGATAGCCAATGAGGTGGTGGAAAGAGGTAAGACTAGAAATATATTTTGGTCATAGAGCTGCCTGGACCTGTTCTTTGAAGAAAGGCAGGTAATAAAGAGAGAAAGATCAAGAACAATGCCTCGATTTTTGGCATAGTGCCAGTAATCAAGGCAGCAAACACTTGTGCATTATGGGAAGTGAAAACAGCATTCCGACTCTGCCTGGAAGCTTCCAATCACCTCATGTCTCTCAACAGACACATGTACACAACTATCAAAACATGGTCGATTCCAAGTAGTGACTGAGGTCATCATAGATACAACAAAAGAGTTTTCTGTTAGAGTGGGGAAGGGCTTCACAGAAGAGCTGGAACCAGGAGCGGAAAGAGCAGGACTCCAACTAGGAAGGAAGGCGAATACGTATCCAGCCTCAGGGAGGAGGCGACCTATACAGGGCCAGTGCACCCAGCTGTGCACTGCACAACTCCACGGGGTGCCATTCCCATGAGCTGTGTGTGAGTTCAGGCCTGGAAAATGCCAGGCGCAGTGTTGGGATGGTAAATAAACCAGAGTCGTCAAATCAAAAACAGAGTTAAAGAAGTTTGGCGGAGTTAGAAGGATAAATAATTCCAGAATACAATCATTACAGCATTCATTTTTAGGCATATTTGAATGATCCTTACTCCACAGAATCCAACATGCATGGGAAAGAGCAGGCATTCTAAGTTTCCCAACTGCCCTGTTAACTAATTATCAAATATTAGCTCATCCAAGCTCCAGTGGCAGAGGAGCCATAACATTTTTTACGAGAAGCTTTTCTTTCATCCGTTAAGGTGAGACAGATGAATCCTCTAGTTCTCGTTCCAAGAAAGCACTTTAACTGCTGAGACTAGACTTGGTTTCATCAATAAATGAGCTGTTAAAATTGATTTCTCCTCATTGACAGGCACTTCATTCACAAATATACTCTGCCACATGGAGCCCATTTTAGCCCACAATCTGGGTTGTTCCAAACGGAGCTCTTTCATTGCAAGCGTGCCTTTCAGAATGCTTATTGGTGTTGTCACTGTGTAAAATCCTATTTTTCCACATATTCACAGTACCTCCAACTTGAATGTCAGTCAGGATTTCAGGCCTTTTTCATCTTTAGAAACAATACTTTTGTATATAGAAAGCATTTTATTCCTGTCACGCCCCCCCAGTGAACTATTTGGGAAGGATAAATACTACTTAAGGAAAGATGGCTTGTGATTGCCTTTTCTGAGTCTCACAGTAAAATTATTCCACATGGTACATGGGCAAGGGAACTTTTACTGTATCACTGCCATTTTCAGAGAAATTAAAATAACAACAACAACAACAACAAAACTCGACCAGAATACCATTGGTCATATTTTTGGAAATCAGGAAATTGTACAAAAACATTGCTTTAGAAAAATATGTTGTGTGGCAAATTATATCTTCCTTGTTTGACAGACAAGCGATAACAATAAATTAACAAGTTAGCACAAGGCTGGGAGACCTCTAGAGTGGCAGGCGCCTTGTGGACAATGCTTCTATGTCTCCATTTTTTCCTATTTATTTTGTTTCATTCAGAGACTCAAAGAGGCAACATGTAACAACGCACACAGTGGTGAGCACATTTAAAAAGATATCTGGAATCAACACATTGTGAAATAAATATAATTGTGGATAGTGTTCTGAAACTCCCTGACAAGAATGACTTAAATTACTCAGTCAAGACCGTTAAAGCTTTTTCATGAGGGCAGGACCCTGGACTCTGCAAACTCCCTCCTGCCATAGCAAACGGTTCGAGCTGATGGTTCCCCCTGACAGTCAGAGGTGGCCACTCCCTTTGCTCTACTTCCACACGCAGAATGCATTCCCTATTTGTCTGTGGCGAGTTCCATATGTTTCTTGTGGCATCTGCTAGCATTTCCACTTAAAATAAAAAAGATTGTTTTAATTTCCAACCATATCTGTTCCCATTTGAGGATGTAAGCCATTTTGCAATGCTTTGTCCTTGAAGATTGTGATTTGTTTTGGTTCCCTGTGCAATATCTTGTGTTTTTCTTTAATGCCTTTTTTGAAGAAATATTTGAAAACAATCAGGGGAGGAGGAGCAGCTGCAGCTCAAACACTGTGGTAGATGTCAGACAATGCAATGCACTTTTATTCTTCACCTTTTGCTTTTTGTCAAACTTTGCAGTAAGGAAGGAAGGGCAGCTTTTGTTCCTTAGACAATCAGAAGGAAAGAAAAAATTGATTATTCCTTGCATATTATGGGTGGTCAACAATTATGTAAAAATGGGACAAACATTTGGAAGGGCCAAACTATTCTATCAGCGCAGCTGCACAATGACAACCATATGCTCTGGCCTGAGGGGTTAACTATTACATCGAAACTGATTAGAGTAGTTTATCTTCCTGGGAAACAACTCCATTTAGACTGATCAAGACCAGCATTAGGTGAACACCGATGGGTTAAGATTTTGCTTTACTTCCCTCCAACTGCTTTTAGAATAATATCCTGGTTAAAACAATTAACGATTCAATCAGACCTAAATTCACATAGTAACCTTAAGCAAGTGTCTTAATAGCATGAGTTCTAGGTGGCTGTGAGGAATCAGAGAAAGTTAGAAGGCAGGAAACTGTCCATGAAAGGTTTCCATCTCCCTGCTCCACCATGGTAGAGAGACACAGAGTCCTTGGTACATTAGACTAATGGTTCTCAATGGATGCGGGAGATTAACAGTTATCTAGACAGGTTTTTCAGATACCTACCAGGCCCCTGTACTTACTGTTTTCAATGCCAATATGTCTTTTTGTATAATGAAGCTAATATGTGTGTGTGTGTCCAGACCAGTTTTATTTTTTTCTCCATAATTGCAAAGTACATGGGCGGGCCCAAACAAAAAGCAGCTTCTGTTCTCATCGATTGATTAACTGACTCATCCATTCATTCCATGATATACCTTCAGACATTGTTTTAAGTATTGGGATATAGTGGTAAGCAAGATATATAAAGGCATTAAATAAATGATATGTATGTAGGTTTATCTTGAACCTAATCTAGGACATCAAGAAAGATGGCAACAATCTTTAAAATAATCAGTGTCATATGGAAATGGTAAAATGATGATCATGTTTATCGTTAATAATAACACCTTATGCTTGTGTACAATTTAATGTTTATAAGATTTCAATTGTTTCGAACTATGATCATGGGGGAGGCCACCTGCCTACATTATATGCAAGAGCATATAATGACTCCCATGGTTAATTCTTATATGTATATATGTGTGATAGTCCTGTGGAAATTACCAGTCTCATGAAGGCAGGTACTGTGTCTTTCATTTTTTCATCTTTCCTAGGGATGTGCTCCGTTCAAAGCAAGTACTAAAATACTGCGCCTGGATATCATTTGGATATTTGTTCCCTCCAAATCGTATGTTGAAATTTGATCCCTAGTGTTGGAAGTGGGGCCTGGTGGGAGGTGTTTGTGTTATGGGGGTGGGTCACTCATGAATGGCTTGTTGCCATCTCTGCTTTATGAGTTCCCATGAGAACTGATTGTTAAAAAGGGCCTGGCACCTCCTCCTTTTTCTTTTTCTCCTCTCTTGCTGTGTAACACCTGCTCCCCCTTCACCTTCCACCATGGTTAGAAGATCCCTGAGGCCCTCACTAGTAGCAGATGCTGGCACCATGCTTCTTGTACCGCCTGCAGAACTGTGAGCCTAATAAACCTCTTTTCTTTATAAGTTATCCAGCCTGAGATACTCTTTTATAGCAAGCTTATCTAACCCACAGCCCACAGGCCACAGGCAACCCAGAATGGCTTTGAATATGGCCCAACACAAATTAGTAAATTTTCTTAAAACATTATGAGATTTTTTTGTAATTTTTTTTTTTAGCTCATCAGCTATCATTAATTTTAGTGTATTTTATGTATGGCCCAAGATAATTCTTCTTCCAGTGTAGCCCAGGGAAGCCAAAAGATTGAACACCCCTGTTTTATAGCAACACAAAACAGACTAAGACATCCACCATTTATATAGGCCTTAATAGTTTTCAAATACTTTTAACAGATTATCTATTTTTATTTTTATATCTTGTGTGTGGATTTTTAATTTTTTTCCTCTTTTTAATTTTTTTCTTTTCACTTTTTTGTTTATGAATTTTAAAGATGAGAAATGAGAAGTCCAAAGAAGATACATTATTTATTTACTCGGGATCACATAATTAGCTAGGAAAAAGCCCTATCTCTTTTTTATTTTTATTTATCTATTTTTGGTCTAATGTCTATTTTCACTGTTGTACATGTATGTCAGATTTTTCAGGCATATGATATGTCAGATATATATCAAATATCTATTTATATACTGTGAAGAATAAACTCATTTTGGGGAATTAGGCATGAAAACAGAGAAAATGAGTTGGCTTGATGCACATATCAAGCTGCTTCTCATTGGGCAACCAAGATGGTTGACAATTACGGGAGAAGAGGCAGAGATCTGACTGCACAAGAGCTGTAAACACAATGCACTCAGGGCATCCTTAGAATAAGTCATAGGCACATGGAATTTAAATGGTGAGCAAGTTCTACCATCAAAGAATGCATTTCAGGGTGTGGCAGCAAACAGTGCTGTGGAAAATGACAACAGAGCCCAAGTGAAGAAGCTACCCCAGCCTGCAATCCAGCCATGCTCCTTATGCCTTCTCTGGCTTTTCCAAAAATGAAATGTCAATACCACCCCAGGGTTTTCACCTTAATTCATGCTAGAAGCCCTCAAGGCTTGTCATAGAATATGTCAGTATATTTCCAGAACATGCAGTCTGGGTCTGATTATCAAGCAAGAGGTGTAAAAACAGTTTAAGCTTCTACCAACCCAAGAATTCTCAATGGAAGATAGAACAACTGATTATGTTTCTACCTTTTCTAAACAACCCAAAGTTCCAACTAGACTCAGCCTTATTTGTTGGCAAATGCACACATAGGAAATTACTCTGGGATTCGTGTCTTGCTTTTCTACAATTTGACAGCAAGCATCAAACAGCAGCAATGTCAGCCATGGGACATAACTTTTATGCCAATTTCAGCTATGCCCTATAAAGTTTTCTTTTTCTCTCAAATCCATAAGGTCACAAAGACCTTTTCAACTTCAATCACATAGCTTAAATGTACAAATTAAAATTCCATTTCCTACATCCCTTCCATTCATAAGAAGCAATTAAAGTAGAGTATCTAATATACTCTATGATCCTGGCAAGGGCATTACTCTTCATATGCCTCAATGGGCTATGCCAAAATATCTCTTTCATTTATTAAAGCCATTTGTGATTGCCACTGACTTTGAGCTGAATGGCATCCCAAGGCCAAATTTGTTTATTCATCCACTTGTTTTTAAAAATAAAAACCACTAGAGGAGCCATTGATTGATTAACCTGTAGCAGTTCCTTACATTAAGCATCTTTGTCTGTATGTTGAAATAAACTATATAGTAAGCCTCTGTAGAATACACAAAGCTGTGCCAGCAGTCACAGGGACATGATTCTATGGTTTCAGCCTTCTGTTCAGATACCCAGAGTTTAACTGCCTATGGCCATGCAGCCTCAGAAATCATTGGATACTATCAAGCTGGGCTGCCTTGGAAGGAATAGGAACCCACCTGCCCATCCTCCCTGAGCTGCTTGTCTTTGCAGGCTAGGACACAGAGGAGGCATCTATAATGAGATGGAGGCCCAGGGAAGGAGATTTATGGCTTTTACTGTGCTAGAGGCAAGAAAATGTATACTGATTTTCCTATTTTGCAGGTCCTTTCTCTCTCTCTCTCTCTCTCTCTCTCTCACACACACACACACACACACACACACACACACACACATTTGGCAGGCCCTTTCACATATATATATATATAAAATATATGATACATATATATATAATATGATACATATATATATAATATATGATACATATATATATATATAATATATGATATATATTTTTTTAGACAGGGTCTCTCTTCATTGCCTGGGCTGGAGTGCCATGGCATGATCTCGGTTCACTGCAACCTCTACCTCCCAAGTTCAAGTGATTTTTGTGCCTCAGCCTCCAACGTAGCTAGGACTACAGGAGCATGCCACCACTCACGACTAATTTTTGTATTTTTAGTAGAGACAGGGTTTCACCATGTTGGCCAGGCTGGTCTCGAAATCCTGACCTCAGGTGATCCATCCGCCTTGGCCTCCCAAAGTGCTGGGATTACAGATGTGAGCCACCGCGCCTGGCCCCTTTCACATATATGATCATACTTCTATCCCATAACAACTGTGTAAAATATGTATTATTATTATTCCACTTTGCTGATGAAGAAACCAAGTCTCAGAAAGTAACTTGGCCAAAATCATAAAGCTAGTAAGCTGTAAAGTTGAAAAGACTGAAACCCAAGTCTAGCTTACTCCAGTCTCTTTCTACTCTAACCAGTTTCATGTAAATGCAGTAGAATTCCTGAGTCGTAGAAAGCATTTTATACATAGTACAAGAGCAACATCACACTTCTAAGATAGCACCTGCCAGCACAATGCAAAATGTCAATAAAGTGGAGACGTGTATGGTCTTCCAATGTTGTCTTTGATTGTTAGAGAGAAAAAAAATCATGTCATTGTATATTTCCTTAAGCTCCAAATGTCAAGAGATAATAAAAAACACTGTATTTGAGAGATGTGGTCACTCAGAGCCCACTTGATAACTGAAGCAGAAACTGCCCAGCTTCTGAGAATCTTCAAAATGGGTCTAATGATAAATTTTTGAAAGTATTTTTTTCTTAACATATCCTTAAAATATTATTCATATAGGTTGGGTGCAGGGGCTCACACTTGTAATCCTAGCACTTTGGGAAGCCAAGGCAGAAGCATTGCTTAAGGCCAGGAATTCAAGACCTGCCTGGGCAACATATGAGACACTGTCTCTACAAAAAAAAAAAAAAAAAATTGTTTAAAATTAACTGGGCATGGTGACATGTGCCTGTGGTCATAGCTACTTGGAAGGCAGGGACAGGAGAATTGTTTGAGCTTGGGAGTTGCGGTTGCAGTGAGTGAGCTATGATTTTACCACTGTATTCCAGCCTGGGTGATAGAGTGAGAACTTGTCTCTAAAAATAAAAATTAAAAAATATTCATTATATAGGAAATCTACTAGATTTTATGTCTTAAGAAAAGTGATCATATCTAATTTACCTTTAAATTTTCAATGTATCTCGGTGTATAGTGGGTGTTTATTAAGTTGAGAGAAGGAATATTAGCCAAGAGAAACTTACCTTTGGAGAATTGATGTGGTGTCAGCTGGCTTGACTGGTTCAGCCTCTACTGGAGGCCCACCAGCTAGGTAAATTGAGCACAAAATCACCTAGCTCCACTCCACCATGGAAGAGGTTAACATTGTCCCAGAGAGAGACATGTTTTTTAAAATGCACGCTACATACCAAATACTCAGATATCAAAAAAGATATCAAAAAACTGAGCTCATTATACTTGAGGTATCTTCTTGGCTCACAATGATTCCTCCTTCTCAGGGAAATGATCAGGAAATGCCCAGATCTTTTCTTTGGAGAAAGCAGGTGTGTCCCTATAATATACCTTGTCCCCTTGGCTGGAAATAATTCATGCAAGATTGAGCAGTTGGGCAACCAAAGCTGAACTGGGTCGATCAGATTATTCTCTGTGGGAAATCAGAATTTTTCAATAGAGTTTCTCATGGGGAGGGACTCTTGCAGCTGAATAATATTAGTAGCTATGCTCTAGAAAGATTTATGTTGTCTTGTTGCTGAAGTCACTGGAGCTGCCCTTTTTCTTCCCTCAGAAATTTTGTTTGTTCAATTCTTTTTGGATCTTATGATATATCCCACTGTCCTTCCAATAAATTCCAGTTCTTGCTTGAGTTACTCAGAGTGGGTTTCCATTACTTGTAACCAAACAAAACTTAAATGATTCAGAAGTACAGATGGATGGCTCTAGGAATTGATGTAGCAAGAACTAAGCAAGTTGAATTGAGAAAGAAGACAAATGAGCGAAGCTGAGCGTAGGAAAGAAGAAACATTTTTAAAGTACGACAGAGTAGGAAAAGCATCCCAAAGTGGTGGAGTGACCCAAGTAAAATGTAGAAAATTGGGACTCAGTGGGTCCATCAAGAATGAGGAGCAAAGTTCCCCCGCTGGAGAAACATAGGATCCATGCCAACACTCAGAAGTTTCAATGATGGAGGAGGCTGGCCAGATGTTCGGGTTAAATTTAACGGTGTCGTTTCAGAGTTTTGGGGTTTCTTTTTTGGCCTGGGGCTTTATGAAGTAACATTCCATTTCTATAGGTGGAGACCATAGTTACTTTGTGCTGCAGTTTCACATCTCAGAACATGGCTGATTTTGCTGTATGAAAGGGTATTTAATGTAGAAAGTCTTGAGTAGAACTTTAAGTTCAACAGACGTTTAGGAATGAGCGGCCCTGGTGGTTGTCACTGGGCACCTGAACCCCACCTGCAACACAGTATGGCCTGGTGCTCTGACAAGGTCTTCCATGGCATAGCTCCAAATCTCCAGATCCTCTCTGGTGGGTGGGATAAGCCAAGGACTGGGTGGAGCTCTCATGGTCAAACTCAACACCTTCCTCAACAGGAGAAGAAGACTTAAGCCACACACAAACACAATTCTGAGAAATTACTTGATTTTTAGTTTTCTTCTGAAAGATGCAGACCAAGCATTTTGTTTGCCCTGGGTGACAGGTGTATCCAGCCCATCTCGGTGTCAGGACAAGGGTGTGACATCATGGTTACAGGAACCATGACTTCCAAGCCCATCAGGGATCTCATTTCTTCAGATCATCATCCGTCCACTGCTGCAGCTTCTGAGTTCAGCCTTAGTGCCATCAGCTGGGAAGGGAGTAACAGGATTTTGTTAATTGTACTGTTAAACTTAGTGGAAGCAAAGTTAGATATATTTCACATTAGAAAGTCTTAGCTCCAAGACCCAATTTTCACAAACCAAGTTAGTAAATATCACAAGCCCCACAAATTAGAATCCAGCGTAGTTCTTTTGCCACTTCTGATCACATCTTCTATTCAGTAAAGTCTTCCAATGCATCCTTTGAACCCTCCCAGTAAACTTTCTTAACCTAAGGGGCTAGAGGTGAGAAAGTAATTTCAATTGTGGTGGCTGCATTTGACTAGTTGGATTGTATGAAATCAAAAGTTGGGATTTTATGAAATTAAAAGTTGAGACTCATACAAAATATTGCTCACCACATTAAAAACACTTAAATAAAAGGATAATCCATGTTTTTAAGATGATAAACAACCATTTTTTTCCAGTGGGTTTCTAGGAATGTAAGTTTCACCAAAGACTAAAATTTTGTTTTATAAATTTAAGGGCTAAATAAAACATATACCCCAAACTCTAGTCCAGGCTCCATTCTGGCCTGAAAGGACTTAACTAATAGCTTCTTAATTGCATAACTTTATATTTTTTCTTTTTGTTAGAGGCAGAAGTGGAGCCCAGAAGCAGCCCTGGAAAGTCTACTCTCCTAATATTTGCAAAATTTCTGACAGTCTCCCAAGAGGGCATCAGATAAGTTCTATGAAATGTACTGTGGGATACCTATCCTCACCCAAAGCTTATTTTTTTTTAAAGGTTTATCTATTCCTAGTCTTGAGTTTCATGCTGGGTTTTTGCAATGACCGCAGAAATATAGCAATAATCTTTGCCTAAACCTCTGAAGAAAATATTAAGCATCTAAAGCAGAATCATGAATAATAACAGCTCTTACACAACCAGTAGATCTTAAAACACATATTTCTCGTCACCGGCTTTCCAAAACCATTCCCATTTGGAGTTTGTCTTTTGATATTACTGCTTTGAGAGCCAAAATTTCTCTGAGCTCCCCTTGTAAGATTAATTAAAATGGACATATCATCGAAGCACAGATAAGACTAGAATTTCTTTAATATAAAGGTTTGTCATGGCAATATTTTCTATAATGTAACTGTGACACCTTGCTTTATTTCTTTAAATATTAAACAAACAAGGGAAGCAAGCAGACTCTTAGAGAAGAAAAGGAATGGTACCAGCTCCATTTTTTATGGCTAAGGTATTAAGTGACCACTCTGTGGTGGTATAAAAATGGCACTAAATAGAAAAGACAATGGCCAGGCACAGTAGCTCATGCCTGTAATCCCAACACTGTGGGAGGCCAAGGTGGATGGATCGCTTGAGCCCAGGAGTTCAAGACCAGCCTGGGCAAATGGTGAAATCCCATCTCTACTAAAAATACAAAAAATTAGCCAGGCATGGTAGTGCACACCTGCAGTTCCAGCTACTCCAGAGGCTAAGGTGAGAGGATGGCTTGAGCCCAGGAGGCTGCAGTGAGCTGAGTTCACACCACTGCACTCCAACCTGGGTGACAGAGTGAGACCTTGTCTTAAAAAAAAAAAAAAAGGCATGACAAGACTGGCATCAGTAAACCAGTTTCAACAGTAATAATCAACACAGAAAAAAGTACTTTCTGAAGACCATGATTGCCAAATCATTGTGGGCAAGACAAAGTTAACACTTCAAATACCTTACCTGGGGAGCAGGAACTGACATGGGCAAGGTTAATTATGAAATACATGACATATAATAAGTTATTTCTGAAGATGAAGTTGTTTCTTTAGAATAGTTGGAAAAGGCTTAGAGAAGGAAAGAATGAGATATTCAAATTTACATATTATATGGAAAATCAAAGAGAAATAGATCATTCCAGAAAAACGCAAGACCCATTTATCAGAGAGTGAATAAACCATACAGATTCAACTGTTTACTTAACAATTTTGTGTATATATATATATTTTTTCTTTTATTTTTACAGTGGAGCAACCATAGCTCACTGTAGCCTTGACCTTCCAGGCTCAAGCAACCCTCTCACCACAGCCTCCTGAATAGCTGAAACTACAGGTACATGCCACCTCACCTGGCTAATTTTTAAAATTCTTTTGTAGAGACAAGGTCTCACTATGTTGCCCAAGCTGGCCTTGAACTCCTGGGCTCAAATGACCCTCCCGCCTTGGGCTCCTGAAGTGCTGGGATTACAGGCATGAGCCATCACATTCAGCCTTCAAGAATTATATAAATCCCAGCTTCCTTCCAGTAATGAGCTAAGTGTGCAAACATGAGGGCAGTCCTAGGCCTCAGGTAGCTTTCAATCCAATGGCGGGAAACACACGCACACAGAAAA
Source organism: Nomascus leucogenys (assembly GCF_006542625.1). Taxonomy (NCBI): domain Eukaryota; kingdom Metazoa; phylum Chordata; class Mammalia; order Primates; family Hylobatidae; genus Nomascus; species Nomascus leucogenys. The sequence continues at coordinate 48,191,944 of NC_044398.1, read as the reverse complement.
AAACAATACAACAGAAAACAGAGGCACAGCAAGGGCATTAGAGAAGCACAGAGGAGGAGAAGAGTAAGCAGGGTTATTTTAGGCAGAGAGGGCCACACTGAAAAGGTATAGAGGTGTTAGAGAGCACGGTCCAGTCATGAACTCAAAGTAAAATGACATCTTCCTGGTGCACATGGCAGATCGAGAGAAATGAGACAGCACCAGTCACAAAGGCCTTGTACATCATGCTCAGGATATCAGACTTCACCCCATAGGCTATGACGAAACACCAACAGATTTTGGAAAAGAAAGGTCTTGATCATACTTCATGTTATACAGATGGCACTGGCAGCAGAATGAAAGCCTCAGGGTGGCTGGTCATTCTAAAGGCAGGGAAACTAGCTAGGAGACCTGAAGAGTAGTCAAGTCTCCACAAGGGTATTGACACTGGGGTTGGAGAAGAAAGGACAGACTCAAGAGATATTTAATTGGAATAAAAAATGGCCAGACTTTGATGACTTACCTGAGAATACCTGTTGGAGGTTAGGGAAAGGTAGCATTCTAATATGACTGTGAAGTCTGTGGCTTGCATGATATCACTAAACAAAATGTGGGAGTAAAGCATGGTTAACAACCAGTTTGAGGAGAAAGATCATGAGTTAAGGCTTGGAAACGCTAAGATGGGAGTGCCTGAGACGCCCCATTGAGGTCTGGTGGAGTTGGAGCATGTAACTGGAACTCAGGGGGCCCTTCTCAGATGGAGATGGGGATTACAGAAATAGGCTCTGGGGCATTACATAGAGTTGTGGTCATGGTTGAGATCATCCAGGAAATTGAAAGAGAGGATTGCTGAGGACAGGTCTTATCAACATTCATCCTGGAATACAGGATGCATTACATGAGAAACAAACTAAAAAGAAGCATTAGAGAAGTAGAGAGAAAACCAAGAGAGAACAATATCATGAAATCCAAGAGAAGAAAGCTTCTGAAATGACAGGGTGGTAAACAGCCTAAAACCCTTTGGAGAAGCCGGGGTCTAAACGTGTGAGATCTTAGAAAGCACCTGGTCTCACTCCTTCAATGCGTTTATTAGGAAATGAGGACCAAGAGACGTGAAGGCGCCCGCCCACAATGACACTGTCAAGGAGGAGGGAGCTGACCAGCAGGCAGACGCCCTGACGCCCTGCTGCGCAGCTTTGGCTTTATCCAGCTACACTTTTGGTTTGATTGAACCCAGATTTCGCAGAGGGAAGTAGTGGGAGATAAGCCTTAGAAAGGTAGGTCAGGGCCAGGCAGCAAAATTGCTAAACTAGGGGGCTTAAATGTTATTCGGAGGAACGGGGTACTCACTAAAGAGCTTTGAGCAAGAAAGTCATTCTAATCACAGAGATATTTGGGGAAATTTTAGGTGGGAGTTCTCAGGGGTATTGTTAATATTTTGCTCAGATAAGTCACAAATTAAGCAATTATGTGAACCCCTCCCCCCAAATAATTGTGAGTTGTAGTGAATAAAACTCCTTAATTATATTATAAATTAATAACTAATAAATAAGAAAAAAACTCAATTAAAAGTGAAGTCACCTATTGCTTAGGTGCATGAGACTATCTTAAAATGATCTAGAAATAAAATGAAAAGTCCTGTGAGATTTGGAACCACCCTAGGTATCGTGTCCAGCTCTGGGGAGGGCGTGGGGTGGGCTTGAGTACACTGCAGCCTCAGGTATCCACGCTTTCATAACTCTATTAGGACCAATGATTAAGGCCGTATGAGGATGTATTATTTTATGTGATTTCTCCTTCTTCCTCTTTTTCCCCTGTACATATACATTTGTTAAAAAGGTGAATAAAAAGTGATCCCTGTACCTTTGGAAGAATGCCTTGGGAGAGATGCCCATGCCAGGGACCAGCTTTCTCTAACTGAGTTGCCATTCCTATTGCCAAAGGCCTTCCAACCAGAGTGACTCTATCTTGAGCAGGGGCTAGGCAAAATGAGGCTGAGACCTACTGAGGTGCATTCCGAGGAGGTTAGGCATTCTAAGTCACAGGAAGAGACAGAAGGTCGGCACAAGATACAGGTCACAAAGACCTTGCAGTAAAACAGGTTGCAATAAAGAAGTCAGTCAAAATCCACCAAAAACAAGACAGTGATGAAAGTGACTTCTGGTAGTCCTCGTTGCTCATTATATGCTAATTATAATGTATTAGCTGCTAAAAGACACCCCCACCGGCACCATGACAGTTTACAAATGCCATGGCAACGTCAGGAAGTTACTCTATATGGTCTAAAAACTGGAGGACCCCTCAGTTTCCAGGAAATCCCCACCCCTTTCTCAGAAAACTCATGAATGATCCACCCCTTGTTTAGCATATAGTCAAGAAATAACCATAAAAACAGGCAACCAGCAGCCCTCAGGGCTGCTCTGCCAATGGAATAGCCATTCTTTTGTTTCTTTACTTCTCTAATAAACTTGCTTTCACTTCATTCTATAGACTCACCCTGAATTTTTTCTTGCACGAGATCCAAGAACCCTCTCCTGGGGTCTGGATCAGGATCCCTTTCCGGTAACACTATGACCTGGCTGCACGCGGTCCTCCTGAAGCCACAGATTGAGCTATGTCAGGGCCCAAAGACACAGGGGCCCCAGCAACTTCATCCTCTCTCTCTCTTTCCCCTCGGAGCTTCACAAGTTTGAGGTTCTCAAACGCCTAGATAATGGTTTTGCCTCATAGGTGACAGTACACTGGTAGGTAGAAATTGACCTGACTCCACTGAAACCCCAAAGTCCCATGAACCCTGAAGTCTGATTCGGTGGTTCATTGCAAAGACTAACATCAAGCGAGGGAACACAGAAAAATGTCACAAACAGTGCTTGAAATTGATTTGAGGGTCAGAGCAACCTGAACTTCTGACCCTGACTTTTAACCTCCTCGCATCTTGCTCTCCATCTCTGCTGTTACGATGATAGTGCACACTCTGTGCAGAAAAGACAGCTCCACTTTACACGTACCCAGGCAGAATACTACAGTGGGCCTGTTGCTGGGCAACCACAGCTAGAATACTTTGTTTCGGGAGCATTTTGACAATGATTACACTTGCAGGGTTGGGTTGGGTTGGTTGGGTTTTTATTATTATTATTATTATTATTATTATTATTCTTTCTTTCTTTCTTTCCTGTGGTACCTATTCCTGGATGTTGTAAATATTCATCTGAGTTTTGCATAGATGAGGGGAAGACGTTATTTAAATGAGTTTGGGAGGGTAATTTGCTCGGGTGCATCTCTACCCTCTTTTATGTTTTGCAGGCAGCCTGCTGCAGAAGGAGAGAAAGCGCTTTTGTGACCATTATTGACTTAGATGACAATGCTATGCTGGCTTGTTTCAGTTACATAGAACAATGGGAGCAGAAAAAAGACAGTTTAGCGAAGGCATTTAGTAAATTGTTAGTAAATGGGGAAGATACAAAAGCCCCAGCTAAGTCATCAGGCACATTTCCTTGCTAATGTGGCTGCAGTTACTCTCCTGACCCCCTCTAAACCCCACTCAGAGAGGAAAGCTTCCTCTTCCTCTTGTTAAGTGACATCAACACATTGAAATACAGCTCTTGGCTAAACTCCGGAGAGCTGACTTTGAAAGGTAACGGGAAGAAACATTTCCTTTCAAAAGGAATCTGGCAGCCTTTGAGCCTTTGAAACACACCCATTTCAGATGAGTCTGAGTTGGGCAGGAATTGCAAGTACTTCAAAAATCATCGGTGTCAATATTTCCCCCACCCCTGGAATATTAATATGTACACACACCCACGCACTCCCCTGGAGATGTGTTTATTTCACAATTCACAAATGGTGAAGAGACATTTTCTGAAATTTTTTCTTAGGGACTTGGGAAGCCCGCATGAAAATTGTGATTCTTCCAAATGCTTTCCCATATGCCTTAAATGCCCCCATTAAAGTTAATTTTCTCAGTCCACACGTGTTCTCTGTGTCTTGGTGACCACCTCCCAGCCTCCCTTAAGAGAACCTTTTCTTGAGGCTTGCCACGTCCTGTCTTGGTTATGACTTGGTCAGGAGCCTGGGCACCATATGGCAGAACTCAGGGCCCCAGCCAAATACAGCAGTTGTTTACAGGGCACGGTTAGTGAGGGACTCGATCTCTTCACTCTCAGGGAGATGTCTATGGATAGAAAATTTGCCTCTGGGCCATCGACAGTTTGAGCCCCAAAACTGTTGGGCTTTTCAGTCCAGAGTGCATTTACGAAGCTCCCCCATCTAAAGGATCCCCATCCTGGTGATACAGAAGGGCTGGGAAGAGAAGAGCTTGGTCCCTTTAAATGATACCGAAGTGGAAAGGGAAGTGCTGGGTAGAGGAGGGCGTGGTCCCTGGTTAGGGCTCCACCCCCAAGGACCTAGATGAGGACAGGCAGTCCTATCTTCGCGCCCAAATGTTGCATTTTCCAAGACCACCCTGGCCCGCCACACCCCCATCCTGGCCCTATACCCTAGCAGGCAGACACAAGCAGCTAGACGTCATGAGGAACACATCGGCGGAAGAAGACACAAGTGGCTGGACGTCGAGAGGGGCACGTTGGCAGAAGAGCACAGGGACAGATACCGACAGGCCGTCAGGCTGCTGACCAGCACAATGATGCAGTTTGGCCTGAGTGGTCGGAGAAGAAGCAGGCTGTGAAGCGGCCCAGCTCCAAGGAAACAGCCAGCTCCCTTCTGGCTTCCCCATCTGCAGAGAGCCACTTCCGCTCAATAAAACCTTGCACTCATTCTCCAAGCCCAGGTGTGATCCGATTCTTCTGGAATACCAAGGCAAGAACTCGCAATACAGAAAGCCCTCTGTCTTTGCGGCAAGTTAGAGGGTGTAATTGAGCTGGTTAACACAAGCCTATAAATGGAAAACTAAGAGTAAAATTAAAAGAGCACTCTGTATGTAACACACGCCCACTGGGGCTTCAGGAGCTGTAAATATTCACCCCAGAAGCTGTCGTGGGGTCTGAGCCCCACAACCTGCCCACCTTGTATGCTTCCCAAGAGGTTTGAGCAGCTAGGCATGGAAGAAGTGAGCCACTCCCCCTGTTGCACCCCCTGTGAGGGGGACAAGGGGACCTTTCCTGTTTCACTGGCCCTTCCTCCAAGATCCCCTGGTGAATGGTATAAGGCTCTCCGGCACATGAGGCAGCCTGTGGCACAGGATTCAGTAAAACTCTTCCGGGCTCCTGGTTTTACTCAGGAATATGAGTTAGATGTGCAGTTGCATTCTGTGGGGAAGACCACTTAATTATCCAGCTGGAAAACTGGGATAGAACGTTAGAGAGAAGGAGGAGAAAAGACATACTGGAGAGGGAAGTCAGAAGGGAACTTAGTATCTTTCATCTTTTGAGCTGGGACAAGCAACAGGTTTCTCAAAAGTTTCAGTCTGAATACACCCTTCAAGATGGGCTGGAAGGCCCACATCTTCCATATTTCCATCAAACACCCTTCTATTTATCGAGAACCAGTTATGTGCAAGGCACTCTTACGTTGCTGGAAAGGGGTCCGGATCCAGACCCCATGAGAGGGTTCTTGGACCTCACCCAAGAAAGAATTCAAGGCAAGTCCATCGAGTAAACTGAAAGCAAGTTTATTAAGAAAGTAAATGAATAAAGATGGCTACTCCATAGGCAGAGCAGCAGCGTGGGCTGCTCGACTAATTATACTTTTAGTTATTTTTTTATTGTATGCTAAACAAGGGGTGGATTGTGTGTGTATTTTCTGAGAAAGGGGTGGGCAATTCCCGGAAAAGGGTTCCTCCACTTTTCAAACCATGTAGCTTAACTTCTTGTTGTTGCCATGGCATTTGTAAACTGTCACGGTGCTGGTGGGAGTGTCTCTTAGCATGTTACTGTGTTATAATTAGCGTATAATGAGCAGTGAGGATGACCAGAGGTCACTTTCATGGCAATCTCAGTTTTGGTGGGTTTTGGCCGACTTCTTTACCACATTTGTTCTCTTTCTGACCTCTACCTTGTGCCAACTTCCTATCTCACCCTGTGACTTAGAATGCCTAACCTCCTGGGACTGCAGCCCAGTAGGTCTCACCCTTATTACCCAGCCCCCATTCAAGATGGAGTCGCTCTGGTTCGAACACCTCTGACACTAACAGGGCTTGCATAGCTATAAAAAGGATAAAATGGACGGGGCATGCGGTGGCTCACGCCTATAATCCCAGCACTTTGGGAGGCCAAGGCGGGTGGATCACCTGAGGTCAGGAGTTGGAGACCAGCCTGGCCAACATGGTGAAACCCCGTCTCTACTAAAAATATAAAAATTAGCTGGGCGTGGTGGCACACGCCTGTGATCCCAGCTACTTGGGAGGCTGAGGCAGGAGAATCGCTTGAACCTAGGAGGTGAAGGTTGCAGTGAGCCAAGACTGCACCGTTGCTCTCCAGCCTCTCCAACCTGGGCAACAAGAGCGAAACACTGTCTCAAAAAAAAAAAAAAAAAAAAAAAAGGTGGGGGTGGTGTAAAATGCAGGCTCTTTCCTCAAGATTGCATTGTGCAGGGATTCTCTTGGGTTAGAGAGAGAAAGTTGGCCTCGGGTGATTGTACCTGCACTCAACCAAATGCTGCAAACCGTAACACCCCAGCCTCCATGATGAGAAAAGTCACTTCAACTCACAGAGCTCATCTGACTCCACTGAAAATACCCAGCCTCATTGGTGTTTGCTTTCTTTTTTGAAAAATGTCCTATGTCTTTTGATTCAAGGTTTACATCCAGGAACAACCCCTTTCTTTTACTATACCTCTAGGCAAGGAACATATGTCAGAAATGCCATAGCCATATTTAGACTCTGTCTGCTGTTCAGCTTCACTGAGCCCACCGCCAAGTTACCTTTTACATGGCAATTACTCATGAAATCTGAACACTCCTGCAAATTAGTGTTAGGTTGCTTTCATTTCCCAATTAACTGCCCACCTGCTATTATAAGATGCAGGTTAGTCATAGTCAGCCTTTTCCCCCTTCAGCCTTTAGGAAGGGGAAAAAAAAGTACCCAACTTCTTTATGCAGAGAATAATTAAGGTGTGAAATGGTCTACCAAAGGCAACAATGAAACAATGCAACTGTGAGGATATTCAAAGAAGAGCTAGACAAGGAAGAAAAAAATTCCATGATACCAACATTAGACAGACAGGTGGATGGGTTTGGATAGACCATATGGCCCCCTTCTGTCTTGAAATGTACTGTGAGATTATATCTTGCAAAGTCCCATTAAGAACCAAGTTGATTTCTAAACAGTAAATGATGGCAAAGAAAATGCTGATGACACCTCAGCTATGTCCGTTATTCCAATGGCAAGTCTGTATTTCTGGGGAGATGTTTTCAAGACCAAACTAACACACTTGTCACACAGTAAATGAGATGGCAGAGGGCAAGGTGGAAATAGGGGAGAGAAGAGTTTAGTCTCGTTCTCTTTTCTCAAGGGAAATAGACATGTACTTTCCAAACTCATAGCAGAGAAAAATGCTGATTCGCCACTGCAGCCTGTGGAAACAGCCAGGAGGATGTGAATCTAACGTATTGAACTGAACAGCAGACGTGAGATGCACCCGATCATGAAAAACAGTATCATTTCTGCAAAACATTAAAGAATATTTTTCTCCCTCTCAGGAAGACAGAGCATATGATTCCCATTCTCACATTGTGACAGAAACGCTGCATGCAGTATATGTGGAGGATTGCCACTCGAAATTCCAAGACACCAGGCGTGGTGGGGACCTCCGAACATGCTTCTTCAAGCCCAGTTTAATTGACACCCTGGTTGACAAGATAACGCAGTTTTGACAGCAATTCTGCACTAAAAGAGTTTCTCTTTGAATTTTCAAAGAGGAATTTTTGCTTTTAGCTTGAGAGACAAGAAATTCACAGCCTTTCAGGCCCATATTCTGTGACACCACTCCAGCCTGGGAATAACAATAGGATCGTTCTGCCATGACAAAATGGTATTGCTCTGTGCTGGCTCCCCTCTGACCTCCCATAACTACAGAATGGCCAGTCCCCTCAAACCCTCATCTTCCTTTCTGGGACATGTGAGGTTATTTCTGGGGTGTTTGGGCTCTGTAAGTTACTGCGTGGCACCTGCCACTGTCCTTTTCTCTGGCTTTAGATCAAGATGCCATTGGTGGCTGTGGACATGAAAGCTACCAGGCTACAGTGATACCTGCCAGCAGGACTGATCCTTCCACCAATGCCTAAAGGTGCTACTGCAACCACAGTGCTTCTAAGAAGGTCCCAAAGATTGTAGTGGTCAGTGGAAATGCATCTAAAGGAAGGCCCTCACAATGTGCTACTCAGTAATGTAGCAAAGGTACCACAAGGGCACTTTTGCTGGAGCAGTTTCATATCCCAGTGATAAAGGGAGAAAGTGCCCACTGTCCACACCAGTGGCTGAGCTATCATGTAGGGCCATGGCCACAAGTCCTGGCATGTGATATAGGAGTGTTAGGAAAATAGCTCTTTCCTTTGTCACTCAGGTCTTTACTGTAGCTTCTTCCTCAAACTGCTGTTTGAGCCCTTGGGAACTTGGATGAATGAAATTAGAGTGACAGATAGTATGGTGGCCTTGGAAATGTGCCCCCGTGAGCTTCAAGGCATGCTTTACTGAGGCTGAGACCTAGCCTCTGCCTGTCAAGCAAACAGACACCTATTGGGGTCACTTCAGGAACTTTTGGTATGTGATCACCTGCAAGGCCAATTAAGACCTCATGTCACAGCTTTAAGAATTGAACAGAAGCCAGGTGCAGTGGCTCACACCTGCAATCCCAGCACTTTGGGAGGCCAAGGCAGGAGGATCACTTGAGCCCATGAGTTTAAGAAATTTTAAAAAAAGAATTGAACAGAATAGTACTTCCATGTTCCCTTGAGTTTTAGTTTGATATAAGCCTATATTAAACATCCAATGAGAAAGTTAAGTAGGTATTTTTAGATGATCACACCACAAGCAAAAGCAGAATTCGTGAATCTATAAAGTGGGATTATTTCACTTTTTCATCTTGTTGTAGATGAGACTATGGGAGAGAGTAGGGAGGTAACGCTTTCCTCCTGAGCTTGGGAAAATCACTTTCTCTTCAATGGAGAGAAAAGAAAGTAAAATAACACTAAAAATAGAAAAAAACAGGAGGATAATCAGATAGTTTTTTCAATCTTTTGACTACTCTGGCCCTAAAACTAATTTGGACTATGACATGATGCTATAAGACATCATGACAACCTGTTGGCCAGCAAAATTTAGGTCATTCGACCAATCATTTTAGCTATACAAGACCAAACAATTGGTTTGACCCACTTTTTTCCCCTATTAAAATGGCTGATTCATAGATTTGCTTGGTTGATTGGCATATGATAAACACACACTAACAGTAGACTCCAGAAGGAAGTCATCACTAGTCTCAGTTTTAAAATACCCTTTTGCTTTTTTAATGCATTAAATATAATAAAAATAATTTTGTAGGTACTGTTCATGATATGATTTCTATTTATTTAATCATGCATTCCATATGGCTCAAGAAATAGAAATGATGTTTATAACTTTTCAATGAAAATGATATTCTCCTAAGCTTATAAAACTATAATGAGTTAAAATCTGGGTGAAATACAATGCTTTTAAACTATCTTCCATTAAGAAAATGCAAACAGTAGGGACTTTGTTCTACTTTATAGCTTAGAGTTAAACTGAAGCTACACAAGATGATTGTAATCAGTATTTGTTAGAATACCAGCATAAGAAAGTTATCTTTCAGACCCTGAAAACCAAAAAGAGGTGCTTTCAAAAAGAGTTATCTTTCAGACCTTGAAACCCACTTTTCAAAAAATCAAAACCTAAATAAAGTATTACACGGCAGGGTATGTCTCAAGGCTAGGATCTGCCAATTTCAGAGGGAATAAGCACCTCTGCTGAAGTATTGATAGACTCTTCAACATTTCCTTGTGTCACTTTACAAAACAAAAACAATCAACAAATACAATTCCAGAAAGAATGTCAATGTATTGCTTTCTTAGCCTCTTGTGAATTCTAGGCCATTAAAGATATAACTAGAACACTTTGATGCAAAGAAAGCCCAAACTGAGGCAGCTTCTATCCATGTGGCCTGTTACCTCGGAACCTATAATTACTCTGTTTAGCTCTGTGCATTAAATAACAATCACCTGTTATTTGGGGGCATACTGTTTGGTGTATGTATAAAGAAGCACCTGGGTTAAACAATGCCTAGTTTTACAGAGTGGCAGCTCATCCTACACTAGAAAAAGATGACAGATCAGTACTTTGCCATCCTGATGTTGTCCCAGGATGGGAGGAGTCCAGTGATTGTAAAAACAGAAAACTCACACATTTTTATAAACTGCCTCAAGAGATCACAATAATTTAAATTCTCTTGACATGCTAGCTCGTGGTCTAAAATAAGCTCTTAGAAAACAGGGAAAGTTGAGAATAGCACAGCTCTAAAAATAAGAGTATGTCAAGTCCCAAAAGATTGGGAATTTCTAAAATAAATCATTCATTAAAAAGTAATAGCTTGGCTGGGTGCAGTGGCTCATACCTGTAATCCCAGCACTTTGGGAGGCCAAGGTGGGAGGATCACCTGAGGTCAGGAGTTTGAGGTCAGCCTGGCCAACATGACAAAACCCCATATCTACTAAAAATACAAAAATTAACCTGGCACAGTGGCACACACCTGTGATCCCAGCTACACAAGAGGCTGAGGCAGGAGAATCACTTGGACCCAGGAGGTGGAGGTTGCCATGAGCCGAGATTGTATCACTCCAATCCAGCCTGGGCCACAGAGTGAGACACTATCTCAAAAAAATCAAAACAAAATAAAAAAAGTAATAGCTTGATTTGGGAGGCCTATATCAAACAGTGGCTTCTCAAATTTTCCATCATTGACAATTTCCCCTGAGATTTGGGGTACAATGAAGTAGGAAACCTAGTTCTCATGTCTCAGCCTGGTGTCTGATGAAGTACAAAGCTTATGGGGACAGATTTCAGGTAAAGAGATCCCTCTCTGTGCATCCAAAAAGAGCAAAGAAGGTGGACAAGAAAGAAACTGTACAGGAATGCAAGCATTTACGTCCGTCCACGCCCCTTAAAAACATTAAAAGTGCCAACCAGAGTGTTCATTCGTGCTAAAAACTGTGATCAACACTTGAGATGAAAAGCCTTCAAATGTGCATTACATCCATGGGCTGGCACGTATCCATTATTGGTTGAATCTTTCATTTCTCAGCTACTCTCTGATGCCTAAGTGTGAAAAAAGTCAGTATGCCTGAATTGAATTTTTAGATCGCTTTACGTCAATGCACATTTGTTTGTTTTCAAAATCAACACAACAAATGCAACACTAAACACTTTTGGCTGCTCAGTTGTGCAGCCTTGTGCTGTAACAGAATTCGCCCCCTTGTGCTCAGGCAGCTTCGGAATGGAGCCAATGGTACACGTAGAATCATAATTCAATGAAGCAAATAAAATGATGAACTATATCCCTGCCCTCCATTTTCCCTGTAGAAAGAAGTGCCAATGTTTGTACATGCTTCTGTGTGTTTAAATGTGTGTGTGTGTGCACATGTAGACAAGCATTTCCACATAGCTCAGAAACAGATAACAAGACAATCATAAAGAAGGCTGGATACAAAAGCAGTGTACCCATTTTGTCCAGAGTGGCCAGATCAAATTGTAATCCAAAGTTTGTTGTGATTTTGAGGTGAGGTTGCAGTGTGTACTGTGCACAAACTGGAGAAAGCTCTAATCCCTCTGAAAAGCAGCGTGTGGATTGATTGGATTAAATATCAGAAATTTTGTTTCCGATGAGTTCCACAAATCCCATGGATATAGCCTGGAGTGGAAAAAAAAGAAGAAAAAACTAGAAATATGCAAAAGCAAAGAAACCCATAACTTAATACACGTAAAATCCTTCATGACTTCTGAAAAGAATTTCTGCCTAACCAGTGAAACAAGTAGCAGCTGTTCTCACGGAATGAGGGAGAGTTACTCTTCCTCTTTATATCCCTGACCGCGCAACACACCAGGGACTTTCTCTTCATGCTCTGTTGCCCTGAGAAGGATGTCAGCTTGAAAAGCTTCAGCAAATCGATTTAGGGTTTTATAGCCTCCATTCTCGTACTCATTTATTTGTTTGTTCAACTCTGTATTAGTTGTCTCTTTCTTTTTTCATTAATTAATTAAATTTTTTATAGAGACCAGGTCTTGCTGTGTTGCCCAAGCTAGTCTCAAACGCCTGGCCTCAAGCAATCCTCCCACCTCAGCCTCCCAAAGTGCTGGGATTACAGGCATGAGCCACCATGCCCGGCAGTTCTTTCTTTCTATATAGATGCCTCATAAGGGCCATTTGCACTACAAGTATGGGTAAGGGAAAAGACTTAAGAAACTTTATAGCATTTCCTTGAACTCAAGTCAAGGAACGTGACTGCCTATGAACAGTGGAAGATGGAAAAACTGAAAAACTAAAAGCAGAAATGGAAATGTATTCCAATTTCCTCCAGCTTCATTATAGCCAGAAAAATCTGACCCATAAGATTGAAGCCCTAATGTTTGACCATGGACTCCATCAGATTACACAATGGTAGAACTGTGAGTGTATACTTAATGTGTTTCCTATGGGCTGGATGCCAGAAATTCCACTCTTGGCCAGGCACAGTGGCTCACGCCTGTAATCCCAGCACTTTGGGAGGCTGAGGTGGGCAGATCACCTGAGGTCGGGAGTTCGAGACCAGCTGGACCAACACGGAGAAACCCCGTCTCTACTAAAAATACAAAAATTACCCGGGTGTGGTGGCATGCTCCTGTAGTCCCAGCTACTTGGAAGGCTGAAGCAGGAGAATCACTTGAACCCAGGAGGCGGAGGTTGCAGTGAGCCGAGGTCATGCCACTGCACTCCAGCCTGGGACAGAGTGAGACTCCATCTCAAAAAGAAAAAAATAGAAAAAAATTCCACTCTTAGATAATCCAACCAGATAGGCTGCTTCTGACTACACACTGCTTCTGAGGCACTAGACCTTGTTGCACTTGTGTTACCTACACAGCAGGTGGGTTCAGTAGCTTGGTGGGTATCAGCCCAATGACCACAACAAAGGAGGATTTAGCCAGGGGATTTTATTACTTGAAACAAGTAAGGAGAATCCCAGGGATAATTCCCAAAGCAGTGCCTCCCAGAGCTGGGGGCTGGGTCAGGTTTTATAAGCATGGGGTAATGAAGTATGATCTGACTGGATGTTGCAATGAGGTGATGTCAAGTGGCGTGATCTGACTGGATCTTGCTGTGGGGTGACACCAGGGCTCCATCTGATTGGATCCTGGATCCTACCATGCTGTGTCCGCTTCTTAATTCAGTCTCCCGTGCTCTATCTGAGCACTTGGGTTCCCCCTGTGGTTGCACACTTGGTTCATCTGGGCACGCTCAGGTTACAAGACTTGAAGGTCCATGGTAACTGAAAAACAGCTCACAACTTTGTTACATAAAAGTTGAACCATACGGCCGGGCGCGGTAGCTCACTCCTGTAATCCCAGCACTTTGGGAGGCTGAGGCGGGCAGATCACAAGGTCAGGAGATCGAGACCATCCTGGCTAACAAGGTGAAACCCCGTCTCTACTAAAAATACAAAATAAAAAATTAGCCGGGAGTGATGGCGGGCGCCTGTAGTCCCAGCTACTTGAGAAGCTGAGGCAGGAGAATGGCATGAACCCGGGAGGCAGAGCTTGCAGTGAGCTGTGATCACGCCACTGCACTCCAGCCTGGGCGACAGAGAGAGACTCTGTCTCAAAAAAAAAAAAAAAGTTGAACCAGACAAGTCTCATGCAGCTACCCTTATGTCCCAATTTCTCCTGGGTTTAATATTAACCACAGCATTTAAGTTCTATGGGAAAAGACCACACCACACAGGTGTCATGTTAGATCATCTGCACTGGTCTAGTTTATTATTATACTTAACTTCAATTTATATTATAAATTTTTTAGCTGACCAGCTAAGGTTCTCCACGTGGGGAGCAAATGCCTCATTACTCAGAGGTCATTGTGGTCTGAGAAAACCCAATTGCCTTTTTTTCTGAGCTTATTTTCTCTGTGGTCCTCAGTGCTGGACCCTGAAGATACAGATGCTTGTGAGTTACAAGTAACTGAGGAGAGGTCTGGTGTGTGAACAGGACAGAAGAACACCTGCTGTAGATGGGTTCAGGATGTGGAAGGAGGTAAAGTTGTGGCTTGGGTGGTGTGTTAGTTTCTGAAGGCTGCTGTAACAGATTACCATGAACTGGGTGGTTTACATTATGAGAAATTTATTGTATCACAATTCTGGAGTCTCAAAGTTCAAAATCAAAGTGTCAGCAGGACTGATTCCTTCTGGATCCTATGCAGGAGAATCTGTCTCTTCTATCTTCTGGTGGCTATGCAGGAGAATCTGTCCCTTCTATCATCCCTTGGCTCATAGCTGCCTCACTCCAAACACTGTCTCTATAGCCACATGACAACTTCCCTCTGAGCGAGTGTCTTGGTGTCTCTTCTACTTTTCTTACAAGGACACCAGCCATGTTGGATTAAAGGCCACCCTGTGCCAGCACGACCTCATTTTAACTAATTGCATCTGCAAAGAACCAATTTCCCAATAAGGTCACTTACATGGGTATGGGGATTAGGACTCGAACATATCTTTTTGGAGGATGTAATTCTGTCCACAAGAGGTGGCAAGTCAGACTGTCATAAAAGGATCTCTGCATACCAAAATTAGGTACAGGCAGACCTCATTTTATTGCACTTCACCTTATTGCACTTTGCAGGTATTGGATTTTCTACAAATGTAAGGTTTATGGCAATTCCACATCAAGCAAGTCTGTAGGTGCCATTTTTCCAACAGTATATGTTCACTTTGTATCTCTGTGTCACATTTTGGTAATTTTTGCAACTCTTCAAATGCTTTTGTTATTAATATATCTGTTAGGGTAATCTGTGATCAGTGATCTTTGATGTTACTATTGTAATTGCTTGGGGGCAGCACAAATCATGCCCATATAAGACAGAATACTTAATAAATGTCGTGTGTGTTCTGAATGCTCCACTGATTGGCCATTCTCCAGTCTCTCTCCCTCTCCTAGGGTCTTCCTATTCCACGAGACACAAAAATACTGAAATTAGGCCAGTTAATAACCCTGCAATAACCTCTAAGTATTCAGGTAAAAGGAAGAGTTGCATGTCGATCACTTTAAATCAAAAGCTAGAAATGATTAAGCTTAGTGAGGAAGGTACGTCAAAAGCTGTAATAGTATGAAAGCTAGGCCTCTTGATCCAGTTAGCCAAGTTGTGAGTGTCAAGGAAAAGTTATTGAAGGCAATAAAAAGTGCTACTCCAGTGAACAGATAAATGATAAAACAGCCTTACTACCGACATGGAGAAAGTTTGAGTGGTCTAGGTAGAAGATCAAACCAGCCATAGCATTCCCTTAAGCCAGTGCCTAATCCATAGCAAGGCTCTGCCTCGTGTCATTCTGTGAAGGCTGAGACAGATGAGGAAGCTGCAGAAGAAAAGTTGAAAGCTAGCAGAGGTTGGTGCATGAGGTTTAAGAAAAGAAACCATCTCCACAACATGAAAGCGCAAGGTGAAGCAGCAAATCCTGGTGGAGAAGCTGCAGCAAGTTATCCAGAAGATCTAGCTAAGATCATGGATGAAGACAGCTTCACTAAACAACAGAATTTCAGTGTAGATGAAACAGCCTTCTGTGGGAGAAGAAGCCACCTAAGATTTTCATACCTAGAGAGAAGAAGCCACTGCCTAGCGTCAAAGCTTCAAAGGACAGGCTGACTCTCTTAGGGGCTAATGCAGCTGGTGACTTTAAGTTAAAGCCAATGTTTATTGACTGTTCTGAAAATCCTAGAGCCCTTAAGAATTATTCTGAATGTATTCAACCTGAGCTCTATACATGGAACCACAAAGCCTAGGTGACAGCACATCTCTTTACAGCATAGCTTACTGAATATTTTAAGCCCACTGTTGAGACCAGCTGCTTAGAAAAAAAAAAAATTCCTTTGAAAATACTACCATTCATTGACAATGCACCTGGTAGTTACCCAAGAGCTCTGATGGAGATGTACAAGAAGATTAATGTTGTTTTCATGCCTATTAACATCCATTCTGCAGCCCATGGATCAAGAAGACATTTCAACTTTCCAGTCTTACTACTTAAGGAATATATTTTGTAAGGCTATAGCTTAAATTGAAAACCTTCAGGAAACAATTCACCATTCTAGATGCCATTAAGAACATTCGTGATTCATAGGAGGAGGTCAAAATATCCATATTAACAGAAGCTTGGAAGAAGTTGATTCCAACCCTCATGGATGATATTGTAGGGTTCAAGATGTCAGTGGAGGGAGAAACTGCAGATGTAGTGGAAATGGCAAGAGAACTAGAATTAGAAATGGAGCCTGAAGATGTGACTGAATTGCTGCAATCTTATGATAAAACTTGAACAGACGAGGAGTTGCTTCTTATGGATGAGCAAAGAAATTGCTTTCTGAAGATATGGAATCTACTTCTGGTGAAGGTGCTGTGAAAATTGTTGAAATGGCAACAAAGGATTTAGAATATTCCATAAACTTAGTTGATAACACAGTGGCAGGATTTGAGAGGATTAACTTCAATTGTGAAAAGAGTTCTACTGTGGGTAAAATACTATCAAATAGCATTGCATGCTACAGAGAAATCTTTCATGAAAGGAAGAGTCAATCAATGCAACAAATTGCATTGCTGTCTTATTCTAAAAAACTACCACTGCCACCCCAGTCTTCAGCAACCACCACCCTGATCAGTCAGCAGCCATCAGCACTGACACAAAACCCTCTTCCAGCAAAAAGACAACAATTTGTTCATTGAAGGCTCAGATAATCGTTAACATTTTTCAGCAATATTTTTACTTATTTATTTTGTATTATTTATTTATTTTCTTATTTTTTTGAGACAGAGTCCCACTCTGTGGCCCAGGCTGGAGTGCAGTGGTGCAATCTTGGCTCACTGCAACCTCCACCTCCTGGGTTCAAGCAATCCTCATGCCTCAGCCTCTGGAGTAGATGGGATTACGTGCATACTACTACGCCCAGCTAAGTTTTGTATTTTTAGTAGAGATGAGGTTTCACCATGTTGGCCAGGCTGGTCTCAAACTCCTGGCCTCCAACAGTCTGCCTGCCTTGGCCTCCCAAAGTGCTGGGATTATAGGTATGAGCCACCATGCCTGGCTGCAATATTTTAAAATGAAGGTATATACATAGGTTTTTAGACATAATACCATTGCACGCTTAAAAGACAGCAGTGTCATGTGAATATAACTTTTATATGCACTGGAAACAAAGACAATTGTGTTACTAACTTTATTGTGATATCTGTTTTATTGTGGTGGTCTGGAACCAAACCTGCAATATATCAGAAGTATGCCTGTATGATTTTAATATTATTTGGTATTCAACGCAAGGGAGCTGGTAAAAGATGTGTGTGAGACAGAAGGAGAGAAGCAGGGGAACCTAGAGGGAGGCCCTTAGACAGGTATAGCGTGTGTGCTTGGGAACAGTGGCCACAGCTAGGATGCAGAGTCTGATTCAGCCACAGCTCCACTCCTGCTTGCCGCTCTGCAGACAAGAATTCCGTACAGAGCAAACATCAGCGGTGTAGGCCTCATAGCCTGCTCATCTCACTTCCAAGACGTGCAAAGTTTGGACATTCTCAACTCTCCTCTCAGACATACAGTTTCACAGTCTGAGACACGTTGAATTTACAATCAGCTACATTTTTATAATGCACGACCTTAAAAAACACAGAAAAATAACAGAAATATTTTCAACTGGTGAAGCAAGAACTTGACCCAACAAGTAATTCTAGAGTCATAAAAAAATCATGGACAGGAGGAGTCCCCAGAGTTCAGAGGACCCTGCCTTGGGATGTGTGTGACTTCTCCAGGCCATCTGGGACCATAGAAGGGCCTGGGGAGAGAGAGGGCCTATCCCATTGGGGAATCTTGTCATCTGGATCTGAAAGAGCAGTTACACTGGCAGACCTCAGCCTGGAGGAGACCTTGGCTTTTGCAGCAGGAAAGAGGGAATGGTATCCAGCCAGGGCCCTGGGAGAGTGGAGCTTCCACCGAAAATGAATGGACTTGCAGCTGGCGGTGAGGCCGGTGGGCTGGATGCAGAGCTCTAGCAAGGCTGAGGCAGAAGAATTGGGAGAGTGGACATTTTCTTCTCAAGGCCTCCTGTTTCCTCTGCTCTTCTCTGGGGCTGCATTTTATTCAGCATATGCTTCTCCTCAATTTGCTTGGATGGAAACCACCTAAGAAAGACATTTTTAAAAGTCAGGAAATTTCCCAAGGTGGGAAAGCTTCTAGAACCCGGTACTGGCTATCACTGTAGCATTCTGCTGGGGTCCAATTCAAGGGGTAGCGGGTGAGACTAACATCATTATTTGATAGGAAGAACCAAACAGGGCCAAGTGGTGAAATTTAAAACTGGGGCACGCTCTCTTCTTTGCAAGTAATTTCCAGTAGATTCATTCTGCTCTCGCCTGGCCTCTCCCCACCAGCCAGAGATGGGATTCTCTGTTTCTATTTGTCCCTCATCATAAAGCTCATCTATTTTATTTTAAATTGTGTTAAATTTGACTCAGGTAATAGAATTCTGCAGGCCGCTGACTTGTGAGAAAAGTAAGACAGCTGTTTTCATGTGTTAAAAAGAACTTGGATCGACAGTTAATATAATCTACTGTGAGCACTTTTTCCCACTGTGGGTAGATAAGTGTGTTTGGCTGGAGTTGTTGAATCTCTGAGTTTGCAGATATGTATTGATATGCAACAACGCACAGGGAACTAATTGTCCACAGAATAGCTTGACAGCTCAAGTTCAGTGTGGACATTTTCCCTGGGTCAATCACTTTTACAAGGAAAAATGAATCTTAATTTTTCCCCCCTAAGCCAACAGGGACTACCCCTGTGTTCTGTCGAGAAGATGTGGACAGACCCTGTCCGTGAGTGCTCACGTTAACCGAGCAGGGAGCTGAAGTACGTGTTCACCAGTGAGCACCACCATGATCCGGGGCAGCCAGATCAAGAGCTGAGAACTTTCTCCCCGCCAAGGGAGCCAGGGAAGCGGGCGGAATGTCAAGCAGGCCTGTCAGAAGGCTGGCAAGAGGCAGGAAACGCCGGCTGTGCTCTTTGAATTTTCAGAGTGCCCAACGGGAGGGCAAAACCAGAAAAAATAAGCATAAGCTCAAGCTAAGATGAGAAGGATTTCAGCCTGATTCAGTCTGTAATCAAGGACACGACAAACATGGGAACCACATGCCCGTGGAGCAACATTCCTGACAGCATCTATTGAGTGCTTGCTGTGTGCCTTGCTCTAGAGAGCTTTACTTTTCCCTTTTTAAAATGTATAAGTAATCAATAAATTCATAAGCAATCAATAATAACTATTACTTTACTATAATAAAGTAATACGTGAAGTAATATAAAAAGTAAATAAGACTGACTGGGCACAGTGGCTCATGCCTGTAATCACAGCACTTTGGGAGGCTGAGGCGGGTGGATCGCCCAGGAGTTTGAGACCAGCCTGGACAACAGAGTTGAGACTCTAATTCTGTAAAATACAAAAATTAACCAGGTTTGGTGGCCTGCGCCTGTGGTCTCAGCTACTTGGGAGGCTGAGGTGAGAAGATCACTTGAGCCCAGGAATTCAAGGCTGCAGTGAGATATGATGGCACCATTGCACACCAGCCTGGATGTCAGAATGAGACTTTGTCTCAAAAAAAAAAGTAAATTAAAGGTAACAATTAGAATATACAAAAAATAGACAAATACCAGTTATCTTCATTTTAAACATTGCAAATAAAGTTGAAGTATCTCAGACCACACCCTCTCCCACCATACCTAATTTTCCTTTCAAAAAGTGCACAACGCACTAATCAATTTGCCGTGTGTTTTTCCAGACCTTTTTCTTACATGCACACGTGCACACACTTCCCCCACCAGTACATACATCTGGTGGTTAGCATTCTATTTATATGTGATAGATGCTATCACACTATAAATAATATTCTATAATTATTCTTTCATTCCAAAAATATACAACTTGGTGATCTTTCTGTATCAGTGTATATTGATCTACTTTTTGTAAAGTATTCCATAATATGGCTCAAAATAATTCATTCAACTATTCCCTTTTTGTTGATATTTAGGCCGTTTTAAATTTTTCCTATTACAGACAATGCGGAAAGTAGCAACTAATACCTACAGTGCCTTACAGAATCCATTTCTTCCCATGTTTGCCAATACCTGATATTATCACGGGGATCTTTAAGAACAAGGGTGACTGCCTCATCTGTCCTGGGTGATTTGGTCATTTACTTACTGAAAGGCGAAAGAGAAAAAGATCTCTCATTGTCCATAGCAATCCAATGATAATGGGTAAGAGGATTTTACGGAAGGTTTTCCAGAAAGATTACCTGAAATGGACATCTTTTGTTTTTTTTTGGTTTTGTTTTGAGACGGAGTTTCGCTCTCATCACCAGGCTGGGTTTATAGGGTGTGTGCTTGGGAACAGTGGCCGATCTCAGCTCACTGCAACCTCCACTTCCTGGGTTCAAGCGATTCTCCTGCCTCAGACTCCTGTGTAGCTGGGATTACAGGCGCGCCACCATGCCCAGCAAAGTTTTGTATTTCTACTAGAGACAGGGTTTCACCATGTTGGCCAGGCTGGTCTTGAACTCCTGACCTCGGGTGATCCACCTGCCTTGGCCTCCCAGAGTGGGATTACAGGCATGAGCCACCGCGCCCGGCCTGAAATGTACATATTTTTAAAAATTATGTTCTTGCTTTCATTTTGACATGCATATTCACTGGAGGGAGCAGAATTGGCTGCAGGGGTGAGTGGCCTGGTTCAGTTGTAGGTTAATCAAAATTAGTCGGTGCAGGCTTCTTTCCAGGTTATTTTTTCCTAGTACAAATCTGAGTGTGATGAAAAAGCTTTGTTATTTAAGGCCTTTTCCCATGAATTCACAATCGCGGTGTGGGCTGGGCCAAGTGCTAGACGCTGAGGCTAGAGATAAAGGAGACACCAGGGGTCCCTTCAGGGAGTCCACAGCCAGAATCCATTACCTTCCAACATAAACCACAGAGGAACGCACCGTGCATAGTGTCTGCCTTGCTGTGGTGAAACAGTGCCTTCCATTGCAAGCTTTGAGTGCAATTGTAATTATCAAATGCCTGCATTTCTTTTTACCGTGGACGTTATAAATCATTTCACCCCCAAACACATCTTTCTCCCAGTCAGCATCTCTCTGGACCCTGTCCACCCGCATCCCACATCAGATGCCATTTCAGAGCTGCAGTTTGGGGACAGATTGACGGCTGCTGGAGCAGGGACTCCCGCCAGCCCTGAGAACGAGAATAATATAATAATTGAAAACAGAGAGGCTACATTGACTTGTGACCCAGAGGAAACAGATGTATGCACAAAGTGACCAATGACCCTGGGTCACTGCCCTCCTTTAAACTTTAAACTAGCCTCAAGTAAGATAACCATTTTTTTTTCAGCTTTGAAAAATCAAAAGAAAACCAGCTCCCCCTCATTATGCAGATAAATCACAGGCACCAACTTTATAAATGAGCAGATTACCTAAATTGCTACTTGGGTATGCCTCAATTAAATTCACAGGTGGTCAAATCTGGATGTGCTGGAAACAGAGCAATTTATCTATAGATGTTTGCATTTGGCCAAAAATAGAATACGGCATCTTCTCCAGACGCACTTTCCACATTCGTTCTTATTTTCCTAGAGATGAATTGTTTCATCCAGTAGACATTTGTTATCCTTCTCCCAGTCCTCCCCCCCATCCCGTTAAGAAGGACATTTGAGGGGTGAGTAGTTCACTGGGATATTCAGGGGCAGCTGGTGAACTGAATAAGAGAGACACACTTGTCTGCATAAAGTTGACATCTCCAGCCAGCATCTCAATAGCTGCCATTGTTTCCTCTGCCCACTAGGAGCTCATTGTGGATGGATGGGCCTTCCTCCAGGGTCCATAATGAACTCTGGGCAGGTGGAGGTAAAATAAGCCCTGAATGGAACCTATTGCTGCCAAACTCACAGAGCCTTGTATCTGCCAATTGGGACGATACCCATCATAAACTGGAATTGTCCGTTATGGCAGTCTACCCTCGCCAAAGGAGACTGGCTACAAATCAGCAGTTCCTGGCATGGATGACTTTGAAAAACTGACCTAGGATCCAAATGTGGATCGTAAAAATGCTCATAATCTTTAACCTAGGCATTCTCCTACCAGACGTTATCCTAAGAAAGCGAGCTACTTAACTATCTATATAAAAACACATACAAATCTAATGATAAATAAATATGATAAGACTGTCCATTAGGGTTATTTATTTATGCTAAATAAATTCTAAGTGGCATACCAATTGGAATACTGGTAATATTAATTTTTGGACATCCAAAAGATAATAATTCATTCAGTCCTTAAAAATGATATTTTGAGGTATAATTAATATTATAGAAAATGCTTAAGATAAAAAATATTGAATGATAAAAGGTGGTTGTATAATTGTATATTTAATATATTTATGTAATTACTTTGTGTAGATGAATATGTATTCCTACGGCACTCCCCCCAAAATTGGGGTAGTAGAATTGTGAATGCTTCTCTTAAAATATTTTTCTTGGCTGGGCATGGTGGCTCACACCTGTAATCCCAGCAATTTGGGAGGCCGAGGTGGGTAGATCACTTAAGGTCAGGAGTTTGAGACCAGCCTGGCCAACATGGTGAAACCCCGCCTTTACTAAAAATGCAAAAATTAGCCGGGCGTGTTGGTGGGCGCCTGTAGTTCCAGCTACTCAGGAGGCTGAAGCAGGAGAACTGCTTGAACCCGGGAGGCAGAGGTTGCAGTGAACCGAGATCGCACCATTGCACTCCAGCCTGGGCAACAGAGCAAGACTCTGTCTCAAACAAACAAACAAACAAACAAAAAACTTGTATTATGTATTTTGCATTTTCCCAATGAACATATGTGACAGTTAAAAAATAAATGTGGCCGGGTGTGGTGGCTCACGCCTGTAATCCCAGCACCTTTGGGAGGCCGAGGCTGGCAGATCATGGGGTGAGGAGATCAAGACCATCCTGGCTAAAACGGTGAAACCCCGTCTCTACTGAAAATACAAAAAAATTAACCGGGAGTGGTGGCAGGCACATGTAGTCCCAGCTACTCCAGAGGCTGAGGCAGGAGAATGGCATAAACCTGGGGGGGTGGCGGAGCTTGCAGTGAGTGGAGATTGTGCCACTGCACTCCAGCCGGGGTGACGGAACGAGACTCCATCTCAAAAAAAAAAGAAAAATAAATAAATAAATAAATAAATGTGACCAGTTGCAGTGGCTGATGCCTGTAATCCCAGCACTTTGGGAGGCAGAGGCGAGTGGATCACTTGAGGTCAGGAGTTCGAGACCAGCCTGGCCAACATGGTGAAACCTTGTGTCTACTAAAAATACAAAAAATTAGCCAGGAGTGGTGGCACACACCTGTAATCCCAGCTACTTGGGAGACTGAGGCAGGAGAATCACTTGAACCTGGGAGGCAGAGGTTGCAGTGAGCCGAGATTGTGCCACTGCACTCCAGCCTGAGTGACAGACTCTGTCTCAAAAAAATATAAAATAAAATAAAATAAAATAAAATAAAGAGCATTTAAAAATAATTTAGTCTTACAGGTGAAGATTTGCTTTCATCACTCAGCATGCCCTGAAGACATTTACTCAGCTCTTCAATGTATTATTTTAAAAGGTGCAAACCCTGATTGTCTCAAACTAGCCGTAGACTTTGACTCTATCTATAGATAATTCTAGATCTATGGAAGTTAAAATTTCAGTTTACTAATCCCTTAATACTACCTTCAAAACATTTAGCAGTTTCAAATATTCCTCTACCTAGAAAGCCAGCAAATGAAAGCAGCTTGGTTTCCCCAAGTTCAGATATTAAGTATAGCAATCTTGATGGGTAATAGTTTTTAAATGTTTTATTTATGTCCACTTATTTGTATTCCTCACAAAAATACGTGAAAGCCAGCAAGAGGCACATTTCAAAGCATGAAGAGTTGCTTTAATTTAACACAAAATTTGGGGGAATTCCTCTGCAGATTTCTGCAAGCATACGCATGGACTACAGATTATATTTACAGATTATATTAGGTGGTATTCAATTTAATAAATTAATGCATACTTAAAAATTGTCTCTTTCATGTACATTAGTAATTAATTATTTAATGAATATGTAAATTGCAGGCCAACACAGGAAGAAAAATGTAAAAAACAAAAAATGCCTGTAATTTTGGAAGAGAAAGCAAAGTTTTTAAATATATTACCCAAATATTATATGGTTTCTGTTCCTTTTTCTTCTTCTGGTTTTTACCCCTTAAACCTCAGTGTTAAGTTCAGTATGGGGCCTAGGAGACAACATCTTCTGGATTAGGAAGCAAAGCTGGCCTCAACAGAATTAGGAAGAACAAAATTTTCCTTCAGAATCCCTGGTCTATACTATCATTTTCCTATCACTAATGCCTGTGACGCTGCTTCCTTCAGGCTTCTAGTGTCTCCATCACCTCTTTCTCTCAAACCTCATCAAAACACTGTTTTCAAAAATAAAAATAAAAGCAAACAAAGCCATGCAACAAATTCACTTCAAACACAATGGAGGAGAGTAAATTAAGTCAAGAACCAAGAAGCAACCAATGAATAGAAAAGTTTCAAGAGCCATGGGGAAGGGGAAGGATAGAAGGTAGGCAATGGCTCCCCTACAACTGCAATGCATGGGTAATTGCCAGTGGGTCCTTCCTGCCCACTGCACAGGCAAAATCGATTCACTGAGACCCCAGCATTGCAGTAGAGAAAGAGTTTAATTGATGCAAGGCTGGCCCATGCGAGATAATTGAGGTTATCTCTCAAAGCAGTCTTCCTAAAGGCTCAGAGGTCAGGGGTTTTATGGGCGATTTGGTGGGCAGGGGACTAGGAAATGGGTGCTGATTGGTTGTGAATGAAATTATAGGAGTGTGGGGCCACAAGACCAGTTGAGTCATGAGTCATGAGTCTGGGTAGGGTCAGTCTGAGAAATATCTCCAAAAACCAATCTTCAGTTTTTCAATAGCAATGTTATCTATAGGCGCAACTGGGGAAATCACAAACCTTGTGACTCCTGGCTACGGGACTTCTGAGCAGTAAGGGATTATAGAAACTATACTTACATTTATCATGCCCTTCCCATAACCCTATTCTCATGCTCTCTTATTAGACTCACAAAGGTGGTTTTCAGTCCCTAAACAAAGAGGGCATTAATTTTAGGGAGAGACTATTATCATCTTTTCCTTCAAGTTAAACTATAAACTAAACTTCTCTCAAAGTTAGCTTGGCCTATGCCCAGGAATGATCAAGGAGAGCTTGGAGGTCAGAAACAAGATGGTGTCAGCTATGTCAGATTTCTCTTACTACCATAATCTTGCAAAGGTGGTTTCATGTGGGCATAGTCCCAGTGTGACCTGAGGGAGTACCAGTCCCAAGCAGTGAAGTGAAACTGAAGGTGCTTGGGCTTCCACACCAGGCAGCCCTGGTTTAAGTCTCTTGGGACCTTGGAGCAATTAAGCAATTTGAGCTTCTGTTTCCTCATCTGAAAAATGGGAAGACTAAGTAGGATCCTGTCACTAAAGGCCCCAGCCCAGGGTCTGACACATAAGTGCTCAAAATGGCTAGTATCATGACAGACATGACAGTTATGTTCAAATTTGCAATAGCAAAAGGAATAAAGGGGGATTTTCTCTATTCCACTTTCATGATGGAAAGTGAATTCCAAGCCTGAGGTAAGTACTTTGAAAATGAAGAGAAAATGAATACTTTTGTGTCTGCAAATAATCCTTTCTTGCTACAAGAAAGCTGTATCTATTGATAAAATAAAAAGGATGCATATCCTTTACTTTTTAAGGGAATGGCTCAAACACCACCAATACTCAAAACAAAAATGCAAAATTAAAACAACAGGATCACGTTTGCTCAATATCTGACACTGCTATCTAACCTTAGGTTTTTGAGCACTTTGAACCACAACCATTGGTTTTCTTTTACCATTTTTTTAAAATCTCACAGGATGTGGCCTTACTGTCTTCTGAAGACCCACAGCTTTCTTTGTGCATGAATTATGACAACTGTCACATTCTGCCTTGACTTCAGGATAATGTATCTTTGTATTTCTGCTTCTGACCCCTCATGCTGACCACTTTTTTTTTTAATTTTTGTTTTTTGAGATGAGGTCTTGCTCTGTGGCCCAGGCTGGAGTGCAGTGGTGCAATTATGGCTCACTGCAGCCTCAAACTCCAGGGCTCAAGTGATCCTCCTGCCTCAGCCTCTCGAGTAGCTGGGACTCCAGGTGTGTGCCACCATGACTTGCTATTTTTTTTTTATTTGTATCTTATAGAGATGGGGGTATCATTCTGTTACCCAGGCTGGAGTGCAGTGGTGTGATCACGACTCACTGTAGCCTTGACCTCCTGGGCTCAAGTGATCTTCTCACTTCAGCCTCCCAAGTAGCTGGGACTACAGGTCCACACCACCATGCCTTTTGGCTATTTTTTTTTTTTTAACTTTTATAGAAACAAAGTCTTGCTGTGTTACCCAGGCTGGTCTTCAACTCCTGGGCTCAAGTGATCCCCACCTGGCCTCAGCCATCTTTCTGAGTGACATCCTCATCCACATCACCCCACCAGACTCGGATTACCTTTGTCCTTGGTCTATGACTTTAACCAGGTTTTGGTCCTAAAATCTTCCATACCTGGGAGGGGCTTGGTGCTCACTGAGAAGGGAAGAGAAGACAAAAGAAGTGTGAAGAGTGGATATCTGAGATGTAACATTTTTCCCAGTTATAAGTTATAAACCTAAAAATAAAACACATTTAAGCGTTCTGATTGTTAGAGCTGTAAAAGATGACTTTGTTACGGATTGCCCTGAATTTCATTTACACCAGGTGATACCAGAACCTTCTGTTTCATTCCATTCCTTCCTTTACTCAGAACCTTTATGTAAAGGAAAAATCAAACTGTTTTTTCTCTCTGCTTTCACACTCAACATAGAACACTTCTGCAACGAGATATGTGTGTGTGGTTTTTGTTTTTGTTTTTCAAATACACCAAGCAATTCTCCAGCAGACACCAACTGGGTGTCCTATAATTCAATTCAATTCTGTCACTGGGTCTGACAATAGCTCCAGGTAGTGACTTGAGGGCTCAGCCCCACAAGGCTGCCCTCACTTCAGACACCAATGGCGAATCACAGGTTGCAGCTTGTGCTTTTGATTAACTGGCTATAAACCGGGGTCTCATGACTCCATCCCTTTGGACTGGATAATTTGCTAGCGAGACGGAGCAGGGACCCCTCTTAGGGGCCTGCCAGAAGTCTTGAGTCTATAAGGGAATTTCCAAGCACCTAGGGCCAGTGGCTAACACCTGTAATCTCAGCAATTTGGGAGGCCAAGGCGGGTGGATCACTTGAACCCAGGAGTTTACAATCAGCCTGGCCAACATGGCGAAACCTCATCTCTATGAAAAATACAAAAATTAACCAGGCATGATGGCATGTGCTTGTAGTCCCAGCTACCAGCTACTCAGGAGGCTGAAGGGGGAGGATCGCTTGAGCCCAGGAGTTGGAGGCTGCAGTGAGCTATGATTGCACCACTGCACTTTAGCCTGGGCAACAGAAAAAGACCCTGTGTCAAAAAAAAAAAAAAAAAAATGTAAATAAGCAGCCTGATCAGCAAGAATATAGTAGCAATAGTCTCCCAAGCAAGCCAGAGTCATAAGGTGTTTGGGCTCCCTATAGAAATGGAAGGGTAACATCTTGACATACGTACTTGCATTGCTTTTTGGAAGCAACTCACATGACATCACATGGTTGTCAGCTAAAGGGAAACTGAGGACTGACCTCTGACTGCCATTTTTTCTCAAATTTCTTCCTGAGGGGCCTGGAAGGAGTCACATCCACAGACCAGACTAACGCTTAACCTCCATGTGTTGGTTTAAGATTTGACCTGCAACTTGTTTCCTGAAATGTACCCCAGCCTTTAAAAAACCCTTGCCTGGCTGGATGCAGTGGCTCACACCTGTAATCCCAACAATTTGGGAGGCCAAAGTGGGTAGATCACCTGAAGTCAGGAGTTCGAGACCAGCCTGACCAACATGGTGAAACCCTGTCTCTACTAAAAATACAAAAAATTAGCCGGGAGTGGTGGTGCACGCCTGTAATCCCAGCTATTTGGGAGGCTGAGACAGGAGAACTGCTTGAACCCAAGAGGCGACGGTTACAGTGAGCTGAGATCACACCATTGCACTCCAGCTTGGGCAACAAGAACAAAACTCTATCTCAAAAAACAAACAAACAAATAAATAAATAATAAAAACCCTCGCCTGTAAGTTATTGGGGAATTTGGGTCTTAAGCATTATCTGCCCATTCTCCTTGCATGGTGCCCTCCAATAAATGTTGTTTTCTCCAGCTGCAAACCTGGTTCTCAGTGTCTGACTTTACGCATCAGGCGAACAGACTCTAGTTCAGTTCAGTAACACAATGATGGCTCACAGAACTCAAGGGGGCAGTTCCCTTACATTTACTGCTCTCTTATAAAGGGGAGCGATGAACATCCAGATGGAGAGATGGAGAAGGCAAGGTATGGGGGTTATGGAGCCTCCATGCCCTCTCCCACATACCACCCTCCTATTACCAGAAAGGGGTCCCTATCCAAACCCCAAGAGAGGGTTCTTGGATCTCATGCAAGAAAGAATTCAGGGCAAGTCCACAGAATAAAGTGAATGCAAGTTTATTAAGAAAGTAAAGGAATAAAAGAATGGTTAGTTACTCCATAGGTAGAGCAGTGGCATGGACTGCACAGCTGATTATACTTATAGTTATTTCTTGATTATATGCCAAGCAAAGGGTGGATTATTCATGAGTTTTCCGGGAAAGGGCTAGGTAATTCCCATAACTGAGGGTTCCTCCCCTTTTTAGACCATATAGGGTAACCTCTAGACATTGCCATGGGATTTGTAAACTGTCATGGAGCTGATGGGAGTGTTTTAGCATGCTAATGCATTGTAATTAGCATATACTGAACAGTGAGAGCTACCAGAGGTTATTGTTGTTGCCATCTTGATTTTTGTGGGTTCTGGCCGGCTTCTTTACCACATGCTTTTTTATCAGCAAGGTCTTTGGGACCTGTATCTTTTGCCGACCACCTATCTATCTTATCCTGTGACTTAGAATGCCCTAACCTCCTGGGAATGCAGCCCAGTAGGTCTCAGCCTTATTTCACCCAGCCCCTATTCAAGATGGAATTGCTCTGGCTCAAAAGCCTTTGACACTCCCAGCATCTCCACATGTTCAACCACCCAGAAGCTCATCAAATCTTGTTGGAGAGTTTTTATAGAAGTAGGCCTCCAAGCCCCACCAGTCTTCCAGAGGTTAGTGTGTGGGTCAGAAAATTCCATCCTTCTAATGGCTTGGTGTTTCCTCAGCCCCAACGTGAGGCTATTTAGGGACCCCACCCTAAGTCACCTCATTAACATAAACTTAGACGTGATCAAAAGGGGTTCATTATGAATAACAAAAGACATTCCTATCACTCAGGAAATTGCCAGGGTTTTAGGAACTCAGTATCAGGAACCAGGGACAAAGGCCAAATATATTTCATATTAAACCACTTTGGAAGCAAAGGAGAGATGTGTCCCTCCTGAAAGGAGGCCACCTTCCACTTATCTTTTATACAAGCTGAGAGGGTCTCAGCTCAAACAGTGCTTCCCAGAGCCCAGGACTCCTGAGCTCATGTCCTACAAGCAGTTTTCTCTGGGGTTAATACAGCATTAATAGTCATTCAGGACATTTACAAAAGGCTGGAGGCCTTTGTGTAAAACACTTAGTCATTTTTATTGTCTCTCTTTAAAGAAATATTTGCACAACAATTTTTATTTTATTAATAGGTATATTTTTCTTGCAGCAAGAAAGGATTATTTGCACACACTAAAGTATTTACTTTTCCCATAACCTTGAAAGTATTGGCCTCGGGTTTGGAATTCACTTTCCCTATCAGGAAAGTGGGATAGAGAAAATTCCTCAAACGTGACCAGTGAAGATTAACAGGCCAATTTGTGAGCTTGCTTTTTTAGCACCGCCAGTCACGTTAACATTTTTGGCTTGCCAGAGCAAAAAGGGCACATTCTGACCTTTGTCGGACCCTCTCTCATTACCATGCTTCCCTTCGAAAGGAGCCAGGGAAGCCCACAGATGTGGAGAACCAGAGAAGAAGCAGAAAAGATTGCAGCTGATCCTGAGTTGATGCAAAAATTAGTAATAATAAGGCAATCAAAAAGCATCAAAAGTCAAGGATGTTACTGTTAAATTAGACATTTATTTATTTATTTATTTATTTTTTATTTTGAGACAGAGTCTTGGTCTGTAGCCCAGGCTGGAGTGTAGTGGCGCAACCTTGGCTCTCTGCAACCTCCTCCTCTCAGGTTCAAGTGATTCTCCTGTCTCAGCCTCCCGAGTAGCTGGTATTACAGGCACCCCCCACCACACCCAGCTAATTTTTGTATTTTTAGTGGAGACGAGGTTTCACCATGTTGGCCAGGCTGGTCTCGAACTCCTGACCTCAAGTGATTCACACCTCGCACTCCCAAAGTGCTAGGATTACAGGCGTGAGCCACTACACTCGGCCTAAATAAGACTTTTAAATATGCTATGGATATCAGAGGAGTTTTGGTGCAATTGTCTCCTTACATTTGTCAGGGAAATCATTAATCATTGGATGTTAAGTTTATACAGATTGTTGAATAAATGAGCGGCACACGAAGACTGCATGATGATAATCCAAAAGGAAAAAAGAGAGAGATGAGAGAAAGGAGAGAGGAGAGAAGGGGAAATTTCCTCTTTGCAGGCCACTCAAAACATGAAGCCAGCCTCTGTGGTTACTTCCAGTTTCATTACTGGGAGCCTTGCCTACCTAAATGGCAAGTCATTTTAAGAGCTTAAATAAATCTTGCCAGGCACAAAGATAGAAACATACTATGGGTATGCAGCAGCTTTTAATAGAAGTAAACTCGGGGCAGATATGAACATTGCATAACTTCAGGCTTATGGTATCCACTTGATTGTCATTTGCCTAGCTGTCAGGGTCCCCTTGTCATCACTGGGTACCTGTGTGCACAGTCCGGCTGCAGAATCACATTCAGGGCAAAGGACAGTCCTGCCTTAATGGGGCTTCATGCGTATGACTTTACCATTTTCAATGGCAGGTAAAATCATTTTCCTCCTGCCTCCTAACAGCCATACCAGTCCAGTTTTAGAGGCACCGAACTTCACTTTCTCTTGCTGTTAGCATAACGGTAGGATAAGGAAAAGCCAGCCACCAGAGACAACCAACCAGATCAAGTAACCCAGAGAGATAGAAATCTGTCAGAGAAGAATATTCCTTGGAACATGCTGTTTTTACATATCTTTTGCTCACTGGCCATCTTACATAGTTAAAATTGTCAGTCATGTAAAACTTCAATACCAAAACCTGACTCAGCCATCCTGGACCTGCTTTGCCTTTTAATCCTATTGCTCAGATGTTCCCACGTCACTTAGTCAGTTATCCACCAAATATCTGATTGAACATCTATGCACTCAGGTCAAAATACTGTATAAGAAAAACCTACAGGACGCTAGGTACAGTGGCTCACGCCTATAATTCCAGCACTTTTGGAGGCAGAGGCAGGCAGGCTGATCACTTGAGCCCAGGAGTTCAAGACTAGCCTGGGCAACATGGCTAGACCTCATCTCTACTAAAAATACAAAAAATTAGCTGGGCCTGGTGGCATGTGCCTGTGGTCCCAGGTACTCAGGAGGCTGTGATGGGAGGATTGCCTAAGCCCAGAAAGTCAAGGCTGCAGTGAGCTGAGATTGCACCACTGCACTCCAGCCTGGGCAATAGAGAGACATCCATTCTATTATAATAATAATAATAATAGAAATGAATGAGGTGTGGTCTCCTCCATCAAAGCCCATGTCCTTACCAAGCTTAATGTCTTTACACAAGAACGCTTAAATCACTTCTCCCTCCAGTCAAAGACAACCTGTATTATTTTCTTAGGCAGTTTGAGACTCTTAGAGTCATCTCAGTCAACCTGAGTATGACCAACTTTCTTGAGGAACAAGTCCTTTTCTTACCCACCTACCACCCCTTCCCGATCTCCAGGCCGTGTTCCAGCCATTACTCATTGCTTCAGTGGTGATGGCCTCCTCATGTGTCTCAGTCAATCATTCATTGTGTAAACATTCCAGCAGCATCACATCACCCTTCTGAAGAACTCACTGAAGCTCACCGCTGCCCCTAAAGTCAAATCTAGATTCGTCTGTGGGCAAATCAGCTTAGGGCCACATCAAGGAACTAACATAAAATCAATATATGTGGCATAACTTAAATAATTTAGCCAGTGAAGTTCCTAGCCAGGTCTGAATGTGTTAAGTAAGAATCACGTAAGAACTGGCCTCACCTGCAGTATTTGGGGCTGCATTAATTTTTGTGAGTGGCAGCCCACCTTTGTGCATATAAATTGGGTAATTACACGAGTAAATTGGAATTTTTGCACTGAGAATCAGCACCCTGTAAATAACAGAAGGACAGAGAAAGCAGGCCAGTTGAAACTTTGGCCCTTCATATTTGAAAGCAGCACTTTCTCGACAGCTTGAAGACTGAGGCTTGAAGAGACCTAACAGGAAAGAAGGGGGGGAAGAGCACCTAACCATTCTGTTTGTACATCATTTTCTATTTAAAGATAATAACGTGGTGTAGAAAAGTTGAAACACGAAAATTATATATTTGGTCGTCTCATCTCAACTTCCAGCAGAGTAACGATTGTCACAAAATTACCATACTTGTGTTGGACATAATTTGTTAGAAGTTGACGGCCTGAAAGCTCACATCTACCCTGAAACCCGAGAAGAACTTGTCCCAGAGTGAATCATGTCCTCTGTGTTTCTGGAAAGGGCATCGATGGTAAACGGGCTTTGTTGAGGATTAACTTTGTCAATCAGTTATAATTTGTAAAATTCTGGCCGCTGATTTGTAGAAATATCTGATGTGTGTTGATCTGGAGCAACTCACTTAACCTCCGGAGGCCTCATTTCAGCCACGAGGGAATTGACTAAGTGGGTAATGAAACTAACATTTTGGGATTGTCTACAATGTGCAAGGCAATTGACTTATGTTATCTCATTCAATCTTAACCGTACTGTGAGCTAGATATTATTGTCCCTATTTTACAGATGAGAAAGCTAAGAGAGGCTTAATAACCTATCAAACTCCCTTAGCTGATGATTGGCATAACTAGGACTTAGAACCAGTAGGACTAGGTAGGTGATTCTTCTTTGTGTTTTTTTTGTTTTGTTTTTGTTTTGTTTTGTTTTGTTTTGTTTTTTGAGATGGAGTCTCACTCTGTTGCCCAGGCTGGAGTGCAGTGGCATGATCTCGGCTCACTGCAACCTTTGCCTCCTGGGTTCAAGCAATTCTGCCTCAGCCTCCCCAGTAGCTGGGATTATAAGCGCGCACCACCACACCTGGCTAATTTTTGTATTTTTAGTAGAGACATGGTTTCGCCATGTTGGCCAGGCTGGTCTTGAACTCCTGACCTCAAGTGATCCACCCACCTCGGCCTCACAGAGTGCTGGGATTACAGGCATGAGCCACTGCGCCCAGCCAGATAGGTGATTCCTAACTAGAGATGGAGGAGATGGAAGGAAGCTTGTTATCTCTTCAAACTACTCTCCCAGGTTGGATGCTTGCGGAGGGGCAGGACAGCACAGTCACTGTTGCTGTTAGAAACATGCCACATTCCTTAATGATATTAACACACAGCCCAAGACTGGAAACCCTGGTCTAGCCTCAAAACTCTGGCACTACTTCACACTGTCTCCCAGCAATTTTTATTGTCTCTTCCAACAAGAAACCATTTCAAAATAATCAGTGGCCACAAAGCTTCGGTCAACCCAGGACCTTTGGATTTGGTGTAGGCAACATTTGATCTCTAACGCTGTTTTCAAGACCAACATAATATTTGAAGTTGCCATAGAGATGTCACAGGACTTGAGAGATAGTAGAAACGGCCTCCTCCAACAAGTCTCTCCTATTGATCTTGAAACTGGGCCTCTCCACGCTATTCTCTCTTTTACTTGAAGGTATCATGGACATTTGTTAAAACGTGACTTAAATCTGGGAGCTTAACATACTCTACCATTAGTGTTTTTCAAGACGATTTCTGTACTTACGCTGTTTTATACACACACACACACACACACACACACACACACACACACACACACAGTCTAAGCAACTAGATTCAGTTTATCAGATTATTCCTAGCAGAGTGTAGAGGGGCAGGCTGGAAAGCAAGTCAGTTTTGATGGGAAAATGAAGTCAGAACAAATGCAGAGCCCTTGCGCTTCCTGAGGGGTCCTCAGAATGAGAGGAGGGGAGCCTGGAGCCAGGGGTCCTGCGAGGAGAGGGCAAACCTGCCCACTTCTAAGTGGGCTCTGAGGAAGCTCTGCCCCAATGCTCTGACGGAGGGATTTGGTGTTTGGAATCCAGTGTCTACATACTAGGTTGCTGCAAAAGTAATTGAGGTTTTTACCATTGAAAATTATGGCGGCTGGACACAGTGGCTCAGCCTGTAATCCTAACACTTTGGGAGGCCGAGGCGGGCAGATCATCTGAGGTTAGGAGCTTCAGACCAGAC
Source organism: Nomascus leucogenys (assembly GCF_006542625.1). Taxonomy (NCBI): domain Eukaryota; kingdom Metazoa; phylum Chordata; class Mammalia; order Primates; family Hylobatidae; genus Nomascus; species Nomascus leucogenys. Next base: position 48,157,087 of record NC_044398.1, on the reverse strand, counting down.
TGGCCAACGTGGTGAAACCCTGTCTCTACTACAAATACAAAAATTAGCTGGGTATGGTGGCATGTGCCTATAATCCCACAGGAGATGGAGATTGTAGTGAGCCAAGATCGCGCCATTGCACTCCAGCCTGGGCGACAGATTGAGACTCGGTCTCAAAAAAAAAAAAAAAAAAGGCAAAAACCGCAATTACTTTTGCACCAACCTATAGCTGGTTCTTTCCCCAGAAAGAAAGAAATGTGATCGCTGCAGCGCCTGTGTGGGGCTGTGACTTCTGCTGGCTTATAATCCAGCCGCTGAAGAACGTTTACTTGGAGGCTCTCAAAAGGAGCCACCCACGTGTGATTGCGGCTGAGTGTGTTTATGCAAATATCAAAGTTTGACTTAACCACGGTTTATCAGTGAAATCCTCGTAAATAATATTGAAGAGCAAAATTTGGCTCAGACAAGGGACCCTTGACCAACTATTTGTTGGAATTGCCAGTGCTATATATTAAACAAACGAGCAGCTGTTTGTAGCCTTTGAAGTTCTGTTTTATTTCAATAGCAACAGTTACGTTGTGTACAACACACACTCCCAAGGAAAATAAAGAGAGCCACAGACCAGAGAGGGACTTCAGAGCTCCAGAAAATTACCAAAAGAGATATCATAAATACAAATTGATAGCCAAGAGAGACACTAATAAAAATTATAGCGATGACAGTGATAGCAGAAAACTGGGCCACAAATGTTCTATGCTGTGCACTCATTCGCTTTTTGAATCTTCCCAGCACCAGTGGGAGACAGGCACTAATATCATCGTCATCTTATTTATTTATTTATTTATTGAGACCGAGTCTTGCTCTATTGCCCAGGCTGAAGTGCAGTGGCGTGATCTCGGCTCACTGCAGCCTCCACCTCCCGGGTTCAAGAGATGCTCCTGCCTCAGCCTCCTAAGTAGCTGGGATTACAGGTGCTTGCCACTGCGTCCAGCAATTTTTGTATTTTTAGTAGAGACGGGGTTTCGTCATGTTGGCCAAGCTGGTCTTGAACTGCTGACCTCAGGTGATCCGCCTGCCTCAGCCTCCCAAAGTGCTGGGATTACAGGCATGAGCCACCATGCCCAGCCCATCCTCATCTTATGAATGAAGAAACTCAGGTGCAGAAAGACTAACTGGGTTGCCTGTGGTTGCACATGGAGGCAGAGTTGGAGCAGAGTCAAACCCAGGCAGCTAGCTCCAAGCCCTTCCTGTCTTAGCATCAGAACAAGTATCACCCACCTGGGTGCCATCATCTCTCTTAGGTACCTCACAGCCCTACTATTCCACAGGAGAACATCTATTCTACAGAGGTATTAATGAGAAGACAATGCCAACACTCCCACATCTGTGTGATTACATGCCCACTCGTCAATAAAAGGTGTTGAAAATTTCTGGAAGATTGCCCACTTGTTTGGTATTTTACAGCAAAGGCCTCTTAAATGCTGGGCTTATACATGATGGAAGCTCTATTTTTTCCTAAACAGCCTAAATAAATAAGAAAAAGCGACAAAAAATATAAAGACAAAAACTAATGAATAGTTTTAAGACCCTTCTCTGGGAACTAAATTTCAATAGACACAAGATTTCTGTTACCTCTGGCATAGTTTTGCAATAGTCAACAAGAGATCACCTTCTCCCTAGAAACTAAATGAGGAATGAAAATACCAGTTGTTTCAGGAGATTTAGTAAGCTTCTAGTTTCCTATAAAAATGAACTTACCATCACCTTAGAGAAGTAATATTTTGATTCCTTAACGTCTATGAGAGGTTTTTGGAGTTGGATCACTTACGTAGCCTCTCAATATGGATCTCAAAACACATTCATATGGAATAATTATAGGATATGAGTGTGGGAAGATGAAAGGAAGCTATTTGAAGACACAGGCCTAAATGGTATCTGAAAATGAATTTTAAATAATAAAAATACTATCTCCCTTTATAATCATGTGGTACTGTTTTCTAAAGAGGTGTTGTGATAATGACCTTGTCTTTGGATCTATCCATCTATCTATCTATCTATCTATCTATCTATCTATCTATCTATATCTATCTATCATCTATCTCTATCTATCTCTCTCTGTCTATATATATCTATCTATATATCTATATCTACGTAAGTATTATCTCTATGTATATATTTATATCTATCTATGTATATATTTATATCTATATATTTATATCTATCTATATCTATATCTATCCATCTATATATCTATGTCTATCTATATCTATGTATATCTCTATATCTATGTATATATCTATATCTATGTATTATCGCTCTATCTATATTAAAGCTTATGCTAAAAATGACCATAGCATTTAGTAACTGTTCTACCACTAAATCAAACCCAGTTTTGACAATATCCATTACTAGCACAGTGGCGTTTCCATAAACCATTAATGCTGCCCCAGGCTCTGGGGCCTAAAAGGCATCATTTGTTCTCCGAAATGTTGGTCCTTTGCCATTTTGTGTCTCTTCAGACTCCACATTCACAGGTCCGTCTGGCTACGCTCTTTTCCATTTCCTTCCCATGGCTCTACATGGCTGTGTCTTGTCCTATGGCAAAGTTTTTGTATTTCACTCCCCACTGACTTTTAAGGTAGCACATGAAATGAGATCCTGGGGCTCTATGTGTGACTCTTAACTCTTATAGCTCTATAAGCTTTTAAACAATCTGAGGCAGGGGGAGTGTGTGTGTGTGTGTGTGCGTGCGCACATGTGCGTTTGTGTGTGAAAACTGATTCAAGCATCACCTAGAGACCTTGTATTCCCTAGGCCCCCAGCAGCCTCAGGATATGTTTCCTATTAAGGATTAATTTTCCTCTAAGAAGTGATCTTTCTGGCCCTTGAAAGAGGTTCTATTCCCATTTAATGCCTGTTAGAAGCTCCCTGAGATTGGATTGAGCAGGTGGTCTCCGAATACATGTTTCAATGCACATTATTCACAGGAAATAAGATCAGGGTTGAGAAAATCCACTTTTTGAGAGAGGTGAGAAGGAGTCCAGTTGTCATTCTTGTTTGATCTTGGACAATTCACTTAACCTATGTCTCCAGTTTCCAAAGATAATACAGGGAAACAGCTCCTTCTCCCTTCCTACCTCATTAGAGCATCCTGTGGGCAATTATGTGATGCTTTTAGAGTCCTCTCTATAGGGCACTTGCCTTGGAAATATAAGAATTATTGGTATTCTCATGACTTGACACTCACCAGTGGCCCCGTTTGAGATGGGCATTCGCTGGCTGACACGCAAATAATAACGCGTGCAATTTGTTGCAGCTGCACCAAGTCACAGCCTGTTGATAAATAGAAATCCGGAAGTCACATACAAGCTGGCCTAAGCAAGGCATGGATCTCACCCCCTATTTTTAGTGAATAGAGCTCTGCTGAGATGTGTCACTGAGTGCGGATCTCTTACAAACTTTCTCACCCGTGGCGCAGTCTCGATCGCATGAAGCACGCATGCAGAGGTAGAAGGTCACATGGAGCCACGTTAAGTTATAAAAGAGAGAGAGAGCGTCGGTGTGCTGGATCCGACTGCCATACAAATCCAAAAGCCATTGTCTCCCTCTGGGCAGTAATCTATCCAACTGTTTCCCTGGCGTTCCCACCAGGAGGCCTCAGCAGCTGCTCGAAGTTAACACAATGGAGACGGAGCTCCCCCTTCTTTCTGCTAAGCACCCCACATCCCTCCCTACCCTACACACTCAGTTTGAGGCAATTATTGGCAATTTCACTTTCTTCAGCAAATTGTCTCAATTTGGTTGTTTCATCCTTCCTGCCACAGCCAAGCTCCTGCCTATTGACTCTGATGTGTCTTTCACAGAATCTCATTTTCATCCCTGTCACCAGAGTCCAAATGCCAACATACTGATTATTCTTGCTGTGACAAATACAGTGTCTCTTCAGCAGTCTCTTCAGGTCTCAGTCTCCTGAGAAAACAGCTCCCTCCCTCTCCCAGCCTTTTCATAACATTGCATGCTAAGATCACCACCATCCCCCTTTTCAATTCCTTCACAAGCTCATCCTGGACATTTTTCATATCAGTTCTGGAAGGGCATCTCCTCCCCAGTTCTGCTTCACCTGTTTCCTGCCTGTCTGTGTGTCTCTGGAAGCTCCAGGTCACCAGGACAAATTCTTCTGCCCCTGTAGGCTATTGCCAAGCTTAATTTTAGCACCTGGCAAATTACAATAGGTCCTTCTCATCGGATCGAAGCATTCATCCCTGCATGCTAGCCAGACTTGGGGGACATAGCAAACAACTTTGAAAATTTCTTATGAGTCAGCTAAGGAGCATTCAGGCATGCGAAATCACAGGACACATCCACACATTCAGATTTAATGACTTTCAGGCAGGATCATTTAACCTGAAAGTGATGCTCATTCTCTGGCTGCCACACTGGGCCAGGCGGAAGAACAGGCTTCTGTAGAAACGTATTCAGGCAGAGTCAAGTATCTGGGAAGGATATCCACGTGGTGACGTGGGAGAGCTGTAAAATCTCCTTGGGCATTGTCCTATTTAGGACATCCTAATGCACACACACTGGGGAAAGTTGGCCTTTGTTGTATTAGTCAATTTGATGTCAGTTTGATAAAGAAGCTGAAGACCAGCATCTCCGAAGCCCAGAAGTCAGTCCTGATGCCTATGATTACAGGAATTTCATTCTCAAGCTTTTAGATTGAAAAACGGACGATTGAATTTCTCCATAAATACTAGAACACTTGCTTCTTTTTCATTCATTTATTTATTTTTTTCTTTTAGAAACAGTCTTACTTTGTCATGCAGGATGGAGTGCAGTGGTGCCATCATAGTTCACTGCATCTTGGAACTCCTGGGCTCGAGCGATTTTCCCACCTCAGTCTCTCAAGTAGATGAGACTGCAGATGCACACCACCACGCCCAGCTAATTTTTTATTTTTTGAATTTTCCCCTCTGGTCTTTGATTCAGGATTTAAAATTTTTTGTAGAGACTGGGTCTCTCTATGTTGCCCCAGCTGGTCTTGTATTCCTGGCCTCAAGTGATCTTCGCACCTTGGCCTCCCAAAGCTCTGGTAATAGAGGCATGAGCTACCATGGCCAGCTGCTCCTTTCTGTTTTAAATATGCCCACTAACTGGGCGCGATGGCTCACGCCTGTAATCCCAGCATTTTGAGAGGCTGAGGCTAGTGGATTGCTTGAGCTTAGGATTTTGAGGCCAGCCTGGGCATACACAGTGAAACCGCTTCTCAAAAAAAAAAAAAAAAAAATTACCGAGGCATGGTGGTGCACGCCTGTGGTCCCAGCTACTCGGGAGGCTGAGGTGGGAGCTCAGAAGGCAGAGGTTGCAGTGAGCTGTGATTGCACCACTGCACTACAGCCTGGATAACAAAGCAAGACTCTGCCTCAAAAAGTAAAAAAATTAAATACGCCCACTAAACCCTTTAGCAAAGAAATGATTCCTGATTTATATCATCATTTTATTGGCCTACTTTACCATAAAAAGTGGTTGAGAAGAGCTCCCTTTGCCTCTTCCCAGTGGCCTTGGGGACAGTGGTGCAGACACACAGTCAGTTCCAGTTTGCTTAGAGCATCTGCGCTATCCCAAGAATTTCAGTGTTAGCGATGTGGACAAGAGGGCTGACATTTCCCAACTGAAGTCTGGAAGGAGATCAGTTCTGTGAAATAGACAGGCTGATCTTGAAATAAAGTTCACTGGAGTATGATGAACAACTACTTTCAGAGGCCAACTGTTATCAGGTAACAGAGGTAATGGCAAGGCCCACTATGGACCATTAAAACGTCAGAGAAGTTGGTTTTAGCTCTTTTTTTCCACCTTCCCTTGCTTCATCTGAAAATGTGAGAAAACAGATGATTTTCTCCTTATCTTTCCACCTTACCCTTTACATATTTTATTTATTAACTCCCTGTATATTAATTTTGTTTTTTGAGACACAGTTTCACTCTGTCGCCCAAGCTGGAGTGCAATGGCATGTTCTCAGCTCACTGCAAACTCCACCTCCCGGTTCAAGTGATTCTCATGCCTCAGCCTCCCAAGTAGCTGGGATTACAGGAAGGTGCTGCCATGCCCAGGTAATTTTTGTATTTTTAGTAGAGATGGGGTTTCATCATGTTGGCCAGGCCGGTCCCAAACTCCTGACCCCAAGTGATCCACCCGCCTCAGCCTCCCACGCGCTGGAATTACACATGTGAGCCACTGCACCCAGCCATACCTTCCTGTGTATTAATTTTATGGCAGAAATATAATGCTCCAAATTAATGAAAACTTGATTAAAGTAATATCAATGATGAAATACACAAGACCACAAAGTCCAAAAAGGCAAGGACCTCTGAGTTCCCAGCACTTTGACCCATGCTTGGTACACAGTAGGGCCTCACAAGATATTTGTTTAACAAAGAAATTGAAGAAATGTACTTCACAAGCTTGGGTTACGAATTAAATGAGGTAACTGTTTCCGGCACAGAGTAAGTATTCAATACTTTCTCCTTCCTTTCTATCCACAAAACAGCTGGAGAAATCACCCTCTATTCCAGGCTTCCAATAAGTGTTCACAGGTGGCAGGTCAAAAATGCTCCCAATTCATTACTCCGCCAGTCCACCAAAAACACCCAGGTCAGCAAGCCAGGCCCAAAATGTTCAGGAGTGGAGTCAGAACTCAGGTTACAAAATCAAATATTGTTCCACATTGCCTTCGCTCAAGAACCCCACCCCCAACCCCCGCGAATGGTCTTAGTGATAACCTCCCTATAGAAAGGATATCTTCAAAAGAAGTCTCCCTCCTGAATAGCAGGTGGCCAAAGCTAACCCCAGCTCAGTGCCCCTGACCTTGGCTGTCCTTGGTGGCCTTCACTGCCTCATGTTTCAGAGAAGAGTCTGAAGCAGAAGTCCAGTTCTGGTTCATGATGTCAGCAACAAAAGCCAAGCAAAAGAGAGATATTGGATCATTCCAGATTTCACTGTGCTTTTTATTTTAAGTGTAAAACAGCATCTTCATTTGAGTCTAACTTTTCCCAAAGACATGGCAACAAACTTCAGACCTCTGGAGTTCTTTCCATCCCTATAGATCTTTGAATAACTTTTTTATTTCTTCTTATTATTATTATTATTTTGAGACAGAGTCTGTCTCTGTCGCCCAGGCTGGAGTGCAGTGGCGCAATCTCGGCTCACTGCAACCTCTGCCTCCCGGATTCAAGAGATTCTTCTGCCTCAGCCTTCTGAGTAGCTGGGACTACAGGAACCTGCCACCATGCCCAGCTAAACTTTGTACTTTTGGTAGGCATGGTTTCACCATTTTGGCCAGGCTGGTCTTGAACTCCTGACCTCAAGTGATCTGCCAGCCTCAGTCTCCCACAGTGCTGGGATTACAGGCGTGAGCCACTGCGCCCAGTGAACAACTCTTTTAAATGCTCACATATTGATCTAAAAGAAAAACGATACATATGTGGAAGGGTCTACTTTATTCTTCCAGTGAGAAGCTGTCTCATTTGGTAGGACACAAAGTGTTATCTAACATAGACTCTGACCGAAGGAAACCATGGTTGAATAAACTTTCCATATCAAACTTAGAACAATTCCTACCAATCACTCATCATTTTCCTCAAATAAAGTGGCGAAACCACATGTGAGTTTTATTTAAGTAAATATTTGGCAGCTCATTAAAAAGTAAAAACAGAAGATCCGAATTTTCTAATGTAGCTTTGGACCAGTATTTGGGCTAAAGAATTTAAGAGAAGGAAACTATTGTGAAACTATTATGTAATGATATTTTTTCAGTTAAAGTTTCATTGACAGATTATATGTATAATTGATACTTACACATTTTTTAATTTTTATTTTTTTTATTTTTTGAGATAGAGTCTTGCTCTGTTGCCAGGCTAGAGTGCAGTGGTACAATCTCTGCTCCCTGCAACCTCTGCCTCCTGGGTTCAAGTGATTCTTATGTCTCAGCCTCCCAAGTAGCTGGGATTAGAGGCATGTGCCACCATGCCTGGCAGATTTTTTTGCATTTTTAGCAGAGACAGGGTTTTGCCATGTTGGCCAGGCTGGTCTCAAACTCCTGGCCTCAAGTGATCTGCCAACTCTGCCTCCCAAAGTGCTGGGATTACAGGTGTGAGCCACTGCACTTGGCCATACTTACACATTTATATATGTAAATAATGTATATACATATATATGTGCACATTATTTGTAATCAAAACTTTATCAAGTTCAAATATTATTGTAAACTACTTTTTTGGGGGGGGAGTGTTTTTGTTTTGAGACAGAGTCTGGCTGTGTTGCCCAGACTGGAGTGCATGGCATGATCTTGACTCACTGCAACCTCTGCCTCCTGGATTCAAGTGCTTTAGCCTCCCAAAGTGCTGAGATTACAGGCGTGAGCCACCCCACCCAGCCTATAAACTATTTGTAATGTTCCTCTGTAAGAGCCTGTTCTGACACCAGTTGCTGTTATTGCAATTTAATTCTGGCACTAACTACTTGGAGTTAAGTGCAGATCCACTTGTTAAAGGGCATGGTACACAGACTGCCCTTACTTCAGATGCCAGCCACAAGCAGTGTCCCCAGGTCACCCAAACTTTTGTCTACTGGCAACAAATCCAGGGAGTTCCCATGACCCCTCAGCCTTAATAATTCACTGGAACAACTCACAGAATTCAGGAAAGTGCTACTTTTATGGTCAGTTTTATTGCAAAAAAGTACAAATCAGAATGAGCCACATGAAGAGACACATCAGACAAGGCCTAAAAGGGTCTTGAATGCAGAGCTTCCATGTTCTTTCCCTGTATTAGCCTATTCTCATGCTGCTAATAAGAGATACCTGAGACTGGGTAATTTATAAAGGAAAGAAGTTTAATGGACTCACAGTTCCACATGGCTGAGGAGGCCTCACAATCATGGTGGAAGGCAAAGGAGGAGCAACGCCATGTCTTACATGGTGGCAGGCAAGAGAGCTTGTGCAGGGGAACTCCCATCTATAAAACCATCAGATCTTGTGAGACTTATTCACTATCATGAGAACAGCATGGGAAAGACCCGCCCCATGATTCAATTACCTCCCACCAGATCCCTCCCACATCACATAGGAATTATAGGAGCTACAATTCAAGATGAGATTTGGGTGGAGACACAGTCAAACCATATCACTCCCTATGGAATTAGAGCATGTGACTCTCTTGGCACATCCATCTATTCACTGACCAGGAAGCTCTACTGAATTTTGCCAGTGGTGTCCAGAGTTTTTATTGGTGTTTCATTGACAGGCATGATTGATAACTCAATCTCCAGCCTACCTTCATCCCCGGAGGTCAGGCTATCTCAAAGCCCCAACCCTCTGATCACAAGATTGGTCTTTCTGGTAACCAACCCAGTTCCTGGGCCATCTCATTAGCATAAACTCAGGCATTCGAATAACAACAATACTCCATATCACTTGGTAAATTCCAAGGGTTTTAGAAGCTCCATACCAGAAACCTAGACAAAGACCAGAAAAATTCTTTATTATGCAATAGAGCCAATGGCACAAAACCAAGTGCAGTCAGGTAAAGCAATTCTACACATGGCCTGCCTATCTTGGTCCAGGTCCATAGATTATCTTATGGTCTGGTTTAAAACAAGAGTCAATTTTAGAGTTAAAAGGATGAAATGGCCTACTTATCTTCCAAGCTGTCCTTCATCATCGTTGATTCCCTCAGCTATATCTTCAAAATGTGTATTATCTAATTAAGATCCCTGAAAAACTGCATGCAAGGAGAAACCTGGCAGCTATCACCTTAACCAAGTAATTCGAGTTAACATCATCAATAATGGAACAAGGGACATCACCTGCTCCATTGCACAATGCACTGAGAAAGATACAGCATTACTTCTACGGTTTTACCACTAAAAATTCACGATTTGAACCTCCCCACAAGGAAACATCAGATAAACATACATCCAGGGATATTTTACAAAGCAACTGGCCTGTACGCTTCAAAAATGGCAAAGTCACAAAAAACAAGTACAGACTAAGGAAGGGGTCTGGATGAAAAAAACTAGAGACAGGTATACTAAATGAATCTCATCACCCTAGGTTGGATCTGGGCTAGGAAAAAAAAAGTCCTATAAAGGATATTACTGGGCCAATTGATGCAATTTGTATATGGACTGTGGATCAAATGATATTATTATGCCAATGTTTTGTTTCCTGGGTTTTTAAATTTTATTTTCTATGCCACAAGTCATCAAGCAAGTTTTCTGGTTTTGATCATTGTTTTGTATACAGAGATGTACAAATGTAAGAGAATTGCCTTTTTAAAAGAAAAAACACCCTTATGTATTTAGGGTCACCATAATGTGACTGACTGTATGTCACTCTCAAATAATACCCCTTAGAAGAGATAGAAGGGGAATAGTGGTAAACGATAAAGCAAATTGGGTTAAAATGTAAGCAATAAGTAATGTTTTCGGAAAAGTGTATACAAAAGTTATTTGAACCATATTTACAACTTTTCATTACGTTTAAAATTACATTAAATAGGCCAGGCATGGTGACTCAATGCCTGTAATCCCAGCACTTTGGAAGGCTGAAGCAGGAGGATCACTTGAGGTCAGGAGTTTTTAAGACCAGCCTGGGCAACATAGTGAGACTATGTTGAACAAAGTTAAAATTAAAATATTAGCTAGGTATGGTGGTGCATACCTGTAGTCCCAGCTACTCAGGAGGCTGAGACAGGAGGATTGCATGAGCCCTGGAGGTCGAGGCTTCAGTGAGCCAAGATCATGCCACTGTGCTGCAGCCTGGGTGACAAAGGGAGACCCCATCTCAAAAAAGCTTATATCAAATAAAAATCTAAAAACAAAGTCATACATGCAGAGAAAATGTGTAATGTTGCAAAGAAAATCCATAACTGGTCTAGAAGAAACACAGACTGAGGTGCTGGGATTTTGGTCATCTGCTCCTTGTTCTAACTTTGGATGTCTTGATAAAAGTGCTCTCATATATTATTTTCGTTCTTAAGAATCTCTGTCTTCCCCATTCTCAATGAATGGAGGAACTTTTTCTTTTTTTGTGCTTAGCATGTACAGAATCCTCTGCTTTGCATACAGAAAACAGCATTGAACAAAGCACATTTCCTACTCCATGAGCTTATAGCTTTGTCAGGCAGATAGGCCCTCTTCTCATATTTAACTTTTTACATGTGATAAAAATGGAAAACCTAAAAGTGACACAAGGTGTTATGAAAGCACATACGTCTGAGGGCCTGCTGAGTTTTGAAATGAGAGGAATTGGGAAGGGGAGAAGAAGGTAGAAAGCCATCCAAAAGAGTTATTGGTGGAGGGTGTCCAGGATCTTGGCATTTTGAACAAAGAATTGGATAAGCACAAAGCAAAGAAAGAACGAAGCCACAAAAGCAGAGGTTTATTGAACACGAAAGTACACTCCACATGTTGGAAGGAAGCCGACCACAGAGGCTCAAGAGCCCAGTTCCAGTATTTTCTGGGGTTTAAATACCCTCTAGAGGTTTCCCATTGGCCACTTGGTGTACACCCTATGCAGAGGTAGTAGTGGCCCACAGTCAATCTGATTGGTTGGGGGAAGCAACCAATCAGAGGCTGAAGTAAAGTTACAAATGTTACATAGTATGCAATCTGATTGGCTATGGAAAGCAACCAATCAGCGGTACTTCCAATTTTCTATCTGCCTTGGAGAAAAAGGTTGGGGGTTTGCAAAGGTCTCTGGTCTTTTTTTTACTTAGGTGTGGAAAGTTGGGGTTTTCCTTTTGATTTAGTTCTAGGAAGTCAATCGGCCTTCGGTTCCCTGCCTCTAGGCCCTATTCTCTTGCCTCAAAGGCATCTGTTCTTCCCTATCCCATAGGCAAGGGGTGCCTGAGACAGCCTTGACACACCTTATCACTGCCCTTTACTACAAAGGAGTGTTCCACATCATTTTCCTCAATCTTTATTTCAGAATCAGGTGCTGGCAACCTGAAGTTGGAGAGAAGTTTCACTGTCTCCTGTGCCTTGGCAAGGGTAAATTCATGCCTAATGATTCACTCAATATTCAGTAGGCAGGAACTAGAATTTAACTTGGGCCTCTGATATACCTGGGCAACCCAATCCAGGTTTTGGTTTCACCAGGATCATAAGCGAAGATGAGTAAATCCTGGTGTAGGTAAGAATGAAATGTTGTCAACAGTCTTTTGACGGAATTGACAGAAGGCAAATACTTGACTGGTTTTGCTGCAGAAATTTTCACACACTAAAACTGGAATACCACCACCTGCTCTCTTTCCTGTATCACAAAACAGAGACACTGGAAATAAACTGAGACATTAGAGATGGTCAGAGTAATTCTTGATGTATAAGTTAATGCTACCAAAATCTGATCCACAGAAAAATGTTGCACTAATTATACCAAGTTTAGATAGAAGACTCCAAATGGATTCCTTCTAATTTATAGCTCACAAATCCTAATCCTCACCCTTCCTTTCTTTTAGAAACTATAGAGAAGCAATTAATGTCTGTTATACATCATCCATTTCTAAAAACTTGAGAGCCCATATATTTTTCAATAGTAGGTGTGACTATTGGAAAGCATGGCTCCTGTATATGATTTTTCTACACCCATTGAACTAGCATTGACCATCTGAAATTGATTACTTCAAAAACATGAAAGAGGTAACACCTCTGTTTTGTCAACATGGATGAAATGAGGTTCCTTCTTGCTTTTGGTAACAAGACACAAAAGGAACCGTTATAGCCTCACTATATATACTGTAGAAGGGTTTATGTCTGGAAATCATTGTTCTCTCCCTTGGGCAAGAACATTTGGCATTATTAACAAAAATGCTGTGACCAACCATTTCTTGGCCAGAATTCCTTATAATGCTATTGATCTGGTCCAAAGGACTTGGAAAAAGAAATCAGTTTGGTTTAATTATATATATATGTGTGTGTGTGTATATACGTATATATACACAAATGTTTTATATAGATGTATACACACAGAAAGAGAGAAGGAAGATTTTTATAATTTAACTCATGCATTTTGGGCCTTACATGCGCGTTATTATATATTGTGCTATCATATGCTTTGAATAATTAAAAACAAAAATTTCTCATCATAAATATTTGAAAAGGTCCCATTTAGTTCAGGGCACTTGTAAATTGTATGCTTATAACTACCAAAGAAAGACCTCTAAAGTTAATATTAGCAGTATAACTGTGTTTATTTGTAGTTAAGATGACCAGGAAAATTGAAGGGAGATATTAATCGCGTTGCTTTCAAGGCAAGGCAAATTCAGTTATGGCATGATCAGACATTCATGAGATTAAGCCAGCTAGCTGTTAAGCCTAAGTATGTTCTATTTTGTGGAGGGCTTCAAAGGGTAATTACCTGTACTCTTCACTGGTTTGTGAACCCTCTTTGTACTGTCTTTACTTCCCCTTTCTTTCTCCATCTAAAGCCAAATTGAAAAGGGAGATAAAGAAAGCTAAGCACATGAAGCAGAGTAAAGGACCTGCAGACAGTGAAAGAAATGAAGCAAAAAATTAAGTGTATTTGGGCAAACTGGGGGAGCCCTCTAAATATATAAATTGAACTAACCAAGAACTTGTACTTCTGGGCTTCTGTCCTTGCCTAAGGAACACCCATGTCACCATCAATTCCTTGTTTCCACTGGCCTTGAACTACATGGTTCACATATCCCCCTAAGGATGTCTCACCATCCCCCCCAGAATTGAGGCCCCTCTTCCCATCACACTCAGTCTGATGAGTATTTCTCATTATTCCAGGCATTATCTGTTGATTTATTTGGACTATCTTTCCCTCTGATTTAAGTGTTCTCTCTATCTCTCTTTTTGGATTTTCACCTCTTAATGCTTGACCTTCCCAAGACCCCATATAAAAAGAAGTATCACCTCTAACATGTGAATCTTTTTAGGCTACTCCCCACAAGTCTCAATTTTCTTTTCTTGTCCTTGTTACTCTGCTTCCGCTGTAATTATTTACGTCAGTGTTGTCCCTCTCTGATATCTATTTTCCACCTCCTTTTTGGATATCTATTCTCCTCTGCTGTGACCTTTAATTCTGTAACTACATTGAACTATATATAACTACAATAAAAACCATGACACATTTGGGAAACAAATGTGTTGTATAAAAAGTGTTGCATAAAAGAAAACTGTCTCACTGCATTGTGAGATCTTCAGCTTTCATTTGTGTTTCCCAATGGGCAGGCTTGAAAGAGGCAACTCATTTCTACCATTTTTTACCTGATGTGGTTAGTTTATTGTCAGTGCAAACCACAAAGTAGGTTAAACACACAGCAGAGGAAGGGACCGATTTTATAAATTATTAGAGGGAAGCAAAAACCAAGCATGGTGGCTCACACCTATAATCCCAGCACTTTGAGATGTTGAGGCGAGAGGATTGCTTGAGGCCGGGAGTTCAAGACTAGCCTGGGCAACATAGCAAGATCTTGTTGCCACAAAAAATAAAAATAAATGATCCAGGCATAGTGGTGCACACATGTAGTCCTAGCTACTCAGGAGGCTGAGTGAGGAGAATCCCTTCAGCCCAGGAGGTTCGAGTTTACAGTGAGTGTGCCACTGCACTCCAGCCTGGGGGATACAGCAAGATCCTGCCTCAGAGAGAAAAAAAAAAATTTAAGTGTGTTTTTTTTAAATCTTTTAAGAAATCTTTTTTATGAGATTTTTCTGGTTTGTTTTTAACTACACAGTTCTGAAAAATATAAATATGGCTATAATAAACCTTACACAAAAGAAGGGTAAAAAAATGACTTCTTAAATTAGGCAAATTCGTGTGGCTATTCCTGTTAAAATAACTCTTTGGGAGAAGGAACAGCAAAATGGAAAAGAACTTTCTTTCTCTCACTCAGGCTGAGAGCATCAAGAATGCATTTTTATTAGTGAGACTTGCTGCAAGTCACTGCCAAAGGGAGAAAGTTTTTGGAAGTTTGTCATGCTAAATCAATGTGTTTGTCATGGGTAAAAGAATGGCAGAAGATACATGAAAACCTGATGCTGATCGCTTGGTTACAAATGACTTGCAGATGTTAAAATGTGTTTCCCAATAAAAAATAAGACTAAACGCCAGGCTGCCTGGCAAGAAGGGGCCAAGCACCTGCCTGAAAACAATGAGAACCAAAATCAGCAGCAACCACCCAGATACTCCTGCAACTTCCTTCCTAAAAGCTCACAAGAGCCTCCTCTAGGTTCTTTTTTTTTCACACAAAGTACAAAATCTTAGACTGAACCCATATGAAGTGGATCCTAGTAATTTCTTCTCAGTACATATGAGATGTGCCCACTTTTGCAACTTTGGTGGCATTGTGATTTATTTATTTATTTATTTTTGAGACAGAGCCTAGCACTGTCCCCAGGCTGGAGTGCAGTGGTGTGATCTCAGCTCGCTCCGAGCTCTGCTTCCAAGGTTCACGCCGTTCTCCTGCCTCAGCCTCCTGAGTAGCTGGGACTACAGGCGCCGACCACCATGCCTGGCTAATTTTTTGTATCTTTAGTAGAGATGGGGTTTCACTGTGTTAGCCAGGCTGGTCTCGATCTCCTGACCTCGTGATCTGCCGGCCTTGGCCTCCCAAAGTGCTGGGATTACAGGCTTGAGCCACCACGCCCGGCCGACATTGTGATTTCTATATGGGTCTGGTTCTAATTCTCTCTCTCTCTTTTTTGTTTTGTTTTGTTTTTTTGTGTTTTGTTTTTTTGTTTTTTGTTTTTTTGAGATGGAGTCTCACCCTGTTGCCCAGGCTGGAGGGCAATGGCTCAGTCTCGGCTCGCTGCAACCTCCGCCTCTTGGGTTCAAACGATCCTCCTGCCTCAGCCTCCCAAGTAGCTGGGATTACAGGTGCCCACCACCATACCCAGCTAATTTTTTTTTTTTTTTAGTAGAGGCGGGGGTTTCACCATGTTGGCCAGGCTGGTCTTGAACTCCTGACCTCATGATCCACCTGCCTCGGCCTCCCAAAGTACTGGGATTACAGGTGTGAGCCACCACACCTGGCTGCAGAACTTGCCTTCAGAGAGGCTTCGCAGGGCCTGGCACAGGGCTTCAAATGGCTTGCAGCTGCCGGCTTGCTCTTCAAGTTCATCATAGAGATTCAGGCAAATTAGTGTGATGTAACAAATGATATTGAAAGAGACCCTCTGGTTCTCTGACCAGTTCTAGATAGAGATCAACCCTTAAGCAGGATCATTTCTCAAAAACAGACCAAGTGAATTCCTAGGAGGCCTCCAGCCAAGATGGAAGAGCTATGAGGTCACACACTGGAAAAAGCAAGTTTATTTCAGGTCAAGGGGCAAATGCCCAATTACCTTCTAGGATAATCAGACCTCACTGAGACCCAAGTTTCCTATTTAAGAGCCTAGTGAATGGATTAGTCAAAAGATTTGCAGGCTCTGGGAGCTGATGCAGGAGAGAAAAGGGGTTACAAAAGCCCACGAGGATTAATCAAACATCCTGAATTCTTACTTTACTGTGACTGTTTTAAGGACATCATTGTGACATGGTTCAAGATGCACAGCCGTTAGCCTATGTAAATATATAATTTTGACTTAAAGACAAAAACATGCAATCTCCTTAAAAGTGTAAACATAGGAAAATAATCAAAGTCAGTAAACCAACAACAAGACAATAGTTAGGCATTACTGTTAAGAGAAACAGTCAACCCCCAAACCACCACCACCCCTTAAATAATGAGAATGTTTCTTTATTCATACGCATATTCATTTGTGCTTTGGGAGGATTTTAATTTCTAGTAGCAGTTGGTATTGGGACTTTTGGAGTTTGGGTTTGTGTTTATTCTTGAAAGATGAGTTTTGGTTAAATGTGAGTTAACTGCATTTAAACCTATTTAAAAGGTATAATTAAAATACTTAAGATGTTAAGGCCAAACATTTTTAGTGTCTATTGCTTTGTATTGCTTTGGCTGTTTAATTTTATGCAAAAACACTAAAGCCCACTTAAATGAACACCTGCTCAAAGAATAGCTTTGTAGAAAAGATCATATCTGAAATTAAATATAAGTTAAAAACTACTCCATAAAATGATACTCCATTATCCCTGGTCTGCTCATAATGAAATAATAAATATTTATACAATATAATGATGAAACTGAATATAGAGAACTACATGGTCATTTTTAACTTCCAGTCTCAATCGCAATCATTCTTATTCACCAATTTCATTTGAAAAAAACATTAAAATAAAGATATTCCTTATAAAGATATCAATAAATTTATTCATATTTTCACAGGGTACACAGTACATTATTAAAGTTCACCTATAGAAATCAAACAAGCAACTGAAAATTTTCTAGAATTTTGCCTTATTCAAATATTCATTTACAATGAGAGGCTATTTTTTGTATGTCATGTCTGTGGAATGTTATCAATGTCACTTATAAATTCAAAAATTCAGATAAGATATGGCTTATCTGAGATGTTAATTAGACACAGTTCCTCAAATCCCATTCTCTAATAGCTATTCAAAACATGTTCACTTTATTACCCTATCTTTTGGGGTTTTTTTTGCATAACAGAAGGCTATCATTATATCTAGAATTGTAAAATGAGGTAAGATTTCACCTTCTCCTTAAGTTTAATGATTAGACCATACTTAAAGATTTCTCAAAATAGCATCAAAATTCTTTACGCAGAGTCCATGCATGAAAATTAGTACCTATTTTGTTATAGAAATTCTTTTCTGATACAAAACATGAAAGTAAAATCACTGTTTTGTGACATTTGATTCTTTCTTCTGTTTTTAATTATTAGTAGAAGATTCCTGAGTTGGCATTGATGATTAGATAATCCATCTACGTCACACAAAAAATATGGAAGCATTCTGATCTCTATGTGTGCTATCAACTATGGTCTTTCCACAAAGAAACATTATTGGAAAATGTGCTCTTGTGACATGTTTACAGTCTTAAAAAGCTGGCATGACTCCTAAGGTGGTTTAAAGAGTTCATATCCCAATCTTACAAAAGAGGAAGTTTAGATAATATTTTTATATTAGAGGAATAAAGAGAAAATCAGACTATTTCTGTGATTAGTGCCGTGAAAACATCTGACAACCTTATTTTTATTTATTTCATTTTGTTAACAAAGACTTCATATACTTTCGTTCCCCCTAGAAAAACCATGAGATTGATAAAAGTTTCATAGGTTTTATAAATACTGAAATTAAAGAAGAATGTCTTGCCTAGGGGGTCCACTCACATTTAAAATATCCCCATAAACGAGAACTGCAACCCCAGAGACTCAGGCTGAACTAGAGGTCACATTTTCACAGGCACATGCTAAGCAGAAGCCATGCTGTCCTCACAGGGTTAACAAGAATTCTGGACAGAAATATAGTTATAATTAAGCATTAATCAGGCTGCACTTTGACTCACTTCCTTGTAACCGAAAGTCACATAGCACTAGACACTGACCACTCACCTCTCCATCGTTCTTATAGATGGAGTTTCTGAGGTTAGAATCATAAGGCCTTTGTTCAAGAATTGCTTAAGATGTTTTTCAGATCAGGAATTCCAGTGAAACAGTGGACACCAACCAGTTTGAAGACTCCCACAAAAGAATGGGATCAGCATGAGAACACAGGTTTTTTTGTTGTTGTTTGTTTGTTTGTTTTTGAGACAGTCTTGCTTTGTTGCCCAGGCTAGAGTGCAGTGGCGTGATCCCAGCTCACTGCAACCTCTATCTCCCAGGTTCAAGTGATTTTCCTGTCTCAGCCTCCCAAGTAGCTGGGATTACCAGTGTGCATCACCATGCCCAGCTAATTTTTGTATTTTTAGTAGAGACGGGGTTTCACCATGTTGACCAGGCTGGTCTCAAACTCCTGACCTCAGGTGATCCGCCCGCCTCAGCCTCCCAAAGTGTTAGGATTATAGGTGCGAGCCATCACATCCGGCCAAGAACAGTTTCTTCATCTCCCTGTCCCATGACTTCATTCTGCACTCTTTGACTAATCAACAATCTCCACACTTTGGCCCACTCCAAAATCCTTAAAAACCATAGCCCCAAATTCCTGGGGGTAATGGGTTGGAGGTCTCTCCCATCTCCTCCAGCAGCCCTAATATGAAACCTCTTTCTTTGCTGCAACCTGGTGTCTCAGGCATATCGACTTGCTGTGCATGTGTGATCTGGGCAAGGGATCTGTTATGGTTACAGAAGTGCCCTTTGATAGCCACGGGCAGCAGCTTCTGTAATCCTCGCTGCCTGGAAGGAAGACAAGGGGCTGGTTCCTGCAAAGTGGAAGAGAGTAATAGGAGACATCCAGAATCAGCAAACAGAACTGTCTTGTTTGGCTCTTGGTCCTGACTCTTGGTTCCATGATGCTGACACCTTCCACCTGGCAAAGGTGTTAACTGAGGCTCAGGCCTTGGCTTCTCTCAGACCCTTCAGTAGAGGTCTCTGTGGACCCAATTGTCATCATATCACAATGAATAAATTAATAACAGCAGTAACAATATGTATTGAGTTGCTATCATGGGTCAGGCCCTTCACATACCACCTTGCTTAAACTTCCTAATAGCTCTACTAAATAGGAATTGTCTTCAATATTTGAATTAAGGTTCACAGAGGTAAGGAATTTGTTCAAGGTCACACAAATTCCTGGCTAATCTGGGATTTGGGATTAAGTAAGTTGGAAGCCAACTCTAATGCTTATTCCACTTCACCACTCTGCTTAATGAGCTTTCAGACGCTACCACAGAAGATGGAAGACACATTTTTAATAAAGGAGTCCTTTTAGTACATTTCTAATCCAATCACATAAGTGGCTTACTCTGAGGCCAAATATCTTATGTGTTGCTGAACCTGTTTTAGCACTGTTTTATGAAACCCAAGTACAATATATCAAACCATAGGCAACCTAGATCATATTCTTGGATAAAAACAACTTTGCAAATCACCACTAAATTAGGGTAGCAGTACTAGGCATAATTTTAGGCACCAGGGACAAAGAGAATGATGAAGATGACCTGGTCCTGCCCTAAGGTGTTTTGTCTCCTATTTCTGACTGTTGGATGATCCAGTTCTGCTACGGAGCATATGACCTACAACCTAGCATGATTAGTTCCCACTTGTCATAGGCATAGATGTGGGTTCAGATGCTGTGTACATTGATAAAGGGTTGATGGTTATTTCCAAAGCTGCAAAGTGCCATAGGAAGTAATTGTTGCCTGGCTATTCAGAAGGCACACTGTCTCATGAAGAATTCGGTTTCTCCTAGACATCTGTGCTTAGATGATTAAAGAACTTTCCTAATCTTGATAAATTGCCCTTTGGTCCAGGATATTCTTTCCATGGATTTTATAACATCTTTTTATCTGACAGTAGGGGGTCTTCTGACTCAGAATGGCTTCCATTCACATGGTGGATGATTGTCTCTGGAAAATGAGGAAAGGTGATCTGGTTAGTTTCCTTTGATGCTTTTGAACAAGATAAATGATTATCCTGGGTCCACTGACTTACATGTGTGGGAGGCTCTTTTTTGTAGTAAGTAGTTTCTTCCTTCCATGGTCTTTCCCTAAGGGATGTTTTATCATCTAGCTCCATCTCTGATTTGAAATCCCTTGTTAATGAATTGAATAAACCCATGCCTCTTGAACTGTATGATCCTCTTGGCTTCTTCAGCATCGAAATTAATTCTTGGGTAAGATATGTAAGATGACAATCTGCATTAATTCTGATCACATCTGAAATTCTTGTCTTGACCGTTCCTTAATCTAATTATTCTCATTTTTTTTTATTTCACCAAATACAGAGAGAAATTATATAGTGGATATAAAAGTTTGGATAGGAAGGATTTAGACTAGATAAGTGATTTTGAAACGTCATCCACCCTTTTCACAGCAAAATCTTTCAATAATATTATAAAGTGATATATAAAATATAACAGGATTGTTCTTACTGAGACAGAGTACAGAGCCTTCTTACATTTTGTTCCTGCTGTCTTTTCCCCATCTAAGTTCCTTCCCATCGTGTAGAGCACCAAGAAGTAGACTTTGAAGATGACAAAACCAGATTATTTACTTCTGCAGTTATTTACTTCTAGCTCTAAAACCAACATCATGATTCTGAGGTCAGCCACAGTTTTATTATAATCATGTCTTTCCAATACTGATATTTCAGGATATGTATAATCTGAATTTTTGTGCAGATTATAATTACCATTCCCTTGGCAATGTTAGTTGTCACTAAATTGTGTAAAAGGTCCTATCCCCTGACCTTCCCCAATAAGATTGTGTCTTTCACAGAACCAAGCATAGAATTAGGTAGAACATGCATTCTTCAGTTTAGAGATACTTGGCCCCCTTCAGTTGAAATGCTTATAATGTGTACAAGGGCAGGAAGCATGTGTGTCTTCCTCATCCTCTAAGTCTTAATGCGCCATAGTACGTGCTTAACAAATGTTCATTGAATGTATAAAGTTAATTTTTATTAATTTACCAAAAATGTTAATTTTATCTAGCTTTCCTAATTTGTGTTATTTATGCTTCATCTGCAAAACAATACCTACCCCACTGGGAGTATTGGACAGGTTAAATGAAGTAGAAATATAGTGTTTGGCATAAAGTAGGCATTTAGCAAGTATTTGCCAGTAAGTAAAGAACGTTGCCCTTTTTTTTTTTTACAAAGGCTAAGCATTTGAGTTTACTGAATTTGTCATTTGCTTTATTATCTTAATGAAATAGGGTTGTTTTGTTTTCTTCACCTAGAAACCAAAACTATCAGAATGTAGTCATAAATTTGCCTTTCACATAAGTCAGTGTTATGAGGGTTTCTGTTGGGATAACTTTTATTCGTTGAGTTCTGCAGAGATTATAAAATAAAGTATTTTACAATGGAAATAGCCTTTTTGACTTAATTCACCAATAACTAAGAAGCAGCTGCAGGCAATCTTTTTCTTATGTTCCAAAAAGAAAAAAAAGTGGCCTCAGAAGAAGCAAAGAAAAGTTAAACTCCAGACAATAATGTTTTGGAAAGTTCCAATTGAGTGAAACTTGGGGTTACAATAGAAATGTCTTACAAACCTAAGTACGGCTTACACCAGAGTGGATAACATAATAATATTGTGGTACCCAACTTAATTTACTCTGTAATTGTACCAGACAGCAAACAGGATACAAACAGAAGAACATTGACGCCTTCTAAATGAATAGCTGGTAAGAGAATATTGACAAAGGGTGTTTGTCAGCAAAAAATAGAAGTAGGACCTATACGTATATAGTTCTTCCCTCTATGCCTTTACGAGGTATTCATTTAAAAGGAATTCACTATTCTCTCATGTAGTTTACTTGTCAGATGGTACAATTATAGTTATTTTGCAGAGTCAATTTTCTGTTACATAATCACATAGACTTGTATCTAATGCAACAGAAAATTGCCTGGGTGGAATAACTTTCAGGTGTTGGTTTGACTCTGGGGATTTCACGTTTGCTTTTTGGTCACAAAGTTTTATTTTTGTTCACGTCTCTCTGAGAATTCTTAGTCCCAACACCCCCTAGGAGAAACTCTGTGGGTAGTTTTAAGAAAGAAGGTGCTAGAAGGCTGTGGAGAAATAAGAATGCTTTTACACTGTTGGAGGGGATGTAAATTAGTTCAACCACCATGGAAGACAGCATGGAGATTCCTCAAGGATCTGGAACCAGAAATACCATTTGACCCAGCAACCCCATTTCTGGGTATATACCCAAAGGAATATAAATCATTCTATTATAAAGACACATGCACTCATATGTTTATTGCAGCACTATTCACAATAGCAAAGACTTGGAACCAACCCAAATGCCCATCAATGATACACTAGATAAAGAAAATATGGCACATATACACCATGGAATACTAGGCAGCCATAAAAAGGAATGAGATCATGTCCTTTGCAAGGACATGGATGAAACTGGAAGCCATCATTCTCAGCAAACTAACACAGGGACAGAAAAACCAAACACCACATGTTCTTACTGGTAAGTGGGAGATGAACGATGAGAACACATGGACACAGGGAGGGGAACATCACACACAGGGGCCTGTTGGTGGGGCAGGGGGATGGAGAGCATCAGGACTAATAGCTAATGCGTGCGTGGCTTAATACCTAGGTGATGGGTTGATAGGTGCAGCAAACCACCATGGCACACGTTTACCTATGTAATGAGCCTGCACATTCTGCACATGTATCCCAGAACTTGAAATTAGAAAAAGAAGGTGCTAGAATCAAGTAAAGCTGGTGTTGAATCCCAGCTCCGACACTTATCTGTCATGTATTTGTGGATATCTCTTGTGTTGTGCAACCTGACCTCTCGGTGAGACAAAGCCAAGTTTATTGCTTACCACAGTGAAGAAGACTACCGCCACGGAGTTCAGATGGGGTCTTAGAGGGAAGAGGCAAAGTTGGTTCTTATTGAGAATTTGAAGTTTGACTTCAGGCAGGTTTTTCAAAGTTGATTTAGATTGCGTAAGGATCATAATACAACAGTCTAGGGATTGTGGAAAGAGAGAGATGAGAATTTTAAGACCAAGGATTCCAAGAATTTTAGAACACAAATGTAACTGTAACAGGCCCTTTGCCTCATGCTCAGAGCAAATCAATATGCCAAGACACCAGGTTGCAGCAAATAAAGAAATTTAATCATAGCATCGCCAAATGAGGAGATGGGAGGAAATCTCAAATCCATCTCACCAAGGAGCTTGGGGCTATAGTTTTTAAAGGGTTTTGGAGTGGGCTGAGGTGTGGAGATTGTTGATAAGTTGGAGAGTGCAGGGCGAAGAAGTCATGGGGGATAGGATGTAATAGTCTAGAATTGGTGGAAACAGCTAGCACGGGGTTTGAAGTGAAGAGTTTGAATGTTAATATGAAGAAGCTGTGTTCTCAGGCTGATCCCATTCCTCTGTGGGGGTGTTCAAACTGGTAGCTGGAATTTAGGGTCTGAAAAACATCTTATGCAATCCTTAAGCAAAAGCTTTATGATTCTGAAGTCAGAGGTCTTGTCTATACGAACAAGGGGGATACAAATAGTCAGGATCTGGTGCTACCTGACTTTTAGCAACAAGGAAGTGGGCTATAGCACAGCCTCATGAATGCTTAATTATAACTATGTTTCTGTCCAGAACCTGGAATGCAATTCTTGTCAACCCTGTGGGGGCAGTGTCACAAACTGTCTGTCAATACTTTTTCATTGAAGAGTTGATAGATCATTTGGTAAATTCCTGTAATGAACACACTAGCCATCTGCCTTGCAAGAGACTCTCTGGAAAAGCCAAGTATGCTAATGAAGACAGTGGAATAGCAAAGTCATACTAATGCAGACAGGAATGTGTGGTTTCCAGTTCTCAGCATCTGAGCTGAGTGTAGTAGCTAAGGCCACAGTAAGCCTGTTTTCTCAACTGTGCCATGTTCTTGGAGGAACTAAAGGAATAGATAAATCAATGGGCTAGCACATGATGGGTACATCACAAGTAGCAACTTTTTTTTTTTTTTTTTTTTTTTTGAGAAGGAGTCTTGTTGCTCTGTCACCCAGGCTGGAGTGCAGTGGCGCGATCTCGGCTCACTGCAAGCTCCACCTCCTGTGGAAACGCCATTCACCTGCCTCAGCCTCCCAAGTAGCTGGGACTACAGGCACCCACCACGACACCTGGCTAATTGTTTTTTGTATTTTTAGTAGAGACGGGGTTTCATTGTGTTAGCCAGGCTGGTCTCGATCTCCTGACTCCGTGATCCACCCGCCTCGGCCTCCCAAAGTGCTGGGATTACAGACGTAAGCCACCATGCCCGACCACAACTATGGTTATTTTAATAGTGTATTTCAGGATGAAGTAGTGTTAAAATAGTGCCGGGGCGGGGGGCGGGGGCGGTGAGGCGAGGGAGAGACTGTGTATGTATGGGCTGGCAGGTCAGATCATTCCACGGTCCTGAGAGAATATTCACCGGAATCCCTAGCATCTCCTTTAGTGCTATTCCCTGAGGCAACTTGAGACCCCAAACCATATTTCTCTACCCAGTTTGGGCACTGATGACCAAAACTACCTGCCCATCCACCCAGTTTACTGTCTATGTAAACATGACCTTGCAATTCCACTGTCTTCATAAGCATAACTTTACTAGTCCTAGAAACTCTTGCCCAGGCAAATAACGTGATTGTTCATTAGCTGAACTTTCTGAAACATCCATCAACCCTTCAATAGGAAGCAGCAACCTGCCTTTTATATCCTAAGACTCTTCATGCTACAGCTGAGCTGGCTTTTCCCAAAAGATGGAATTCTTTCCTGTCTGGTACCACAGAGTTGATCCATAGAACCAAAAGTGAGCATCAGGCAGTGGAGACTTCATTCAATGGCCAAGGAATGGAGAAGCAGGAGCACGGCTCATATCAACTTCCCTTTCTGTGAGAGGCAAGGGGTTAAAATACACAGCTTTCCAGAAATACCATTTGACCCAGCAATCCAATTACTGGGTATATACGCAAAGGACTAGAAATCATTCTACTATAAAGACACATGCACACGTATGTTTATTGCAGCACTATTTACAATAGCAAAGACTTGGAACCAACTCAAATACCCATCAATGATAGACTGGATAAAGAAAACGTGGTACATATACACCATGGAATACTATGCAGCCATAAAAAAGAATGAGTTCATGTCCTTTGCAGGGACATGGATGAAGCTGGAAACCATCATTCTCAGCAAACTAACACAGGAACAGGGAAACAAACACCGCATGTTCTCACTCATAAGTGGCAGTTGAACAATGAGAACATGTGGACACAGGGAGGGGAACGTCACACACGAGGGCCTGTCTGGGGGTCGGGGGAAAAGGGAAGGAGAGCATTAGGACAAATACTTAATGCATGTGGGCTTAAAACCTAGATGACGGGTTGATACGTGCAGCAAACCACCATGGCACATGTATACCTATGTTACAAACCTGCACATTCAGCACATGTATCTGGAACTTAAAGTAAAATAAAAAAAAAAGAAATGCTAAAAAATACAAGGAAAATATGTACAGTTTTCTCTAATGAAGGGGTTGGGCATTAAAAATGAGAGGAGAAATATTTGTGTCCTTCCTGGGAATGGGCAGTGAACTTCTCAGAACCAGAGTACCGCATTCTTTTTGTCCCTTTATGGTTTCTTCCTGTTATTGTCATGGTGATTGTCAACTGTCATGGCACTGGTGGGAATGTCATTTAGCATGGAAATTAGATTATAATGAAGTCTGAGGTCTATTTGAGGTTGTTCAGTCAGCCACCTTGGTTCTAAATGGCTTTAGCTGATTCTTTCTCTGAGGAGAAACTTCTGTCCATAGGCCTTCCTGTTCCTTAAAGACAAGCAGAGTTAGAGAGAGGTAGACATTCAGCTATGTCACGTAGGCATTACACTGGGTGACATTCAGATTCTTCACTTCAAAACCTCTGGGGGCTATTTCCACCAATTCTAGATTATTGTATCCTGATCCTTACTCAATTCTAATCTAGCCCCTGCTTTGAAAGATCTACCTTAAACTGCACCTGAAACCTCAGTAAGACCCAACTTTGCCTTTCCTGCTCCAGGGCACGACCAGAGCTCCCTTATCAGTGTCCTTCCTTACTGTGATAAACACAAAACGCAGCTTCGTCTTTTCAACAGGCTGTATTGGTGATTGTGGGGGAACAAACATTTGCAGGCTACAGAATTATACTGCATGATGCTGTCACTCTTAAAATCTAATAGGTAACATTTGGAGGTCTGGGGATATTTTGTTTGGAATCAATTTATAAACTCTAAGAAAACAGTTACACACTTCTCCCACCCACAAGGGGTTTAAACCCCCAAACTATGCCTGTTTGTTTATTCAAGTTCAAAAATCATTTCCTTATCACTCTAGTTTGTCCTGAGTTTTGTCTTCTGGCTTCCTCCTTATTTTGGCTTGAATCTTTTTGCTTCTTATAATGAACACTCTTCTGTTGTTCCTTTCTCAAACATTTTAATGCTCAGTCTGGAAGTGGGCTGACCGAAGATGAGTACAGCACGGCCATTTGCCATTAAGGAGTTCTTAATCTAACATGTGAAGGAGAATAAATGTTTCCACGCTGTTATAAACTTCTTGAAAATAGGCATCATGCCTTTATAATGTTCTGTGCCGTGGAACCAAATGCATGGCTTGAGCTCAAGGAGTAGCTGTCGATTAGAATGGGCTCCCCTCACCCCCACCAACCCCCCTTTCTTGCAGGCAGAGGGTGGAGCGGCAGCTTAGAAGATGCTGTGTTTCCAAGGACACAGTAGAGCTGTATCTGCTTGACATTTAAACAATTTAGTAAAATTCAATCTAAAATCAAGTCAGTCCAGATGTATTTAATTGGGAGACAATGCCTAAGCCTTCTACCAATATGGCTTTTGGGAAACATGCCTTGAAGACTTGCTTTTCTGCCTTCAGTTTTCTGAAACAGTAGAAGGGTAGGGTGGGGGGGAATCATTAACATTAGCATTGCATACAGGAGGCTTAGGTTTTCCTGCTCAGAAACAGACCTTACTATGGATCTTGGGAATTTCAGCAGGAGTGAAATTGACTGCCCATTAGACTCATTCACAAGAGATTTCTGTCATTGCCCATCCTTCCTGAAAGTCACATTTTTGACTTAGCTGTAATGTGAGCAGGATGGAGTCATTCTCTTCATTAGAATCTCAAACGTCCTAGGAAAAGAAAAGAACTATTGTGTCAGGCACACACACCTTGGCACTATCTAGTCTCTGTTTATTTCTGCCTATTTGTTTCTCATGCTCTTTCTTTTTCTTTTTTCTTGTTAGTTACCTTGGTATTATTCCAGCTCTTAATAGCCTCCCTTCTGATGTTTTCTCAAACAAAGCATCCTTTGTGTCAACTATCAAATACGTTGGACTTTGCCATGTCATCTCCTCTTACTTTGTGTTTTTTGGACAAATACGAAGAGGCTGCTTGAATTTTTTAAAATTCTCTTCATTATCTCAAAACAGCAATTAAGACACCAACCAGAACTCTCTTGTGCTCTACTGGAAACAAACCCATCATATTCAGCCTTCCCTATAATTGAATTATTGAAGCTTGATGTCATTTTGGTTTCTGTGCAGTACAACCTCTTAAGAGCAATTTCATCCTTTCTCAGGCCTGATAACCAGTCCTAGTGCCAATTCTCTAAGGTACCTGAGATCGAATCTTACAAGGTCATAATTTCATTTTCTTTATCTGTGTTATATCATTTCTTGTCACATAACTACCCTTAACATTGTTTGTATTGTCTTTATTACATTTGTGAATGAAGTTACTAAAACTTTTGCCATTTAAAATACCTGGAAGAGGCTGAGAGCGGTGGCTCATGCCTGTAATCCCAGCACTTTGGGAGGCCAAGGCAGGTGGATCATGAGGTCAGGAGATCGAGACCATCCTGGCTAACACGGTGAAATCCCATCTCTACTAAAAATACAAAAAATTAGCCGGGCAGGGTGGCGGGCACCTGTAGTCCCAGCTACTCGGGAGGTTGAGGTAGGAGAATGGCATGAATCCGGGAGGCAGAGCTTGCAGTGAGCTGAGATCATGCCACTGCACTCCAGCCTGGGCAACAGAGTGAGACTCCATCTCAAAATAAATAAATAAATAAATAAATAAATAAATACCTGGAAGATTTAAAAATCATTTGGGTAAAATAATTTTAGTGGAGTGGGCTTGACTCTTCCAAATAACATAATCTAATCATGCCATGCCAAAGCATAATATCAATTTCTTTATATTTTTCTTATTAATCAGCTTAATTCTTATGATCAATTTTATTAATTGCTTTATGTCATCCTGCTAAATCTAGGACTGTTGTCAACTGTGTTCTTTGCACGTTTTCTGTTGTAATCCCTTGTAATATCTTTCCGAGTTGAAAAATCAGTCTTTGTTTTCTTCTAGGTAACCAATTTTCATGGCAAAATAATAATTATTTAAATTGTACTGTGCCTCTGGTAGAAGCACCAATCAGCAGCTCTGAAACTAGGCTGACCTTCTTGGCCGCACATTGAAACAACAGCCTTATTATTATGGGGAAGAACAGAGTCCAGGCTATCATTTTAACTCAATGTAAAAGGCAGAAAAATGTTCTACAAATGATTGTCACCGAATTTTTGAAGAAGACTGTCCTGGCTTGTCACTAGTACCCAGGAAGCCAGGATGTCCATCTCTTCCTAAAGGTTTGCACTTCCACTGTTGCTGGGCGCTGGTAAGCCCCTGGGAAGAGGACAGGGGCAGAGTCCTGTCATTATGCACAGGTCTTTCCTTCATTATCTGCCACACTATTAGTATTCAGAGGAGCAGATGGAGCAGCCAGTGGAGCTATGGCAAATTATTTAATGAACTCTGCTAAACCCACAAGTGTTTCATGAATGCAATTCAGCCAATCTGTTGTGATCCGAGTTTGTGAGGGATGAGCTATGTTCAGTCCTCAAACTAATTGTTTAATAGTAGAATTAATATCTTACAGGGCATTTAGTGCCTTACAAATCAAAGCACAGTAACTCCATCTCTATTTGGGATCTAATGAATTCTATGCCTTTCCATCAATACCCTCAACCTCCAATAGTTTTCGGTTATCACAAATTAACCTCCTTTACTTCCGGAAGAAACCTGTTTCAAGTATTTTCCAGAATTGTCTGTTGATCACAGGGAGTTTTTCTGTGATTTCCAGTAGGACGGTACTATTCCAACTGAGTGGAAGCCTTTTATTATATAAGAAGAGGTTTCTCATCACTTTTTGAAATGCAGTGTCAGGTGCTGGCTCTCCACATATCACCAGCACCACGTTGCTAAGACATTTTTATTGCTCCTACAGTGAGGTGGGGACACTATCTTCACAGACTTTTGGCGGTGTCTTGGATTGGGAAGGGCACATTTGGATTTTCTCAAGATTTTGAAGTTCGGTTTCTCAGGGAGGAAAAACTTTTCCTCCATTCTCTCAGGTTCATGTTTGGGGACCTGCAAATTAAACTAACAAAAACCAGACTGGGCACAGTGGCTCACACTTGTCATCCCAGCACTTTGGGAGGCCGAGTCGGTGGGGGGATTGCTTTAGGTCAGGAGTTCAAGACCAGCCTGGCCAACATGGTGAAACCCCATCTCTACTAAAAATACAAAAATTAGCCAGGTGTGGTGGCAGGCGCCTGTAGTCCCAGCTACTCAGGAGGCTGAGGCACGAGAATCACTTGAACCTGGGAAGCAGAGGTTGCAGTCAGCCAAGATTGCACCACTGCACCCCACACTGGGAAATAGAGCAAGGCTTGTCTCAAAAAAAAAAAAAAAAAAAAAAGGATAAATAAATAAATGCACTCTGGGAGGCTGAGGCGGGCAGATTCCCTGAGATCAGGAGTTTGAGACCAGACTGACCAACATGGAGAAACCCCATCTCTACTAAAAATACAAAATTAGCCCGGCATGGTGGCACATGCCTGTAATCCCAGCTACTCGGGAGGCTGAGGCAGGAGAATTGCTTGGCCCTGGGAGGCAGAGGTTGCGGTGAGCCTGGATGGCATCAACCTGGGCAACAAGCCAAAACTCCATCTAAAAAATAAATAAATAAATAAATAAGGTAACAAAAACCAGAAAAAGACAGATTTTCATTCATTTACATATGCAAGAGTTCACAGAAAATTGTGACTCAAAAATGTGGTTAGCACTGGGGGCTAATATACAATCCTTTTTTTTTTTTTTGAGACAGAGTCTCACTCTGTCACCCAGGCTGGAGTGCAATGGCATGATCTCGGCTCACTGCAAGCTCTGCCTCTTGGGATCACATCATTCTCCTGCCTCAGCCTCCCGAGTAGCTGGGACTACAGGTGCCTGCCACCACGCCCGGCTAATTTTTTGTATTTTTGGTAGAGACGGGGTTTCACCGTGTTAGCCAGGATAGTCTCGATCTCCTGAACTCGTGATCCACCTGCCTTGGCCTCCCAAAGTGCTGGGATTACAGGTGTGAGCCACAGCGCCCCGCCTTTTATACAATCTTAATGGGGGAAGGGGAAGGGAAGATGGGGCATGTATGGGAAAACAAGTGACTTTTAGGAAAAATACATGGGCCCTTAGGAGAAAAGATTGATCGTTTTGTGACCATGTTTTATCCCAGTGCAAACTTCTAGTGTCCACTGACAGGCGTCACTGTCCTCTAGTTGTGAAACTCCCACGGAGGGGATTTATGGCAGCTGAAGTCTTTTGGGGAGGTTCTACTTTTAGACAGACAAAGGAAGTTCAGAAAAAAAGACTTCACACAGTGCATCCATTTGGGCCTAAGGTGGGTTTTTCAATGAGGGACAGTAACAGCTGAGGCTTAGTTAGAATTGAGTAATGATCATGATGCAGTAGTTTAGGATTGGTGGAAACAAAAAGAGGAGGAATTTTAGGCAAAGGGGTTAAACAGTCTCAATATAAAAACTGTTCATGCTTCTATTGAAGAGCTGATAGTTCCTGTCCATCGTTCCCATAGTGAACAAACAAGTTACTTGCCGGGACAAGAGTCTCTTGAAACAGTAAAGTTATGCTAATGAAAACAATGGAATGCATATTAAGCTCAAGCTAATGTGGACCACAGACTGCATGGGGGTAGGTGGTCTTTGTTCTCACCAGTCAGCACACTGAACTCCTGCTCTTGCTTTGGTTTATATATCCTTTACATCTGTCTGCCTTTAGCCAGAACATTATAATCAATAATTCCCTCTCAAACAAACAAACATAAAAAGGCAAACATTCCAGGCCGTATAAAATGCCAGAGGAGATAAAATAATCTAGATAAAGAATCAGCTCCCCTAATATAGTATACACCGGCCAGGAGCCTCAGCACAGAGACAGGCCTGTGTCTACCTTCAACCTGGGTTTCTTGTGGACCAGCCAGTTCTTTGCAATTACAGTCTCTGGTGAACCCCAGAACAGTTCCACTAAGGAGAGGCCGTGCCCCACAGGAAAGCATAAAGGTGCCTGGCTGCCTCAGTGTGAGTTACAAAGAAGGTCAACCCCAAGCCAGTCCCAGAGACTTATGGATGGTGATGATTAAGAGAATGGACCGGGCCGGGTGCGGTGGCTTACGCCTGTAATCCCAGCACTTTGGGAGGCTAAGGCAGGCAGATCACTTGAGGTCAGGAGTTCGAGACCAGCCTGGCCAACATGGAGAAACCCTGTCTGTACTGAAAAATACAAAATTAGCCTGGCATGATGGTGCATGCCTGTAATCCCAGCTACTCAGGAGGCTGAAGCAGAATTGCTTGAACCCAGGAGGTGGAGGTTGCAGTGAGCCAAGATCATGCCATTGCACTCCAGCCTGGGCAACAAGAGTGAAACTCTGTCTCAAAAAAAAAAAAAAAAAAAGAGAGAATGGACTGCCCAGTCATTGATGGAAGCTGTCTAGGACCTGTAAAGGTCTCCCAAAGATACTAAGAGTCTGTCACTTTTAGTTACATCTCCCCAACCTGTCTCATAGTAGGTACCCCAGAAAGATTTTAGTAATTTCCACTTCATAGACGTTTAAAGCCCAGGAGTGTTTCTCTTTCCAGTTTTTGGAAATTCTTGCCTCTCCATATCAGCATGCCATCAAAAGAGCTCTAATGAGGTACAGTCCTTCTAATGGAGCCAAGGAGTGCAAGCAGGGTGTGGCTGACTCACAGGGAGCCAGGCCGAATTCCGAAGGAAGGAAGTTTTATTCTGGCAAGTGAATATGTTCTTCGTCCTCCTTCTGATATAGACAGGAGGCAGGGAAATACTGGGTAGAAGAGGGTGGTTCTCTGGGAAAGTCCTCACCCTCAAGCCTGGAAATGAAAGCCCTAAATGAAAACAGCCATCCCTGTTTTCCAACCCAAATGTTACTTTTTTGGCCTGCTCCGCCCCCTCATCCTGTGCCCATATAAACCCCAGACCTCAGCTGGCTGAGAGAGAAGCAGTTGAACATCAAGAGGAGAAGAAGCAACTGAAGGTTGGAGACTATGGCTTGACGAGGCTTAACTTCAGCCAGCACAACTTCAGAGAGGAGCCCACTGGAGATGTCCAGGCTTCAGGAAAAGATCACCTTCTTCCCACACTATCCCCTTTCCAGCTCCCCTTCTGCTGAGAGCCACTTCCACTGCCTAATAAAATCCCACATTCATCACCTTTCAAACCATTCACGTGTCCTGATTTTTCCTGGATGCCAAATAAGAACCCAGGTACCAAGAGGGCAGGGTGTAAAAGGCTGTCACCCTGACTCTCCACTGAGCTGGTTAACACTTAGCCATCCACGGACAGCAACTGCTAAAAAAAGCATTGATTGTAACACACCCATAGACTCTGCTGTGGGGCTGGAGCCCCAAAGCACTGGCCCTCCCATGGCACTTGCTCATCTGCATGTTCCCCCTCCCACAAGGGTTTTGAGTGTGGTGGCAGCTGAGTGAATGAGCCACACCCCTGTCACAAGTCCCGTGAAGTAGTCAAGGGAACATAAATGGGAGTGGTGCCCCCTAGAGCTGTACAGCAACTCTGTCCCATGCGACCTCTGGGTGGTCCCTCAAACTGCAGAGTACAGATACCTCCAAGTAGGGCCAGCCTTAAATTCACCATAAAGAGAAAACATGCTTTGCTTTTCTGATAATGATGCTAGATGCAAACTCATGAATCTCCATTTTCTTTATCACTTTAAAATTTAGCTGGCTGGCTTTCAAGGTTCAGATTCGAAATCCTCTGTAAGCAATGCTAGTGTGAAGAAGAAGAAAATTTTTTATCAATAATAGGTCCAGTGCAGTTGTTCATGCCTATAATTTCAGAACTTTGGGAGGCCGAGGTGGGTGGATCACTTGAGACCAGAAGTTCAAGACCAGCCTGGGCAACACAGGTGAAACCACCATCCCTACAAACAAAACAAAACAAAACAAAAAAAATAGCAGGATGTGGTGGCACATGGCAGTAGTCCCAGTTACTTAGGAGGCTGAGATGGGAGGATCACTTGAGCCCAGGAGTTGGAGGTTGCAGTGAGCCAAGATCATGCTACTACACTCCAGCCTGGGTGACAAAGCAAGACCCTGTCTCTGAAAAAAAATTTTTGTTAAGAAATCATAACATATATCATATTAATTTAAACCAATGTATCTTGAGCAGAATAAATTGTGGTTTTGTAGGGATAAGGTCCCTTAATTCAGGAGAGCTTTATCAGAATACTAGGTAGGATGGGGAGTTACACATAATTTCGAAGGGCAATAAAATAATTTGATATTTTGGAGCAATTATTTTTTGGTAATTGGAAGAGAACAAAGGTCAACAAAACCTTCTGATGGAAATTATTCTCAGGCAGGTGGGATACATTCCTTCAGTGAACGCGTTGGAAACCCTCACAGGAGAAGGGGGCAACTTCCCCTGCTTTTTGTTAGCAAAGTGGAGAGGGTTACAAAGGAAACACCGTAAACTACCATATGTGAATTCACCTCCGGGAGGACTACAGTTCATATTTGCAAATGTGTCAGGATTCCATTAGAACACAGTAGTAAATATTAGTAACTCAAGTGGACTTGTAATCTGACAGATCCTAGTGTATATCTTTGATTCCGCCACTCTTTTGCTGTGTGATCCTAGACAAATTATTTAATCTCTTTGAGTCTCCATTTTATCATTTATAAAATGTGATTCATTTGTTGTCATTTCACATATGAAAAACTAGTCCCAGAAAGCACTCAATAGATGGCAGCTATTATTGTTAATAACCATCCTGAACATTTAGAACCATCTTTTGATTTCATCAGTTACCCCAAATTTCTCTCCCATTCTTAAAGAAATCAGAGATTCTGAATCTGTGTGTGTGTGTTTGTGTGTGTGTGTGTGTGTAAGTATTCTGGTTTGAAACGCAGGTGACATTTGCCTAAATCTGTTGTGAGAGAAAAGTCTCCAGTGGTTTTGCCTACCACCAAACTGGCCACAAGAGACAAATGGGAATCCCTGTGCCTCCAGGAAGTCCTCACAGTCTCTGAAAGGCAAGAGAGTCAATTTCCCTGAAAGACAAATTACGGAGAACTCTGTAACAATAGAGAACAATCACTGGGCAGAAAAACCAACAGGGCACAGCTATGTTCGTATTCAAGGCTGCTGGTTGCAGAACATAAGTTTGGCTCATTTTCCAAATTCAGATAAAGAAAATACCCAGTTACTCAGTCAGCTCAGGCTCCATCTATGTGACTCTAAACGCCCCCCATATTCAAAGACAGACAAAAATCTGGGTGTTTTGGCATCTGTGTTAGTCTGTTCTCATGCTGCTAATAAAGATATACCTGAGACTGGGGAATTTATAAAGGAAAGAGGTTTAATGGACTCACAGGTCCATATGGCTGGGGAGGCCTCATAATCGTGGTGGAAGGCGAATGAGGAGCAAAGTCACATCTTACATGGCGGCAGGCAAGAGAGCTTGTGCAGGGGAATTCCCCTTTATAAAACCATCAGATCTCATGACACTTATTTACTATGGGGGAACTGCCCCCATGATTCAGTTATCTTTACCTGCCCCCACCCTTGACACATGGGGATTATTACAGTTCAAGGTGAGACTTGGGTGGGGACACAGCCAAACCATATCAGAATCATATAGATAAAACACTCATTTATTTTTATTTTTATTTTTATTTCATTTTATTTTGTTTTATTTTTTGAGACAGGGTCTCACTCTGTCTCCCAGGCTGTAGTGCAGTGGTGTGATCTCGGCTCACTGCAACCTCTGCCTCCCAGGTTCAAGCAATTTTCCTGCCTCAGCCTCCCAAGTAACTGGAACTACAAGCACACACCATGTCACCTGGCTAATTTTTATATTTTTTGGTAGAGACAGGGTTTCACTGTGTTGGCCAGACTGGTCTTGAACTCCTGGCCTCAAGTGATCCACCTGCCTCAATCTCCCAAAGTGCTGAGATTACAGGCATGAGTCATCACGCCCGGCCTATTTTTATTTTTTACAATGTAATGTAATTTATTTTTTGACACAGGGTTTTGCTCTCTTGCCCAGGCTGGAGTGCAGTGGCAGGATCACGGCTCACTGCAGCCTCAATTTGCTGGGCTCAAGTGATCTTCCTGCCTGAGCCTCCTGAGTTGCTGGGACTACAGGTATGCATCACCATGCCTGATTCCTTTTTTTTTTTTTTTTTTTGTAGAGATAGAGTCTCACTTTTTTGCCCAGGCAAGTCTTGAACTCCTGAACTCAAGCAATATATATATATATATTTTTTTTTTGAGATGGAGTTTCGCTCTTGTCACCCAGGCTGGAGTGCAATGGCACGATCTTGGCTCACTGCAATCTCTGCTTCCTGGTTTCAAGCAATTCTCCTGCCTTGGCCTCCCAAGTAGCTGGGATTACAGGCATCCACCACCAAGACCAGCTAATTTTTGTATTTTTAGTAGAGATGGGGTTTTGCCATGTTGGCCTGGCTGGTCTCAAACTCCTGACCTCAGGTGATCCACCCACCTTGGCCTCCCAAAATGCTGGTATTACAGGAGTGAGCCACCATGCCTGGCCCCAAGCCATCTTCTTACCTCAGCCTCCCAAGTAGCTAGGACCACAGATGTGAACCACCACACTCAGCTAATTTTTGCATTTTTGGTAGAGATAGGGTTTCACCATGTTGCCAAGGCTTGTCTTGAATTCCTGGTCTCAAGAGATCCTCCCATCTCAGCCTCCTAAACTGCTGGTATTATTGGTGTGAGCCACCTTGCCCAAATATTATTTTATTTAGATTCAGGGGGCACATGTACAGGTTTTTTTACTTGGGTATATTGTGTGATGCTGAGATTTGGGTTTCTAATGATCCTGTCTCCCAAGTAGGGAATGTAGAACCCAAAAGGTAGTTTTTCAACCCTTGCCCCATCCTCCCTTCCACTTTTGGAATCCCCAGTATCAATTGTTCCCATCTTTGTGTCTGTGTACCCAAGTTTAGCTCCCACTTACAAGAGAGAACATGCAGAAAATACCCATTTTAAAACTGAACATTTTACTTTTATTTGGATATTTAACAGCATGTATTTATGTATTTATGTATGCCCCCCTACTTCCCCAAAGGGTTTGAGATGGCAACATCACAAAGACAGCCTTAGGTTATAATTTGCTCTAGAAAACCTCTAGCGTAATGCCTTACAAAAACAGTGTTTGAAGGGGAGGAGTCATGAGCTTATGTAAACACAGCACCATTAATTTAAGTAGTAAACTAAAATAACAAACAATATACTAGGCATAAAATTGAATCAGCAATTGCATCTTAAAGTACCAGCGTGAAAACATAATCATTTTAACTAGATGAGAGCACTCTTTATTATAACAAAATTAATCTGCAAAATCCATTTGCATTTGTCTATGTGCTTGACACCAACACAATTTCAGAAGCAAGCTTCCTAAAGGACTGAAGTTATTACCATAACATTCTGGTCAAATTCTCCCAGAATAAAAATTCAGTTGGTCTTTAACTGAGAAAACAAAAAACACATTTTATGTCATAACAGGACTAAGTCTTCATTTCTTCACATCATTTATATATTACAGTCATAAAAGGAAATCATCAAATTCTAAATGGCAGCTACAACTGTAACAGCTACAATCCCTTGAGCAATTCCTATATGCTGAATGCTTTAAACACGTGAAATAGAACAGTGTGGAATGAGGGCCTGCCCCCTAGTTTGGGTTGGGTGTGTACCATCATTAGATCTTTATTGTCATCATTATATTTTATTAACAATAAAAAATAAGTGGTAAGGTGAATTTACCAATTATACAAGCATTAGATTTTGGTTTGTAATCTAAGCAGGACTTTGCAAAGCGTGTGTTTTCTCAAGTTAAAATATAGAAGTGTGGGCTGGGCATGGTGGCTCATGCCTGTAATCCCAGCACTTTGGGAGGCCAAAGCAGGCAGATTGCTTGAGTTCAGGAGTTCAAGACCAGCCTGGCCAACATGGTGAAACTCCATCTCTACTAAAAATACAAAAATTAGCTGGGCATGGTGGTGCGCACCTGTAGTCTCAGCTACTCGAGAGGCTAAGGCACGAGAATCACTTGAACCTGGGAGGCAGAGGTTGCAGTGAGCCGAGATTGCACCACTGCACTCCAGCGTGGGCAACAACACAGCAAGATGCTGTCTTTAAAAAAAAAAAAACAAAAAAACTCCCTCTCTCTCTCTCTCTCTATATATATATATATATATTCTGAGTATGTATTTGTACACAAGGGCAAACTAAGTGCAATTCCACCGGACACTATCCAGTCTTGTGTATTTGTAGCTGCCTTTGTTGAATACTTTTCACTATACTCCAGGCACAAGCTGACCCTTTTCGGTCCTTACCACAAGCCTGGGAAGAAGGCAGTAGTGTGTTTGCCTCACAGTTGGAGAAACTGAGGCTTGGAAGGCACAGAACACAAATAGGAGACTCTGAGTCCCACCTACTTGGCAACAAAGATTATCAAGATTATCATGCCTGTTATCACCACATTCTCCCACGTT
Organism: Nomascus leucogenys; assembly: GCF_006542625.1. Taxonomy (NCBI): domain Eukaryota; kingdom Metazoa; phylum Chordata; class Mammalia; order Primates; family Hylobatidae; genus Nomascus; species Nomascus leucogenys. The sequence goes on along the minus strand of NC_044398.1, from coordinate 48,118,594 downwards.
TTCTTAACATTTTATCTCACCTTTAATTTGTGTTATTTCTCCATGTGGCTTTTCGTTCCTGACACTAAGAGTATATAATTAAATAAAGCTCACTGTCAGAGTTTATCTTCATTATTTGTCTTGTAAATAAAATGAAAACACCAACATCCTAGGTCTGCAGTTCAAATTCTCTGGTACACATCCCTTCCTGGAAGTGTGACCACACCTGAAGGAGGCTGACCCAGTCAGTGCCCAAGCAACTGGGGAAAATGATCTGATGGCTACCATGCTAGCTTTAGATGCTGAATGTATTAGTCAGTTTTCATGCTGCTGATAAAGACATATCTGAGACTGAGAAGAAAAGGAGGTTTAATGGACTTACAGTTCCACGTGGCTGGGGAGGCCTCACAATCATGGCAGAAGGCAAAGAGGAGCAAGTCATGTTTTACAGGGATGGCAGAGGCAGAGAGCTTGTGCAAGGAAACTCCCATTTCTAAAACCATCAGATCTCATGAGACTCATTCATTATCATGAGAACAGCACAGGAAAGACTCACCTCCATAATTCAATCTCCTCGCACCAAGTTCCTCCTGCAGCACATGGGAATCATGGGCATTACAATTCAAGATGAGATTTGGGTGGGGACACAGCTGAACCACATTTTCCCACCACTGGCTCCTCCCAAATCTTATGTCCTCACATTTCAAAACCAATCACGCCTTCCCAATAGTCCCCCAAAGTCTTAACTCATTTCAGCATTAACTCAAAAGTCTACAGTCCAACATCTCATCTGAGACAATGTAGGTCCCTTCCACCTATAAGCCTGTAAAATCAAAAGCAATTTAGTTACTTCCTAGATACAATGGGGGTACAGGCATTGGGTAAATGCAGCCATTCCAAATGAAAGAAATTGGCCAAAACAAAGGGCTACAGGCCCCATGCAAGTCCAAAATCCAGCAGAGCAGTCAAATCTTGAAGCTCTAAAATGATCTCTTTGACTCCATGTTTCACATCCCAGTCACTGTTATTAGAGGTGGGTTCCCATGGTCTTGGGTAGCTCTGCCCCTGTGGCTTTGCAGGGTACAGCCTTCCTCCTGGCTACCTTCATGGGCTGGCATTGAGTGTCTGTGGCTTTTCCAGGCTCATGGTGCAAGCTGTTGGCAGATCTACCATTCTGGGGTCTGGAGGATGGTGGCCCTCTTCTCATAGCTCCATTATATAGTGCCCCAGTAGAGACTCCATGTGGGGGCTCCAACCCCACGTTTCTCTCCACACAGCCCTAGCAGAGGTTCCTCACGACAGCCCCATCCCTGCAGCAAACTTCTACCTGGACATCAAGGCATTTCCATATATTCTCTGAAATCTAGGCAGAGGTTCCCAAACCTCAATTCTTGACTTCTGTGCACCAGAAGGCTCAACACCACATGGAAGCTGCCAAGGCTTGGGGCTTTCACCCTCTGAAGCCATGGCCTGAGCTATGCCTTGGCTCCTTTTAGTTATGGCTGGAGTGGCTTGGACACAGGGCACCAAGTGCCTGGACTACACACAGCACAGGGACCCTGGGTCTGGCCCACAAAACCAATTTTTCCTCCTAAACCTCTGGGCCTGTGATGCGAGTGACTGCCACAAAGGTTTCTGACATGCCCTGGAGACATTTTCCCCATTGTCTTGGGGATTAACATTCGGCTCCTCAGTACTTAATGCAAGTTTCTGCAGCCATCTTGTATTTCTCCTCAGAACAAAATGTGATTTTCTTTTCTATTGCATTGTCAGGCTGCAAATTTTCCAAACTTTTATGCTCTGCTTCCCTTTAACAGCACCCAATTCACCTCTTGAATGCTTTGCTGCTTAGAAATTTCTTCCACCAGATACGCTAAATCATGTCCCTTAAGTTCAAAGTTCCACAAATCTCTAGGCAGGGGCAAAATGCTGTCAGTCACTTTGCTAAAAGATAACAAGAGTCACCTTTGCTCCAGTTCCCAACAAGTTTCTCATCTCCGTCTGAGACCACCTCAGCCTGGATTTCATCGTCAATATAATTATCAGCATTTTGATCAAAGCCATTCAACAAGTCTCTAGGAAGTTCCAAACTTTCCCACATTTTCCTGTCTTCTTCTGAGCCCTCCAAACTGTTCCATCCTCTGCCTCTTACCCAGTAGTTTCAAAGTCACTTCCACATTTTTGGGTATCTTTTCAGCAACGCCCCACTCTACTGGTACCAATTTACTGTATTAGTCGATTTTCACACTGCTGATAAAGACCTACCTGAGACTGGGAAGAAAAGGGGGTTTAATGAACTTACAGTTCCATGTGGCTGGGGAGGCCTCACAATTATGGCAGAAGGCAAGAAGGAGCAAGTCACATCTTATGTGGATGGTGGCAGGTAAAGAGAGAGCTTGTTCAGGGAAACTCCCATTTTAAAAACCATTAGATCTTGTGAGACTCATTCACTATCATGAGAACAGCACAGGGAAGACTCACCCCCATAATTCAATCACGTCCCACTGGGTTCCTCCCACAATACATAGGAATTCTGGGAGTTACAACTCAAGATAAGATTTGGGTGGGGATACAGCCAAACCATATCACTGAGGGTGTAAATCACCCCTTTACTCATAAGAAGAGCATGTTTGGCTTCTCAGAGAGATTGTAAGTTAACACTGACAACAAGAACCATGCCTTACATTGTAATTCTCCTGGCAGATGCTAAAATGTGCAGCACAGCCCTGTGCTTTGATACAGTAAGTGTATATTACTAGATAATAAATGTTCAATAAATGGGAGCTGAACTGACTCTAACTTGATTATACCAAGAACTGAGGGAATCTGCTTCCCATTCTGCCGCTCCATCCCAAGTCTGTTTAGTGCCTCATGAGATGGTGAGAGGAGAACAACAGACACAACCCACATTGTAGTTACCCAAATTTAACCTCTACTCTATTTCGGAAGTCCATTGTCATGATCAAACCCCATCTTTTTTAGTAATCACACAGAACTGCTTTAGTGCTAATCCACCTCCTAATCTTCCTATTATTTCTCTAAATTCTCCCATCATAATGTAGTCATTCAATGAAACTTTAAGGATTAGCTAACACTGGGCAAAGCAGCAGAGAGGACAGATGTGGAGGTGAAATATTACTGTGCCCACTTTCAGGGATTATACTATCTAGTAGAGGAAAAGATTTGAATATCAATCACAGTGGACCAGTTGCCATGGGGGAAAGAAAGGGGTGCCTTCCTGAGAAAGTCGGTATACCCCTTCTCCACCAGCCCCACCCTGGATCAGCTTAACCATTTACCTCCTCCCCTCCCCATCCTGTGGTCTGTTAGTAAAGCCAAGGGGATTGGTGCCTGTCCACACTTAGAGCATCTCCATTGCAATCTGCCCACAGCTTTCCCAATGGCACTCCCAACCATTGGCTCAACCTTCCCAATGACAGAAAAGAGAGGCCACCTGACACAAATACTTAAATTTCTTATATCCTGAAAATGTATCTGTCACCATATGCACTCTTCTTACTTCCTTCTTTAGAGTCTTCCTTTCACAAGCTAATTCCTCCAGTGAGCTTTGGGATAACATTCTCTCCTGCCTCCTCAGGGCACTGGCTGTACTAATAATCCTCCCTCCCAGTTACCCAAGCCAGAAGTCAGTCTTTCAAAATCCTGGCTTTTACATCCTCCCATTGAATCAATTATAATATTTAATTTAACTAATCTCTTCCAATGATTTATCTTGACTACCCCTTGGAACTGTCCCTTCATCTCCAAAACAACAATAGCATAAGTAACAGAAATCAGATTGTGTGACTTATCCTTAGCATATTCCAGTGACTCTCCATTGTTTTTGTAGATTGGCATTCAAGGCTTTTCATCATTTGACTCCTGCCCACCTACGTGGCCTTCTTTCTTGTCACTTCCTTTTTCAAAAAAGAAGCTCCCCAAACCTCAAAACCACTTATACCTACTTAGATACACTCTGCTTATTTACATCCTCAAGGCTTTATTAGAAGTTTATCTTCTGAATTAATGCAAACTCCTCCCTCTTCTTTACTCTCATATACTCCTGGTCACCAAATCCTACTTCTCTGATCTCTTAAATGGCTCTTACATATGATGCTTCTTGCCCAACAGCAGCAGAATGCAAATTCTTCTTAAGTGCACATGAAACATTCTCCAAGATAGATCATATGTTAGGCCACTGCAATGGTTTGAATGTGTCCCCCAGAAATCATGCATTGGCAACTTAACCCCCAATGCAAGTGTTAGGAGGCAGAGCCTAATGAAAAGTAATTAGACCATGAGAACAGAGTGAATGGATTAATGTCCTTATCACAGGAGTGGGTTCTTTTATTTTATTTGTTTGTTTATTTATTTATTTATTTATTATACTTTAAGTTTTAGGGTACATGTGTACAACGTGCAGGTTAGTTACATATGTTTACATGTGTCACATGTGCCATGTTGGTGTGCCATACCCATTAACTTGTCATTTAACATTAGGTATATCTCCTAATGCTATCCCTCCCCCCTCCCCCAACCCCACAACAGGCCCCAGTGTGTGATGTTCCCCTTCCTGTGTCCATGTGTTCTCATTGTTCAATTCCCACCTATGAGAGAGAACATGTGGTGTTTGGTTTTTTATCCTTGTGATAGTTTGCTAAGAATGATGGTTTCCAGCTTCATCCATGTCCCTACAAAGGACATTAACTTTTTTTTATGGCTGCATAGTATTCCAGGTGTATATGTGCCACATTTTCTTAATCCAGTCTATCATTGTTGGACATTTGGCTTGGTTCCAAATCTTTGCTATTGTGAATAGTGCTGCAATAAACATGTGTGCATGTGTCTTTATAGCAGCATGATTTATAATCCTTTGGGTATATACCCAGTAATGGGATGGCTAGGTCAAATGGTATTTCTAGTTCTAGATCCCTGAGGAATTGCCACACTGACTTCCACAATGGTTGAACTAGTTTACAGTCCCACCAACAGTGTAAAAGTGTTCCTATTTCTCCACATCCTCTCCAGCACCTGTTGTTTTCTGACTTTTTTTTTTTTTTTGAGACGAAGTCTCGCTGTTGCCCAGGCTGGAGTGTAGTGGCGCGATTTCGGCTCACTGCAGGCTCTGCCCCCCAGGGTTCACGCCATTCTCCTGCCTCAGCCTCCCATGTAGCTGAGACTACAGGCACCCGCCACCTCGCCTGGCTAATTTTTTGTATTTTTAGTAGAGATGGGGTTTCACCGTGTTAGCCAGGATGGTCTCGATCTCCTGACCTCGTGATCCGCCCGCCTCAGCCTCCCAAAGTGCTGGGATTACAGGTGTAAGCCACGGTGCCCAGCCGTTTCCTGACTTTTTAATGATCGTCATTCTAACTGGTGTGAGATGGTATCTCATTGTAGTTTTGATTTGCATTTCTCTGATGGCCAGTAATGATGAGCATTTTTTCATGTGTCTTTTGACTGCATAAATGTCTTCTTTTGAGAAGTGTCTGTTCATATCCTTCACCCACTTTTTGATGAGGTTGTTTGTTTTTTCTTGTAAATTTGTTGAAGTTCATTGTAGATTCTGGATATTAGCCCTTTGTCAGATGAGTAGATTGCAAAAATTTTCTCCCATTCTGTAGGTTGCCTATTCACTCTGATGGTAGTTTCTTTTGCTGTGCAGAAGCTCTTTAGTTTAATGAGATCCAATTTGTCAATTTTGGCTTTTGTTGCCATTGCTTTTGGTGTTTTAGACATGAGGTCCTTGCCCAAGCATGTGAGGGTGGAGGCTCCATCTCTTCAAGTCCCTTAAGGCCTAGTGTTATCGGGACCTGTTCTTCCTGGCACGTGTGGGGCTGGCAATGCAATGGCCATGCTGACTGCCTGTCCCTGAGAGTGACAGGACACTGTGAAACCATTGCCTGATGACAGCCACATCTTTATGTCCAGAAGTACTATGAGAGCATGATCTGAGTAGCTCCTATGTGGGTCAAGCTGAAACATCTTACTGTGGTCAGTAATAACTGTCACACCCCTTACAAGAGTGTATGCATTTAGGGCAACAATTTTTATCAAAATAGCCAAACAGAAATGGAAAGTTTGCAATATCTCACTCTATACCAAGCTTGTCCAACCCATGGCCCTAAGATGGCTTTGAATGCAGCCCAACATGAATTAGTAAACTTTCTTAAAACATTATGCGATTTCTTTGCAATTTTTTTTTTGTTTTTTCTTTTGTTTTTTGTTTGTTTTTGAAATGGAGTCTTGCTCTATCACCCAGGCTGGAGTGCAGTGGTGCGATCTTGACTCACTGCACCTCCCAGGTTCAGGTGATTCTTCTGCCTCAGCCTCCCGAGTAGCTCTACAAGTGTGTGCCACCATACCCAGCCAATTTTTGCATTTTTAGTAGAGACGGGGTTTCACCATCTTGGTCAGGCTTGTCTCAAACTCCCGACCTCAGGTGATTCACCTGCCTCAGCCCCCCAAAGTGCTGAGATTACAGGCGTGAGCCACTGCGTCCAGTCCTTTGCAATTGTTTTTTAGCTCATTAGCTGTCATTAGTATTAGTGTATCTTATGTCTGGCCCAATACAATCTTTCTTTTTCCAATGTGGCCCAGAGAAGCCAAAAGATTGAACACCCCTGCTCTATACAGTTCATGTTGTTCCTCAAAGTATTCTGGAATTTAGAATTATTCACAATTTAGAATTATTTCAGAATTTAGAATTATTTTAGAATATGTTTTTCAGATATTTTTACTCCCTAGAAAACCCAAGGTCTTTAATATTAAGAATGATTGACCTCTTGGCATTTTGCCTTCTTGATATGCCGGTTTCACCCTTGCAACCAGAATATATAAATGTGAGCCACAGGCTACTGTATAAATGAGGAAGGAGCAGTTGGTTCCACTTAAATGAGCTGATTTATGTTATTCTGTATGGTAATATACACTTATCTTGCATTCAGGGACTTTTTTCCAGGCATTTGTTTTTTCCGCGAATTTTTCCTTGAGACTCCTGAAAAGACAATGCAAGGCTGTTGCTGAACTGTGGGAACATGATAGATTATCCCATACAAACATATGCTATTTCCTTCCTTCCATTTTCTCCCCCTTCTAAAGAATGACGATTTTTTTTATTGTTGTTTTTGAACATGGTCTAAAGGGTTGCCCTGAAGTCACATTATGGTGGCCTCACAGCTGAAAGCTTACAGTAACCACTATTCTTACAGGCCATATCCTGCCATTGATTTTTACATAGAACTCCCCATTGACTGCCAAACGGAGTTTTTCCCTGAGATCGATGGCAGGATATAGCCAGTGACATTAAGCATTGATAAAAGACCCTTGAGTTAACTGTCAACAGAACTAAAATTTAGATGTAAACTCACTTAACAAAAATTGGCTTTCAAAGGTTCATCAAAAAAGAAATCATTTCAAAATGCCCACCCTTACGGTCAATGTAAACAAGATTTCTTCTTTCCAAATCTCTGCTTTCTTAGATTTGTCTTTTTGTGTGTCATGTTTATTAAAATCACATTCTCATTAGTACTGCTAACAGATTTAAAGATTTGTTTAAAAGATGTGGGTTTTACCCTCAAACAATATATAAAATCTAGTGGGGAGGAAAAATGGGTACATAATATCTCTAATGCAAAGTGAAAGAGAAAAAAGGAAAGAGAACAGAAAAGGGAGACAGTGTTTTAAACTCTGGAGTGTTAAGAAAGAAATCTCTCTACAGTACATATACAGGATCTCAAGTAAGGAAGTAAAAAATTAAAAATTTGACCATCCGAAATTTTTAATAGTATATAATGCCACACATCTATTGGCCTTATGCATGCATATATTGGCATTATGTATATTTCAAGCCAAATTACCTGCTGAGAGAATGGGCTATTCATAGGGTTACTCTATTTCCCAGTATTCCTGGGAAATCCTAGTTGTACCTGACGTCCTCCACCAGCTTACACTCTCAGAAATGACCCCATCTAACTGATGAATTTCACAAACACACTGTTAGCGATGCTGATGTCGAAATCTGCCTCAGTTGTGGCAAGTTAATGAGAAATGGGAAAGCAGAGTGTGGAGAACTCTGATGCACCAGTCCAGGGCTCAGAGCGTTGGAGGGGCCAGGGCTCTAACTCCAAGCCTAGGCTGGTGGGCAGCACTTGGGTGACGCCCAAGGCCATCTGAGGCTGTAGAGATACACATTCTACTGCCCTCTAAGATATTTCATTCTTTCCTTTCCTTGATTTTTTTCCCCTTTTATCTGGCTCTCTCATTTTTTTTCCCCTTCCATCCTAGAGTCACCAGTTGCTGGGTAGTTTACTTCTAAGTCAGCTGCTCTGTTGGCCTACCCAAGAGCACCCCAATGTCTTCCTGATGGTTGGAAAGCCATGCTTTCCAATCTGCCAGCCAGTGAGTCAACAAATGTTTGTTGAACAACCGCTTGAACTAGGCGGAGCATACCTGGTTCAAGCATACCTAGTGGGGGTTGCATACCCCACTAGGTAGCAGGGATGCAATGATGAAAATCAAAATACAGCTGCAATCCTTTCTATATTTGGATATTTACGTGAGTTCACCATGCAAAACAAATGCCACATAACTGTGATTTCAAATTTGCTGGAAAATTTGTGAATGTAACCACGTAAAATTGTCTTGAACTTTTCATTAGTGTGAACAGCTTAGGTTATTCAAACATTTTTCAAATTAGCAGGACATCAGTTGGGATTGATTCACGTATATTTGAAATTGACATTCATCACACTGAAACATGTTGAATGAGCAACCATTAAAATTTGATATAAGCAGCCTTTGCAAATATATTCTTTTTTTTTTTTTTTTTTTTTTAGATGGAGTCTCGTTCTGTCACCCAGGCTGGAGTGCAATGGCACAATCTCGACTCACTGCAACCTCTGCCTCCTGGGTTCAAACAATTCCTCTGCTTCAGCCTCCCAAGTAGCTGGGACTACTGGTGTGTGCCACCACGTCCAGCTAATTTTTGTACTTTTAGTAGAGACGTGGTTTCACCATGTTGGCCAGGATGGTCTCGATCTCTTGACCTCGTGATCCACCTGCCTTGGCCTCCCAAAGCACTGGGATTACAGGTGTGAGCCACCGTGCCCAACCAATATTCCCTTTTTAACCAAAGAATTGTGTGGGTAAAATGATACGTGCACTCAAGTAGTTTTTGTTCATGGGTCATAAAAACATCTGACGGACAGATCAAAAAAAAAAGATTCTGATGTTTCAAAATGATTGTTTAGTTTTATGCTGCTTCTTTATTTTTCCCCATCTTCATCAATCTAAGTAAGGAATCTCAGATTTTGCACAAGATAAGCTGCTCTTGTTCACATTCTGAAAGTAAAAGCTTGAATTTGAGAAAATGGCTAGGAACACAGGCAAATTCATAGTTAATCCATTTCAGACATTTGACTTCCAGAACCTTCAGTTAGCAAAGGGAAGTTGATATAGCTCCTGAAGTTATTTTATAGAAAACTGAATTGTAGACCTCTTCCATTTCATTACTCTCGCCGTCTCTGCCCACAAATTCTCTCTTTCACTGCAGCCAGCAATTAAAAATAGGCCTGGATTTGGACAGTCAGATGTAAGCATGGCATTTAGATTTAGCCTTATTTGTAAACAGCATGATTCACAAAAATCCATGTGAATAACCAAAGGAAGAGGACAGTTCTGTGTGAAGCCTTAATTAACGGGAAGCTAACCCGAGGAAGTGCAGACTGTCAATTTCTTCCTGGCTGCATGGGAGGCAGCGGCTGACGTGTCTGCCCTGATGCAAGAACAGTTTGCAATCCCAATAAAGCAATCATCATGCAAAAGATTGGTAGATCTGAGAAGATGTATTAAAAATGATCACTCTCTTCTTAAGGATTACCCTCTGGGTGAAGAGCGAAGAAATATACTCATTTCCCTGAAGTCCTTCCACGACAGGTAAAATCATTACATAATATTAGAGGCCCAGAGGGTGGGAATTGCTTTCCTACCAGAAAACCCTTCCATTTCTCACCACGCCACCATGCTTCCTGCTGGTGTCCTAAGCGGACAGCTGCCCTCCCACCTCCTGGAATAAGACAGTTCAATTCTGCTTGCCATCTCTCTAGCTTAGAAAAGCTCTGCTGTGATATCCAGAAGCTGTCCACAGCTCATTTTCAGGCTGACAGTGGGGTTCTTAGAACATAAATTAAACAGTTCTATTGTGGTTAAGTACCTGGATACATAAGAGGTTTATTGGAGGGATGGGGATGGAGAAGGGCATTGCTTTTTTGTTGTCCTTGGAGTTACCTGTTTCAACCTTAGCTCTTTACTTGCATGTACACACAGGCACCACTCACGCACTCACTTAGGAGAAATTAGAAAAGGCTGCCTGGAGTTTTGCCATCACCTCCACTGGCTGTCCAGGGTTGCCGATCTGCATTATTTATACCTGTGAAAGTCATTAGTGCTATCTGGATCTTTCTTCTAAGGACTGTAGGATTGCAATTGCTTGCCCTCCTAAAGTGGGGTGTGGCTCTGGCCAGTAAAGGAAGGGGGTGTGCTGATGCACCCCTTTCAGGTGGAAGCGGCAAGATTCAGGGTGAAACTTGTCACCCTCTCTTCTTTCCTTTTGCCCCAATAACCGGCAATTTTTTTTTTTTTTTTTTAAGCTGGTGGTTGTTCTTTTATACTGGGTCCTGGCCTGGAGAGAGGAAAATGCAGACAAGAAAATTATCAAGCGCATGGACAGGAAATACACCTTGTTTTTTTTAAACTGATAGGCAGGAGCTGCTCACCACTATTGTTTAACCTCGCCTCATGGCCGATATGGTAACCTTGAATATCTAACAGACTTTTAAGAAATTCTTAGGTTTATGCAGACTATCATAGCCCCATAACACATAACACAGACCCATAGGCCAACACATCACCCACGTTCTGCTCACTGAATAACACTGATGGAGCTATCGGTCATGCTGGAGCCAGCGTGGACTCCTGCTGGTTTCCATATCAGCAAAATGCTTTGCAAAAGCTACCCAGTGCTTTTGACATCAGATCTGGGTTGTGCACCTCTGCAAAAAAAAAAAAAAGAAAGTCACTTTAAAAGTCTGTGCCTTTTGTTTCTGAAGCCAGCTCTTGTTCTTTATCCGCTCCCTACCTGAACTTACTCTCTCATAAATACAAACAAGATAACCAGCCCATCAGACATTAATAGAGATGTAGGGCAGCCTGTCCATTTAGGAAACACACACTTAGTCATCCATTTCTCCACCTAGCCATTCATCTACCCCCACTTCCAGGAATGATTTCTGTTGAGAACAGCAGTTATTCATTCCCCGTCCCCCAATCTGCCTTGGCGGAACCATCTCTGAATTCATAACAGGCAATTTGAAACACAAACCGACTCAGGGAAGTGGGCTGTCTCTGATCACCAGCGTTGCTGCCTTGGTTTCTCCCACTTGTCCCTTGGCTGGGGCCGCCCTGTCAGCAGCACCAGCTGCTGGCTTAGGGTTCTTGCCTTCCATCAGCACACACACATAGTAAGAATCAAATCTCAAAAGGCAGCTTTCTGCAAACTTTCGATTTATTAACCTAAAGTTCCCGAAAAAGGTTCAATTGGTGATATCAGAACCTACTGTCTCCCGCAGGCCTGAAAGAAAAGAAATGTAAAGTGGGTGGGGGGCTGGGAGGGAACCAGTGACATTGAAATATTCAAGTACAGGATTTACATGATAATGGGGAATAGAGTACTTTTCTCACCATTCTACCTGCAATGATTATAGAGCAGTACAATCATTTGCACAGCAAAAGCAAATCATATTTCGATTAAACCCAGAAGTTCAAAAGATTGACGGAAATCTTCTGCTCATTTCCAAAACAAAGGCATCAAAGGACACTAGAATATACCCTAGATAACTGGTCTCTCTTTCCTACCTAAATAACAGAGCTTTTCACTCCATGTCAAAGGCCTCTCTTTGGAGACAATCTGTACAGTGGATTGGAAGATGCCATGTTGTTCTGAAGACATTTCTGTTTAGGAAAAGCAATGCCTCCCTGCTGGCAAGGTGCCCATTTTTCAAGCTTCCCAAAACATTCACTGAAACCATGTCTGTCTCTTGTCTACCATTCACACCTCATGGGGACTTGTCTGACACTGTGCATTCCTTGAGGGTAGGGACTATGTCTGATTTTAACCATTGCACTCTTGGCAGCAAGCATCGTGTCTGGCACAGAGCAGATACTCAATAAATATTGAATACTTAGGACTTTTCCACGATGCCACTTTTAAGTATCTCAGACTCTTCTCATAGCCAAGACAGGAGTAGGGAGAGGCCTGGAGTCCCACTACCCGAGCTCTCCTTACAGGAAGGAACTCATCCCAAAGAGAAGTCAGCCTCATTGCTGGGGGTTCTCTCCTTTAGGGAAAAGTCAAGGGATGGCCTGTCTGCTAATCATCCTAAAAGTCTGGAATTATATTTTGGATTTTCATGCCTTTGTCTTAAAACATTGAACTCTTTTCTCCTTTTTTTTTTTTTTTCTAGGACCGAGTCTCACTCTGTTGCCCATGCTGGAGTGCAGTGGTGCCATCTCGGCTCACTGCAACCTCTGCCTCCCAGGTTCAAGCAATTCTCCTGCCTCAGCCTCCTGAGTAGCTGGGGTTACAAGTGCGCACCACCACACCTGGCTATTCTCTGTATTTTTAGTGGTGATGAGGTTTCACCATATTGGCCAGGCTGGTCTCAATCTCCTGGCCTCAAGTGATCCGCCCCCACTTCGGCCTCCCAAAGTGCTGGGATTACCAGTGTGAGCCACTGCACCTGGCCTGAACTCCTTTTCTGTCTCTTTCCAGCACTCAAGACATCAAAGTGAGGATACGGTGAGTCCTCCAGTGCAAAATTCTGGATTGCCCTAGGTCTTCTGATAGGAGCTGTGATCACCTTTGCTGACCACACAGGAGTCAAAAATCTGTAGATCATTGTCATGAAGGGGCTCACAGCTGGACAGACTTCCCACTGCTAGTGTGAGTAACGTGGTGATGGTCACAGTCAAGAAAGGCAAACCAGAGATCGAAAGAAGGTATGTGCGGCAGTGGTCACTTGACAACAAAAGTCATACTGGAAAAAATATAACATTTAAAAAGAATTTTTGAAGACAATGCAGGGTCATATTAAAAAAATAAAGGCAAGGGGAAAGGTTCTGCCATTACAGGACCAGTTGCAAAGGAGCGTGCAGACCTGTGGCCCGGGTTGGTGTCCAATGCTGGCAGTGTTGCATGATTCTCCGGTATATTTGTAAAAAAGAAAAAAAAAAACATTGAAATATATTTACCCTCCCACAAAAGAAAGTTTGAACTCTTCATAAAAATATGCAAGCAATTGATTCTGCATTTGACAGATTTGAATCTTAAATTCTCACACATACACACACACACACACACACACACACACACACACACACACCACTTATCAAGGGCTTCCCATCAGACTTTTAAAGACCCGAACTCTTTAGTTTAACCAACAAGGCCTTGGTAATCTGAGCCTCAGGGCCCACCTCTCTGAACTCCTCCCATTTTCTCATTTCATTCCAGCCAGGCTTCTTTCTACTCTTGGCTCACACCAAGTAACTTCCCAACCCAAGGCCTTTACAATGTGATGTCACCTCTACCCTAGCATGCTTTCCCACTAGAACTTTGCATGGCTCACACCTTCACCAAACTTTTAGTGCTTTCTCAGAGAGTCCTTTACAAATCACCTGATCTTTTCCCACTTTGTTTTTTTTTTTTTTTAGTTTGTTTCTTTGTTTTTTGAGACAGAATCTTGCTCTGTCGCCCAGGCTGGAGTGCAGTGGTATGATCTCAGCTCACTGCAACCTCCTGCCTCAGCCTCCTGAGTAGCTGGGATTACAGGCATGCACCACCACACCTGGTTAATTTTTATATATTTAGTAGAGACAGGGTTTCACCATGTTGGCCAGGCTGGTCTCAAACTCCTAACCACCTGCATCGGCCTACCCAATCCGCCTGCCTCAGCCTCCCAAAGTGTTGAGATTACAGGCATGAGCCACCACACCTGGCAACACTTTGTTATTTTTCATCCCCTATTCACTTTACTTTCTCCCTGAAACAGAACACTATCTGCAGTGACTCTGTATCTCTTTCTCTTTCTCTTTCTTCTTTCCTCTCTTTCCTTCCTTCTCTTTTCTCTTTTCTCTTCCCTTCCTTCCTTTCTTTTCCCTGTTTATTGTCTGTGTCTCCTACTATAAAACCCAGCAGGGGCCAGGACTCAATCTCAGCACTCAGGCATACTCAGTGGACACCTGTTTTGTGAGTCAACACACTTGAGGCTCACAGGGTGAGTGACTAGCTCAGAGCCACAGGACCAGGATATTTTGACAGTTCCTCCCAGGGTCTGTCTCCAACACAAGGTTGTAGGCAAATAGGGGTTTCAAATCACTTCCTCTTTAGTCCAAGAGAACCAATAGCCCTTTTTGAACACTGTGCTACTTTTCCAGGACCACCGTAACAAAGCACCACAACTTGGTGACTTAAAACAACAGAAATGTACTCACAGTTCTGGAGGCCAGAAGTCCAAAATTAAAGCGTCCGCCATGCTGTGCTCCCTCTGAATGCTCTAGGGGAGAATCCTTCCTTTCTCCCTCCAGCTTCTGGCAGTGTCCAGCAATCCTAGGTGCCCCTAGCTTGTATTCATGACTCTCATTCCACCTCTGCCTTCATATGGCCTTCTCTCCATGCATGTCTGCGTTTCTCTTTTCCTCTTGGTATAAGGGCACCAGTTATTCGGGTGTCCTCCCCAGCATAACCTCATCTTAGCTACATTATATCTGCAAAGACTCTACTTCCAATGAAGGTCACGTTCACAGACACCGAGGTTAAAACTTCAACATGTCTTTTGGGCAAGACGGTTCAACCTACAAGAGCTGACAGAGTTGGTTCCATGGAGAATATGTGAGCCACTGTAAGAATAAACCAGTTTTTCTGGCCTGATCTTGAAGCCAGGCCACGCAGTGGCTCCTGGGACACAGGCACAGGAGCCACTCCATGTCATCTTTTTATCATGAAGCTCATCAAGCCGGGTGTAGTGGCTCTCATCTGTAATCCCAGCTACTCAGGAGGCCAAGGTGGGAGAATCACCTGAGACCAGTTCAAGACTAGCCTGGGCAACGTAGCAAGACTCCATCTCTAAAAAAATTTTAAAG
This sequence comes from Nomascus leucogenys, assembly GCF_006542625.1. Classification (NCBI taxonomy): domain Eukaryota; kingdom Metazoa; phylum Chordata; class Mammalia; order Primates; family Hylobatidae; genus Nomascus; species Nomascus leucogenys. Next base: position 48,103,420 of record NC_044398.1, on the reverse strand, counting down.
ATTATCTGGGTGTGGCAGTGGACCTGTAGTCCCAGCTACTTGGGAGGCTGAGGGTCGCTTGTGCCCAGGAGTTTGAGGCTACAGTGAGCTACGATCACACCACTGCACTCCAGCCTGGGTGACAAAGCGAGACCCTGTCTCTACAAAAAACAAACAAACCAAAAAACAAAAAGAAGCTGATCAACCTCAAACAAATGGAATTTTGGAAGAAACTGCAGTAGAAAGAGCCTCTAAAATATTTATTATATGCCAGGGACAGGGCTGGACAGAATACAAAGTAAGTATTTGATGATAAGATGTTGTCAACATTAGTAAGAAGACAGAAACTCACTAGCATTTTTGAGAAAACCAGGATTTTAGAAAAGAGATGGGTTCACATTCAGAAAGCAAGCAAATTTAGACTTTGCAGTAAAAATATATTTATGGAATGCACTCATTTCTGGAGCAGAAATGTGAGAAATGACCTCAGAAACCCAAACAAGTGGCTATTCTCTGCACACAAAAAAACTAAAATTGCATCCCAGTAATGCCAAAACCACCAGATGACAGCGTAAAAATTCAGTAAACAGATACTCGTTCTATAGGATACCAAATGTCCAACTGTCATTTTTATTTCTCGCAGAACTAGCTCTCTGACCCTGTGTCATGTCGCTGCTACGAGAAGGTAGGGTTGTAGCCATGACCTCCAGGCTGTTCCACAGGGTGAACAGGGCCATCTTCTCCAGTGCAGCTGGTCTTTGAAGTTCTACCTTGACCCAGCTGAGGACTGCAGAAGCTTTCTGCTTTCCTTTCCTGCCATGACTGTCATAGGAGGGTCACACGAACAGCGCTGCAAAGACTGTTCCATTACGAGGAGAACTGTAGGTTTCCTGAAAAATCAAATTCAGCAGAGGGCATTAAGTCAGTGATTGCTAAATATGAACGCATTCCATTCCTAAGCAAATTGACGGTGTGATTTGGAACTCATGAGAAGTTCCCGAGGGAAGGCATGGTATCTACTCCAAGATTGGTATAACTGGGAGACCTTAAAAAGAGAAATGCATTTCATTTGGCTCAATAGCACACTCTCCAAAAATAAAATACTTTCATATGAGGTAATTGGTGTCTAATTTTTGAAAATATACAAGCAGCAACTAACTAGCATACTATAAAATGAATTCCTACAAAATTGAGGGAGATAATCTCCCATGTTCCTTCCAGCTCTAAAAATTGTATAACTTTGAAGTTTTATTTCAGTCCCAGAAGATTTCAGATACACAGATATTTCAAGTTCATTGAAAGAGAGATAAGAAAAGTAGAACTTTATAAAAGATAGAGAAAGAATTTAATAATGAACACAGCATGCAAAACAAGGAGCTGATTCTCCAAAGCAAACGTCTTAGGAGACAAAGAGCAGTTTCTTCATTTTCAGAGGCTGATGGAAGGTTATGGAGCAAGTTCAGAGGATGGCTCTAGGACCGCATATCTGGGAAATCAAGTCTTCTTCCCTAAAAGAGCCATAAGAAGCTTATATTTGGGTGGGCATGGTTGCTCATGCCTGTAATCCCAAGAAAACCAAGGCAGGAGGATCACTTGAGCCCAGCAGCTTGGGACTAGACTGTACAACATAGTGAGACCCCTACCTACACACAATTTAAAAACTAGCTGGGTGTAGTGGCATGCACCTGTAGTCCCAGCTACTCAGGAGGCTGAGGCAGAAGGATCGCTTGAGCCCAGGAGTTTGAGGCTGCAGTGAGCTATGATTGCACCACTGCACTCCAGCCTCGGTAACAGAGCAAGACCTTGTCTCTTAAAAAAAAAAAAAGAGTTTATATTTTATAGCACTAGTTCTAAAATTGAGAAAGGGAGTGCCTGGGTGGGGTGGAGAGGGCATAATGGAATCAACTAGGAGTCTTTTCAGATAACATCTGCCCATCTGCCCACTCTTGGAAGCTCAGATCTTTTGGTAGAGTATGGGAAGGAGGGGGAAAAGATGGAGAGGGATGACCAGGAGGAGAGTTTGAAAAGACTTCTCAGGCAGTTCTAATAGTCTTAGAATCACTTCACATGAAACAGAATAAAAAAGAATTTTCCTTCTTTCTATCTACCATTGTGAATGATTTTTCCTCCAAACTTGACTTTGCTTTTCATCCGGCCTGACTTTTCTTATGCATCGTAGGCTGTTTCAGAAATTGCTGTAATGATTTGCTTAGTAAAATTGTCTTAGTCAAGAAAAAAAGATTTTTGTTCCCCAATTTCAAAAACTATTAATTTGTGGTGATAACAATCTTTTACATCTTGGGAGTTTGGAGAAAATATTTAAAATAATACAATTGCCAAAAATGTGGTAAATTCCCTTTTGGGTTGCTGTTAGTTTATCCCAACCAGACCTCCCATGTTAAGGGACTTTCCTGAGCCCCCTGACTTTTCAAGATTATGAAACGTGCTCTGGGTACAGCTCCCTCAAGTCTCCACACCCTCCCACTCCATGAAAGAGACAGAACATCTGCTCCTCATCTCTGGGAAAGTATATTTAATTATTGGATGCTTTCCTTTTCAAAATGATGCTGGCTTATTGTGGGTTTTTTTCTTTTTTTTTTTTTAGCCTCCAGGGCACAAACAAAATAAAATCATCCCTTCGATGTTTAAATCAGATAATAGCATCTGCATCAACAAAAATAACAGCTAATAGCATAAAATTGTTTCTTTTATACTTACTGAGAAGCAAGAGTCAATAATAGGCAATGGTTCTCTCAGCATCCATGAAATGAATTTACTAGAGGAAACTTCTAGAAGCAAGGCTGTGCCAAGTACAGGACAGGTAGGAGCAAAGGAAGATTACATCTTCTCACAGGTTTGAGGACCCCACAATGATCAGCTATTGTTTCTTGGTCCTAACAGAATTTATCGGAAAATTGTGTTTGTGTGTAACAGACAGAGAGAAAAGAAAAGGAAAAAGAAAAAAAAAAAAAACCATTGGGGAAGACAGGGAAACAAACCAAGCATGTGAGTCCTCTTACTGAGAAAACATAATGCCTTCCACATCTTGATATTAAAGATGGTTAAAATGAGAAGCAGAGATTTCACTGCAGTAAATATTTACCGAAGAACCCACAAAAGTTTAAGCAAGTGTGGTCCTGGTATCATTCACATTTGAGCACCAACTAAAGACCAACATCACCCATTTCTGTAAGAATTTTGGAGGAACAGCTTTGTCATTTTTCTAGTGTCTTATTTGTTTTAAATCCTGTTCTTCTAAAAGCAAATAAGAACTAGCCAAAAGAAAATTTGATCTTGTTTTAGAGCAGGAGAGGGAGAAAAAGATAGGAAACATTCACCAGTTTCAATGCAATGTAGCTCAATGAATATTTCCTGAACCACTTCTAAGCCAGACAGAGTCTCTGCTCTCCTGGAGTGGATGTCTACCCGGGAGACCTGCAATTAGAGGCGCGTGTAGTGCAGTTTGGAGGGGAACTTAACTCAGACTTGGAGGGAGGGGCAGACCAAGGAAGGTTCTCAGAGAAGGGATATCTACGCCCCGTTCCTAAGCTCAGCTGCTTTTCAGAATTTCCAGGGAAGCCTTTGAAACTACATGTTCCAGGATCTCTCTCTGGATCTTTTGAAATCAGAATCTCTAAGAGAGGACTGTACATTTATGAGTTTCTCCAGGCAAAACAGAAGTGGTGGTCTGATCCGGGCTGTGGGAGGAGAAGAAATATCGAGGATGTATAGGAGCCTGGAGGTGAGGACAAGCGCATCGGAGGAAGAACTGGAAGACAGTTGGATGTGACTGTGCCTGAGAGAACAGTGTGGGGACAGTCAGCTGTGGAGAGAAGGGCAGTCACGTCATGAGGGCCTGTGCACAGTGGAGAGGAACTTGGCCTTCCTCTAAGGACAATGTTGTTGGATGAATGGAAGATGGCAGCCGGAAGGAACCGCTATCATGGGGGCTGTGGCAATAGCCGTGAGAATACAGGGGAGCCACACCAGAACCAAGTCCTTCTCCAGGGGTTTTAAACAGTCAGGGGGCCTGGCATGGTGGCTCATGCCTATAATCCCAGCACTTTGGAAGACAGAGGTGGGAGGATCTCTTGAGCCCAGGAGGAGGCTAGAGTGAGCCATGATCACACCACTGCACTCCAGCCTGGGAGGGAGACCCTGTCTCAAAAAACAAAACAAAACAAAACAAAATAAAATAAATAAAATAAAATAAAATATCAACCAAGAATCAGTTCCTTCGCCCTTGTTCTGTTATTTACCACCTTGCCCCCTTCCCTTTTATCTATATGCCTTCCCATGGGGAAAGCCGATGAGGTGGAAATATACATGTTGATGAGGTGGAAATATACGTGTTCTTTACAACCAGCTGGTATACCCTTGCTCTTTCACTTGAATTAGCAGAAATGTACACAACTTCATGAAAGGAGAAAGGATGCAGCCCTAAGCCCTTTCCACCACCCCTGTGGCAGGCTGCCTTGTATTACTTCTTTCTCCACCAACACTGCTTTTGATTCTAATTTTAGCTGCATTTGCTTGTCCACCACTATCGTGGTTTGTTTGCGCCCTCTCCCTCTGATGATGGGACTGGACCCATGCCTCTGAGACACATGGTAGGATGGTATGCACACTGTCCACCCTGTCATATGACCGTATCCTCAGATTACAAATCTCCTTCCTGGCTTCATTAGGGAGTCCTAATGTTGTAATGTAAGAATCTGAGTGGACTGGGTGCAACAATAAAGAACGGATACATAACAGAGGAAAGGTAATCTTTCATCTTCATGTTCCAGGCAGCCCCACCTCTCCCCCTAAGGTGCACTGATGCTAGCTCAACTAGTGAAAACTGGAAATCAGGAAGAGATGTCAGTGGGAAGATTTAGTAAAAACATTTAGCAGTAAGGTCAAGAGATAGATCTTTGAAAACCACAAATTTCTCCCCAAGCCTCTGTTTAAGTGAACACACTTGCACTAATAAGAAGTGAGGTTTCCTGAAGCAGAGGAAGTAGATAAGCAAGAGAAAACCAACTCCTTGATAACAACAGTTAATACCTTTACCAGTAACCACATATAAAATAAACTGTGCTGGGGGACAAATTAAAGACATCCCCTTCGTCCACCAGGTTTTCAAATAGGGACTGTTATTGAAAGAATCACCCAGCCTGGAGAATGTCAAGTTAAATGTAACTACAGATATTGGCCAACAGGTCACTCCAATCCTTACACAGCTTCTTGTAGCTCTATTTCTGGGGTTTCTAAGGATGAGGGGGAAAGTAATTAAAGAATGGCTAAGCTTGGCTGGGTGCAGTGGCTTATACCTGTAACCCAGCACCTGAGGTGAGGAATTCGAGACCAGCCTGGCCAACATGGTGAAACCCCATCTCAACTAAAAAGTACAAAAAATTAACCGGGCATGGTGGTGGGCACCTATAATCCCAGCTACTCTGGGAGGCTGAGGCAGGAGAATAGCTTGAACCCAGGAGGCGGAGGTTGCAGTGAGCTGAGATCACACCACTGCACTCCAGCCTGGGCAATAAGAACAAAACTCCATTTCAAAAAAAAAAAACAAAGAAAGAAGAAAGAATGGCTAAGCTAAAACTTTGTTTTCTACTTTGGATTCAATCCTAACTATTTGAACCCCAAATCAAAAGATGGAGAGTCTGGGAGTTTTGGTTTCCCCTAATCAAAAGCATTTTCTCTTAAAGCTAGGCTAATAGGTTGGAAAGAGGACTCACAGCTTGAAAACACCTAATAAAGGTCATTTTGAAATGTAGACATTAATTTTGGCGAAAGAGAGCTTTCATACAACAAATCATACCAGGGAGTGTATAGCAGTGTCTTTCCATTGGATTCTTGTTTTAGGGACAAAAAAAATCCTGCCATATGAATCGAGTTATTATTCTAATGTTGTAGTTTAAATTTGTTGAATAAAGCCAAGATTCAGATCAAAGGTACAGTAATTTAAAATAAAAACCTAAGAGCTGAGCTCATAACTGAACTCTGCTAAAACAGAGAAAATTTAACACAATAAGAGTATCACAGTCTTGAGCTATTCTTCCCCAAAGACGGAAAGAAAAATGGAACAATAAACAGAAGCAGAGAAATGCAGGGGAGATAAGGAAGCCAGAGTATTCTGTTATCCATGGGCAGGTAGCTTGTCTGTGTCTCACTCTTTAACTGAACCCAAATTCTGAATGTGTAAGTGAGGTAGAATAATAAGTCTTTCCTTCGGTGTTTGATATAGTCTGAAGCTTGTGAATATGGATTCAGAAACATCTGTCTTCCACATCATCTGACTATAGCTTGCCTTAGACTAAAATCTTGGGTGGAACTAATAGCTCCAGTCATGCGAGTTGATGCCTCCCGGGAAAGGAGGTGAGAACACAGAAATATTAATACAACCATCAGAGAAATGACTTGAAGCCAGCAGCTGACGTTATTTAGTCTCATTGACTTACAAGGACTGGGTAGTTTTGAAAGGGAGTTATGAACGTGGTTAAGGGCTTGCTTGAAGAAAATGTTGGCAGGTATCAAAACCAGACTGTTTGTGGCCACTTCTAAGATTTCAGTTGACATGAATTTGTGGTCGAGAAGTCAGGAGGATTTCTCTGGATCTAGAGTTCAGTGCCTCCTAGTCCAATGCCAAATCCAAACCAGGCATGAAAGCCAATCTTTATAAAGTCAAAGACACCAATAGTATATAAACTTTTATAATCTGATTTCTACAACATGATTCTGGTTGGTTAAATTTCCATCATGTTGAGGAAGCCGAATGGAAGGCACCACAGGCAGGGGGCGAGTCCAGGCCTGCTTGGGGTCCAGGGATTAAAAAGTTTATACTGAGCAATTCCTTAGCCTTTAAGCCTGAAAAATGCAATAATGAAATCAGGTTTGATCCTGAAGAGATAACCTGGGCACTGCAACATCAAGTCAAGAATCTTCCATTTTTATGTTTCAGCTCTAAAAGCAAATTAAGTCAATGTGGGTGAAATCAAACGTTTCAACTTTATTAGTGATCATCCCCAAAATAATATTTATGTTTATATAAAAGAACAACAAGGTATTATTTCTGAATCTGCATTTAAGATACGCTTACAATCTGTATAATACTTTACATTTATTTTATTCCTAATTATTTAAAATCATTCAGAAAGGCACAGGATGATTTTTATGGCAATTTCATGGTCCTGACTTCAAAAAAGTCACATTATTTTCCTAGATGGGCCCAGTAGCACAGATCCCAAAGTCACAAGACTGCTTATTTTCAGTGCTTTGCTTGGCAGGTCATGCCTAGTCTCCAGATGGGTGGTTTAGTGACATAGAACTTCATTTTGAGTTATGAGACCTAAGTAAAGGTCCAATCTACTACCCCTGGGTCCAGTGATATTGGGCCAATTTGCAGTGATCTATATTTTTGACTTGACTTATATCTAGCCCCTTTAAAACTGTATTCCCAGCTGGGCACAGTGGCTCATGCCTGTAATCCTAGCACTTTGGGAGGCTGAGGAGGGCAGATCTCCTGAGGTCAGGAGTTCGAGACCAGCCTGGCCAACATAGCAAAACTCTGTCTCTACTAAAAATACAAAAATTAGCTGGGAGTGATGGCAGGCATCTTTAATCCCAGCTACTGGGAGGCTGAGGCAGGAGAATCGCTTGAACCCAGGAGGCGGAGGTTGCAGTGAGCCAAGATCTGGCCATTGCATTCCAGCCTGGGCAACAAGTGCGAGATTCTGTCTCTCAAAACAAACAAACGAAAAGAACAAACAACAATAACAACAACAAACTATATTCCCACCAGTTCTGTTCCTAAGTTCTCTAACTTCTGTTATTAAATATTTTTATTGCATCTAAGAGAAAAATGCTTTTATGAAATACTGATATACTAAAGCATATAATTTCAAGCCATCTAACCATTGCAAAAACATGACACGTGAAGTAGAAAACTGTATTTATTAACAGCATAGCCTCTGGAGTCAACTTCCTAGCTTTGTAGCCCTAGCTTTAATGACACCTATTAGCTATGTAATCTTGAGCAAGTTTCTTTCTTTTTTTTTTTTTTTTTTTGTATTTTTTAGTAGAGACGGGGTTTCACCGTGGTCTCGATCTCCTGACCTCGTGATCCGCCCGCCTCGGCCTCCCAAAGTGCTAGGATTACAAGCGTGAGCCACCGCACCCGGCCGAGCAAGTTTCTTAACTTGTCAGTGTCTGAGGTTTTATAAGGTATCTGCCTTATAACTTTTTTCTTCTTCTCCATTCCCTTTTTTATACTTTGTTCTTTAATTCACACGTAAAAATCATACATCTTTATGAGATACATAGTGATATTTTGATGCATATATGTATAGTGATCAGATCACGGTAATTAGCATATCCATCATCTCAAACAATCAGCATTTCTTTAGTGAGGAAAATAAGGCACATACTTCATACCATAATTATGTGAGAATTAAAAGCAATAATTTATGTAAAGTTATTAAAAGAGTGCCTAATGCATAGTATAGTGCTAGATGGTCTGTTTTTATCAAATCAATATTTGTACATAATTTAAAAAGTAAAATAGTACTGAGTGGGAGGAAGGGGAAGAGGGGTTCTAACCACTCCATAAATGGAATTTCCAGCCTTTAGAGATAGCTTTTTGGCCAGTTCTTGAACCTACCCCAGGTCCAGAGTCTGTGAAATACTAAAAGGCCTTTTCATCGTCATTTCTTCCTGAAGGCACATAGATTTCCAATGTCTAGTCCCCCCTGTCTTGCATCTTCTGAAACTTCTAGTTCACCGTGTGTCCTCTCTTGTCCTTTGATCTTCAACTTTTTGAAATCATTTACCATCAGCTTTGAAGCAATTGGTATGGTGCAAGGCCGATGGTCTATGTTCAGTGCACCGCAGTGTTTAATTATGTTAAATATTTTACTATTTAATATAATAGTAATGTTCATATTGCTAAATATTTTAATTATGTTAAATAATGTTAAGTATTTTACTATATGTTGTCATAATAATGTTAAATATTTTTACTATTGTTGTTATTAACACACAATAACAGTATCAGCTGATATTGCTATCATAATCATCATTGAGCATGTCTGTTCACTATGAATCTAAAAAGTTCAAACAATGGGCCAGGCGCGGTAGCTGAAGCCTGTAATCCCAGCACTTTGGGAGGCTGAGATGGGCAGATTACCTGAGGTCAGGAGTTTGAGGCCAGCCTGGCCAACATGGCAAAATCCCATCTCTACTAAAAATACAAAAAATTAGCCGGGCCTGGTGGCACGCACCCATAGTCCCAGCTACTCTGGAGACTGAGGCAGAAGAATCACTTGAATCCAGGAGGCAGAGGTTGCAGTGAGCTGAGATCGTGCCACTGCATTCCAGCCTTGGAGACACAGTGAGACTCCATATCAAAAAAAAAAGAAAAGAAAATTCAAACAAGGAAGCGTTGGTGAAGAGTTGGAGCCTGGGTATGTTCTATGTATCTCAGCCTGGCTCTGAATAGTTCAGCACTAAAAAATCCTTTCTCCTCCCTCTCAGTGACACTCCAATAGTGGCTTTGTTGAAACTTTCTGGGTTTCTCTCCTCCTGTAACTTTTTAATAGGCGTCCTGACTATACCTTGACCTCCCAGAGAACCTTGGTTCCCTGCGAGTCAGTCTCTCACAAACCCATCTTAGAATTTCCGCATTTCCTTCACTTCTCTCTGTTTCCAGTTGCCCCTGGTTGGCTTTCTCCTCGTCGGGTCATCAGCAGGTCTCATTAATTCGGCTCACAGATCACTGACCCAGCAAGGCATAACTGAGCGTCAGATTAAGTCCTTTAATTGTGGCATGGGGTCCTGAGCTCCTCAGAGAAAAGGATTTTGTGTAGGGGTGAAATAACAAGGGAAATAAGACCAAATGATTGCATCCCAGGATGTTTCCAACAATTTCACAAGCAGGTAGTGAAGAGAAAATTAGTATATCAGAAAGAGAGGGGTGAGACTCCATTGTGTTCTTTGACCTGGAGTTGTAGAACAGTTGGCAGCAGGGCTGACTGGCGATCAGCAGAGACCTCACATCTGCTCTGGATTGTGCACATGGAGAGAAGTAAAGATGACCTTTCTCCCCTTCTTAACTTGGAGTTGTGCAATGGAATGAGGCAAGAGGCTTTGTTTGCCTAGAATGTGAATTATTGGCCATCTTCCCTCGGGCCTTTAAGTACAAGGACTCAAATTTGTAAAGCAAGCTTGAGTTTCCATTCCTGTCTCTTCTCGCCTTTCTGAGTACTGTGTAATCATCGTGAAGAGATAATTGAGGTTCTGGTTGCAACTGAAATCTCTGCTCTTCCGGAAGTTTCCCTTGACTTTGGGATTCTCCAGTTAATTTTTCTAAGTATGTTCTATGGAGATATAAATGCCCTAAAAAAGACTGCCATGCAATGGAAACCTCTGGTTTTATGAAGGGGATTCCAGCTCTATTGAGAAAGAGCAGAGAACAAATGTGGAAAAAATACAAAGACACAACTCCACAACAGCAAGAGTGAAGAGCTTGGAAGTGATACATGCAACAGGGCAATTGTTTGGCAACTTCCTTCCTACCAAGAGCCAAAACTGCAAGACCAAGCTAGGAAAGGTACACAGTGAATCACGCGGCCTGTGAGTACTATTAAATAAGGGAATAATTTAGTTGAAGATGCTGTCCTGGGCTGAAAACTCCTGCATTGTAATTGGTGGATAGAAAAGAAACATTGGCAAAATCTCAAGTGAGAAACCCCTGGTAGATTTAACTCTCCATTCCCACCATCCCTTAGCAAACCTCCCAGCAAGTTGAGGAGTCGTGCCAGTGGCATACAATGTTTTGGTTTAATAGAAGATTGTTTATCTTGGCTGCTCAAATTCCACATGTCATCTCCTGCCTTCTCATGGGTTGAACGATGCTGAATTCATGGAAGAGATAAGAAAACTTGCCATTTGGAATAAAATAAAGAAAATACATTTTGATTTATCAGATACTTCATAGAATAAATGAAGGCATACCTATTCTTTAAATATCCCTCCACCATCCATTACTTTTCCCACTTTTACTTTCCCAGGAAGAGATATTAGCAAGACTGAACAATGATAATTTACACCAGCCTCAGACCATTCAGGACATGACCTATTTTTTTTAATTAATTTTACATTTTTTAAAAAGAATTTTTTAGCAGCTTTACCTTCACAGCAAAATTGTACAGAAGATATAAAGATTTCCCACATACTCCCCAACTCCATAGGCATAACTTTCCGTATTATCAACATTCCCCATGAGAGTGGTCTGAGACCTTTTTTAAACTAAAGCAGCCTCTCTGCCCAATCACAACACTGAGTTAATTATAATATCCACCATCATTCTCCAGCTTTAAATAAAGTAATAAAAATAACAGAGTATCTTATCATAGAAGTGACTTTTAAATAATCATTTCATCAAGATTCTTTTTGGTAAATACAGGATTTAATTTTCCTACAGTCACTTCTGTAGGAAAATTAAAGTAGTTTATGGAAAAGAAAATGTGAGAGGTTTATTAAATTAGGGAAAACCATGGCCAATAGAGCAAAAAAGTGACAGGGGTGAGGGTGGTATTTAACCAACTAGCCCTACTGAAAAATACTAAGATGGCATACAGTTCTCTATCTTTCCGTAAGTGGTGATTTTAAAATAATATTTGAAAGCTTGCACCTCACTCCCAAAGATGCAGCTGCTGTGCTGTTTTTCTTGGCATGTTTAAGGATCCTCCACGGGTACTGAAGAAACCTGAGCTTCGAAACTCAGCAACTCTAGAACTAGACTGCTGAATGGTTCTCTGGAGAGTTCAAATATTTGAGTGAAAAGATACGTCGAAAACTCACTTCTTGTTTGGATGCAAGGAAATATGGACACGGGACCAGGTGTGAAAACATGACAGAGCTTCTGTAAATGTGTTGGGTATCGCTGGTCTCACGGGAAGATGGGAAATGATCCTTCCCAAGCTGTAGAATCTTGGCCGAAAAACTCAGCTTCCCGATTTGTACTAAGGAGACGTGTCCACCTCGGCTTTGGTCACCCAGTTTTCTTGGGGCTTTCAATTAGGAGCACATTCCTTTTCTCCCTTTACTGTTTTCAAGTTTAGTTCAGGTCAATAGGCACCTGAAGCTTTCTGGACAGCAAATAATAAGCTTAATCAGCCTCCTGATGAGTGAAAATGCTCTCTGAGGCTTACAGCACTTGAGCTCTTGGCATTTTCCTATTCAAGATAAGCCTAGATAATATCTAGGATCAAATGTGGTTGATGAGGTTTGAAGTGCCCAAGTGCTTACTCCTTTTTTTTTTTCTTTTAAAGAGAACTTAGCCCTATTCCACCCATAAAAGTAGACTATTAAGTGCATGGTTTTCTCACACCAAATCTTCCCTCTTCTAAAAAATTTTCTTTAAAGCCCAAATTTAAATGTGTCAAGAAATTTCTGCAGCAAAGTTAGTTGCACATGGGATTCGAAGAGGCCAAGGAAGAGCTTGTTTCAAACTTGGAATACAGCTGAAATACACAATAGTCATGTCTGTAGGAGTTACTAAAGTCTGTTGAATTTGAGGAGGGCTGGTAGAAATTGAAATAGTGGTTTTATGGAAATCAATAGTCCATAAGCAATTCATGGTGGCTTTTTCAGAAGCATGTCTATGACTCTTTCTTTTTTTGTTTCTTTCTTTCTTTCATCTCTTACTTCCTTTCTTCTGTCTTTCTTTTCTTTTTTTTTTTTGTAGAGATGGGGATCTCACTATGTTGCCCAGGTTGGTCTTGAACTCTGAGCCTTAAGAGATCCTCCCACCTTGGCCTCCCAAAGTGCTGAGATTACAGGCGTGAGCCAACACCCCCTCCCACCCGTGTGACTTTCTTTGGTAAATTAACTTAGATACTATTCATAAAAGAAAGAACCAAAAAGGAATATCTGACTCATCCTGTTAAGAGGGGGAATTTATTTCGGTAAACTTCGCACAGAGCTCATCTGCCCTAGGAAAAGCCCTGTCTGTGGCACCTGAGTTGCATGGTCCTTGCCTAGCTGCCCTTTTAATTTCTGCTTAACAGTTGAAAGCATGGCTTCCTTCCCTGTCAGTCTGCTCTGCTGCCTCTGATCTCCCAGGCCCCTAGACCAAGACCCAAGGCCTGCTTTACACAAGACCAAGGCTTACCTGGCAGTGTGCCTGAGAATGGCCACCTCATCGCTACATCATGATGATGATGAAAAGGCATGGCCATCTGTAGTGGATACTCACTCAAAGTGAGCATCTTCTCTGCAACACAGCATGGGAAACCTAGGAATGACTCGTATTATTGTCAAACTTCACCTGCAGTGGACCTTGCAGATAAATGTGAAGTGAGTTTTGGTTTTGGACAAAGCTAGGCAGTGCTAGTTTGAGATACAATGCAGGGTCTTTAGGTCTTGCCCAAATACTCAGGTTTCAATTGAAATAAATTCAGCTTATTTAATTTCATGGTGTATTAGGGCATTCTTGCATTGCCATAATGAAATATCTAAGACTGTGTAATTAATAAAGAAAAGAGGTTTCATTGGCTCAGAGTTCTGCAGGCTGTCCAGGAAGCATGGCCCCAGCATCTGCTCAGCTTCTGGTGAGGGCCTCGGGAAGCCTACAATCATGGTGGAAGGCAAAGAGGGAGCAAGCTTGTTCCATGGCTACAGCGGGAGCAAGAGAAAGAGCGGGGAAGCTGCCACACAATGTTAAACTACCAGATCTCTTGAGAAATAATTCACTATCATGAGGTCAGCACCAAGGGGATGACACAACCATTCACGAGAAATCTGCCCCCCCACCCCATCCAATCACCCTCCCACCAGGCTCCACCTCCAACACTGGTGTGAAAGGAAAATAAATCTTGGCATTCCAAAAATCACTAAGCTAAAGGGAAAGTCAAGCTGGGACCCACTTAGGGCAAACCTGCCTCCCACTCTATTCAAAGTCATCCCTCTGCTGACTGAGATAAATGCATATCTGATTGCCTCCTTTGGAGAGGCTAATCAGAAACTTAAAAGAATGCAGCCATTTGTCTCTTACCTACCTATGACCTGGAAGCCCCTTCCCCACTTCGAGTTGTCTCATATTTGCTTCCAGTTGTCTCATATTTGCTTCCAGTTGTCTCTCCTTTTGGGACCAAACTATTGTTCATCTTTCACATATTGTTTGATGTCTCATGTCTCCCTACAATGTATAAAACCAAGCTGTGCCCCAGCCACCTTGGGCACATGTCATCAGAGCCTCTTGAGGCTGTGTTTCATGGGTATACATCCTTAGCCTTGGCAAAATAAGCTTTCTACATTGACCCTGTCTGAGATATTCAGGGTTCACACTGGGAATTACTTTTCAACATGAGATTTAGAGGGGACAATATTCAAACCGTAGCATATGTGTTATAGGAACCCAGAGGGAAACACTCACTCCTGATTAGAAACTTCAGAAGACAGCAATTATGAAGAAGACAGCACTGGAGCAAGACTGTGCAGAGGAAGCAGAAAGTGGATCATCATGTGGAGGAGTGGGGAGTGGGAGTGGGGAGTGGGAGTGTGCAATGGAAGCAGAGGTGGTGGGGCAAAAATGGGAGTTGACAGTAGGAGGAGAGGTAGGAGAAAAGCTGAAAAAGCAGCTTGAGGGTCCTACCCCAGTAAACTCTGACTTCTATGCCAAGATATATTAGTCTGTTCTCACGCTGCTAATAAAGACATAACCAAGACTGGGTAATTTGTAAAGGAAAGAGGTTTAATTGACTCATACAGCATGGCTGGGGAGGCATCAGGAAACGTACAATCACGGCAGAAGGCACCTCTTCACAGGGTGGCAGGAGAGAGAATGGGAGCCAAGCAAAGGGGGGAAAGCCCTTTATAAAACCGTCACCCCCATGGTTCAATTACCTCCCACCAGGTCCCTCTCATGACATGGGGGATTATGGGAACTACAGTTGAAAATGAGATTTGGGTGGGGACACACCCAAACCATACCACAAGGGATGTAGATTATTCTGTGGACACAGGGGAGCCATTGAAGCTTCCTGAGAAGGAGAGTATCATAATCAGAGCAGATTTTTAGAAAGATGAATCTGACTGTGCTAGTGGATTGGATTGTAGACAGGAAGGACAAGAAGCAGACATCAACTAGGAGGCCACTGAGTAATTCTCAAGTGAAATGAGGGTCTGGGTCACAGGTGACAGTGATACGGGAAGTCAGGCACAGAAGGGAGATATGTAAGAAAGGAGGGATCAATGACTTGCATGTCAGTTGGACCTGACGGGAGATGGAAAAGGGAACTACAAGGCTACCATTAGTTTCCAAGCCAAAGTGACAATGGCCTCTAAGTTACCAAGGATGGACAAAGGGAATCAATCTTAGATATGTATCCAAGTCTAGCCATGAAGTTAGAGGACAGCAGGACAGAAAAGAGCTAACAGCCAGAAATGCAGATTGGTGGTGGAGAAGGGTCTGCACAAGAAAGGACCCTGTCTTAGTTAATTTTGAGGAGGCGTAATGGAATAACTGGGACTGGGTAATTTATAAAGAACAGAGATTTATTTCTTACAGTTCTGGAAGCTGGGAAGTCCAAGGTCGAGCGACCCACATCTGGCGAGGGCCTTCTTGCTGTGTCATCCCATGGCAGAAGGTGGAAGGGCAAAAGAGCATGTGTGTGCAAGAAAGGGAGGAGGCCAATGTTATTCTCCTTTCATCAGGAACCCATTCCCACAATAACCAACCCTCTCCTGCAGCAACTAACCCACTTCCAAGATAATGGCATCAATGCATGCATGAGGACTAAACCCTCATGACCTAACCACCTTTTAAAGGTCCCATCTCTCAGCACTGTTGCATGGGAGATTAAGTTTCCAACACATGATTTATGGGGGACATATCCAAACTATAGAAGACCCTAAGGCAGCTCGCACAGTGATGCTTACTTAATACCTTTTCAGCAAATGCAGGTGCTTCTCAACTTGCAATGGGGTCATGTCCCAATTTCAACCCATCCTAGGTTGAAAATAGCATAAGTTGAAGACACATTTAATGCCCCACTAAACCCAGCACAAAGCCAAAAAATTGTAAGTTGAACCATTGTAAGTCCAGATGATCTTCAACTTATGATGGGGTTATGTCCTAATAAGCCCATTGTAAAACTGAAAAATTGTTAAGTCAAACCATCATAAGTCAGGGATCATCTGAACTAATTAAATGAATAAGAGTGAAATGGGGGAGGAAAATATGCACATATATACATTCATTAGACCCGCTTACAACAAAGACTGAACGCAATGAAATTCAGTTACAAATAAAGGCTGGAAAGTATAAAAGACCTGATGAAGCAGGTGCTCTAAAAAGCTTAGTTAAATTGAAACCATTCCTGCCATCTAGAATTGACTTAATAAAATAGGCATAGCATGATGTAATTATGGCATAGGACATAACTTGCATTAATGAAGTATAACAACCACTCACGAAATCCAATAATATTTTTAAAGTATCAAGAGTACTGCTTTGCTCAGTAAATTATGTAATCAAAATGAATCTATGGCATCCTTCTAAAGTAATGTAATTGCTGAATCCAAGAATTCAGGCACTATACTGCCAGAAGTGGCTCATTACATAGGAAGTCAAGCATTCTGAATCTGAGTACATTCCATTCATCAACTGTTGTAAACAGTTTTGTTTTGTTTTATTCTACTTTGTTTACCCTCCTGAAATTAGCAGCGTGTGATAACAGTAAAGTTATAGACAATGGTCAATTCTCCCAGCACTTGAATTTTTTCTTTCTCATTTCTTGGGAGTTTGGGTGCCAGTGGAAGATAAATGTGAATACTTGTCCAAGAAACTGTCAGTGGTGGGAAAGAAATGGGGGACTGTAATAATATTACCAATCTGTATTTATATAGCATCCTTACTTGAAAGAGCTTAGAATGGTTTTAGAACTATTTCATTACATCAGTGTACATGGAAAATATGATGGTATTCATATTATAGATTTTTTAGCTTGGTCAATAAAACTTTCTGTACTGCACCAATAAAGAGTATTATTAAGATGTCAACTCTTAAATCCGTGTCCTCTTTTCATGAATGGTCAGTTCTTTCTAAATCTCTGCAGTGAATATATCATCCGAAATGGTTTTCACTAAAATTCCCTTAGCTGCAGAGCTAAGCAGGATTAACAACTTGAAGAATCATGGGCCTTTAATTTTCAAAGGAAATAATGTTACCACCTGAGTAATGGTGCAGGATGGAGGTAGAAAGAAAAGAGTGAGCTGGAAGAGTGGAGAAGAGAGTTGTGTAGAGAAACCTTCCTGTGCAACATGCACCTTTTAACTAGGAATAAATAAGTAAATGATTAAAATGACATTCCAACTCTGTCAATGGAGTCCAGAAATTTCTGAGTTACTCCTCACCTTTTTTCAAGCCAGTTGCCAAGGATAAGGTAAAATGAGTTCTAGCTAATGGAATTCATAAATCATTTGTAAGCGCCTGGGCAACTTTACACTTTAGCATTCTTTTGTGTGGTCCTCAAATGGATTGGCAGGTAAGGCATTTAAAATACCTCTCAGCCACTGTCCTTTTCTCACTGCCACAAACCCTCAAAGAAAGGCAGAGATGGTGAACTAGCAATTCTGCCTTCCAGCCCTACCAGTGATTTCCCCTCAGGCAGCTAGGAGCAGAGATCGGATCTATTCAGATTATGAAAAGAGAGTCAGCAAAAATGGAAAAACATGGCTCGGCTGCCCTTCCATTTAGCCCTCAAATATTCATGGAGGGGCTGCTGGGAGCTAGCCTTGTGAAGGATCCCAAAATAAATAAAACCCAGCTCCTGGCCTCAAAATCACTTATCAAGGGAGGAGCTAGGAAACTCCCCCTTGGTGCCACTGTTGGAGGTGGCTGAGCCAGCGAACCTTTGCACCCAGCCTCCTCGGGCTATTTGCAAACCCTTCTAATATGTCCTCTTTTAGCCTAGAGGAAGTGGCAGGGCAAAACTATGAATTATTTAATTTGTCGTGGCTTCCTCTGGTGCTATCCATCCACTTCTCTCTTCTCCACCATGCTTGTCCTCCCTCCCTGGCCCGTCTCAGAAACATCACCATTTGGTTCACATCTTCCTCATTCTCTCAGGAAAGGGTCTGAAGTCTGTTGTTGAACAAAAACTGGTGTGTATTTTCTCTTGTGATCAGAACACAGCAAAGCATCTTGAAAAACAGACAGTCACTGAAGTAAGGAGGCTGATTTTTCTTGCACAGCTTATGGAAAGCTGTATCCTCCCTTCTTGTAGAGACAACACCACCCCAATCTTAGCAAAAATTTAAGTCCCAGCGACATTTGCACTTAAGGGGTTGTTGCATTTCAAACTATTTCAAGCATTATGAACTGGTGGGTGGGGCAGTAATTTGAGGGCAAAGAGTGCTTTCTGAGACCTCTCTGAAATCACTCCACTCATATGACAACACAACATTCTCCAGTCTCTGAACCTGTACTGTCCAATATGGTACCTGGTAGCTACATGTGACTGTTCACATTTAAATTAATCAAAATTAAATCAACTGAATACAGTGGCTCATGCCTGTAATCCCAACACTTTGGGAGGCTGAGTTGGGCCGATTGCTTGAGCCTAGGAGTTCAAGACTAGCCTGGGCAATATGGTGAAAGTCCGCCTCTATAAAAATGCAAAGAATTGGCTGGGCATAGTGGCTTGGGCCTGTTAGTCCCATCTACTCGGGAGGCTAAGGTGGGAGGATGGCTTCAGCCCAGGAGGCAGAGGCTGCAGTGAGCTGAGATCGCATCACTGCACTCCAACCTGGGCAACAGAATAAGAACCTGTCTCAAAAAAAACTTAAAATAATTTAAAATTCAGAGTCTCAATGAATCTAATATTTCAAGGGCTCAGTGGTCACATGTAACTGGTGGCCATCATATTGAACAGCACAGAATATTTATTTCCATCTTCGCAGAAATGTCTCTTGTACAGTGCTGCTCTAAATCATATTCAAACCATAGCTGAGGATCACTTTTAAATGGGAAGATCATACAACAGCAATTTAACCATTTATATAAAGAATCAGGCACAATCTAAAAAATGAAAGATATAGTTGTGCAAAACAATTTATTCTCTTGCAACATAATAAGATCAGAGACAACATTTTTTGTTATATACCAAAGAAAGAACACAGCAAAGACTTCCTAGATACATGGCTGGGCTCGTGGCTCATGCCTCCCAGCACTTTGGGAGGCTGAGACAGGTGGATCACCTGAGGTCAGGAGTTTGAGACCAGCCTGGACAACATGGTGAAGCCCTGTCTCTACTAAAAATACAAAAATTAGCCAGTCGGACCTGGTGGCAGGTGCCTGTAATCCCAGCTACTCAGGGGGCTGAGGCATAAGAATTGCTTGAATCCGGGAGGTGGAGTTTGCAGTGACCCCGAGATCACGCCACTGCACTCCAACCTGGGTGACAGAGCAGGACCCCATCTCCCAAAAAAAAAGACTTCCTAGATACAGTAAGGACTGAACTGAAGTGAGATAAGAAAAACAAACCAACATCTTTTAAACAGGCATAGTTTTCGGAGATCTATGGTAAAGAGGCACCTCATAATGATAATAATTCTCAAATAGTACTCTAAAATTAACATAAATATTTTCATCTTCATATTGCTCCTTTGGTGTCTAATGAAAACATACATCAAAGGCCTGCAGTGTTATAATTTGGTATATCATTACACGACACACAAGGCAATCTCCAGCCAATCAGAAATGGGGCAAACTACAGAAAACAGAAGCAAAAGGAATGGCACTAAATACAAAGAGGGCCATGGGACGGCTACTCATGGGATCCCTCCGGGCGATCCAGCAGGCGTGGAAGCTTGTTTTTCCTCTTAACAAGACCTGGTGATATGGTTTGGCTGTGTCCCCACCCAAATCTCATCTTGAATTCTCATATGTTGTGGGAGGCACCTGGTGGGTGGTCATTGAATCACGGAGGCAGGTCTTTCCCGAGCTCTCCTCATGATAGTGAATAAGTCTCACAAGATCTGATGGTAGTATAAGGGGGAGTTTCCCTGCATTAGCTCTCTTTTTGCCTGCCACCATCCATGTAAGATGGGACTTGGCTCCTCTTTGCCTTCCACCATAATAGTGAGGTCTCTCGAGCCACATGGAGCTGCAAGTCTATTAAACCTCTTTCTTTTGTAAATTGCCCAGTCTTGGGTATGGCTTCATCAGCAGTATGAAAACAGACTAATACACCTGGCTGTTGCTTTTTGATTTTTCTTTTTTCTGGTTTTTTCTTTTTTTTTTTGGCAGGGTCTGGCTCTGTGGCCCAGGCTGGAGTGCAGTGGCATGATGATCTCAGCTCACTGCAGCCTGGACTTTCCAGGCTCCAGTGATTCTCCCATCTCAGCCTCCCAAGTAGCGGGGACGACAGGCAAGTGCCACCAAACCCAGCTAATTTTTGTTTGTTTGTTTGTTTTTGCAGGGGGCAAGGGGGTATGTCTCTAGTATGTTGCCCAAGCTGTTCTCGAACTCCTGGGCTCAAGTGCCTTGGCACCCCAAAGCACTGAGATTACAGGTGTGAGCCACCGCGCCCAGCAGTGTTCTCTTTCTTGATGGCAGCAGAAGTATTGGCTTTTCCAGACCTGGCTATCTCTTGGCCCATTGCTGCCACTCTGTGGGCCTGGTCTGGAGCGTGCCAGTGGATTCACCAATGTGGGACAGTAGAGCGGTGAAGGTGACACAGCCAGACAGAGCCTTGAACTGCACATTGGTAAGATTTTAAGAATGCCCAGTTTGGTGGCTGAATTTCAGGGAAGAAACAGGTTTCCATCCTTGAGTCCCTTCACACCAACCTCAGTCTGGGTCTCTAGGTCTCTATTCCCCACCACGCCCCTATCACTTAATAGAATGACAAAATACAGAAGGGTCTAAAGGGGGACAGAGAGCTTGGGGACTGCAGGTCTTCCCTGCTTCCTTCCACCTGCACGCAATCCAGTCTTCACCTGATTCTGAAAAGTGAATTCCCCATCCCCAGGGTGGCTTACCCGGAGGGCAGCTTACCACACGCAGACTCACAGAATCAGCTTCTCTCTTCTGAATATGGGCCAACAAACATCTTGAAGATCTCTGTTCTGCACCACCTGCATTTCCACATCGTGCTGGCTCTCCTGGTGGCCTGAGACCTGAAGAGCAGCCATTCAAAATCGTATCAATCAATCTACAGATACTTAGCGGTGCCCACTATGGATCTGAGTGCCTTGCCTTCATGGAGTTTCCAGATGGAAGCATTCTCCTCTGTTGAAATGCAAATAGCTGAGACTGGAGACTGACAGAGAGTCACTGAAAGCCCAAGCCATTGACAACTAACTAAAGCCTGAGAACAGCTGGGGAATGGGGAATGGAGAGGGAGTGGGTGGGGCTGGAGGAGCACATGGTGGCCATACCTGAGTATGAACATCCAACAGTACTAGAAAAATGAAGAGGAGAGAGAAGGAAGGACCTTCTGGAAGCACAGCCATGGGCTCCAGCCTTCATTTCACCATCGGGAAGCTTTGGGGGATTAACTAGAAGCACCATTTCCTTCCTTTGTCTAACTCCTAGTTTTTTTCATTTTTTTCCCTAAACAATTAGGTGCGTTTCTACCAAAAGAGTAACACTTAGAACATCTGTTAATTCTCTGAAATTCACATTTAAAATTTTTTTTTTTTTTTTGTAGAAACACATCTTGCTATGTTGCCCAGGCTAGTTGCAAACTCCTGGCGTTGCCAGACACGGTGGCTCACGCCTGTATTCACAGAATTTTAGGAGACCAAGGTGGGAGGATCACTTGATTCCAAGAGCTCAAGAGCAGCCTGGGCAAAATAGTGAGATCCTGTCTCTACAAAATATACATTTATATACATATATTTTGAGACAGAGTGTTGCTCTTGTCACCCAGGCTGGAGTGCAATGGCGTGACCTCAGCTCACTGCAACCTCCGCCTCCCAGGTTCAAGCGATTCTCCTGCCTCAGCCTCCCGAGTAGCTGGGATTACAGGCATGCGCCATCGTGCCCGGGTAATTTTGTATTTTTTAGTAGAGACGGGGTTTCTCCATGTTGGTCAGGCTGGTTTCCAACTCCCCACCTCAGGTGATCCGCCCGCCTCGGCCTCCCAAAGTGCTGGGATCACTGTGCCCAGCACCTCCCCCACCCCACTGCCCCCGACTAAAAAAAGAAAAAAAAAATTAATTAGCTGGGTGTGTGTGCTGTAGTCCCAGCTACTCAGGAGACTGAGGCAGGAGGATCACTTGTGCCCAGGAGGTTGGTCAAGGCTACAGTGTGCCACGATCACACCACTGCACTCCAGCCTGGGTAACAGAGCCAGAACCTGTCTCAAAAAAAAAAAAAAAAAGAGAGAGAGAGAGAGAAGAGAAGAAGAACTCTTGGCCTTAAGCGATCCTCCCACCTCATCCTCCCAAAGCACTAGGATTACAGGTGTGAGCCACCACAGCTGACCTGATATTCACATGTTAATACACAATCCTAAAACAATAAATCTTCCTCTTTCTTGTACTCTCCTCTTGAATATAAGCAGTGCATCCTCGGTGACACTGGTGTTCTCATGCTCTTGGGGAGAGGTGCCAGGGCAAAGTCAAAAGGCTGGGAGTTAACAAGCAAGCACTCTCTCGTCTTCTGGGCTAGATGGGAACAGTGTATTGAAAGAGATAAACAGGACTGAGCATGTTTCTAAGCTTGAAAGGCAAAGTAGGTAGGCTCAGCTACTTAGCTGCCCTGTGACTCCACCAGGATGACAGTTTTAATTGCACTTGCTGGATGAGCTAATTACGGTCAGGGAAAGTTAACACTGGGGTTGCAATGAGGGACACATTTTTTCTGGGAAGTGCAGCACACAGGTGACATCCTTATGCAATTCAAGTGTTTCTTCAAAGGCTTGGAAGATATTTAAACCAAAAGAGTTCAAGATAAAGGCGAGGGAAAAAAAAAGTATCTGTGTGGAACTGTGAAGGTTGAGTGGTGAGCAGGAAGTGGAGTTCAAAAGAGGTAGAATAATAGCTCGCAAAAGGCAGCAATAATAGGAAAGAGCAATTAATTGGATCAGTCTGTTAAGGCTCAAAACAGTCCGATAGAAAGACGACGTAATATCCTGATCCCTGAGTGAGGATCCCGAACCTACCATATGACTAATAATTAAAGCCAGCTCTTGGAAAATGCGTTCTTTAATTTGTATATTTGAGAGGGGGAGCACAGTTAGCCCTTTGACCTTACTCCAAATTTTCTTTTGGAAGGTAAATTCCTTAACATCCTCAGGAAAAAAAAAAAAAAAAAAAGTTTGGAAGCATTCAATTTAACCATGACAAATTTGAGGTCCTAATGGAAGAACCAGGAAATAACCTTCACTTCCAAATGCTCAACCACATCTCACACAATCCTCAAAGTTTGCTTTTAACACTCAACTGCTCGCTCCCACATGTCCTTCATTCAGGGAGTTTTATTAAGGATATTGTGTTTTTATATTTCTTTCTCCATGTTGTTAACCAACTTTTTTTTTTTTTTTTTTTTTTTTTGACAGAGTCTCCCTCTGTTGCCCAGGCTGGAGTGGTGCAGTGGCGCGATCTCGGCTCACTACAACCTCCGTCTCCCGGGTTCAAGTGATTCTCCTGCCTCAGCCTCCTCAGTAGCTGGGACTACAGGCGTGCACCACCACACCCAGCTAATTTTTATATTTTTAGTAGATACGGGGTTTTGCCATGTTAGCCAGGCTGGTCTCGAACCCCTGACCTCAGGCAATCCACCCGCCTTGGCCTCCCAAAGTGCTGGGAATACAGGCGTGAACCTCTGCATCTGGCCATTACACAACTTTTATACTCACAGGAACACACACACACACACACACACACACTATATCTCCACCAGGAATTTTGGCAGAAACAGAACAGCTAGTAACACTACAGTGAGCAGAGGTCGAAAACCGGCCAGTTATTTAGGATCTCAGAATAGAAAACAGAGACATGCATTCAGCCAGTTGCCCCCCAACAGCTATCACTCCAGGAGAACTCCGGACTACCATCTGGCTTTTGTCTGTAGTTAGACAAGGCTGGGCACAGTGGCTCATGCCTGTAATTCCAGTACTTTGGGAGGCTGAGGTGAGAGGGAGGATCATTTAAGCCCAGAAGTTCAAGACCAGCCTGGGGAACATAGTGAGACCCCACTTTCTACCAAAAAAAATTAAAAATTAGCCAGGTCTGGTGGCATGTGCCTGTGCTCTTAGCAACTTGTGAGGCTGAGGTGGGAGGATCGTTTGGGCCCTGTAGGTCAAGGCTGCAGTGAGCCATGATCACACCATAGTACTCCAGCTTGGGTGATAGAGTAAGACCCTGTCCCAAGAAAAAAAAAAAAATAGACAAGCATGGGCAACATAGTGAGATCCTATCTCTAAAATAATAAAATAGTTACTAGACAAACCATGTTGAATGTTGAAGATTGCTTGATTTTTGTTTCATGCAGGTTTTAAATTAGATAATAGATCCATCTTCACCTCTGGGAAGGTGAGATATTCAAGTTTTGGGACCAAGAATAAAATGAGTGAGAAATAGCCAATGAAGTTCATGGTATTGGCTGTTGAGAAATGAAAAGATTATAAAAAGGGTTTTTTCCTTTTTTGAAGGAGGACTTCAGCCTCCGCTTCCAACAATAGTCACCAGTTCTTCTCCCCCTTCAATAGGAAGAAAGGAAACATAAAATGGCCCTAAAGTTAGGAAGAAACAACAGAAGATGCGTTGTACTGTTGATGGGGTAAGGAAAATGCAGCAGCTAAAGGGAAACAGCTGACTGCATCTCCAGGGACAATAACTGAGGACAGCTGAGAGCAAGGCACCTGGCAGCGGTCAACACCAAAGCCCTGAAGAGTCCAGGGGGCAGAAGAAGACCTCAGGTCACTGCTTCATACCCATCCCAATCACCGTTACCATGCATGGGGGTCAGGGGCCAGGCCTCACACTCCAGAGACTGATTCAGTAGATCTGGGTGGGGCCAAAGAGACTTATTCACTATCACGAAAACAGCACGAGAAAGACCTGACCCCATGATTCAATGACCTTCCACTGGGTCCCTCACACGATATGTGGAAATTGTGGGAGCTACAATTCAAGATGAGATTTGGGTGGGGACACAGCCAAACCATATCGCTCCTGTGCTAGTACTGTGGGTAGGCACATTTCACATTTCTCCAAGAGCCCCTGGTTAATATTCAAGAGACTGGACTTTTATGCGGAATTTAGTCTCCATTTTTCTTCACCTGCAGTACAATGGCATCATCTGTCAGGCCTTTTAGTAGAAGATGGTGCTGGCCTCCTTGTAGGTGAGGAGAATGTGACTGTCCCATGGGGCCTATGTTCTCAAGAATCAGGAGAGGAGACCCATTTGCTGAGTGTTGGTTCTTTGTGACAGAATCATCTCTACCAAGGGCCACATTAGGAAAATTTGGGGACATGGTTCGTATATACATATAGCTTTGTGGACCCTTTGCTGAAGTAAGAAAAACACTTGTTATTCTGTTATTCCACTTTTTCATGTTCTCAGTCTGTAAGACATAACTCCAGATACCCCTTATTAGTCTGTTATCACACTGCTAATAAAGACATACCTGAGACTGGGTGATTTATAAAGGAAAGAGGTGTAATGGACTCATAGTTCCACATTGCTAGGGAGGCCTCACAATCATGGTGGAAGGCAAGGAGGAACAAGTCACATGAATGACGGCAGGCAAAGAGAGAGAGCTTGTGCAGGGAAACTCCTCCTTATAAAATCATCAGATCTTCTGAGACTTATTCACTATCATGAGAAAAGCACGGGAAAGACCTGCCCCCATGATTCAGTGACCTCCCACTGGGTCTTTCCCAAGACACATGGAAATTGTAGGAGCTAGAATTCAAGATGCGATCTGGGTGAGGACACAGCCAAACCATATCACTCCTGCATATTATACCAGGACTTAATTCCTACTCTTCTTCACAAGCAGTGGTTTATCTCCAGGCCTATTAAAAGTCCTTGGAGACTTTTGAACACCTGTTCAGAGAATGGAGAATCACACTAGTCTGGGAGGAAAACTGAGACTGTCAGACACATTGGCTTTGTTTGGTGTTGAACTTGATTTGGTGATGACAGGCTCAGGTGCTCCCAAAGGGAAATTGCAAGGATATACACAATGCTTTTAACTGAAAAACTCAGTGACTCTCAGGCAGGTTTATGGTGTTTAGACACCTAAAAATTGTGTCCCCAGGTGATCTGAGCAAGGCAACCACTTTAACCATTGGTTGAAAAGCCTCTCTTCCACTGCGAAACCATTTCAGCACTTGTTCATTAAATTTGAAACATCAAAGAGGATTTGCAAATCTGGAAAACATTTATGAAAAATTTAAATGGGGTGTCACTTTGGCAGTGTAAGTGGCATGAACTGTTTGATTTTCAACTATTTACAGATGTTTCTGACTCTGGAATTAACACGTATATTTTCCAGGAGAAATTTTGTATGCAAAGTCTTGACCAAATTTGCCTGAGAGAGGAAAATTAGTTTAAGTCTATATAGTGTGAAACCATTCCCCTGTGTGTCATACGTTTGTCTCTTTGGGCACGTATGAGAAAAGAGAAACTTTTCTTTATCCCTGAATGTGTATTGTATTATAGCTCTTGATATCAGAATTTCTGCATGAGAAGATTTAAAAACTTAATGTTCTATCCTCATTTTTGTTTGGGATTCATGAGTTCCAAATTTAACAAATCCTTTCTCTCCTGGTTCAAATTTATGCTTGGGAGCTTTCTTTAAATAACTGTGTGGAAACTGGTCACATAAGGCAATGTGAACTGAGAACATATTTGGCCCTCTGCAAGTCTAGAAGTTTTCTCAAATATTGTTTTCCTGCCTTGGAGTCCAGTAAGTGAATCTTTCTGTGACTCAGAGCTTCAACCCTTGGGAAAAGAAGGGAGAAAGTTCAGGGTTTTGCCTGGAATATTTTGAAATATTAAGCATTTTCTGTAATTCACATTTGAGTTATTATTTATGTCACTTTTTACTCCTAAAATGACTTGATGTGACTTACAAATGTACATACAATACTTTAAAAAGCAAGCCAAAAAATGGGGGAAAAGAAAAAATAATTGCCATATGTATATTTCACTACAGGTTGGCTGCATTTTGAGACCTGAATTTTCTACAGCCAACCCAGAAAAGAAAGCATTCTTTTTGAAACTATTAGAAATAAAGATAATCAATTGCCGAAGAGAAGTAAGACTAGTCCTGGGACTAAGACCTAAGTAAAATTTTTTACATGGGTCAACTTACTCTATAACATTCTCAAAAACTTTCTTACATAGTATAATAATGAGTCTTAATTTCTATATATAAACATATATATTTTAGAGATATAGATATATATTTTAGAATCTCTAACATATATGTAATAGATATCTATTACATATATAGATCTATATTATATACAATATATTATAGATACTATATATTACATACAATATGTATGTAATAGATATCTATTACATACATATTATATAATATATTACATGTAGATTATCTATTACATATATAGATCTATATTTTATATATAATATATTATAGATATAGATCTATAATATATAATAGATATCTATTACATGTATATGTATCTCTAATATATGTACATTTTAGGAACCCTATCTCTACTAGAGATATATATGTATACATACTTCACCATGTTGCCCAGGCTGGTCTTGATTGGATCACGGGGGCAGATTTATCATGAATGGTTTAGCGCCATCCCCTTGGTGCTGTCCTCGTGATGGTGAATGATTTTTTGCATTCTAAATCCTCCTGCCTCAGCCTCCCAAAATGCTGAGATTACAGGCATGAGCCACCCAGCATGCCTGGTCAATAATGAATTTTAAAAGACTGAGTTCTATACACCTCTCAACAAAGTCCAGTGTCTCAACCCTGAAAAAGAGCTCTGTCGAGCATTGCAATGAAGGGGCAGAATGGTGTATTCCAGGAAATCAGCTGTACCCTAGGCTGATCTAATTGAAGATGAAAATTTTGTGTATGTAGCAAACTAGATAGACTGCATATCCTTCAGGCAATCTTTCCTACCTATTATTATTTTGAAACCAAGCCTTTGAAAAATGTTGAACAATGTCCCACAGTCCTCCTCCTGCATATCACTTGGGGACCTGTTTAAAAATGCATCACCCCAAGGGTGACATATCAGAATTTCTGAGTGAATATCCTAGTGTCTGTAAAGCTCCTTTGGGCAGCTAGAGTTGGTTACCATCGTTGTTAAGTATATGACCCTGTTAGCTTATCGTTTATGTGCTTCCTCCACTGCCTTCTGTGACTCTGAACCCTCTTGGCTTGTTTCTTTACTTTTCTCAAATGTACTTCTCAGATTCTGCCACTTATTCTCATGCCTTAAATAGTTGTGACATTTTCTTAGTTTTTCTCTTCAGTTTCACACTCAGTGACACAAAACAGGTATATACAGTTGATATAGTTTGGACGTTTGTCCCCGCCCAAATCTCATGTTGAAATGTGATTCCCAGTGTTGGAGGTGGAGGCTGGTGGGAGGTGATTGGATCACTTGGGCAGATTTATCATGAATGGTTTAGCACCATCCCCTTGGTGCTGTTTCTGTGATAGTGAATGGTTTCTCGCAAGATCTACTTGCTTAAAATTGTGTAGCACCTTCTCCCTTTCTCTGTTTTGCTCCTGCTCTGGCCACAGGACAATCCTGCTCCACCTTTGCTTTCCGCCATGATTGTAAATTTCTTACTAGAAGCAGAGCAGATGCTGGAGCCATGCTTCCTATACAGCCTGCAGAACAATGACAGCCAGTGAAACCTCTTTTCTTTATCAATTACCCAATCTCAGGTATTTCTTTTTTTTCTTTTTTTTCTTTTATTTTTCTTTTTTTGAGAGACACAGGTGACAGCCTGTGTCACCCAGGCTGGAGTTCAGTGGCACAATCATGGCTCACTGCAACCTCTGCCTCCCGGGTTCAAGTGATTCTGTTGCCTCAGCCTCCCGAGTAGCTGGAATTACAGGCACGAGCCACCATGCCTGGCTTTTTGTGTTTTTAGTAGAGACGTGGTTTTGCCATGTTGGCCAGGCTGGTCTTGATCTCCAGACCTCAGGTGATCCAGCCTCCTAAAGTGCTGGGGTTACAGGCATGAGCCACTGTACCCAGCCCAGGTATTTCTTTATACCAAAGCAAAAGCAGCCTAATACAACATTTAACCAGCCCACCATTTACCCATGTCTCCTTAAAGGAGATTCTATCTTCTTCTTCATCAGCTTCATCATCACCAATACCCTTCCTGTTATATAAATTTGTTCTTGTTTTTGTTTTTTAGAGACAGAGCCTCTCTCTGTTACCCAAGCTGGAGTGCAGTGGTGCCATTATAGCTCACTGCAGCCTTGAATTCCTGGGCTTAGGCAATCTTCCCACCTCAGCCTCCAGAGTAGTTCTGCAAATTCGAAACCTCAAAGTCAATGTTCTTGCTCTCTTGGCCTTACCACTGTTTTCAATCAACTGCCAAGTCCTCGTAATGGCATTTCTAAAATCAATTTCATATCTTGGTCTTCACTGTCTTCTCTCGGCTACTGCCCTATGTTGGGTCATCGTTGCATGTCACCTGGAATTATTGGACTCTGTAATATCCTTTTAGTTTAGACAAATTGAAAAGAGTTGGAATAGTTTGGTTAGAATTACGTTCTAGATTCCTAAGGCACACCTCTAACCTTAAAATTCTTGTTTTCTTTTACTCATCAGAATAAGTGCTATGCCTTTGGAACTCTCTTTAGCTTCCCAAAAATCCTGGCCCCCTACAGTTCCTGAACTTTCCAATCTCTTTGCCAATGTGCATATTGTCTTCCCCAGTGGAAATATCTCTCTGCTCCCCCACAAAATGAGGTCCAAATCCCACCTATTCTTCAGGGCCAGTCAACTGTGTATTCCATACACTAATTAAAATAATGTCATTTCCAAAATTGGAATTCAATTAATGTTGAAAGAGTAAGTGAAAAGATGAATGAGTATTTATTTCAGAATTTTCTCTTGGCTGCATCATCCAGAGAAGTAAGACTTTTTTTTTTTTCGTTAGTTCCCATTTATTTGACTCAGTCTTTTTTGGCAGGGGTAGGGGGAGTCTTTTGGGCCTGATTTGGCACTTCTTTATCACCAAAGAGAAAAAGCAACCCTTCTCGGGAAGTAGAAAACCTTTCAAGTGAGTCTCTTAAGGAGACCTTGTTTCACACCATGAATCAGAGCCTCTGTGAGGGGCGAGCTGAGGCATGACACAGGGAAATGCACAAGATAGGAATTTGCTCAGGATTGTGGGCTGCACAAGAGCAATAGCTCAGTTAGGAAAGAAGCACCAGGGCTTGGGAGCATGCCTTGCTCTTCACCTGCCTGCTATTATGGGTGCAATGACACCATGGGACACCGTGACAATAGGAGTAGAACTAGCCCTCATTAACATGAAACAGTGTCTGATATCCTTGAGTCAGATAAAAGAGAATATGAAATTGATGTGGTCAGCATTACTGCCAGGCTGCATTTGAAAAGAATCAAACCAAGTGGCAATTGATAGCACTTCAGGAGGAAAAAGACCTACAAATGAAACAGAAGTATGTTGAATGTAAACTTCTAGTTTTAAATGCATTAAAATACAACTTTACATTTTATTTCCTTCCACAATGAGATCATTCAGAACCAATCTATAAAAGGAACAGGTGTATACATTTAATATGCTCTTGGTGAAGCCCTACAGCAAAGGGTGGTGGTAGGATTAATTTAATTACCAAACTGTCAACCTCTTGAAATAAGTTTGGACATGTTTCTAGTGCTGGAAGGACCAAAAGTGCTTCATGAAAGGGGGCTAGGCATGGGGAGTGGGGTCAGCTGGTGACACTTGACTTGGAGAGTATCACTGTCCCTGGCCAAAGCCCTCCAAGGTCTTTAACTATTAAATAAAGGGGTTCTGAGTGCTCTGATGTTAATTTGCTTCTTGCTACCTCCTAAAACTGTAGGTAAGGTGAAGACATTTGTTTAGAATGCCTCTTAGCTAGTGAGCCAGGCCATCTGTAAATAGGAAAGTTTTCATGCACAGGAAAGTCTACCTTATCAAGTTGCTTTAGAGAGTCAACATGCTTGTGTTGGAAAAGCAAGTGGTAGACTTTTGAAACCAGCCCAACTGTCCCGCAGAACTGATGTTTCAGTCTCATTAAATGAACATAGAAATTGGCCCTCCTGGTCTTAAAGCTTGAAACTTGCATTCATCTTATGTGAGTTCCCTCCTCAGGAAACCTACTCTCAGTCCTCCCAGATGGTATCAAAGAACTGAAGCTCACCAGATCACCGCATGCAGACCATAAGAAGCCAGAACCCTCATCCCTCTTTTTTTTGAGACAGAATCTTGCTCTGTTGCCCAGGCTGGAGTGCAGTGGTGCAATCTCAGCTCACTGTAACCTCCACCTCCCTGGTTCAAGCGATTCTCCTTCCTCACCTTCCCAAGTAGCTGGGGTTACAGGTGCCTGCCATCATACCTGGCTAATTTTTGTATTTTTAGTAGAGATGGGGTTTTGCCATGTTGGCCAAACTGGTCTCCAACTCCTGACCTCAAGCTATCTGCCCACCTCGGCTTTCCAAAGTGCTGGGACTACACCAGGTCTATCATGATTTTCTTACCCTTCTGTAATTCCTGTTTACCTGTATATAGTTACATTTCATCCCTGCTATATAAACCCCTACTTGTAGTTGGTCAAGGAGATGGATTTGAGACTGAGCTCCCAGCTCCTCAGCTGCAGCATCCGATTAAAGCCTTCTTCCCTGGCAGTCCTCATTGTCTCAGTGATTGGCTTCCTGTGCAGCCAGCAGCAGGACCTAGACCAAACTCCTGGTGTGTCAGTAACACTTTCACTCCATGTCAGATATCGCATTGCTTGTTATGGTGTATGTATTGATTAACAGAAGAAAACTTGGTGATCACTTCTTTTATCCAACAAAAATATCTCTATTCATGCCTTCCATTCACGTCCTGCAAAGGCACTACCCCTCTTCTCCTACCCAGAGGCCCATCTCCAACCTTTCATCCCTCAGTCTTTGATCTCCTTCCCTGCCCTCATCACATTTTCAGAAACAACCAAAGGGAAGCTTTGAGCTAAGGAAGAAGCTTCTAAGGCCTTAGAAATGCAGCAGAGGTCAAATCTATTCTGGGGCCCTTACCTTGAGGGCCTGGCATGGGAGAGAGGAAGTTTCCACTGCTCCCTCCTGGCTATGATGCCCTTTCTCCCTTCTCTTAGGGGTTAATCACTTTTAAAGTGAGAAACTTATAGAAGTGAAATAATGTGGGGCCATATTTTAAAAAGCATTAGCACAGTCAATGTCTTAATTTTAAAAACTTCAAGTGAGATACATGTATATGTGGTAGAGATGACATTGTTTAAATATAAACTTCTTCCTGTTGGACGATTTTGCTAGAGCAGAATGTTGTATGGAACAAATCTTCAGAGAGCATCCTCCAATTGGACAGACAGCTCTTCTTCAGCCAACTATGACAATAATAATAAAGGGTGCAGTTCTGTGCTGTGGGAAAAGGCAAAGTAAACAAAAAAGTGCACTATGTTCCTTACAGAGCTTTGCTTTGAAACATGACCCATCATCATTGCAAAGGAGGGAAATAATTTCCCACCCTTCTTCAGAAACCTCCCTCATTTGAACTTAAAATTAGGAAACAATGAGCTTTTCTGATTTTAACTTTGTCAAATAAATAAATTCGTCCAACAGGGCAAAGGGACGATGTGATTACAAACAAAACCACATTGAACTGGCCGTGCCAAGTCTCAGGACTCCATGAGTCAGCTCCTAAAGCTTTATGATCCAGCTTTCCT
Organism: Nomascus leucogenys; assembly: GCF_006542625.1. Classification (NCBI taxonomy): domain Eukaryota; kingdom Metazoa; phylum Chordata; class Mammalia; order Primates; family Hylobatidae; genus Nomascus; species Nomascus leucogenys. The sequence continues at coordinate 48,070,517 of NC_044398.1, read as the reverse complement.
TACCTGCAAGGTGAGATTCCAAAAGCTGACGTCCCATACGTTGAGAAAAGTTCTCCAATAACAACCAAAAGAAAGTTTCCGAACTTTGTGAATACATAGTTCAAATCACAGCATTTATACTACTTTAAGGAACTTTCTTAAGAGACTCATGTTTTTAGCTTTGGCCCTCCTGCTAATTTTTTTCTAAGAAGAATTGCAACAGAAGACAACAGGACTAAAAAACAAAACATTTTCCAAATCCTAGAGCCAACATAAATATGGTGTGTGTGATGTGTGGCAGGATGAGAGGACAAAAAGAAGGTCATCTGGACCTGCTCCAGACCCTTTGGCCAACCTAGAAGGTTATTTTACCAGTCCAGGGGAAATGGCAGAGTTTACCCCAGAATCAATACTGGGGTCAGAAAACAAAAAAAGCACTGCAAAAAAAAAAAAATCCTTTAATTTTTGCTGTGAAAAATGAACATTTCTTTTTCTCTATATTAAGCATACAGCAAAAAGTAATTAGTTAATGAATTATATCTTTATGAATTAAAGGGAGTTTTTGTATGCGAGTTAGGAAAAAAGATGTGAAAAACCACAAACAGAAGAACGATCATTTCACTTAATATAATTCCCTTTCCCACCCATTTCTCACAATCATGTACTCTTGATATATTTAATCTTTTGCAATGGTTCCCATGGCAACTCCCCCTGGTAGTGGCAGAGCTGAAGGCTACTGTGGTCTTGAAACCCGGCCCTGCCCTGAGCAGGTTTTTTTTTTTTCTTTTCTCTCTTTTCATTTATTTGTTTATATTAAACCTTGGGTATCTTAGAACTCTCCTTGCATTGACCATCAGAATCATGCCAGAGATGAGAACATGATAATAATTTTTTAACGACAAAAGATGTGTTGCTTTTGTTTTGTTTTTGTTTTTTACAGTTTTCAAAGATTCATTTAAATCTGTCCTCTCCATCACCACTTAAAACCTGCTTAACAGCGTGTATGAACATGAGGAGGTGCACTTTAAGGAGTATTAATTAAAACGTGTCCCTAAAGACTGAAAACATTACCTCAGGAACACAAGATACTGGAAATCCCCCGAGTAAAAATTCGTGGGTGGCACATGTGGGGTCTGCCATGGCAGCTTTGAGGTGGTGTAATGCTTAAGAATTCGAATGGTAGGACATACTTCTCATTTCCTTCCTGCAATTTGTTTCTCTGCCCCCAGATAATACCAGCTCTGAGAAGTGGGCTCAGGGACTAGAAAATCAAATATTATTATTAATCACTGTAATTACTTTTCTTGGCCCAACTGTGGAGCTGGGAAGCAAACCAAATTCTCTTGAGTGCAGTCTTAACTAAAACATGTTGCTGGGCCACTATTACCTCATTCTTAGTCATCTTAAACTAGAAAGAATAGTACTACAAATTATTTTTTTCTGAAATATAATTGTGCTTGTTTATTTGCATACATTCCACTCATAAAAGACAAGGTTTAAGGCATTTCTCCCTAAAGACCAAGAAAAACCTTATCTCTAATTCTCAAATGTACAAAAAACCTCAACATAAACAAAATTACTTTAAAAGTTATCCCTAGAGCCAGGCATGGTGGCCTGTAATACCAGCTACTCAGGAGGCTGAGACAGGAGGATCTCTTGAGCCCAGGAGTTTGACACTATAATGTCCTATGATGGTGACTGTGCATAGCTGCTGCCTGGGCAAGATAGCCAGATCCTGTCCCTGAAATTGAAAAGAAAAATCCTCAAAAAACTAAAAATAGAGCTACCATGTGATCCAGCAATCTCATTGCTGGGCATGTACCCCAAAGAAAGGAAATTAGTCTATCAAAGAGATACCTGCACTCCCATGTTTGTTGCAGCACTGTTCACAATAGCCAAGATTTGGAAGCAACCTTATTGTTTATGGACGTTTAGAAACAACAATTAGAAAGGCTGTTTGAGTTTGAAGTGTGGATGGACTCTTAGGTTGCTTCCAAATGTTAGCTATTATGAATGGATAAAGAAAATGTGGTACATATACACAATGGAGTACTATTCAGCCATAAAAAGAATGAGATCCTGTCATTTGCAACCACAGGGATGGAACTGGAGATCATTATGTGAAGTGAAATAAGCCAGACACAGAAAGACAAACATTATATGTTCTCACTTATTTGTAGGGTCTAAAAGTCAAAACAATTGAACTCATGGACATAGAGAATAGAAGGCTGGTTATCAAAGGCTGGGAAGGGTAGCAGGGATGGGAGCAGGGTGAGTGGGTGATGGTTAATGGGTACAGACAAAATTAGAAAGAATGAATAACACCCACTATTTGATAGCACAACAGGGTGACTATAGTCAATAATAATTTAATTGTACATTTTAAAACAACAAAAAGAATGTAATTGGATTGTTTGTAACTCAAAGGATAAATGCTTGAGGGGATGGATACCCCATTCTCCATGATGTGATTATTTCACATTGCATGCCTGTATCAAAACATCTCATGTATCCCACAAGTATATACACCTACTATTTACCCACAAAAATTAAAAGTAAAAAAAATTTTAAAAGAAAAAAGCAAACTTAGTTATGTACATTGGTATGAGAATACACTTCTGTTTACCAGTTGAAGAAGATTAAAGTTTCAGAGTTAATGATACTTAAGCGTCGTCACATTTGAAATCATTTATAGCAATTATACTTCTAATAAATTGATGGCACATTTTCTTTTCTAATAAATGTACATCTAAGATCTTCAGCACTGCAAAACTCTATAGGGTGCCATTTGCATTGATGAAATCACAGATTTGTGTATTTATTAAGACCATTCTGCAGCAGATAGAATTAAAGTGGTTTTATCTTAAACAAACCAAAAACAGCATATTATGACATTTTTCTGAGCTTGGAAAGTAAAGTATCCTGAGTGATTTGTGCCATTTTTTAATTTATGCAGGAGCAAATATTAAATAAATTAAATAATTTCATTTAAAGCCATCAGTATGGGCTATAGAATATACCAAAACATTCTCACTGACATTTGTGGTCAGATAGAAAATGTGGATTATTTTGTGCTATACTCAACAACAATTAGAAAGGCTGTTTGAATTTTTCAGCCAACGGATTTCCTATCAGGCAGTAAACTTTAAGACTACAGGGACTCAACATTATTGACCATTTATTAAAATGTCACTGTGACTTAGCTTTACAGGTGGCAGAAAACCAAAGCTTTCATTTTCATGAGCTAGTTTAGACACATGGCATTCCTATATGGTTTGGGGCATGTCACTTTACCCCCATCCAGTCTAGTTTCTCCCCCTAAAAAATTACAGAATCCCTAAGATCTCTTTGATTGTATATTTCATAACATGATGAATTTTATCCACCTATACTTTCAGGAATATATCATTGCATTGCAGTCAAAGACACACATCCTTAAAAATCCTTGATATTTTGTGGGTTAAATGACAGCATTTGAAATAGTTGTATTACTATTTTCTTTTTTTAAATGTGGCATACAATAAACAACACATAAAGTGTATAATTTGGTAAGTTTGATTTATGTAAATGCTCATCACCATAATCAAGATAATGAACATCTCCATCACCCAGATAAATTCCTCATGTCCCTCAGTAGTCCTTCTTTCTTGCCTCTCCCCTCCCCAAATCCCACTCCCCAGGAAACCACTGATATGCTTTGTTTCACCATAGATTATTTTGTATATCCTAGAATGTTATATACACAGAAGCATATATATAAATTTTTTTTTGTCTGGCTCCATTCGCCCAGTATAGTTACTTTGCTGTTGTGAATATTGATCACTTATTCCTTTTGATTGTTGAATGGTATTCCACTTTATGAAGATCCCGGAGTTTGTTTATCCAGTCACCTGTTGATGGACATCAGTATGGTTTCCAGTTGGGTGTTGTTACAAATAAAGCTGCTATAAATATTTGTGTATAAGTCTTTGTGGAGACATAGGTTTGAGTTCTAGGAGTATAGAAACTGGGTCATACTGTAGGTATATCTTTACCTTGAGAACCTGACAGACTCTTTTCCAAAGAAGTTGCATCCTTGTACATTACCTCCAGCAGGGTATGAGAGTTCCAGTTGCTCTACATCCTTGCCAACATTGGTATCACAAGTTGGTGTTTGTTTTTTTTTTTAGATGTTCTAACCAATGTATAATGATATGTCATTTTATTTGTCCATTTTCACACTGCTGATAAAGACATACCCCAGACTGGATAATTTATAAAGAAAAAGAGGTTTAATGGACTCACAGTTCCACGTGGCTAAAGAGGCCTCACAATCATGGCGGAAAGCAAAAGTCACATCTTACATAGTGACAGACAAGAGAGAATGAGAATCAAGCAAAACGGGATTCCCTTTATAAAACCATTGGATCTCGTGAGACTTATTCACTACCACAAGAAGAGTATGGGGGAAACCGCCCCCATGATTCAGTTATTTCCCGCCAGGTTGTTCCCACAACACATGGGAATTATGGGAGCTAGAATTCAAGATGAGATTTGGGGAGGGGGAGACACAGTCAAATCGTATCAGTCATTGTGGCTTCAATTTGCATTTCCTTTATGATTAATGACGTTCAGCATTTTTTCATGTGCTTATCTGCCATGCATATATATTCTTCAGAGAAATGTGTATTCAAATCTTTTGCCCATTTTGGTTTTGGCTGTTTGTCTTCTTATAAGTGAGCCTTGGAAATCTCTTTATATATTCTGAATACAAGCTCCTTAGCTGATATGTGATTTGTAAATATTTTCTCCCTGTCGGTGGCTGTCTTTTCTTTCCTTTTACAGTGTCTTTCAAAGAGCACAGTTCTTCATCATAATGAAATCTAATTTGTCAGACTTTTTTCTCCTATGGATCATGTTTTTGGTGCTACATGTAAAAAATCTTTGCCCAAACATTACAAAGATTTTTCTTCCTATGTTTTCTTCTAGAAGTTGTATAGTTTTATGGTTTATATTTAAGTCTATGATCCATTGTGAGTTCATATTTGTATGTGGTGCAAGGTGGGGATCAGGGTTCATTTTTGCATATATGGTTATCCAATTGTTCCAGTACAATTTATTGAAAAAACTATTCTTTTCCCACAAAATTGCCTTTGCAACTTTGTCAAAAATTCACCTACATATATGTGTGAATCCATTTATGGACACTCTAGTCTAGGTCTATTTATCCTTGAAATTCTACCAGTTTCTGCTGCCTGTATTTTGGACTCTGTTATTTAGGTATATTAACATTTACAGTGGTTGTTTTCTATAATGAATTGACCCTTTTATCATTATGAAATGACCTTCTTTATCACTGCTAATATGCTTTGCTCTGAAAACTGCTTTGTGTGATATTAATATAACCACTATAGCTTACTTATGATTAGTGTTAGCATGATGTATTATTTTCCATACTTTTAACCTAATTGTGTCTTTACAGTTAAACTGGGTTTCTTGCAGGCTACAGAGAGTGGCTCTTGATTTTATTTTCTTCTGACAACTTTTGCCTTTGAATTCGGGTATTAGGCCATGTGATTTAATGTAATTATAGAAATGATTAAGTTATATTTCCTCTTCCCTTTTTCCATTTTCTCTGCCTTTTTGGGGTTGGGTATTTTTTAAATTCCTTCAGTTATTTAAGAAGTATTTGTCAGGCATGGTGGTAGACGCTGGAAATACAACAGTGGGTAAAACAGGTAAGATACCTGCCTTGTGAGATTTAAAGTCTAGTTGAAGAGATAATAAGGGGGCCATTAACACTGGAGTAAGGTGTGCAAGGAGAAGAATGGACAAAACTCAAGTAAGAAGTTCAGTGGAGGGACTCACCTAGCAAGTTTTTTGTTTCTTATTGCCTTTTTTATTTCTGTTATTTCAATTTGATTCTTTTTTATTACTTACGTCTTAACTGTTAAGATTTACTATTCTTTTCATTCCTTTCATGAAAATTAATAATACCTTGTTGAGTCATTCTTATGATGGCTGCTTTAAAATCTTGGTTCTTGATGTGCAGGTGATTTTTTATTATATCCTGGACGTTTTGGCTTTGATATTAGGAGATCCGGGCCCTATTTAGATCTGTGATGACAGCAGACAGTCAGCCTATTTAGATTCAGCACAGCGGTTCTGACCTAATGTTGTGGGCTGTGGCTCTAGTGATAACTTCATTTTCGGAGCTGTTTTGGCTGCTTGCTTTCTCTGGTGCCACCGGGGCTCCCACTAGTCCCTGCTGGTACTGCTTGCAGTGGTGGAGTATAGCTTCCCTAAGCCAGGCTGTCTCGTGCTTCCTAGGAGGAGAAAGGAAATCTCTGACCCAAGGGGACAAATACGCTTCCTGGACCAGGTCTTTACAGTTGGGGGATGCCCCTTGACAGTGCTGCCTGGCCACGTGGTGTCTCTGGGTGGAGGATGGGAGTCTCAAGCCTGGCAAGGAATTATAGTGCTTTCTGGGCCAGGGGCTTACTGCAGTGGGTCTCCCTTCCCAGTGCCTGTTGGTGCTTGTGTTGGGGATGAGCGTCTTAGCCCCAGTGGGGAAGGAGAGCACTTAACCTAGACAATTACTCTTAGCAGAGCCTTCAATCGGTCTGTCTTGCGGGAGCTGCCGAACTTGTTTGTCGTTGCTGGTAGAGTTTGTTTGTTTGTTTCCATTGCTGGTGCACAAATTAATGGCAGGGCTTTTGTTCACTCCAAAGAAGAAATGAGTTGATCTGAGCCCCCTTTAGTGGACAGGCCCAGAATCAGAAAATGCCAGGCCTAAGTCCCTTTCTTGTGTTGGATGGGGGGAACGTAAGACACAATGCTGCTGTTTTTCTCTAGTCCAGACACCCCCCTACAGACTCCTCCTTCCTCGTTCCATCACGTATAGTTCTCCTTCGATTGCCTCTTACATTATTTCCAGGGTTTATAGTTGTACTTAACAGGGAGTTAAGTGCAATTTAACTGGAAATGGACTAATACACCATTTCACCTGGATCAGAAATCCCTGGATTGAGTGTATTTTTAATAATTTCATTGACCACCGTGTTTTCTTATTAGCTGTAACTCTGTGTGACATTGTTTTAGTAATTGTTTTAGGGTTTATATTGTACATCTTTACCTTATTAGAAACTACCATATATATATATAATTTTTATATATATATATACCATATATATTATTTTATATATATTATATATACCTTATATATATTTTATACATTTATATTATATATAAATATATTATATATATACTTATATGTATATTTTATGTATATTGTATATACCTTATATATATTTTATATATGTTATATATACCTTATATATATTTTTATACATATATTTATATGTAAACATATATATTTACATATATATTTACAATATAAATATATATGTAAATATATATGTTTACATATAAATATATATTTACATATATATTTACATATACATTTATATGTAAATATACATTTATATGTAAATATATATTTACATATATAACTATATATTTACATATATAGTTTTATATATATATTTACATATATAACTATATATGTAAATATATAGTTATATATATATTTACATATATAACTATATATGTAAATATATAGTTATATATATATTTACATGTATAACTATAATGTAAATATATAGTTATATATATATTTACATGTATAACTATATATGTAAATATATAGTTATATATATATTTACATGTATAACTATATATGTAAATATATAGTTATATATATATTTACATGTATAACTATATATGTAAATATATAGTTATATATATATTTACATGTATAACTATATATGTAAATATATAGTTATATATGTATAAATATATATATATGCATTTTTTTTTCTTGAGACGGAGTTTCGCTCTTGTCGCCCAGGCTGGAGTGCAATGGCACGATCTCTGCTCACCGCAACCTCCGCCTCCCGGTTTCAAGCAATTCTCCTGCCTCAGCCTCCCGAGAAGCTAGGATTACAGGCATACGCCACCATACCCGGCTCATTTTGTATTTTTTTTAGTAGAGATGGGGTTTCTCCATGTTGGTCAGGCTGGTCTCGAACTCCCAACCTCAGGTGATCCACCCGCCTCGGCCTCCCAAAGTGCTGGGATTACAGGCGTGAGCCACTGCACCCTGCCAAATGTTAATATATTTCATATATAGTACAAGGACCTTAAAACAGTATACTTCCATTTCCCCTCCCAGCCTTCTTCTATTTTTGCCATAAATTTTATTTCATATATAGTACAAATAATATATACTCTACGATGCATTGTTATTGCTTGAAGCAGTTAATTATCTTTTCAAGAGATTTAAATAAGAAAAAACTCTTAAATTATCCACATAGTTATTTCCTAGGCTCCTTGTCACTCTGTGTAGATATACTTTTCAATCTGGAAGTATTTTCTTCTGCTTGAAGGACTTCCTTTAACGTTTCTTATAGTGCAGATGTGTTATCAATAAATTTTTTCAGTTTTGTTTGTCTAAGGCTTTATTTTGTCTTCGTCTTTGAAAGATGATGTTTTTCCTGATAAGGAACCCAAGTTGACAGCTTTTGTGTTTGAGAACTTTCTCACTTGCCTTAATTCCGAGGAGAAAGCTACTTTATTTTTGTTCCACTGTATATAATGTGTCCTTTGTCTCTGGCTGTTTTCAATATTCTCTGTGTTGCTGATTTTAAACGATTTGATTATGACGTGTCTTGACGCAGTTTTCTTCATGATTCTTCTCTTGCATTTGTTTAAGCTTTTTAGATTTGTTGGTTTCAGATTTCATAAATTTTGGAAATATTTCGGCCATTATTTCTTCAAACCATTTTTCTACCCTACCCTAATGATGCATGTATTAGGCCTCTTAAAAGTTGCTTCATACCTTACAGACGCTCTTCTTTTTTTTCAGTCTGTTTTCTTTCTGTTTCATTTTGGATCATTTCTACTGCTATGTCTTCAAGCTCACTAATATTTCTTCTGCAACATCTAATCTGCTATTAACCACAGAGATTTTTCATCTTAGACATCGTAGGCTTCGTCTCTCAAAATTTGACTTTCTTTTTTTATATTTTCTATGTCTCTACTTAGCACATTTTATCTTTCCTCTAGCTTTTTGATCATACAAATACAGTTATAATAACTATTTTAATGTCCTTATCTATTAATTTTTTCAACTGTGTCAATTCTGAGTCAGTTTTGATTAATTGATGTTTATCCTTATTTTGTATTGTACTTTTCTGCTTTTTTATTTTTTTTCATGAACCAGACATTGTGATTCTTACATTGCTGGCTGCTGAATATTTTTGTATTCCTCTCCATTTTGGTTTTTGTTTTTTTTTTCTGGTATATGATAAATTACTTCAAAATACTTTGATTCTCTTCGGTCTTGCTCTTAAGCATTGTTAGACAGGACCAGTGGAGCATTAAGTTCAGGGACAATTTTCCTCCCTACTGAGGCAAAACCCTTCTGAGTATCCTACTTGATAAACCATAAATTGTGAGGTTTATTGAGAAAATGGGCATTATTGTAGAACCTGATTGAGCTTTGGGTATATTTCCCACTAATTCCTCTGAGTGATTATTTCTCTAGCATGAGTAGTTTCCTCACTGACATTCATTAACCAGTATTCAGCTAAATACTTGCAGAGGACACCTAGCAGATTTCCTGAGTTTTCTCTCTTTGCAGCTCTCTCCTTTCAGGTACTCCACCATGTGAAATCTAACTACCTTGATCTCCCTGCTCCCCTTTCCTTAATTCAGAGAGACTCCTAGACTCCATGTGGCTTCTTCCGCCTGAATCATGGCCTGGAAACCATCCACATGATAGCCTAAGTCACTCATAGGACTCACCTGGTTTGTTTCCTTGTTTCAGTTATCCTTGCTCTTCATGACCCAGTGGCCTGATATCAATATCTTGTGAACTTTTTTTCCAATTTATTTTAGATTCAGTGAGTACATGTGCAGGTTCATTACCAGCGTATATTGCATGATGCTGAGATTTGGAGTACAAATGATCTCATCACCCAGGTACTGAGAATATACCCAATAGGTCATTTTTCAACAGTTGCCCCCTCCCCTCTAGTAGTTCCCAGTGTCTATTGTTGCCATATTTATGTCCAGGAGTACTCAATGTTTAGCTCCCACTTATAAGTGAGAACATGTGGTTTTCTGTTTCTGTGTTAATTTGCTTAGGATAACGATCTCCAGCTGCATCCATGTTGCTGCAAAGAACATGATCTCAGGCTGGGCTCAGTGATTGACACCTGTAATCCTAGCACTTTGGGAGGCCAAGGTGGGCGGATCACTTGAGGTCAGGGGTTCGAAACCAGCCTGGCCAACATGGTGAAACCCTGTCTCTACTAAAAATACAAAAAAGTTAGCCGGGTGTGGTGGTGGGTGCCTGTAATCCCAGCTACTCAGGAGGCTGAGGCAGGAGAATCGCTTGAACCCGGGAGGCAGCAGTAAAAGTGAGCAGAGATCACAAACTGCACTCCAGAGTGAAACTCTGTCTCAAAAAACAAAAAAAAAAAACAAAAAGATGATTTCATTCCTTTTTATTCCTTTTCATGGCTGCATAGCATTTCCTGATGTACATATCTCACATTTTCTTTATCCAGTCTACCATTGATGAGCACATAGATTGATGCCATGTCTTTGCTATTATGAATAGTACTGTAATGAATATGTGAGTCCAGGTTTCTTTTCGTTAGATTTATTTTCTTTTCTTTTAGACACATACCCAGTAATGAGATTAATGAGACTGCTGGGTCAACCAGTAGTTTTGTTTTAAGTTCTTTTTTTTTTTTTTGCAACAGGGTCTTGCTCTGTCACCCAGCCTGGAGTGCAATGGCGTGATCCGCTCACAGCAACCTCCGCCTCCTGGGTTCAAGCGATTCTCCTGCCTCAGCCTCTCGAGTAGCTGGGACTACAGGTACACACCACCACGCCTGGTTAATTTTTTGTATTTTTAGTAGAGACAGGTTTCACCATGTTGGCCAGGCTGGTCTCAAACTCCTGATCTCATGATCCACCCGCCTCGGCCTCCCAAAGTGCTGGGATTACGGGCGTGAGCCATCACACCTGGCCTTCTGTTTTAAGTTTTTTGAGGAATCTTCAAACTGCTTTCCACAGTTGTTGAACTAATTTACATTCCCGTCAGCAGTGTATAAGCATTCCCTTTTCTCACCAGTGTCCATTGTTTTTTGACTTTTTATAATAGTCATCTTGACTAGTGTGAGATGGTATCTCATTGTGGTTTTGATTGTCATTTCTCTGACAATTAGTGGTAGTGAGCATTTTTTCATATGTGTGTTGGCTGCTTGTGTGTCTTCTTTTGAGAAGTGTTTGTTCGTGTCTTTTGCCTGTATGTTGTTGTTGTTTTTTGTTTTATTTAATTTTATTTTTATTTTAAGTTCTGGGTCCATGTGCAGGATGTGCAGGTTTGTTACATAGGTAAACATGTGCCATGGTGGTTTGCTACACCTTTCAACCTATTGCCTAGGTATTAAGCCCAGCATGCATTAGCTATTTTTCCTAATGCTCTCCTTTCCCTGACCCACCAAAAGGCCCTAATGTGTGTTGTTCCCCTCCCTGTGTCCATGTGTTCTCATTGCTCAGCTCCCACTTATCAGTGAGAACATGTGGTGTTTGGTTTTCTGCTCCTGCATTAGTTTGCTGAGGATAATGTCTTCCACTTCCATCCATATCCCTGCAAATGGCATGATCTCATTCCTTTTTATGGCTGCATAGCATTCCATGGTGTATCTGTACCACAATTTCTTTATCCAGTCTATCACTGAGAAACTATTAACAGAGTAAAGAGACAACCTACAGAATGGGAGAAAAAATTCACAAACTGTGCAGCCGACAAAGGTCTAATATTCAGAATCTTTAAGAAACTTAAACAGTTGAACAAGCAAAAGACAAATACTCCCTTTTTTAATTAATGCATTTGCATCCAGGTAAGACTAAGAAAGAGCAATAGAGATGGACAGAAGTGGATAGATTTTAGAGATATTCGGGAGGTAGGATCAACAGTAGTTGGTGACTGAAGTATTGTGCAGGAGGAGGGGCAGAGGAGGGAAAAAGAGGTGTTGACGTGTGCTGCCGGGTCGTGCTGACACTACTTCCTGACATAGCAAACCTAATTGTTTAAGTTTCTTAAAGATTATGGTTATCAGACCTTTGTCAGATGCATAGCTTGTGAATATATTCCCCCCTTCCGTAGGTTATCTGTTTACCCCATTGATAGTTTCTTTTGCTGTGCAGAAGCCCTTTCGTTTAATTAGGTCCCACTTGTCAGTTTTTGTTTTTGTTGCAATTGCTTTTGAGTACTTAGTCATAAATTCTTTCCCAAGGCCATTGTCTGGAATGATGCTTGCTAGGTTTCTTTTAGGATTCATGTAGTTTGAAGTCTTACATTTAAATCTTTAATCCATCTTAAATTAATTTTTGTATATAGTGAAAGTTAGAGGTCCAATTTCATTCTTCTGCTTATGGCCAGCCAGCTATCCCAGCACCATATACTGAATAGGAAGTCCTTTTCACATTGCTTTTGTCGACTTTGTCAAAGATCAGATGGCTGTAGGTGTGTGACTTTATTTCTGGGTTCTCTATTCTGTTCTATTTGTCTATGTGTCTGTTTTTGTACTAGTACCATGCTGTTTTAGTTACTGTAGCCTTATAGTATAATATGAAGTCAGGGAATATGATGCCTCCAACTGTTCTTTTTGGTTAGAATTGCTTTGGCCATTTGGAATCTTTTTTGATTCCATATGAATTTAAGAATGCTTTTTTTCTAGTTCTGCAAAAAATGACGTTGGTAGTTTGATAGGAATAGTATTAAATCTGTAGGTTGCTTTGGGCAGTATGATCATTTTAATGATATTGTTTCTTCCAATCCACGAGCACAGAATGTTTTTCCATTTGTTTGTGCCATCTATGATTCTTTGAGCAGTGGTTTGTAGTTGTAGAGATCTTTCACCTCTGTGGCTAGATATATTCCTAGGTTCTTGTGGGGGATTTTTCTGTAGCTGTTGTAAATGGGATTGCATTCTTGATTTGGCTCTCAGCTTGAATCTTACTGGTGTATAGAAATGCTACTGATTATTCTACAGTGATTTTTGTATCCTGAAACTTTACTGATGTTGTTTATCAGTTCCAGGAGCCTTTTGGCAGAAGTGAACTCTTGTTTTGTATATTTATTTTCTAGTCTTTCAGTCTTACAGGTAAGAGGATGTATCTAGTACCTGTTAATTTCTTTTGGCCTGAAATGGAAATTTGACTCTTATATCCTTTATATAGAAAAGTGACCTGGAAGGAACAGGTGTAAACATGGAGGATCCAGTTGGGCTTTGCATTTGCATCCAGGTAAGAGGAGGAAGGAGCAGTAGAGATGGACAGAAGTGGATAGTTTTGAGAGATATTTGGGAGGTAGGATCAATAGTAGTTGGTGACCAATGGATTGTGCACGAGGAGGGGCAAGGGAGGGAGACAAAAAGTGTTGCTGGGTGCATGGTGACACTACTCCCTGACATAGCAAACTCTGAAAGGGAAGCTGCTGTGCATTGAGGTAAGATCAAGCTGGGATATGTCCGACTTCATTTTGATGGGTCAAGTGCTTATGGAGTAATAGAGACTTATTAAAAGGTAATCTTGAAGATGAAATAGTAAGAAAGAACATAGGCTGTAAAGAATAGAAAAAGAAAAAAGCTGTGATCATGCTTTTTAATGGTAGTTATGGATCATTGCTGCTCTCTTTTGTTAGAGGTATTTATTTTATTTGACACTTAGAAACATGGATGTTTCACTGACCACTGCTGACTGCTTTTGATATGTCAATAAAAAATTAAAATGGCCTCAACATCTGACTTTACAATTAGGAATGTTCAAGATTTTTATTAATGGAGTGAATGTTTCATAATGAATATCCTATGAGTCACCATGTTTACGTATTTAAAAATTCTTGATTTGTACCATCAGGCTCTTATGTTACAAGCTGTCACATCCTATCAAGAAAACATTACTGCTAATGTAGAGATGGCAGAACTATATCAGTGGTCCCCAGCCTTTTTGGCACCAGGGACTGCTTTAAAGGAAGATGGTTTTGCCATGGATTGGTGTGGAGCGATGGTTTCAGGATGATTCAAGCTTATTACACTTATTGTGCACTTTATTTCTATTATTATTACATTGTAATATATCATGAAATAATTATACAATTCACCATAATGTAGAACCAGTGGAAGCCCTGAGTTTGTTTCCCTGCAAATAGATGGTCCCATCTGGGGGTGATGGAAGACAATGAAAGATCCTCAGGCATTAGATTCTCATAAGGAGCAGGAAACCTCCTTATGCATGCACAGTTCACAATAGGGTTTGCGCTCTGATGAGAATCTAATGCCACTGCTGATCTGACAGGAGGTGGAGCTCAGGTGGTAATACTAGTGATAGGGAGTGGCTGTAACTACAGATGAAGCTTCACTTGCTCACAGGCCACTCACCTCCTGCTGTGCTACCCAGTTCCTATCAGGCCATGGACAGCTACCAGTCTGTGGCTGGGGGTTGGGGACCTCTGAAGTGTATCCAGAGAAGTCAAAGCATTCAGCCAGATTGACAAAGCAAGGTATAGGAATTTACTTTGGGGACTGAGCATGGTGGCTCATGCCTGTAATCCCAGCACTTTGGGAGGCTGAGGCAGGTCGATCACTTGAGGTCAGGAGTTCCAGACCAGCCTGGCCAACATGGTGAAACCCCATCTGTACTGAAAAATACAAAAATTAGGCAGGGCGCGGTGGCTCACGCTTGTAATCCCAGCACTTTGGGAGGCCGAGGCGGGCGGATCACGAGGTCAGGAGATCAAGACCACAGTGAAACCCAGTCTCTACTAAAAATACAAAAAAAAAAAAAAAAAATTAGCCGGGCGTGGTGGCGGGCGCCTGTAGTCCCAGCTACTCGGAGAGGCTGAGGCAGGAGAATGGCGGAAACCCGGGAGGCGGAGCTTGCAGTGAGCAGAGATTGCGCCACTGCACTCCAGCCTGGGCGACAGAGCGAGACTCTGTCTCAAAAAAAAAAAAAAAAAAGAAAAATACAAAAATTAACTGGGTCTGGTGGTGGCCACTTGTAATCCCAGCTACTCGAGGGGCTGAGCCAGGAGAATAGCTTGAACCCAGGAGGCAGAGGTTGCAGTGAGCCTAGATCATACCACTGCACTCCAGCCTGGGCAACAGAGCAAGACTCCATCTCAAAAAAATAATAATAAAAAACATAAAGAATTTACTTCAGCATTCAGAGAAGATGCTGAGCTTGGACATAACACAATCAAAGAGAAAAAAAGCCTCATGGTATAAACTGAGAATTTTTAAATATGAAAAATAACTGTGCAAGAAAGTTATTATAAAATATTTATTCCATTAATAATCATAATAATAACTTTGAAATTCCTAATTCTAAATACAGCAGTTGAAACCATTTTTATTTTCTATTGACATGTTAAAAGCAGACAAAATTGTTTCAGGCTGAGTCTAAATGATCTGATTATGAGCCGACATCAAAAGTGTAGACAGTGTTAAGCAGGAATGGCAGACACCTGCTGAACTTACCATCATGTTTAATCCTGTGCTGAATTTTGAGATATAAGATCACGGTTTAAATACTTGTCTAACAAAAGAGCATCAGGCTTATGACATTGACCTTTATTTGTCTAAAACACACAGAATGCTCCCTCCTGTCAGTAAGCATAGCTGTCAGATGCTCTGTGCACAGCTACTAAACACTCTCAAGATTGCAAGTTGAGGCATGGACATTAAGTATACATTTAATCAGCTGCGGAAGGTGAGAAGGTGCATTACACTGACTAATTTCAATAGCAACTCTAATGCGCTCTTATTTATATTTGGTGTCTGGTAGATTCATTTAGTCACTGATTGCAAGGCATAGTGGCAAATACGGAGCAGGTTTACCTCTCTTTAAAGATAGTGCACATTTTAAAAATAAATCTATATTTTCAAAGTATGTTGTCAAGAGTGGTAATTGGGGGAACATTTTGGAGGGCAATTTGGCAATACCTATCAAAATGGAAATGTATATTTCCTTGAACCCAGAAATTGAGTCTAATATTTTATCCTATAGAAAGTCTTACATGTGTGCACAAAAACATATAGACAGAGATAGTCATTGCAGAATGGAGGAACACAGTAAAATATTGAAAATGGCTTAAATATTTATCAATAGGGAACTGGTTGAATAAATTTTGGTATCCCCATACAATTGAATAAGGTACAGCTATGAAAATAAGAAAACACTACTTCTACATATACTGATGTGGAACATTTTCTTAGATGTGTAGATATATGAAGAAAATAAAACACAGAACATTGTATAATATTTTACTATTTGTGTAAAAGATGAGGAATGAGTGTAGATGCTATATGTATATGTTTTTCTCCAAAAGGATACATAAGAAATGCGTAATTGGCTGGTTGCAGTGGCTCATGTCTATCATCTCAGCACTTTGGGAGGCCAAGGTGGGAGAATCATTAGATGCCAGGAGTTTGAGGCCAGCCTGAGCAACATAGCAAGACCTTGTCTCAAAAAAAAAAAAACCCAGGCATGGTAGCATGCACTTGTAGCCCCAGCTACTCAGGAGGCTAAGGCAGGAGGATCGCTTGAGCCTGGGAGCTGAAGGCTGCAATGATCTATGATCGTGCCACTACACTCCAGCCTGGGTGACATGCTGAGACCCTGTGTCAAAAAAAAAAAATTCATAATCATGGTCATCTCTGGAAAGGAGAATTAAAAATGGAAAAGCAAGGGGTAAAGGATGGGGGAAAGGTTTACTTTTCATATATATCCTTTATTTCCTTTGAATATTTTACTATGCAATATATAATCTATTCAAAAATTAAAAATTAAAAATTCATCAAATATTAAAATGATATCAAACTCCATTATAAATTTTGACATCGCTTCACGAAAAAATATTTGACTAGAAGATGGAATAGAGGTACTTAAGAATGTACCAAGCCTTGTTAAAATTGCATATTTAAAGGAAATTATAAGTTTCTGGTAAAACTAATGATCATCAGAAAGAAGTCAGAAATATAGAAATAAAGGCGTTGGGATGCTTTCCTTGCTTGGAACATTAATTTCAAATTCTAAGAGAAAAATAATGACAGCTTTCCTGAACAGAAGACAAGCCTGAAAAGTCACTTAGTTCCTAGCAGTCCCTCCTCTTTGTCTTTGGTTGTTCAGAAGCTGCGGTTACCCAGCACTTACTAGGCTTTTATAAATAAACAGGTTGGTCTGGCCAACAGGGGAAGAAGAATCAGGAAAATGGGAAAAGAAACCATTTAAAATGAAATTGTACATGAACAAAGGAGCATGTTTATGGGGATTTGCGTCTAAAAACAGTTCCTTTTAACATTCTGGAACAAAAATATTTTGTCAAATTTTTATTTAATGAATTGTAAATATCTATCAAGAATGACCTTCTTTGTACATTACTTGTAAGTTTATGGAAGAACATAGAGCATAAACAAGAGCATACAATAACATAGAACATAGGTAGTCACCACCTGAGCCTCCCTGCAATGCTTTGTAGCCCAGGGAAAGAACATCTAGGTCATAGTGAATATCTCTTCGTAAACTGTGTTTGAAGATATAAAATCTAAAATTATAGCCACTGTTTTGCATCTATAAATGTCAGGAACTTTGTTAACACTTCGTTTTCTATCCTAAGAAGTACTTTTTAATGGTCCTGGTTCAAAGCCTTCATGCATACAGGCAGAATTTCTTTTATTAGACACAAAGAACACATGTTTTGTTTTCCCTTTCTGGCTTAAAAATGTTTAACAGCGCTTTGGGTAGCTGAGGTTGGGGGAATAGCTCAAAGCCAGGAGTTTGAGACCAGCCTGGGCAACATAGTGAGAATTATGTCTCTACAAAGAATTTTAAAATTACCCAAGGTACCAGTAGTCCCAGCTACTCAGGAAGCTAAGGCAGGAGGATCACTTGAGCCCAGGAGGTCAAGGGTGCAGTAAGCCATGACACTGCCACTGCACTCAAGTCTGAACAACAGAGCAAGACCCTGTCTCAAAAAAAAAAAAAAAATTGTTTTAACAATGATAAGCTGGTGGGTTAAAGGGTACTCATGAGGACAGTAGCCTTCAGTTAAAGAAGCAAATCACCAGGTTGAGGACATACTTCAAATATCAAATTAGCCTGGTTATGAATTGTCTATGAGAAAAGTCACTTTTTAGGTGAATGATTGGGTTCATCAAAGTTTAATCATATTCCACAAGTTGTTCGATGTTTTCTTGGGCAGATTCCACTCTTGCAGAACTGTACTGACTCTAAATACAACTTATGAGAGGATTAAAAGCATATGCTCTCTCACACTCACAGGTGGTCGCATTTTAAAGAACTGAACTGATGCCAAATACAGACAGCAATTTTTATGGGAGGGACAAAAAGAGAGAAGAAAAGGAAAACAAAAAGACAATAAAAAGTTGGGATACATCAGAGGATAAAAGGAGCTCATTTCCTGTAGAGGAACAAACTCCTTTCCTGTCTTCCTGTCTCACTCCCCCAACCAGGACAGCTCCTCTATCTACAGCAGACCCTAAGTCACACCTCCATTGACCTAATAAAAACTGGTCCCTATCACTTCTCTCTCCATTTGACTGCATCTCTGGCATTCTACCCTGTCTTGAATAATTTTTTCATCCACCTTGTAGTCATTTATTGAATGCCTCCATAGGCTTTAAGACAGAAGATGACTCAAGGATGGTTTATCACCAAGATCACAATTGAGTAAATGATTTCTACCTCTTGACTTTGAAGCTTGAGCCCAACAAGGCAGACCAGACTTCAACATCTTCCACCTTCACACAAACTTCCTACTAAAACAGGAAATTTCCCCTGACCCCTTTGTGGGACTCGTGACATGGGTGGCTTGTTTAGTTATCCCACAGCTCTCAACCCCTCACGGGAAGGGGACCATGCAGGTGACTGGGCGCAGGGGCCAGGATGAATGCTTCTGGGTGCCAGCAAGAGCAGAACTCTGTGTGGCCCTGCAGCAGCATCTAGGGGGTACCCTTGACTCCTGGACCCCCAGAGGGTGTGTGTTACAGTGTGCTCTTTTAGCTTTGCCATCCATGGACAGCTTAGGTGTTTAACAGCTCAGTGTGACAACCCTCTGTATCCCCAGCTCTTGTTCAGTGTCCAGGAAGAATTGGGTCACACAAATGAGTTGAAGATGGTAAAATCAGATTTTATTGCTGATGAAAGTGGCTGTCAGTGGGATGGAGAGCTGGAAAGGGAATGGAGTGGGAAGGTGGTCTTCTCCTGGAGTCTGGCCGTCCCCAGCTGAACTCTCTCTGAGGTTCCGCCATCAAGCCGTCGCTCTGAAGTCAAGTCGCTTCTCACTGATGTTAAGCTGCTTCTTCTCTTCTCTCCTTCTTTGCTGCTCTGCTTCCAGTGGAGACTGGAGTTTCTATGGGTACAGGATGGGGGCATGGTGGGGGCCAGGATGGTTTTAGAAAAGGCAACATTCGAGCAGGATAACAGGATGCATGTTCTTGCTTTGGGCCGCTGGTCCAGGCTTGAGGGTGGGTGAGGCTTTGCCAGGGACCCTACCCTCTTCTACCCAGTATTTCTCTGCCTCCTGCCCATATCATCATCTATCTAATAACTAGATATTAGTCTGATTGTTGGACTGAACTATTTCCTCCAACTGTGGTTATTATTATTTCTGTTCCTGAGATTTTCTGCACTGGACATCAAGTATTTGTATTGCTTCCTAGCATTCAATAAGGAAATGCTTTGTCTGCAACATGGAGTATTAGAAATGTTCTCTCAAAACCATCTCAGCACTTGGGTTATATGAATCTGTAGATCAGGTCACCAAAATTCAGAGTGGGGCCTTAGTGACTGAATCATTCGTTGATTCTATGCCTTTTTTTTTCTTTTACTATTGCTGATTTATTAGAAAGGATACTAGAAAGGAGGCAAATGAACAGCCAAATGAAGAGATGCATAGGACAAGGTATAGGAGAAGGCATCCAGTGCTTCCATGTGCTCTATGGGTGCAATGCCCTCCCGTCATCTCCTTGTGTTCAGCAACCTGGAAGTTCTCCAAGCCCAGTCATTTGGGGTTTAACAGAGGATGTATTACATAGACATGATGGATTAAGTCATTGGCCATCGGTGATCAGCTCAGCCTTCAGCCTCTCTCCATTCCCAGAGGTATAGGGTAGGGATCTGAATACTCCAGTGGTCTCATCACAAGGTTGGTTTCCAGGCAACCAGCTGCCCATCCTGAGGCTACCCAGGATCCCCTAGCCATTAGTCATCTCATTAGCATACAAAACGGCATTTGTCACCTTGGAGAGGGCAAATGTTTTAGGAGCTATGTGAGAGGAAACAGGGATTAAGACCAAATGTATTATTTGTTGTTATAAATCCCAATAACACAGTTGACCTCTGGTCTTGGAACAAGATCCCTTACAGCAAAAGGATCACAAAAATCAACAGACACTGGCACATTCCTAGAATCCCATTAGTCCAGTCCATTTCATGTTATATGAAAATGTTTCCCAGGGAAAGGCCATTTAGGTTTGCAGGCTTTCATTCTCTCAGTAAACACAGCTTCACCTTTTTGGGCATCTGGTATAACGGAGCTAGGAGACAACATCTTGTCTTGCTCTGAATCTCTTTTGAGACATTAACATAATGGATGCTGACAGAAAACACAAGATTCCTGGGTCAGAGACAAAGGACTTTGTTACTCACAGCACAGTGTGTCTGTTCATTACCTCACCCACACTTAATTCCCATGGGTATGAAGCAATGTGGGCCCAAGTGGAGACTGTGCACACAGTGGGATTGAGGAGAGGAGGTTCCTCACAGCTGAGGAACACTATGCTTGGAGAACCCACTCCTTGTACACAAAAGGAAAGCCTGTTCATTGACTGGGGAGAGATGTGACCTGAAGTCTAAAGATTGCTGGCTTCAAACACAACCCTGAGAACTGGCCTAGATAAAGAGCCACCTGAGCCTTGCACCCTGCATACACCCTGCAAGATCCATAGAAGCATGACTGACAGTCTTTCTCACAGAAGGCACATATTTCACATCTGGGGAAGGGGAACACGAAAATAATTTTATAACCATAATAGGTTTGTTGCCCAAAACATATGGCAAGTCAATACACTGAGACACTGGGTTGCAGCAGAGAAAGAGATTTAATCATAGTGTCACCAAATGAGGAGATGGGAAGAAACCTCAAATCTGTTCTCCTCAAAGAGTTTGGGGCCAAGGTTTTTAAGGGTTTTGGAGTGAGCCAAAGTGTGCACATTATTGATTGACCAAAGAATGCAGGATGAAGTCATGGAACGGGGAGATAAACAAGCTGTACTCTCATGCTGATTTGGTTTCTCTGGGAAGAATATTCACTGGTTGGTGTCAGCTGTTCTACTAGAATTCAGGATCTGAAAAGCATCATAACCAATTCTTAAACAAAAACCTTGTGATCCTAAGGTCAGAAATCCTATCTGTAAGAACAATGGGGGCTAGGCACAGTGGCTCATACCTATAATCCCAGCACTTTGGGAGGCTGAGGCAGGTGGATCACCTGAGGTCAGGAGTTCAACATGGTGAAAACCCTTATCTACTAAAAATACAAAACAATTAGCCAGGCATGGTGGCACATGCCTGTAATCCCAGCTACTCAGGAGGCTGAGGCAGGAGAACCCCTCGAACCTGGGAGGCAGAGATTGCAGTGAGCTGACATCATGCTATTGCACTCCAGCCTGGGCAACAAGAGTAAAACTCCATCTCAAAACAAAACAAAACAAAACATGCAAACAAAAAAACAAACAATTGGGATGTGAATGTATCTAGTGCCACACAATTTTGGGTTACAAGGAAGTGAGTGGGTCTAAGTGCAACCTGATTTATGCTTAATTCTAACCATATTTCTGTCCAGAATTCTCATTAACCCTGTGAGGACAGCTTCAATTAAATGAATCTGAATATTTTGGAATTTTGTTATGCATTTCTGTATGTGCCATTGTAGTATCCTCCTCTCCTCAATGACAGGCTACATTAGAATCTGAGGCTGCATCAAGCTCTTACTATTCCCAGCACTGTGCTAGAGCTTTACATGAAGCATCCATTTAATCTTTACAACTCCATGAGGTAGGTACTGTTTATTAGTATCAGCATTTTGTGGATGTTGTAAGTGAGGTACAGAAAAGTTAAAACTAAGGTCACTCACATGGCAAAGTTGGATTTTTAATGCAGATCTGATTGACTTTAGAGCCCATTCATTGTTAGGAAACTTCTCAAATACCAAATCATTAATCAAGCCCTGCAAGCATATGTTTATGGCCCTATCAATTCAAACACATTTCATACTCTAAATAACATCTCCTTTCTTGGGTAGCCAAGATAGTCCTGGAAATATTCCTGGGTTTGCCACACAAGAAGACAAGCCACATTATCATGTTGAGAGCTCTGGGGAAGTAAAATGGGTAGAGATTCTTGGAATGAAGAGGTGAGAGCCAAGAGCAGGTGGGAAAGGAGCAGGGAGGGTTCTGCCTCATCTTCCCCTCAGTTTAAGAATGAACATTGTTAGGTTCCTCAAAAAACTAAAAATAGAACTACCATGTGGCCCAGCAATCCCACTTCTGGGTATATACCCAAAAGACGAGAAATCAGTCTATCAAAGAGATATTTGCACTTCCGTGTTTGTTGCAGCACTGTCTACAACAGCCAAGATTTGGAAGCAACCTACATGTCCATAAACAGATGAATGTCATATGGTTTGGCTGTGTCTCCCCCCAAATCTTATCTTGAATTGTAGCTCCCTAATTCCCATGAGTTGTGGAAGGGACCCAATAGGAGATAATTGAATCATGGGGGTGGTTTCCCCCATACTGTTCTCGTGGTAGTGAATAAGTCTCATGAGATCTGATGGTTTTATAAGGGGAAACCCCTTTTATTTGCCTGTTACCATGTAAGACATGCCTTTGGCTTCCGCCATGATTGTGAGGCATCCCCAGCCATGTGGAACTGCGAGTCAATTAAGCCTCTTTTTCTTTATAAATTACCCAGTCTCGGGTGTGTCTTTATCGGCAGCATGAAAATGGACTAATACAGAACGGATAAAGAAAATGTGGCACATATACACAATGGAGTACTATTCAGCCTGAGACCCCGTCATCTGCAGCAACATGGATGGAACTGGAGATCATTATGTTTAGTGAAATAAGCCAGGCACAGAAAGACAGACATTGCATGTTCTCACTTATCTGTGGGATCTAAGTTAAAACAATTGAACTCATGGAGATAGAGAGTAGAAAAATGATTACTAGAGGTTAGGACGGGTAGTGGGGGGGCATAGTGGTGAAGGGAAGGTGGGGATAGTTAATGAGTACCAAAAAATTAGTTAGAAAAAAATGACTGAAATCTAGTATTTGATATTGGCTATAGTCAATAACAATTTAATTATACATTCTAAAATAACTAAAAGCATAATTGGATTGTTTTTAACACAAAGGATAAATGCTTCAGGGGAGGGACACCCACGATGTGATTATTTCACATTGCATGTCTGTATCAAAACATCTCATGTACTGCATAAATATATACATCTACTATGTACCCACAAAAATTTTTAAAAAAATGAACGTTGTTAGAGTCTAAACTCAAAAAATCAATTGAGTACCTGTACAACTCACAGTAAGGGTGTGTGGAGACCAGAGCATGACTTGGCTGTTCAGGTCTACCTGTGAGTGGGGCCTGCCTGAGACTCTGAGCTTCTCATCAGGACAGTTCACAGATAATGATGTTTCTACCGCTGTGAGACAGATGGCATTCCTTGAAGGATTGTCCATAGAATCACCTAGGATGGGAATTAGAATTGTTATCAGAAAATGGGGTAGGTGTTAAAATAGGAAAGTAACAGCTTGGTGCTTGACACTGGGAGAGTAAAGTGGGGCATCGTAACAGGAGCATGGGGGCACCAACGAAGAGTGGGACAGGGTCAAATGTGTCTGGGTGGGGAAAGGGTGATGTCCTGAAGTGCTGGGCATCTATCCACAGCGTCCTTCAAGGGCCAAGGTCCCTCCTCTCCATGTCCAATCTACAGACTTATCATTACACATATCTTTGTTTAATAAAATTCTGTACTGCTACATTTTTTAGGGGGATGTACAGGTACATGGGGTAGAAGGGATGACAACTGCTGCCTATATACCTAGAAGTACTTCGAGAGGCTACACTCAGCAACAAATGATAGGGACAAGAGGCAGGGAAATTCTAGGCAGAAGAGGGCGGGTCTCCAGTGAGGGCCCCACCTTCAAGCCTGGAACCGTGGCTTAAAGTGAGAACATACATTCCTGTTTTCCCACTCCAAAGTTGCCTTTTCCAAAACCACCTATGGCCCACCCCACCCTTCATCCTATGCCCATAAAAATCCAAGGCTCCAGAGGCAGAAAAGAGGAGAAGAGGAGAAGCAGCTGGACGTCAGAGACTACAGTCTAGGAAAAGCGGCTTGACTTCAGAGGGACAGCTTGATGGGGTAGCTCTGGGGGAAGAATACCATCCCGCTTCATTCCCTTTCCAGCTCCTCTTCCCACTGAGAGCCACTTTTATCAGCAATAAAATCCTCCCATTCACCACCCTTCAATTGGTTCATGTGACCTGATTTTTCCTGGACACTGAGCAAGACCTCAGGTACCACAAGTGCGGGTGCAAAAGGCTGTCACACTGAGCTGTTAATACTTAAACCATCTGCGGATGGCAGAGCTAAAAGAGCACTGTAATACACACCCTCTGGGGCTTCAGGCATTGTGAGAACCCCCTTAGATGCTGCTGCAGGGCCGGTATGAAGTCCATTCCTGCCATTACCCAAAAGTACTTGCCCTGGCTCCTGCACCCACTCACTTGTGTGCTCCCTCCCAGGAGGGGTTGAGCACGGTGGGTTTGAGTGAATGAAGTTTACCCCTGAAGGCACCAAAGTGGCTGGCTAGCTACAGCACCTACACTCCAGCTTCTGCCCACGAAGGGGTCAGGGAAAATTTCCTGCTTCACAAGGATATCGTTCAAACTAAAGATTTGGCTTCTCAAGGAAGAGTGCAACTAAAACAAAGCTTACTTCAGTATGCACACACTTGTTTAAGCATTGAGGCGCACAAAGATAAAAAAAATGATACACACATATCAATTCAGTTGCAATCATCTGAAGTATCTAGAAAGAACTCCTCCCTCTCAGGTGAACTCACCATGCTGTCCTACCCCTTGTTCATCATTCCACTGTAATTGTGGGACATTCCTTGTGTGGATGCTTCCTCCAATCTGCTTTCTAGATTTCTGATTTCCTAGGCAGAGGACATTGACAATATAGAATCACTTTATTTTTATTTTATTTTAGAGACAGGGTTTCACTCTGTTGCCCAGGCAAGAGTGCAGTGGCATGATCGTAGCTTACTGCAGTCTCAAACTCCTGGGCTCAAGTGATCCTCCCACTTCAGCCCTGCCCCTCACCATCACCCCCCAGTAGCTGAGACTACAGGTGTGCACCATTATGTCAAGCTATTTATTTATTTATTTATTTATTTATTTATTTATTTATTTTTAGAGATGGAGTGTTGCTATATTGCCCAGGCTCGTCTTGAACTCCTAGCCTCAAGTAATCCTTCCACCTCAGTCTCCCAAAGTGTTGGGATTACAGGTGTGAGCCTCCACACTCAACCTTACAATCACTTTAGAAGCTGTATTTTAATGTTGCAGCAAGCAAAGCTGGAATATAAAACCAAATAGATCTTTGGGGACATTTTTAGTTACTTTTCATTCTTTCTTTTTACATTTTACAACATGAGAAATAGATTCAGTTATTAGTTTCAAGTGCTAAGGACCAAAATAGAAGATAAGTATCTTTACCCACCTTTATTTGGACTCACTGACATTAATGGATAGCGCTTTAGGGTTAATAATTGGTAAATTACATCATTAATCATGAGAAAAGCTCATTTATGGTTGAGAGGAGTCTCCATGTATGGAACACTAAATTTTTTTAGATGGAGTCTTGCTCTGTCACCCAGGCTGGAGCACAGTGTTGCAATCTCAGCTCACTGCAGCCTCCACCTCCTGGTTTAAGCAATTCTCTTGCCTCAGCCTCCTGAGTAACAGGGATTACAGGTACCACTACCACATCCAGCTAATTTTTGTATTTTTTAGTAGAGATGGGGTTTCACCATGTTGCCCAGGCTGGCCTTGAACTCCCGACCTCAGGTGATCCACCCGCCTTGGCCTTCCAGAGTGCTGGGATTACAGGCATGAACCGCTGCACCCAGTCTGGAACACCAAATTTTTTTAACACTCTATTCTCACATGCACATGTCAATGAAAAAAATAATGAGTCAGTAATATACCACAGGACAGCCCAAGGGCAGATTATAAACAGTAACAGAGGCACAGGAATTTACAACCAGAGGCTATCACCTTCTTACTAGTCATACCCATTGCTGCCTGCCATAGGATCTGCTTAAAATACCTCATTGCAAATTCCAAATTATAATTACCAATTACTTATTGCCTGGCTCAGGGATTATAGATTTTAAAAAACTTTGAATGATTAAATAATGCCTAGAAAACCTGTCTCAAAATTTTACTCTCTACTATTTAAAAAAAAAAAAGAAAAACACCTTAATTTATGAAGGGAGAAAACCCAGAAGATGTAGATGATTGTAGCTTCCAAGTCAAATCATAATTTGGTGTTATGTGCTATGTTAATTTCAGTTTTCCTACAGAAGAGTAAGGCTAATTGAAGGTTTATCTGACATTTCTTCTCTCAGTGCTGTGAATTCTATCCCTTGCCATTTTTCTCTGGCAAATTGATGCACACCATTACTCTTGGAGCACACTTGGAGGCAGCTGCTTCAGCAGAAGTTACCTTTTGCTGAATTCCACAGATTGAACCAGCTATCCATTAGAGAAGACAGCTTTGGCCTGGAATTCAGTAGATGGGCGTCTAGTCTCAGCTTCCCCACCAGCTTGCTGTGTGACCTTGAAGAAGTCATCGCCCCTCTGGGACCAGATTCTTCGAATCTAATTTTAGAGGGCTGCAGGAGATGGTCTCTGGGGTACCCTCCAGCCCTAATCTGGTGGTCTGTGGTTATAGGAGAGAAATGTAGCCATGGTGAGAACAGAGAAAAAAGATGAGTTGCCTGAAAGCAAACTGGTTCAAGCTAAAAATTCAGGCCAGCAGTGGGATCCAAAAAAATGGCAGGTGGCAGGATTTCCAGTGCCTGCTCTTTGGTTTCATAGTTCCCATCTCAGGTCTTGGAAAACCAACGTCTCCAGACAGTCGCTTTTCCATTTTGGCATCCTCTGACTCCAAGTCAGCCCTGAGAGCAAACAGTTGCTGCTAGTGAGGGACTCCCCATAGTCTGCACCTCCTCTTTCTTCCCATTTCCCTTTCTCTCTAATGTTGACATACCCATAGAATGAAGAATGAAAAGGCTAAAGGCACAGAAGCACTAACTTTCATGTTCTCACTCATTCACGAAACCTAAACTTTAAAACAATTGAACTCATGGAGATAGAGCGTAGAATGATGGTTATCAGAGTCTGAGAAAGGTAAGGGGTACAGGGGGAGTGGGGATGGTTAATGGGTACTAAAATATAATTAAGAGAACGAATAAGATCCAGTATTTTATAGCACAACAGGGTAACTGCAGCCAACAATAATTTATTGTACACTTTAAAACAAGTAAAGGAGCATAACTGGAATATTTGTAACACAGATAAATGATAAATGCTTGAGGTGATGGATAGCTCATTTACCCTGATGTGATTATTACACATTGTGTGGCTGTATCAAAATAATATCTCATGTACCCCATAAATATATACACCTACTGTGTACTCATAATAAACTAAAAATTAAAAAGAATGAAGAGGCAGAGAAAAAGTAAAGAGAATTTATGAATATGTAGCAACAAAATAAGGAAGATGAAGGACAACTCACTTCACAAAGGAATCCTAAGCAGAGTTTACCAAAAGGACAACTTAAGAGAGATATAAGATGCCCCACATCTAGCTAATAGATAATCTTGGAAAATATGGAAAGGAGAAGTAAGTGTCCCATAAGCGAGGGCTGGCTTGGCCATTCCCAGGAAGGATTGAATAAATCAAGAAATGGGAGTAAAAAAATGCTGAAAGCAGGAAGAGACTATATTATCAACTCCCACGGGAAGAAGCCACAGTCCTGTGCTGGCATTATTCAAATCCAACGAGCTGGGGCATCAGAAAGCCATTCCAGAGGGAACACTCCCCAGGGTCAGATGACTGGGCTGGGCCGCACGACTTAACACGTCCGTCCTCGCTAATCTATTCTGGTGCAGCTACGGCCCAAGGGCTCCAAGAACAGGAATCACATCGGTGAAATTACTCGAACTGATAGCAGTTGGACATTGGTTTACGGGAATAGCATCATAAATTGCTGGTTTTGGCAAACGGTATAGTGGGATACAGTGTGTTTTCCTTGTGGACACCCAAGGTTTTCATCGCCATAAAAGAAAAAGCCACTTCTCAATAAGCACACATTTCATAACATGGAGGTCCTCATGGGATTTTCAGGTGGGTAAAGAGGTACGTGTTGGGAAGGGGACCATTTTATATTCCATCCATCGAGCTAAACAGAAGAATGTAACAGAAATGTTCAGACCTAACTAGCATGAGGAAAATATTCCAACCAAGACCCCAGCTGCTTCCACAGGCCTCTCCAGTCCAGCTGGAGGGGGTGACAGACTGCAGTTGGAGCAGCCTTGTCCCCTCCATGGCAAACAGCTACTGGGAGTGTCCTGCTAAGAAGAGGACACTGGTAGGTATCAAAGAACAATGATGCTTACTGGAGCCCCTCCAAATGTATTCCTGATTCTCCCAGAGGACACTACCCTGTCACCCAGGATAGTCACTTCTTTTAGAGGAGAATACCTCCCATTGTGATGTAAAACATATTTGCAAGTGATTTCTGCTCCAAAACTGCAGCACCAAAGAAAATAGCAACCAAAGTTAAGCTATGCAGGCAGCAATGCGGTTTCAGGTCACCCACTCAGGTCAATCCACTTCATTGGACTCCTGAAATGGATTCCTCATTCCTGAAATGAATTTTTCTATTGCTACTGTGAAGCAAGTGAGTTCCTAGCTAACAAGAATTCAGGATTCATTTTCTCTGCAGTTTCTAAGCAAGCTCTATCTGATGGAGTTTTGAAATTCCAACGACCTTTTCTACAAGAATAGGGTGTCCTCCAGGATAAAACTTGACCTCCTTCTTAAACAGCTTAGATCCTAATCAAAGATTATAAGATTATACACAGGCTATAAAAGAATAAAGTTCCCTCCCTAAAAATCCAAACCTGTGGCCTGGTAATAACATTTAAAAAAATCAGTGGCTATTTAAAGTTAGTCCTGGGTTCATTAGAGTTTCAATACCATACCTACTACTGAGCTGATGACAGGTAGGGATTTTACAGAAATCAGTGGATCCAATTAGCACCAGGGGTCCACAAGTCAAGCACTTCCAGGCTACAAATTATTGGTGACATTTCTAAGCACAGATTGACAGCTGAATCCAGGACAGCTTTCTCTATACCTTTGAAGCATTATTAGGAAGCAAATACCCTACCCAAGTTTTCTAATCTACTATATTAAAAAGAGAGCTTCCTAAGAATTTTATTGTCACACCAGTCCATATTGCTCAGGTGACTGGTACATGCTTACTTTAATGAACCCAAAACAGGCTTGTTAGTGCTGTTTACATTTTATACTTTTAGGAACAGACATCTGCAGGCAACTAGATTGTGTAAAATCCATTATCGTGATAAGATTATAAAGTTGTTGGTTAGTAATTGAGTAGATTCTCCTGTCCCCGTAAAATTTCAGAGCCCTGTCTTGCAATAAAGGAGTTAGAGTCCACTTCTGTTTTAAACTTGTCATTCTCAGACTGTTCCCATAAAATAATAGTGCTCTATAAGCCGTGTCAAAATATCCTGCAAATAAAATCCAAGGATATCAGACACGAACAAGTCCTGGGAAGGATATTGAGTTAATGACCGTCAAGCTGGTTTTCCAACATATATTTTTCTTACACCCTCGGTGTTTGCTCCCACGTGTCTGTTAGAACACCACTGGCAGATGACAAAATAGAAGAACAGATAGCAAATGATCAGACGAAAACTCAGTAACTGAGGATCCCCCTGCTTCAACAGTCTGTTTCTTTTCCCACGAATCTGTGTGTTCATAGCTGTGGTTTTATATCATAAATATATAGCATGCTCCCATTAAGCTTTGCAATCTTTCAGAAGAGGAGGGGTGTCTCGCACACAGCTCAGTTGACTCTAAAAATATGTGTCTACCTCAAGAGAGGAAAAATCACACATGCATATTCTAAACACTGCTCAGGGACTGTGGCTTTTAACTCATTGCCCCTCAGTAGTAAGCGAAGGTCAGTTGAGAAAAACAAGGCTGAACGATATGTAGTTCATCCCTTTCTCAATCATCTAAAGCAGAAGTAAATTTTATCTGTAAAGACCAGATAGTAAAAACTTTAGCCTTTGTGGCCCACGTGGTTTCTGCCTCACCTATTCAACTCTGCTGTTGCAGCAAAAATGCAGGCATAGACATTAAAATAAAGGAGTGTGCTGCATGCCAACAAAACTTTACTTACAGACAACAGAAGTTTGAATTTTATATAATTCTCACACATCATGAAATATTCTTTTTTTCAACCACTTATTTTTAAATAAATCATATTTGACTCAGGCCATAGTTTGCCAACCCCTGTCCTAAATTCTAGATGCTTTAAAATGCATCCTTGGTGTCTCAGTTTTCTGTTGCTTATAAGAGAATATCTGAAACTGGGTAACTTATTTTAAAAAGGGATTTATTTCTTACAGTTGTGAAGGCTGAGAAGTCCAGTGTTGAGGGGCTGAGTCTGGTGAGGGCTTTCTTGCTGATGCAGACTCTCTGCAGAGTTTCCAGGAAGCACAGGGCATCACATGGTGAGGGTGCTGGCTCAGGTTCCTCTTTCTTCTTCTTATGAAGCCACCAGTTCCCCTCCCTTGAAAACTCATTAATCTATTAAGCCATTAATCCATTAATCAATTAATCAGAACCTTCATCACCCAATCACCTGTTAAAGTCTCCACCTCTCTACTGCCACACTGGGGACTAAATTTCAACATAGTTCGAGAAGGGACAAACATTCAAACCATAACATGACTATTGGAGAACTGAGCACCTGGACTTTCTCATTCTGACCCTTCACCAAGTTACATGTGCTGAATTGGCTTTGCCATGGTACCATCAAATTGCACAAAGGGAGGTATATGAAGCAGCAAATGAACCTCATGATTGGGTTTACTGTGAAGATGCCACCAGAGCATCATACAATGTGTTTCAGGGTGGACAATTTCTCTCGGGTAGTGATCACAGGAATGCTTGTACTCCTGGGAAAATGGCTTATCAAAAAGAATCAGAACACTGATCACTCCCTCTTTTCATCTGCTAGAAAGTTCACAGGCCAATTTACTCAGGTCTAGCAAGTATATGGGATTGCATAGCATATGTTCTGTGTAAATATACTCCACCTCTATCTTAGTTTTCCAGCCTAATTTTTTCATTTATAATACATTCTTCACTTTTTAAATATTATTGTATTGCATGAATTTCAGTAATTGGCTTAATAAGGCAGGATACAAGTAAAATAATACAAGTAAAATATATACATTATGCTCCTGTTTCTGTACTTAAGATTGTTGGCAATTTATTAATGAAACGTGATTTGCCATAGTGTCCCCAAACAGAGCATGATGACTCCCAGAGCATGATGAGTAAGACCAGTGCATTTCTTTCTTTCTTTCCCTCTTTCTTTCTTTCCCTTTCTTTCTTTTTCTTTCTTTCTTTCTCTTTCTTTCTTTCTTTCTTTTTCTTGCTTTCTTCCTTTCTTTCCTTTTTTCTTTTTTTGACAGTTTCACTCTTGTTGCCCAGGCTGAAGTGCAATTGCAAGATCTCAGCTCACTACAACCTCCGCCTCCCAGGTTCAAGTGACTCTCCTGCCTCAGCCTCTCAAGTAGCTGGGATTACAGGCATGTGCCACCATGCTCAGCTAATTTTTTTAGTACAGACAGAATTTCACCATGTTGGTCAGGCTGGTCTCAAACTCCTGACCTCAAGTGATGCAAACGCCTCAGCCTCCCCAAGTGCTGGGGTTGTAGGCATGAGCCACCGCACCCAGCCAGACCAGTGGATTTCTGACTCATGGAGGCTGAACAGCCGTCTCCTTGAAGGGAATCCTGGGCAAAAACCTAACAACGCAACATACAAAATGGAGCGGCTCTGAGTGAAGTGGAACTGAGAAGTGGGTACAAAGGCCACCTGAAGACACTGAAGACCACTGGGAGTGCTCTTTAAAATGACAGGTTTCCAGGCTCTGTATCTACTTCTCTCTAGCACTGAGCATGGGAATCTGCATTTTAAATGAAATCCTTGGGGGATTCTTTGAAACAGTAAAGGTTGAGCAACAACATTCCAGAGGCCTGCTAAGGGACAATTTGAAAAACACTGTTTCAGGCAGTAGCACTCAGTACTGGGGAATTTGGAGAGGGTGGGGCTTTGGTGGGTTCTTGGTGTAAAGGCAGAGGCGTATGGTGATGAACACAGGCTCCCAGGATTTCTGGGTTTGAATCCTCGTTCTGTTGGTTAGTAGCTATGTAAACATGAGCAAGTCGCTGAAGCTTCCTCTAAGTACATTTGTCAGAGGCATGTGAACCAGAGCAACTCCATCTGGAGTGGGGGCTGGGTAAAATGAGGCTGAGACCTACTGGGCTGCATCCCCAGGTGGTTAAGGCATTCTAAGTCACAGGATGAGATAGGAGGTTGGCGCAAGATACAGGTCACAAAGACCTTGCTAATAAAATAGGCTGCAGTAAAGAAGCCGGGCAAAATCCACCAAAACCAAGATGGTCACGAGAGTGACCTCTGGTCGTCCTCACTGCTACACTCCCATCAGTGCTGTGACAATTTATAGATGCCATGGCAACATCAGGAAGTTACGCTATATGGTCTAAAAAGGGGAGGCTTGAATATTGCACCCCTTGTTTAGCATATCATCAAAAAATAACCATAAAAATGGGCAACCAGCAGCCCTCGGGGCTGCTCTGTCTATGGAGTAGCCATTCTTTTATTCCTTTACTTTCTTAATAAACTTGCTTTCACTTACTCTATGGACTCGCCCTGTATTCTTTCTTGCATGAGATCCAAGAACCCTCTCTTGCGGTCAGGATTGGGGCCCCTTTCCTGTAACACGTTCTTCACCATCTCTGTCCCCCATTGTAAAAGAAGGATGTTGATCAGCAAAGGTATTTTGGAAAGATGTTGTGAATCATAATCAGGTGCATAGAACAATCCCCATACCACAGTGAAACCCTTCTTCCTCTTCCCATCCACCCATCTCTTATCAGACACTTCATGATGCTCTTTCCAGTGTCTCCTCCTATTTTTTCTTCTCTCTTTCCTCACTTTCTGTATCACCTTTTTTATTCCTTTTTTTTTTGTATTTGCCCTCTTTGATACCAAAACTCAATGTTGCAGAAGTGAACTCAATGCTGCAAAAGCGAAACTGCATCTTTATGGTTGAGGGTGTCAGGATCAAGCTGAAAAGATTAGGAGGAGGGTAGAGAGGGAGAAAAAACTTTTTTACCTTGAAGCCATAGTGGAAACCCTACGAAATAGAGTGCAATGTACACATTACACTTAGCTGAAGTCACTTTCGCTTCCACAGTGGATAGAGCTAAATTCCGATGATTCACTGTAGGCCAAGAACTGTTTTCTGATGTCCAGCTTGGGTCCAAATATATCCTCACTCCCTCATCAGCCCAGCAGCTGCAGGGCTGACATTACCAGCAGGAGATGCACATACAACATGTGAACCTTAATCGCAACTTCTTTTCAAGCAAAACATTAAAAGTATATTGCAATCACATTGTGGTTTTGATTTGCATTTCCCTGATCATTAGTGATGCTGAGCATTTTTTCATGTTTGTTGGCAATTTGTAAACCACAATGCGACACCTCCTTATTCTTGCAAAAATGGCCATAATAAAAAAATTTTTTAAAAATTCGATGTTGCTCTGGATGTGGTGAAAAGGGAACACTTCTACACTGCTGGTGGAAATGTCAACTAGTACAACCACTCTGGAAAACAGTGTGGAGGTTCCTTAAAGAACTAAAAGTAGAACAACCATTTTGTCTGGCAATCCTACTACTGCCAGAGGAAAAGAAGTCATTATACGGAAAAGATACTTGCACACGCATGTTTATAGCTGCACAATTCACAATTGCAAAAATATGGAACCAGCCCAAATGCCCATCAATCAACAAGTGGATAAAGAAATTGTGAGATATACACACACACACACACACACACACACAATGGACTACTTAGCCATAAAAAGGAACAAATTAATGGCATTCACAGCAACCTAGTTGGAACTGGAGACTATTATTCTAAGTGAAGTAACTCAGGAATGGAAAACCAAACATCATATGTTCTCACTTATAAGTGGGAGCCGAACTATGAGGACACAAAGGCTTAAGAGTGATATAAAGGACTTTGGGGACATGGGGGAAAGGGTGG
Source organism: Nomascus leucogenys (assembly GCF_006542625.1). Taxonomy (NCBI): domain Eukaryota; kingdom Metazoa; phylum Chordata; class Mammalia; order Primates; family Hylobatidae; genus Nomascus; species Nomascus leucogenys. The sequence continues at coordinate 48,035,839 of NC_044398.1, read as the reverse complement.
GAATGGGGTGATGAATAAAAGACTACAAATTGGGTTCAGTGTATACTGCTCAGGTGATGGGTGCACCAAAATCTCACAACTCACCGAACTAAAAAACTTACTCATGGAACCAAATACCACTTGATCCCCAAAGACCTATAGAAATAAAAATTTTTTTAAAAAAGTACATTACAATCAGTAGCCAATTATTTCAAAAGGCTTCGGTCACATGTAGTGTATTAAGGAAATAAAATGTAATATTTACTTGGTAGTAGAGTTTGCAGATGCATATTTTAGTACATGCATTTAAAGTTGGGGAATGAGAAATGGTTCCTGGGGGGCAAAGAAAAAAAAATCTTGGCTATTATATTTTGTGGCTATATGGAGGGTCACATAACACAAACAGACACACAGTATTATCTGTGGAATTAAAATTTCATGGAAAGGAGAACAATTGAGGAAAAAAATACTTTAAAAAGGCACCAGTGGGGTGGGGGATTAATAATGAAAAAAAGATTGAGAAATAACACTTTAGTGGAATACATTGGTGGAAATATGGTGGTAGAAAAATCCTAGAATGATCAGAAGAGATTTTAAACTCTAGCCATTAAAATAATTCTGATGCCCTCTAAGGATTCAGAAGGGGCCTCAGAGCTGCTGGAAGACATCATGATTGGCAGAAGTGTTAAGATTTCCTGTAGGATGGGATTACATGAAATCAATGTATAGTAAAGGATACTACCTTGAGTTCTTAGATCATGGCCTGATTCTAAAAAGCCTTATTGGAAACTGAGAAATCATTTGTTAGAAGAGAGGAATCTATTCTGTGTTCTTGAATTAAAAATTATGCCCCATGAATTCTAAACTGTAACAATAGCTACTATAAAATGATTGAGATGCTCAAATTCATCTAATCTCACATTCTGTCTGGCCCATTCAAGCACACACACTGCACAAAAGAATGAGCCGTGGCCTTTCTTCTCTCTGCTATCTGTACATAAGACGGAACGTAAGAAAGATTGTGATCAAGTTCTGTCATAAACACTCAGATAGACACAAAATGAAGATAGTGTTCTAGAGAGAAGATCAGTTTAAAATTTGGTCTATTAAGACGAGGTAAAACCCTAAAGTTGAACACAGCAGTATTAATATTCTGTTCAAATCATCCCTTGATTTCTGTTTCAAAGGGGACCGTAAGACAGCTTGATTTTTATTACAGTGAAGAAAAAGAAAATGACTCCTTTCCATTAATCAGAAAGAACCATAAAAATAGGTTTCACTAAAAGCTAACACTGCCAAGTCCAAATGGAAAGTTTGATTTTGTCAAAAGATAAAGAATATCTTTAGAAATATTGTAATCAATTCTGAAAAACCTAATTTTTTTCTTCCTTAGCTTTTCAGCTATTGTGATCTTCAATCCAAGTGCTTCTTTGAGCGATTTTATTCTATCCCACAGAAGAAAATGAACTATTTAGCTCCACACTTAATGGCAAACTCCATTTCGGCATACACATTAAGCCCAGACTCCAGCAGGCTCTGATCAATACATTTGGTTATGAACCAGAGCCCCTTCACACAGTCAAAGATCCTCACTGGTGATAAAAGACTGGGAGCTGTCAATGATTGATGCCCTCTCAGCAGTGCACTGACAAGCCAGGCCCCAGGAAACAGAAAAGAAAACCATATGAAAGTCCTTAGGGAGACGCTGACCGGCATGGACCAGAGATCACATCTAAAAGTCAACAGAATTGAGATCTGGTGTAACACGGAGTAGTTAATGTGAAATCTGGACTCTGTCTGCAAATTCTGCACCAAAGAAGTTCTACGAACACAAGGACTCTCTTGGACTCAAACTGGGGAACCTGCTTCAAGGAGAGGGTCATGGAAGTTCTAATTAAGTAGAGTGCTGTCACCACACCTCTGCAGTCACACTCTGTAGCTGGCTTTGACTAGTGGCTGTGATTAGACTAGTTACTACAACTACAGTCTCCCTACTATTTGCACTTAGCCTAACATAGCCCACAGATCAAACATCTAGAAGGGCAAGTGGTGATAGAGAATTGGCGATGGCAAAGTTCTTATCACAGACAGCTCTCCAGTGTGACAGTTCTCCTGATTAAGATTCAGATTTATTTCACTAGACAGGTACGTAGCAATATTGCAGGGTTCCTTTTTCTGAATGGCCTGCCAAATATTATGCAATTTTGCTAGGAAACTTTGAAGCACATTAAAAGTTTTGAGGGCCGGGTGCAGCGGCTTACGCCTATAATTTCAGCATTTTGGGAGGCTGAGGCTGGCAGATCACAAGGTCAGGAGTTTGAGACCAGCCTGGCCAGCATAGTGAAACCCCGTCTCTACTAAAAAAATACAAAAAGTTAGCTGGGTGTGGTGGCGGGTGCCTGTATTCCCAGCTACTTGGGAGGCTGAGGCAGGAGAATAGCTTGAACCCAGGAGGCAGAGGTTGCAGTGAGCCAAGATTGCACCACTGCACTCCAGCCCAGGCAACAGAGTGAGACTCTGTCTCAAAAGAAAAAAAGATTTTGAGAGTAGCAATGGTAATTCAACCAGACACACAGCAAGCAATAGTAAAAAGTTAGAGAAAAGCAGCCACCATGAACATTTTAGCAGCTAGTCATGGATGGCTCACACAGTGAGAGGAGTGACAGGAACCTGGGTTCCTGGACTCTACACCTTATCTGAAGTGAAACCACAAATAGTCAAAACAAACAAACAAACAAACAAAAACAATTCTGCCAATATGTGCACTACTTCATAGAGAGGATTGGAAAAGTCAAACAGTCAAAAATGTTTAATGCCTTGCTGTTAAACAGAAAAAATAAATAAATAAATAAAGAGGGAAAACATGTTTCAAGAAAGAGCTGACATGAAAGCTGACATTTGATTTCCAAAGATTACTGGAATAAATGTGCCCTTCAAGCCTATAAGATGAAATGATTGTCACGCTTTCTAATGCATCTGCCCATCAGTTGCTAATGGAAGGACAGAAAACCCCTGTTTTTCACTCAGCAACTTCATACAGTTTGAATTCCCAGAAAAAATAATTACCGTTGAAACCAGATAACCCAAGTGAGAGTGTCTTGCACACAGTAGGCCCCTGATAAGGCTAGTTTCCTTCCTAATATTTGATAGGTCAAGTTGCTTTTTTTTTTTTTAGCACAGACACAGGCATGGCTATAGGAAAAGATGGCCAATAGTAAATATGCATAAATTCTCTCTCAGAAGACCTGAATATATTCCAGCACAGTGGCCTACACAGCGTTCCTCCAGTTTTGAGGTGAATTTTGATGCACATTATTCATTTGTTGCTATTCCAGGAAATCCATTTGAGATGATATTTCGCTGCGATTTTTTCCCCTTCTCTTCTTTCTTTTTGATTTTGTTTTTAAATAACAACAGCTGTGCTCTGAATTTGCTTCTTTTTGTTCCTTTTAAAGTGGCTGGAATCTGGGAGGTTTGAAAGATGCTTCTCCATACCACTGATCAAAGATTCTTTTCCCTGAGAACTGGTTCACTCCCTAGCTATACATTAATCAAATCCTCCCCTTTTTCTCAAGCTCCAAAAGTGTTTTCTTTCCCTCCCTCTAGCTGTGAATCTGATTCCACATTAGGAAAGTTGATGAAGTAGCTCTGTTATGAGAGAGACCCAGAGGGGCTTTCATCTCAAAGGCCACAGATTCCATCTTGTTCAGTCAGACCTGTTTGCTAAACCATCAGGCCACATCTTATCTGACCCCTCGCAGCCCTCTTCGTCGTGGGGTTTGAAGGCAGCACCTGAGAACTGGCAGTGACCAATCTGGCGTGTTTGTGAAGTGCCGACCTACAAGGGACAGCCTCCTGTGGGCCATGACCCTGGAGCACACATCCCAGATCCTCTTCCAAAGGACAACTCTTTCCTTTCTTCCCTGTCAGCCTCTGTGCCATTCATCTTTAGTCATTCATTTTGGTTTTCACAGTAAGTTTTTGTTGATCATCTATAATTCCATTAGATCTGAAGCTCTCTAATTAGGAATCGTCTTGGTCACACCCAGTCCCCTTTTGTCTGAGTAGCATTAGGGAACCATCGTTTCATCCCACAGAGCAAATGCCTTATGACGTGCCCAAATTTTGACTTCCTAATCATGTTCTAATTGACTGCATTTGCGCTTTTTCTGGCTTAGCCAGTCTTATTCTGAGACCAATCATTCTAATTCACAATGAATAAGTCAATAAATAGATAGTATTTGCAAAACCAAAACATTGCACCAGTCCTTTAAGAAATGAGGAGAACAGAGCTTAGAAATCTGTTGCCTAGCAACATGGTACTAACTTTGCCTTCCATTTTCCAAACCAGTTGATAGCCTCCTGTTGGTTTGTCAGCATTCCAATGCAAAACTTTTCCCCCTTTTAAATTAGAAATGAAATTTTGTTTTTTGCTTTTGGGTTTGTTTTAGTTTTCAGGGAATTGACTTTAACCATCATCACGTTTTTCTGCATTTCACAGTAATCCTGTTTCCCTGGTTCCCAGTCAATCCCGGTTTGTTTTCCTTCCCTGATAAAAACTACTTCTATCTTCCAATTAAGTACTATATCTAAGAACGATTTGCATATTTCTCAGAAAAGGACACAAGCCTCACATGGAAGTTTAATTGACTTTAATTAATAATAATAACACCAGGCAATTAAATGGCAGTTTATCCTTTGTACCATCCTTTCATGTCTGCTCATTCGTTTAATTAAAATTTTGGATGCTTATCCAAACTTCTTTGGTTTATGATACCCTGTTCCAAGTTTTTCTGAACGGTGGTAAAGGGTGGCCCTTTTTCTTGTTTTGCTTTAAATTAGAAGACAGTACCCTACCACTGGGTTTTCACATGGTGATTTGGCATTTCAACCCGTGTCTGGTCAGAAATCTAGGAGAATATCAAAATCAAATCTTTTCATCTGCTCCTTTTTCTTTTCTCCAATGCTGAACTCCCTTGTATAGGTGATAAGCCATGGTGGTGGTAGGGGCGGGGGTTAAACAGTGCCAAGTCCCATTTCCATCTCTTCCTGCAGCACCAGCCCCTGTGGGTCTTTGACTGACAGTGTCACCAAGACACAAGGAGAGCTGTGTATCCGCAGAGGCTCCTGTGTTCACAGTTATCTTGATGCCATTTTCTTGCTATTCAAGGTCTTTGAAAACTTCTCCAGATAAAAGATGAAGAGTCTCTGACAAAGCATTTCCTTATATTTCAGAGCACGATTGCTTTCAAGATCACTATACGAACACATCAGCTATGTCAAATTGGTTCACGAGGGTTAGTTTTGACACTGGCCTTCCTCACTGCACGTTGGCTTCCATGTTGATTCACATCATGGACTCGCATTAGATGTCGCCAACGTTGCAAGCACAGTGATTTCTATTCTTTGCAAATTCATGTCAGGAAACAATTTCCTGGTAAAACAAAATAAATCACCAAGTTGATTTAAATCACCCACATCTTTTCTCTTCAGTGAAAATCCTTGACAGGGGTCTTGATCTTTGCTTTTGGAGGTTGGAAACAAAGCTTGAGCATAAGTCGTCATAAAAACCATCCAGATAGTCAATGTAAAGATGTGAATAAATTAAGTTAGACGAGGGAATTTTCACTTCAAAGGTCTGTGTTTAGACATCAACAAAATGTAAGAGAAACAAATGTGTCCTAAAATATCCAAATCCTTTGGCAGCTGTATTATTTGGTTTGTGTTTCAGGATATGTGAATATGTATATTTTAAGGCTCCAAACATGTAAAGTAGAGAAGGAATATAGTTAAATAGTCATGCCGACTTCCCACAATGCTTTCACTGACCAAGTAAACCTTAGTAAAAAGATGTTTCTTTCATTGTTTTTTTTTTTAATTCTTTCATGCCAGAAAAAGGATTTCCCAAGAGTCTCTTCCATTTTACCCCCTCATCCTCCTCACAGCAGGCAGGTGGCCTAGCCATCACCTTCAAGTGGTTCATCTCTTTGAAAAGCAGGGGGAAAACATGCCTGCACTTGTATACAGAACAGGAATATGCCACCGAATAAATGCCCTCTGGTCTGGACCAGTTACATAATTTTTGAGTCCAAACCAAAATGAAAATGCCAGGCCCCTGTTTCAAAACTTATTAAGAATATTTAGGTGACAATAATAGAGGATTCAACCAAGCCCAGGCTCTTTTAAGCACAGGTCTCATTCCCTAGAAACCTGCACAGGTCTCATGCCCTGGGCGGACTGCACAGGTGTCATATGCCCTGCCCCTGGCAGAGGTAGCCCCACCCAAATGGGGCTGGACCCTCCAGAAACACACAAACAAAGCAGCCAAGGAGAGGATCTTCAGCAGGAGCAGGACAGAGAAAAGTGACATCATTGGTATTCTCCCTCAGCCTCCGTGTGTTCTCCTCTTTGTTACTAGGAGAGGCAGCTTGGGGTGAAAAGGAAAGGAAAAGAGCATTGATCAGTGTCAGGCATTATACAGATGGTCGTATTTAATACCTAGGATTGCATTGAACCCTAGAACAACATTCTGAGGAAGATATGCCAATTTAACAGATGAAAGAAACTCAAAGAATGTTAGCAACAAAAGCTCCCAAATTTTACAATTTCTAGTGAGAGAGATTGTATTTGAATACTGGTCAGGCTTCTCTCAAAGCTTGCCCCACTGCTGTCTGTAAATGCAGGAAAGCTTATCCATTTTTAATTTTTTAAAAAATTTTATTGATACCAATATCTGTACGTGCTTATGGGTAGATGTGATATTTTGTTACATGCATGGACTGTGAATGATGAAGTGGGGGCATTTGGAACGTTTATCACCTTGAGTATCTATCATTTCTCTGTTTTGGAAATATTTCAAGTCCTCTCTTCTAGCTGTTTTGAAATATACAATGTATTATTGTTAACTACAGTCACTCTGTAATTCAATAGTAGAACTTATTCCTTAGGCCCAGTAGGGTGGCTCATGCCTGTAATCCCAGCACTTTGGGAGACCAAGGCAGGAGGATGACTTGAGGCCGGGAGTTTGAGACAAGCCTGGGCAACACAGCAAGACCCCATCTCTACAAAAAATAAAAAAAAATAGCTGAGCTTGGTGGTGAGAACCTGCAGTACCAGCTATTCCAGAGGCCAGAGCGGGAGGATTGTTTGAGCCCAGGAGTCCGATGCTGCAGTGAGCGAGCTATGATCGTGCCACTGCACTCTAGTCTGGGTGACAGAGTGAGACCCTGTCTCTATTTTTTAAAAAAGACAAACTTATTCCTTTATCTAACTGTATGTTCGTAACCATTAACCTACCTGCCATCATCCCCCTCCCTACATCCCCTTCCCAGCCTCTGGTGTCTTTCATTACACTTGCTACCTCCATGAGATCAACTTTCTTAGCTCCCATATATAAAAGGGAAAGCGATATTTGTTTTTCTGTACCCAACGAAAAGGCTATTCTTAGCAATTTCTCTTTGCCATGGGACAAGCCTATTACATACAGTGAAAGAGGAAAATCAATGAGGTGATAAGAATGTTCTTCAAACAGCATCACAGTGCTCCCCTAACCTGGTGCCTACTCCCTCCAATTGCACCACACCGTTTGTCTAACCACTCACAGCTTTCCCAGCCAAACCCTGGGCCTTTCCCAAACTTTCCTCCCATCAAAATGTTCCATCTTCCATCCTCTCACAGAAAGAGTAAAAAGAAAGTAAAAAGAGAGTACAATTTTAGGACTTTCTAGATTTATTATGCCAAGGGGAAAAGTTAAGCCCTGGAAACTGAGTCACATAATATGGCGGTTTTTCTTCTTTGGGGCATGACTGACCATGGCTTCCTGACCTTTGTGTTGAGTGAGATGTTATACAGCAGGGGTGTCCAATCTTTTGGCTTCCCTGGGCCACATTGGAAGAAGAATTGTCTTGAGCCACACATAAAATACACTAATACTAATGATCATCGATGAGCTAAAAAAAAAAAAAAAAATACAACAACAACAAAAAAATCTCATAATGTTTTAAGAAAGTTTACAAATTTGTTTTGGGGTGCAGTTAAAAGCTGTCCTGGGCCACAGGGTTGGACAAGCTTGATACAGATGACCCAGGCTCTCTGTTCTTCATTCAAACCTAGACTTAATGATGTTGGTGATAGAGACCCTTGTGACTGGTATCTCTTTATAACAGAAGGTTAAGCAACTCCCTTAGAGTCTAATCAATTGTAGCCAATCACATCCTGTATCTATCTGTTAGCCTTTGTATGGAAAATGTTGTAATTCTGTCAGCACTTCAATTTTTGTCTGTATAAACGATCTTTATTTTCCCCACATGAGGAGCGCTGGTCGATTTTTTAATGTCCATGTGTCTGGGACAGCTGCCCTCACACTTTGAACATGAATATACTCTTTTTAAGTGGATCCTGGGCCTTTTGGTCATTTTAGGTTGACAAATGGAAGGCTATCACCAGCGTTAACTGATCAGATCAACATGTTCATGAGTCAACGCCTTAACTCAACCCCAAAACCTGAATATTGTGTGACTTTTAAGGCTTCATAGGGAGACCAATGAAGTGAGCCTTCTTTTTTCCTCTGAAGGATGCTTTTCCATATCCCTCAAATTATACCTCCTGGTTACCTTAGACCTTTTGTGTCAACAGCATTTTTATCCATATAAAACAAAATAAATGATTTAGCCACGATGATCAGATTTATAGGTGAGGTAACAGGTTGTAGGAAATAACTTCGGGTAACACCGAGCTTTCCCAGGGGGCAGCAATAAAATGCTTTCCTTCTGATCTGTAATATCCTGTATCCTGTTAGTGCCAGCCCTGCAGTGAACAAAATTGTCACTTCTGCCAAATTTCATGGTCAGTGATTCTGCGATATGGAGAGATGTCCGGGATGGATTAAAATGAAATCATCAACGACCTTACATTGATGACCTGTGACAGACTTGGACTGGCTGTCCCAAAAGCACAGAATATTTAGGTGCTTTCATTGTTTTTTCTTTTTTTAATTCTTTCATGCCAGAAAAAGGATTTCCCAAGAGTCTCTTCCATTTTATCCCCTCATCCTCCCCACAGCAGGCAGGTGGCCTAGCCATCACCTTCAAGTGGTTCATCTCTTTGAAAAGCAGGGGGAAAACATGCCTGCACTTGTAAGTCAAGCCACTTCACTATGGAGTCCACTAAAACAGTATGAAAATACATGCGGAAGCATTTGTATAAAAGCTTACTGAGAATACTCATCACCTTGGCTGGGCATGGTGGCTCACGCCTGTAATCCCAGCACTTTGGGAGGCCGAGGTGGGAGGATTTCTTGAGATCAGGAGTTTGAGACCAGCCTGGGCAACATGGCAAAACCTGGTCTCTACTAAAAATACAAAAATTAGCCAGGAGTGGTGGCCCACACCTTTGATTTCAGCTACTTGGGAGGCTGAGGCACAAGAATCACTTTAACCCAGGGGGCAGAGGTTGCAGTGAGCTGAGATCATGCCACTGCACTCCAGTCTGGGCATCAGAATGAGACTCTGTCTCAAAAAAAAAAAAAGAATACTCATCACGTCAATATTGTCCTTACTAGAGATAATAGACTTTTATCTCTCAGAGTTCCCTGATTTTAATATTCAAATATTTGTATTTGACAAGAAGCCATATTGTTATCAAGCCTGGTACATGCACAAATTTCAAACACATAGAAAAGAATACTCCATTTATATCTGGCTTTGGAATTTGATCTTACCCTTGAATGTGTACATGGTTATGTGTGATATTTTAAGAAATGACTTCTAACAAGATAAATAAGTCACACTATGCAGGTCTGATCCAGAAGAAACCAGAAGACTTTCCTAATCTTGTTCTTTCTGCTCATTCTCTGTAACATTTGCCATTATGTGCCTTCTTTTGCAACTCTTTTCTTGACTTCCTGAACAATGATTAATCTTTTCCTCTCCTAGTCTCTTTCTTCTTTGAGGTTCCTTTTCCTTTCCTCTGTCCTCCAAAAGCGATCGTGGTTCTCTCCTCCTTCGTTCTTTCTCACTACATCAGTTATTTCTCATAGCTACTTGTCACAATGTCAACTTATCACCTTGGCTCCAAACCCCTGTCTCCAACTCTCATCTCTACCTACATGAAATCCCGCATTTCCATTCATCTGTATTGCCTCTTTTCACCGTGAGTTCTAGAAATCTCAGACAAAACTCTGAAGGCTGAACACTGTTTAAAGAGAAAAAATGTCCCTGTTGTTGGTTTTATCTAACCTTGGGCTAAATGTTCCCTTGGCAAGGTGAGGTAAAGAGGATCTGAACACTGGAAGTGAGATTGGACTGAGGAGCTTTGGTTAAGGTCTCATCAATAGGGAAACAGGGAGAGAGGGAGAGGGAAGAAGGAGGGAGAAGAGGTAGAGATTGCTTCACCTGGAGAGAGCACAGAGCTGGGTCTCGGAAAGTGAATAGGATTTTTTTCAAATGAAAGGAAGGCTGTTACAGGTAGAGTGACTGACACATCTAAGGCCTGAGAGAACAAGAGAATGTTTTAATATGTACCTTCTAAATCACCCAAGATTAAATGATGCTTAATGTAATTTTAACATTGAATAAATTGCATTTTAATTATTTAGAATTTTTAAATATTATAAGGGAGCAGTAGTCCAGAAAAAAAAAGGCAATGCGTTTTTCACTGTTTTATTTTTTGAACCAGAAAGTGCTGGCAGTTCTCTATGAAGACATCAATTCACCAATGAAGCATATCTTCTTTGACCTGGCAAGCAGAATGACCCCTGCTTACTGAGATTTAGAGAAGGGCTAAGATTGGTGGAAAGATGTCCTGGTGCCCCAGAGAGGAGACGTTGTGTGTGAGTGAACTGAAAGATAACTGTCAGTGGAGATGTTAGGGGGCGATGCTGACTTTACATGGAGAACCCTGGCTGTGCTTGAGACTGGGGAGAAGCGATGACTGTGGCATTAGTCACTCTGAATCTGCTACAAAGAACATACTTTGGTTCAAGCTACCAAGCCCAATCATTTCAGTGGTCCAATCCATTCAGTGCTACCAAAGACTGAATATGTAAAAGATGGAAGGAAACCCTTCCAGGAAAGAAATCTGGCAACATGTATCAGAAACTTTAAAAAAAAGGTTTATTTCCTTTGGCCCAATAATCCAACTTCTAGACCCAAAATGATTCAAAATGTGGCCAAAGAAGGCAACAGAAATATTATTAATGAATTCATTATCATAACAAAGCAATCTAAAAACAGTTGGAAGCAACCTTATGGCCTGACATTTTGGTTATGGTTGTGTAAATTATCAAACATCCCTAAAATAAAGCATTTAGATGCAGTCATCTGAAGTAGTGCTTATGAAGAGCTTGTTGAAATGATAGAAGATCTTCATGATATTATGCTAAATTAAGGAAAAACTCAGTTTCTGACTGTGTATAGAGCATGATCTCAATTAGCCAGTGATGCCTCCTGTTGCCTTTGCTATCTCTTCCTCCTCTCCCTGTATATCAAATCACTTGACAGTAACTTCCACCTGTGCAGAAATCTTGTCTGTGTATCGGTTATGAACACAGTGACTCACACAGAGTAAGCACTAGATAAATACCTTTTGATGAATAAATTAACTTTTTAAACAATACATATAAACTCTTTGCTAAGCCCTTAATATTTGGATAAACTGAAGGCCTAGCCCATTAAAAGAAAAGCCTGATTATTAGTTTTTCAGGCACATAGTAGAGTTCAAAGAATGATGCCAGAGAATCATCACCTCCAAGTGCCGAGACCAGCTGGGTCGGGGAGACCCTAACCCAGCGGCGCTAGAGGAATTAAAGACACACGCACAGAAATATAAAGCTGTGAAGTGGGAAATCAGGGATCTCACAGCCTTCAGAGCTGAGAGCCCCGAACAGAGATTTACCCACATATTTATTAACAGCAAACCAGTCATTAGCATTGTTTCTATAGATATTAAATTAACTAAAAGTATCCCTTAAGGGAAACGAAGGGATGGGCTGAATTAATTGCTGCAGGAACATGCCCTTAAGACACAGATCGCTCATGCTTTTGTTTGTGGCTTAAGAATGCCTTTAAGCAGTTTTTGCCCTGGGCGGGCCAGGTGTTCCTTGCCCTCATTCCCGTAAACCCACAACCTTCCAGCTTGGGCGTTAGGGCCGTTAATGGACATGTTACAGTGCTGCAGAGATTTTGTTTATGGCCAGTCTTGAGGCCAGTTTATGGCCAGATTTTGGGGGGCTTGCTCCCAACATCCAAGTTTTTATGGAGAATTCCAAGGCAAAGAATAAGAACACAAGCCAGGACTCCTCCTCTTCTCTCACGTGCCCCTTACTCCCTAGATCACTCAACTCTTCACCATTCCCCAGATTCCATTTTCCACTTGGGTTTTCTCTTTCCCAATCAAGCCGTGGGGTGAGACATTTACAACAACAACAAAAAAAGACTTCTATTACAAAGTGGATCTGCTAAAAGAGAATTATCTTTCAGCATAACTCTACTATAGTAAAAGAGTCACTATTTTATTTTCCCCTGCCTTACCAAACACCTCCTTTTGTTCTGTAATGTGTCACTTGTTTGGGTCAGCATTTCCATCAGTGCTAGCAAGGACTGAATATGTAAAAGAAGGAAGGAAACCCTTCTTTGTCATGAATTTAAATGCCTTATGAAACTGGTAAGAGATTTATATACCGAAATAGCAAGAGTGCTTTCCTCTGGGCAGTAAGATTCCAAATAATTGTTAATTGTATTTATACATACACACTTTTGTTTCCATTTCCTACTATTGGTATATAAAAATTAAAAAAAACAATAAACATTCTACAGCTATTGACAACATTTGCCAACAATGTTCAACATCGTTCTCTGTTGGTCCACAAGCACATTAAAAGAAACCATAATATAGAGAAGAAAATTAAGTGGCCATTAAGACACCCCTACAAAACAGTGTTTTCTTTGAACCAAATCTGAACAGAATCTCACATCACCTTCTTTATATGCTCTAATTAGATCATACCTCCTAAATTATTTTAAGGCAACACACAGCTTGTACAGTGTATTAGTCTGCTCTCATGCTGCTAATAAAGACATACCCAAGACTGGGTAACTTATAAAGGAAAGAGGTTTAATGGACTCACAGTTCCACATGGCTGGGGAGGCCTCACAATCATGGCAGAAGATGAAGGAAGAGAAAGAGACATCTTACATGGTGGCAAGCAAGGGAACATGTGCAAGGGAACTCCCCTTTATAAAACCATCAGATCTTGTGAGGATTATTTACTATCACAAGAAGAGCATGGGAAAGACCCAACCCCATGATTCAATTACCTCCCACCCAGTCCCTCACATGACATGTGGTAATTATGGGAGCTACAATTCAAGATGAGATTTGGGTGGGGACACAGCCAAAGCGTATCACACAGTTTCTCAAAAGTTTGCTTTGCAAAGCTTCTTCCCAGTCGCCTTGGATGTCCTGCAGTTCAACTGCAGTGAAGCAGTGAGTCTGAATGCACTCTACACCCCTTCTCCTTAAGACTCCAGTTCAGTATTTATTAGGAGATTTGCATCCCCACACAAGGTAGGGAAATCTGAATCTCAGCTTTGGTGATGAAAGTGTTAATTATTATGAGAAGCCAGTCTAGATTTTATGCATTTTGCTGGCCTTACTTGTCATTGAATATACACCACTTTGGAAAAGAGAAAAACTTAGGAGGCATTCATAACAGTTATCATCGATATATATGTTTACCTAGTTACTTTATTTATTTCGTTAAATACAAGTCAGTTAAGTTTCAACCATGTTGTTGATCATTATGAGAGAATCAACAAATAAATGCAAAAGACTGAATGTATATTTTGTCAGCGTGTGGCTCTTTTTTTTTTTACCCCGTGTGCAGCCATGGTACATTGTCTGTCAATTGCAACCATCTTCCTTAGTGACTCCCACATCTTTAAATGTGCACTTTGTCACAATACCCACATTCTCTGGCCCCTGAAAACAGACTAATTGAGAGGGCGTGCTGTATCACAAAGCATGATTTGCCTAAAAAAAAATTGCCATCTCGCTCATTAATTTTACATTACCATACTGTGCTTCTATTGATGTTATCACAATGCTTTCTACAGCTGCTTACTGCGATTGCAAAAATACACAGATTGTTCTGTCATTAAGAAGAGTAAACGGTTTTTGGAGTGATGTAAGGAAAGGAAAAAGTTTCATGATCATTCTCTCTGGCTATGGTAAACTGTTCTTTGATTACAGTATGAGTTTATGTGTAAACAGTTGTGTGTAATATACATCGTGGTAGAGCTACTTCACTGCTCTGGTGTAATTGAACCATTTTGAGATGTTTTGGTCGCCTGCAGAATGTTAGTTTTATGGCACATAAACGAAAGAGGATATTGACATTGTTATAAAGATGTGACTCCATCTCAATTTTTCCTGTTATTCCTAAATCACTGAAAAATGAATGAGAAAGGATGGCCACAGTGGAACTACCAGAGTAGCTGTCATCATGCAGGCATGTCAATAGACCAAAAAACACCACCACCATTGAAAACACTTTGGAAACAAAAATAGTATTTTGTTATGGAAAAAAAAGCACTGGACTGGGAATCAGAAAATGGGTTTGAGATCCCAGTCTGTCACTTATTTATGGAACACTATGGGTAAGTGCAGCATGTCCCTTTGCTGAGAGCCTGGGCTTTATAAGTAAGACAGAGCTCCACCACTTACACTGATGGGTGACCTTGAGCAAAGAACTCCGTGCACCTCAGTTTTCCTCATCTAAGAAAGTGGGATAATAATAGTACCGAACCCATGAAGTTGTAAATATTACATGCAATAATGCATGCAAAGTGCTTAGCAGAGCGTCTGCTAGACAACAAACATCCAATAAATAATAGATATCATTATTGTTATTAAGACATGATTCCCAGGCTTTAAATTCTTCAGCTCTGTAAGAAAACTAGATGAGACAAGATCTAAGGGCTCATCCAGGTATAGTAGTCTATGACTGAACTAGAGAATGATTGTATTTTATTCATTTACTTATGCATGTATTTATTTGTTTGAGATAAGGTCTTGCTCTGTCCCTCATGCTGGAGTACAGTGGTGTGATCCTAGTTCACTGCAGCCTCTCTCTTGGGCTTAAAGGGCCTCCCACCCCAGCTTCCAGAGCAGCTAGGACTACAGGTGCATGCTACCACGCCTGGCTAATATTTATTTATTTATTTATTTATTTATTTATTTATTTTTTGTAGAGACAAGATCTTGCTATATTGCCCAGGTTGGTCTCAAACTCCTGGCCTCAAGCTATCTTCTTGCTTCAACCTCTCAAAGTGATGGGATTACAGGCATGAGCCACTGCATCTGGCCCTGATTATACTTTACGAAAGAATTTCTCACAAAAAGATTCAAATAAAAATCATATGTCATTTTATTCATAAAACATACTAATCAGGCCAGGTACAGTGGCTCACCTGTAATCCCAGCACTTTGGGAGGCTGAGGTGGGCAGATCACTTGGGGTCAGAAGTTTGAGAGCAGCCTGGCCAACATGGTGAAACCCCATCTCTACTAAAAAAAAATACAAAAATTAGCCAGGCATCGTGGTGCATGCCTGTAATCCTAGCTACTAGGGAAACTGAGGCAAGAGAATCACTTGAACCCGGGAGGCAGAGGTTGCAGTGAGCCAAGATTGCATCATCGCATGCCAGCCTGGGTAACAGAGCAAGGCCCTGTCTCAAAAACAAAATTCATCTATATTTTAGAAAATTTATGTGTGGTAAAGACCTAAAACTAGCAAAAGTGTGGGGATTGAGATTGTGTTTCTCTGTGTCGTCTATGTTTCACAGTAGACAAAGATTTTGCAGGCAGGGATTATGTCTTATTTGTCTTGGGAATCCTGATGTTCAGCTCATTGAGGGATTTAAAAAAAATGTAAATGAATAAATGATTTAATGTTAGAAACAAGAAGCCTAAAATCTCTGCCTTTACAGAGAATACGGTTGAGTAATAGGTACTTTAAAGAAAAATAAAGACATTAAAAAAATCCTTCATGAATTGTGAAGTTTTCAATAGAGTGTTTTAGAGTTGGGGGAGGAGAGCAGAGACCCTCAAGAACTCATTAAGACCATGAATTCTGTTTCAGTCTCAATCCCACATTCTCATTTCAGAGTAAAGACTAGAATTAATGTATCTCAAATGTATATGTCTTTGAGAGTGGAAGCTCCATCTATTCATCCAACCACCTGTCCAACATATTCTTCCTGTTCCTTTGGCTTCATTTGAAGAAGGGAGCTGAGAAGAGTTTAGCTTACATCTATGCGACATTACTAGGCCACGATTCCTAGTAGTCTGTAACTTAATGTTTCTTAAAGGACTGTGACCAAAAATCCATCTCTCTTGCTATCTGCCATTTCTGAAGGCTAATATTACGCCAATGACATGTGATTCTGTTGGGTCAAGCCATTGTTCTCTGCTATTAAATAAGTTTTCCTATCATGAAAAAGAAAAGTATAAAAGGGGCTAAAAAGGAAAAAAAAAAAACGCTTGGACTGAAATTTGCAATTTTAGTGAGAACGGCCAAAGAAGGCCTCACTGAGGATGTGACATTTGAGTACAGACAAGAATGTGAGGGAGTGAGCCACTTTGATATCTGGGGGAAGAACATTCCAGATGGAGGGGGAACACCAGATGCAGGGGAAACAGGTGCAAAGGCTCTGATGGGGGCGTCTGATTCGTGTGTTGAAGGAACAGGAAGAAACTGGTGTGGCTGAGCTGGAGGGAGCACAGCAGAAGATAAAGTCAGAGAAGAAAAGTGGAGGAGGCCCAAGTCCTACAGGGCCTTTCAAAGGATTTGGCTTTTACTTTGAGTGAAAAGAAACTCCTTGCTTGAGGCCAGAAGTTGAAGACCATCCTGCACAACATAGCAAGATCTTGACTCTACAAAAAAATTTAAAAATTATCAGCCAGGTGCAGTGGCTTACAACTGTAATCCCAGCATTTTGGGAGGCCAAGGCGGGCGGATCACGAGGTCAGGAGATCAAGACCATCCTGGCCAACATGATCAAACCCCATCTTTGCTAAAAGTACAAAAATTAGCTGGGCGTGGTGGCACGTGCCTGTTATCCAAGATACTCGGGGGGCTGAGGCAGGAGAATCATTGAACCAGAGAGTCGGAGGTTCCAGTGAGCCAAGATTGCACCACTGCACTCCAGCCTGGCAACAGAGCGAGACTCTGTCTCAAAAAATAATTAAATTAAAATAAAATAAAAAAATTCCAGGTGTGGTAGAATGCACTTGTAGTCCTAGTTGTTCCATAGACTGAGGTGGGAGGATCTTTGAGCCCAGGAGAGAGGCTGCAGTGAGCTAGGATCACATCACTATACTCCAGCATGGGGGAGGAAGCAAAACCCCATCTCAGAGAAAACTGTTTTACTTTGAATGAACAGAAAACTCTGTTGTCCAGGCTGGAGTGCAGTGGCACAATCATAGCTCACTAAAACGTTAAACTCATAGGTTCAAGTGCTCCTTCTGTCTCAGCCTCCCAAGTAGCTGGGAGTGTGAATGGAGTCTTACTATGTTGCACAAGCTGGTCTCAAACTCCTGGCCTCAAGTGGCCCTCCTGCCTCAACCTCCCAAAGCACTAAGGTGTAAGCCACAGAACCCGGCCAGATTTTGGAGTCTGAAGAGAGAGGCGACTTGACCTGAGTTGTTCAAAGTGGATTCCTTTGGCTGCTATGCTAAAGATAGTTGGAGAAAGGGGAAGAGGAATAAAGAACATCACTTAGGAAGCTGTTGCTTCTTGGATAGAGAAGTGATCATGGTGGCTTGGAGCATCATAGTAGAACTGATGACAACGAGTTACATCCAGGATAAATCGTGAAAGTAGAGCTATAGGATTTTCTCACAGATAAAATTTAAGATAAGAAACAAGGAGAGGAATCAAAGATGAGCAGCTAGAAGGAAATCAGTTCCATTGGCCTCAATGTTAAGACTGTGGGAAAAACAGGTTTAAAGGGAAATATTAGAAGCTCAGCCTTTTACTTGTTTGGTTTGAGGTATGTAGGAGCAGGCATCTGAGCAGAAAGCTAAATAGCGAGTCTGAAGCTCAGGGTCTGAAGAGGAAAATTCCTGGTTTGAGAAAGGAAAATACCTACTGAACAAGTTGAGCAGTTGGTTTTAGCTAAAGATCAGGGACAGTTCCTTCATAATCTTCAGCAATGAAGACGAAGAAGAAATGGGCAAGTTTATGTGGTTCTTTATTTTCATTCTTTTCTAATGATGAAAATAGATGGGCTTTTTTCTGAAGTTCACATTTGATTAACAGAACAGCCCCAGAGTTATTATTCTAACATTGCAGATGTTACGGAAATCATTTTAATTCAACAAATAGCACTTTAACCTGACTTTTCAGGAATGCATCTGTTGCCTGACATAAATTACTCCTAAACAATATAGCTCATTTCTGGCATCAGCCATGGCACACTGGTTTTTGGGAATAGACTTTTAAATATAAGTTTATCATACAGCATATGATTTATTTATAACATAAATATGTAATAATATCTCATATCTGAATTATCTTTCTATACTATGATGCAATAACCTTTTAGATTCCCTTTGATTACTCCCCATCTTCTCAGAATACCAATAGCCCCTATCATATATGTCATTTGTTCAACACTTCATCAACTAGAACCTTGTATTGTTGTCTATTTCCTGTGTGTGTGATATATACGCGTGTGTACACACCTATCCATGAATATGTTATGACTAACTGTAGAATATGGTACACTTTTGCTTGTATTTCTGCATTACTGATGATGACTGAAGCAGTGACCTCAAACCAAGCAAAACAAGGAAATTCCTGGAGAAGCAGTCATTGCCATACCGTCATAAACGCAGAGGTAGAAAACAAATAGAAGCATGAGTTCATAGTGAAATAAGTCTCCTGAACTACTGAGATCAACACAAATGGCGAGCCTATATGCATTCCTCAAAAGATGAGGCCGGGCGCAGTGGCTCAGGCCTGTAATTCCAGCACTTCGGGAGGCCGAGGTGGGTGGATCATGAGGTCAGAAAATTGAGACCATCCTGGCTAACACAGTGAAACCCCGTCTCTACTAAAAATACAAAAAAATTAGCCGGGCGTGGTGGCGGGCGCCTGTAGTCCCAGCTACTCAGGAGGCTAAGGCAGGAGAATGGCGTGAACCCAGGAGGCAGAGTGCAGTGAGCCGAGATTGCGCCACTGCACTCCAGCCTGGGAGACAGAGCGAGACTCCATCTCAAAAAAAAGATGAGACAACTTCCTAAGACTAACATCAGATCATTTTTATTTTTATTGTTTTTTTATTTTTTAAGACAGTGTTTCGCTCTTGTTGCCCAGGCTGGAGTACAGTGGCGCAATCTTGGCTCATTGCAACCTCCGCCTCCCAGGTTCAAGCGATTCTCCTGCCTCAGCCTCTCGAGTAGCTGGGATTACAAGTACCCTCTACCACACCTGGGTAATTTTTGTATTTTTAGTGGAGACAGGGTTTCACCATGTTGGCCAGGCTGGTCTCGAACTCCTGACCGCAGGTGATCCTCCCCTCTCAGCCTCCCAAAGTGCTGGGATTACAGGCGTAAGCCACCATGCCCAGCCATCAGATCATTTTTTAAAACAATTTTTTCTTTTAAAAATTAGGCAAAAAAGGTATCCTGAGGAAGAGATGAACTGAGAATAAAATTCTTAGGACATACATCTTCCAGTATAAACCTCATATAGGGAAGTTGAATGTCACATATGCAGAATATGAAAGGTCAAATGTCATCCTTCATTGTGATTTGAGATCACAAGGATTTTCACCCTTGTACCATGTCAGGTATAACTTGTACCAGTTCTTTCCCACGTAAGGTTGATTCTCCTCTAGGACTCACAGTAGGACTTTTCTTCTCACTGTAGGTTTCTCGAAGAAAAGTCTTATATTATCTTATATTATGGTAGCAGGCACATAATAGCACTGGAAATATATTTGTTAAATTAAATGTTCACCGAGGGATCTTCCAGTGATAACAAACATTTTTGTGGATTGCAATTCTTAGTTACTGGGTAGTACATGTTAAACCAAAATTGTGGCAAACATTATTTGCAGTAATGAATTAGAAAGTGCAAATTACAATGCTAATCAATAGCTTCTTACTGAAAATGATACATTTTAACATTTATTAGACTTTGTTGACGAAAGTTACCATCATTGTATTTTCTGCATTTTCTGAGAAATGCAAAAAAGCACAAAAAAAGAAACAAATAATCTGAATTCACTTTTAACAGTTTATTACTCACTGGGATAAATATTTTTCTATATAGTTGGCATTTTATAGTACGTGTTTTAAAACATCACTTTTGACATAATTAATAATATTATGTGAATAGAGTTCTATGTCATTAGTTTCCTAAAACATCCTTTTTAATGGCTGCATTAATATAGAGATACACTATAATTTATTTAGCAAATTCTCTATTGTTGGTCATTAATATTATTCCTAATTTTTTAGTATCATAAATGATGCTAAAATAAATTTTTCAATGAATCAATTGCCTAAAATTTATATCTATTTCTTTAGGTTAAATTCATCAAAGTGCAATTATTTTATCAAAGAGTAAGCATTATCAGGGCTTTGAATGCATGCTGCCAAATGGTTCTACAGAGAAACTAAGTTACATTCATTACAGAGAAAAATACTGTTTTCTCTATGATCTGATATTAGTCTGGGCAAGTTTCCTCCTTCTTTAAAAAGAGAGTATTATCAATTTTGAAAAAGCTGACAGATGAAAAAATAACTCATTTTAATTTGCATTCCTTTGAATGCTGGTAAGTCGGAGTTTTTTCAAATTTTCTGGTTGTTTATAGTTCATATTTTGCAAATTCTATTTATGTTTTTGCTTTTGTATGGTTTTCTTACATTGATGTGCTCTTCTTTTGCTTTTAATTTGTATATTTGTATATCAAGGGCATTAGCTATTTGCTCTCACACGTCATAAATATGTTTGTTTTTAATTGTATTAAATGTTGTTTTTGATCTACAGGATTTTTTTAATGGTCAAATCTATTGATTTTTAGGTAGGAAGTATTTGTATTTTGGCTTCCTGGCATCCATTTCCAGTTTCCTTTCTCCACTCTCTTTTAGGTACAACCTAGGGGAACTGTAATTAGAAGCCCCACCCTACTTTGGCCACAGGGTGAATATGTGATCAAAATTAGGCCCACAGGACATGCACTCTTCAACATTTAAATTTTAGCTGAGGAACAAAGAAACTGAAAAAGGTTAGAATTCACCTAATTCCTGTTGAAGTGCTCTGACCAGACTGTTTCTTGCTGTAAAATTATTTCTACAGCTTTCAATTTCCTAGTCTCCAAGGTTTTTATGGGAACCACCATTCCCCCAAGCCTTCCCATTTCTAAGCATTTCCATCCATTCTGTGAGCTCTTGATATTAGTCCAAAGACTACCTTTTTCTTTAATGAATCAATCAGTATAAGCAAGACTATGCCAAGGTAACAACAACAACAACAAAAGACCCCAGAAACCTCAGCCAAGTTCATTTCTTACTCAAGTTCTGTGTTGGCAGGAAGGTTTTGTTCCTTATGGTCACTGGGGACTCCAGCCAAGAGAACTTTAATATTAATACATGCTGCCATGATTACAGGGACAGGGAAAAAAGCAGGTTAAATCTCTGAAATGTTCTGCTCAAAAATGAAACACCATCATTTTTGCTTACTTTTCATCAGTCAAAACATGTCACATGGCCCAGCAAGATGCTATAGAGGAAGAAAAGTATAACCCTTCTCTGAAGAGAGGCAGTAAATATTTGGACATCATATTAGAATCTACTATCCTTTTTTAAATTTTTTCCATAGGTTATTGGGGTACAGATGGTGTTGGCTTACATGAGTAAGTTCTTTAGTAGTGGATTTCTGAGATCCTGGTGCACCCATCACCTGAGTAATATACACTGCACCCTATTTGTAGCCTTTTATCCCTCACCCCCCTCCCATCCTTCCCCCAAAGTCCCCAAAGTCCATTGTATCATTCTTATGCCTTTTCATCCTCATAGCTTAGCACCCACATATCAGTGAGAACATACAATGTTTGGTTTTCCATTCCTGAGTTACTTCACTTAGAATAATAACCTCCAATCTCATGCAGGTCATGCAAATGCCATTAATTCATTCCTTTTTATGGTTGAGTAGTATTCCATTGCATACATATACCACAGTTTCTTTATCCATTTGTTGATTGATGGGCATTTGGGTTGGTTCCACGATTTTGCAGTTGTGATTGTGCTGCTATAAACATGTGTGTGTAAGTATCTTTTTCGTATAATGACTTCTTTTCCTCTGGGTAAATACCCAGTAGTGGGATTGCTGGATCAAATGTTAGTTCTACTTTTAGTTCTTTAATGAACCTCCACACTGCTTTCCATAGGGGTTGTACTAGTTTACATTCCCATCAGTAGTGTAGAAGTGTTCCCTGATCACCGCATCTATGCCAACATCTACTGTTTTTTTTTTTTTAATGTTCATTCTTGCAGGAGTAAGATGGTATTGCATTGTTGTTTTGATTTGCACTTCCCTAATCATTAGTGATGTTGAGCATTTTTTCATATGTCTATTGGCCATTTGTACATCTTCTTTTGAGAATTGTCTATTCGTGTCCTTAGCCCACTTTTTGATGGGATTGGTTTTTTTGTTGTTGTTTTTTTCCTTGCTGATTTGTTTGAGTTCATTACAGAGAATCTACTATCCTTAATCAGAGGGTTTTCCAGTTGCTTATAACCAAAGAACCTTAATGATACAATTTTTCTTTTGGAGTTCTGTCTTTGATATGTTTAGAAAGATCTTCCCAAGAAGAATTATAAAAATGTTTCTTGAAATTGTTCTCTACCTTGTTTAGAGCTTTTAATCTAAACTTCCCCAAATTGGTGTTATACTTTGAAAATAAAAAGACTTCCATGTAATTATGCCAAATGTTGCATTATAATAGTTTGTGAATTCACAAGGCACATTACCATTATTTTTATAATTTTTGCAGTGAAGAAACCAGTATAGTTTAATTTGGAATTTCACAGATTTTGCCATAAAACTATTTTTTCATGTTAACCCTATTAATAGCTCACATGTTAGTGTTCCTTCAAACACATTTAGAAAATGCTATTTTCTCTTAATTGGAATTTATTTTGTTTGCCAGGAGGTAGAGGTCTACATTTTTAATCCAAAGAGGTAACCAATTGCCCTGACACCATAGATTAAATAAACTTTACTTTACCTAGTAGTTTGATATGTTATTTTTATCAGAAGCCGAATTTTTATCTATACTCGGAGTTGATTCTGGTGTTTATGTTTCATCGCTCTTTCAGTTTTGGCACAAGCAATACACTGTTTAATCCTTATGGTTTTATCATGTTTATTTATCCATTACTGCAGGTCTTTCACAACTTGTTTTTTTTTTTTTTTTGAGACAGTTTTGCTCTTTCACCAGGCTGGAGTAAAGTGGCACCATCTCAGCTCACTGCAACCTCCACTCCCCGCCCAGTTGAAGCAATTCTCCTGCCTCTGCCTTCCAAGTAGCTGGGATTACAGGTATGTACCACCACGGCTGGCTAATTTTTGTATTTTTAGTAGAGACGGGGTTTTGCCATGTTGGCCAGGCTGGTCTGGAACTCCTGACCTCAGATGATTCACCCACCTTGACATCCCAAAGTGCTGGGATTACAGGTGTGAGCCACCATGCCCAGCCTTTTGGAACTCTTTACCTGTTTGTTTATTTCCATATTTCCATTCAATATTTTACCAAACTAGAGTACCTACTAATGCAGGGAATTGTAATAGGCAAATCACCTGAGAGGCATGAGTCATACATACAACTTATATTCCAATGAATATATAGCTATTAAACAATTACAAGTTATTTATTACAATTTTTATACATTGTATCTTCATACAATGTGGGGCCATAAAATTAAGAGGAAATATACTTAATTCCTCCTTGAAATATGTGACTTTGAACTGGTTCTTAAAGGACAGGAAAGAAGTAACCAGGACAAAAGGAAGAGAAAGAGAAATTAAAGCATGAAAAATAGTAAAGGTCTTGAGATGCAAACACACTAAGCATTCAGGAAACTAAAGCCATCGTGCCCAGGGCATGGAACAGGTCAGGAAAAGAAGCCCAGGATGTGCCTGGTGAGGGCAGGGGGAGCCATGTGATCCAGAACCTTGGAAACTGTAAGGAGAATTTAGCTTTGATTTTAACAGTAAGAGGAAGCTATGAAAGGACTTTAAGCAGTGGAGTTACAAGGTCAGATATTCCCCCTTGTTATTGTTTAAGAAAAACTAAATAAATTGAGGCTGCTGTGGACAGGAGTTGAAAAAGAAGAAACCAGTTAGGGCAGTGGTCCCCAACCTGTTTGGCACCAGGGACCGGTTTGGTAAAAGATAATTTTTCCATGGATGGGGTAGGGGAGATGGTTTTGGAATGACTCAAGCTCATTACATTTATTGTGCACTTTATTTCTATTATTACATTGTAATATGTAATGAAGTAATTATACAACTCACTATAACGTAGAATCAGTGTGAACCCTGAGCTTGTTTTCCTGCAACTAGACGGTCCCATCAATATTTGAGTGTCTTCTCCACATATTTCTGGTAAGACTAAATTTTAGGAGTTGTGTTTTCTTGTTGCTGTTATGAATTATAATCTTTTTTTTCTTTTGAGACAGAGTCTTGCTCTATTGCCCAGGCTAGAGTGTGGTGGCATGATCCCAGCTCACTGCAACCTCCACCTCCTGGGTTCAAGTAATTCTCCTGCCTCAGCAATCCCGAGTAGCTGGGATTACAGGCATGTGCCAACATGCCTGACTAATTTTTGTATTTTTAGTAGAGATGAGGTTTCACCATGTTGAATTATAATTTTTTAATGTATTTTTCCCCATTGCCACTTTCTCTGATATGAAAGAAACCTTTTGGCTTTGGTAATAATAATATTCATTATCACATCTAAATTTTTTGCATTTTATTCTTTCGGGTTTTCAGCAAATAATAATCACTTAATTTCTCTCTCTCTCTCTTTTCTTTCTTTTTTTTTTTTTTTTGAGACAGAGTCTTGCTCTGTTGCCCAGGCTGGAGTGCAATGGCACAATTTTGGCTCACTACAACCTCTGCCTCCCAGGCAATTCTCATGCCTCAGCAATTCTCATGCCTCAGCCTCCCGAGTTGCTGGGACTACAGGTGTGTGCCACGATGCCTGGCGAATTTTTTATATTTTTAGTAGAGACAGGGTTTCACCATGTTGACCAGGCTGGTCTCAAAATCCTGACCTCAGGTGATCTGCCCGCCTCGGCCTCCCAAAGTGCTGGGATTACAGGCATGAGCCACCGCGCCCAGCCACTTAATTTCTCTTTTCCAGGGGCTCTACCTCCATCCGTCAACTTCCTTTGCCACCTTACTGCATTAGCAGTAAATTCTAGAGATGATAGCAAGTATTCTTGTCTTATTCCTGGCTTTAAGTAGAACATCAAAGTGCAGTACTTTCAAAGAACATTTTATACCCATCTAACAGAGTTACACAAACAAAAGATTCCAGGGTCAAATGAGTTTGGGAAACACCAACATGACCAAGGCAAAACCGATTTCTTCAGTGCATTTACTCTCTCAGAATCCTTCATCTGTTTGTCCTGAATATCCAAAAAAGAATCTAGTATACACCATTTGCCAAATTTATTTGAACATACAAGTATACCACAGAGCTATTGTAGGTTCAGTTCCAGATCACCATGATAAAGTGAATACAGCAATAATACAAGTTACACACATTTTTTGGTTTCCCAGTGCATTTATAAGTTATGTTTCCATTATACTATAGTCTATTAAGTGTGCAATAGCATTATGTCTAATAAACAATGTATATACCGTAATTTTAAAAATTGTATTGCTAAAAGTACGCCAATGATCATCTGAGCCTCTATGTCGATGGCTGCTGACTGATCACGGTGGTGGTTGCTGAAGGCTGGAGTGGCTGTGGCAATTTCTTAAAATAAGACAATAATGAAGTTGGCTGCATCCACTGGCTCTTCCTTTCACAAAAGATTTCTCTACAGTAGGCTATGCTGTTTGACAGCATTTCACCCACAGTAGAACTGCTTTCACCATTGCAGTCAGTCCTCTCAAACCCTGCTGCTAACTTTATGGAATATTCTAAATCTTTTGTTGTCATTTCAACAATGTACACAGCATTTTCACCAGGAGTAGTTTCTATATCAAGAAAGCAATTTCTTTACTCATCCATAAGAAGCAACTCCTCATCCATTCAAGTTTTTTCATGAGATGGAGGCAATTCAGTCCCATCTTCAGGCTCCGCTTCTACTTCCAGTTCTCTTGCTATTTCTACCACATCAGCACGTACTTCCTCCACTGAAGTATTGAATTCCTCAAAGTCATCCACGAGGGCTGGGATCAACTTCTTCCAAACTCCTGTTAGTGTGGGTATTTTGACTTCCTCCCATGAATTACAAATGTTCTTAATGGCATCTAGAATGGCTAATTGTTTCCAGAAAGTTTTCAATTTACTTTGCCTAAATCCATCAGAGGAATCACTCCCTATGGTAACTATAGCCT
This sequence comes from Nomascus leucogenys, assembly GCF_006542625.1. Taxonomy (NCBI): domain Eukaryota; kingdom Metazoa; phylum Chordata; class Mammalia; order Primates; family Hylobatidae; genus Nomascus; species Nomascus leucogenys. Next base: position 48,009,217 of record NC_044398.1, on the reverse strand, counting down.
CACAAAATGTGTTTCTTTTTTTTTTTTTTTTTTTGAGACGGAGTCTCGGTCTGTCGCCCAGGCTGGAGTGCAGTTGTTCAATGTCTGCTCACTGTAAGCTCCGCCTCCCAGGTTCACGCCATTCTCCTGCCTCAGCCTCCCGAGTAGCTGGGACTACAGGCGCCCGCCACCACGCCTGGCTAATTTGTATTTTTAGTAGAGACGGGGTTTCACCATGTTAGCCAGGATGGTCTGGATCTCCTGACCTCGTGATCTGCCCGCCTCAGCCTCCCAAAGTGCTGAGATTACAGGTGTGAGCCACCCCGCCCGGCCTAAATGTGTTTCTTAAATAGCAAGACTTGAATGTTGAAATTTCCTTGATCCATGGGCTGCAGAATGCATGTTGTGTTGACAGGCATGAAAATAACATCAATCTCCCTCTTCATCAGAGCTCTTGGGTGACCAGGTGTACTGTCTATAAGCAGGGATATTTTGAAAGGAATCTTTTTTTTTTTTTTTTTGAGAAATAGGAATCTTTTTGTATCAACAATGGGCTTAAAATGTTCAGTAAGCCATGCTGTAAACAGATGTGCTTTCATCCAGACTTTGTTATTCCATTTCTAGAGCACAAGCAAAGTTGATTTAGCATAATTCTTAAGGACCCTAAGATTTTTGAAATAGTAAATGAGCATTGGCTTCAACTTAAAGTCATCAGCTGCATTAACCCCTAACAAGAGAGTCAGCCTGTCCTTTGAAGCTTTGAAGCCAGGCATTGACTTCTTTCTAGCTATGAAAGTCCTGGATAGCATTTTCTTCCAACAGAAAGCTGTTTCGTCTACATTGGAAATCTTCTGCTCCGTGTAGCCACCTTCATCAGTGATCTTAGCTAGATCTGGGTAACTTGCTGCAGCTTCTCCATCAGCACTTGCTGCTTCACATTGCACTTTTATGTTAAAGAAAGATGGCTTCTTTCCTTAAACATCATGATCCAACTTCTGCTATCTTCCAGTTTTCCTTCTGCAGCTTCCTCACGTCTCTCAGCCTTCATAACATTGAAGAGAGTTAGGAGCTTACTCCGGATTAGGCTTTGGCTTACGGAAACGTGGTGTGGCTGATTTGATATCAGCAAAAAGGCTGTTTCACTTTCTTATCACTGTTCACTGGAGTAGCACTTTATTTTATTTTATTTTTTTTTTGAGATGGAGTCTAGCTCTGTCTCCCAGGCTGGAGTGCTTGATCTCTGCTCACTGCAAGCTCCGCCTCCCGGGTTCATGCCATTCTCCCGCCTCAGCCTCCCGAGTAGCTGGGACTACAGGCACCCACCACCACGCCTGGCTAGTTTTTTGTATTTTTGGTAGAGACGGGGTTTCACTGTGTTATCCAGGATGGTCTTGATCTCCTGATCTCGTGATCTACCTGCCTCGGCCTCCCAAAGTCCTGGGATTACAGGCGTGAGCCACCGCACCTGGCCCAGAGTAGCACTTTTGATTTCCTTCAAGGAACTTTTCTTTTGCCTTCACAACTTGATTGTTTGGCCCAAGAGGCCTAGTGTTGTCCTGTCTTTCCTTTCCAAATGCCTTCTTCACTAGCTTAATCATTTCCAGCTTTTGATTTTAAGCAAGGGATGTGTGACTCTTCCTTTCACTCAAACACTGGGGGGCCATTGTAGGGTTATTAATTGGCCTAATTTCAATACTGTTGTGTCCCTGGGAATAGAGAGACCTATTCTCCAAAGAGAAAAGAGGGAGAGAGAAAGAAGATTGGCCCATCAGTGGAGCAGCCAGAACACATGCAAAATTCAGTGGGGTATGGTGGCTCAAGCCTGTAATCCCAGCACTTTGGAGGCCAAGGCGGACAGATCACTTGAGGTCAGAAGTTCTAGACCAGCCTGGCCAACATGGTGGAACCCCATCTCTACTAAAACTACAAAGATTAGCCAGGCGTGGTGCTTGTACCTATAATCCCAGCTACTCAGGAGGCTGAAGCAGCATAATCGCTTGACCCTGGGAGGCAGAATCTCCAGTGAGCTGAGATCGCGTTGTTGCACTCCAGCTTGGGTGACAGAGCGAGACTCTGTCTCAGAAAAAGAAGAACACATGCACAATTTATCAATTAAGTTGACTGGCACCCCAAAACAATTATAATAGTAACATCTAAGCTCACTGATCACAGATCACCATTGCAGATATAATGATAATGAAAATGTTTGAAAGAATTACCAAACTGTGACCCAGAGACACGAAGTGAGCACATGTTATTGGAAAAAATGGCACTGACATATGTGCTCCAGACAGGGTGGCCACAAACTTTCAACTCGTGAAATAAACAAAGTGCAGTAAAACGATGTATACCCATCTTTACCCCCACTTTTCTGTCCTTTTCAGTATCTTTTAGGCTTCATATTTTGTGAGACAAAAATTGGACAATGCTGCCCACCTGTTCCACCATTGGTCTTCTCTTTGGTTGTGAGAAAGAACTACTCATCTAATTTTCCTAGTCTCAGTCCCAGAGTCCTGAGAGAGGGAATCTGCTTTGCCCAGCTAGGGCCAGAGATTCTCCCCACCCTCAGGACTGAACAAATTCTACACTCTGGGTCCCTAAGGGCTCACCCCAAGGGTAAGAAGACACAATTCTCAGTTCTGTAAATTCTGTAAAGTCAGGCCACCAGGCAAATCCAGCCCCGGCTTCCCACTGTGATTATATGAGCTACTCAAAAGATGCCTAGAAAAATCTCTAATGAATTGCCTCATTTGTATCTGGATAAATCCAAAAAATTGGACTCAGTTTAAAACTAAGGATTAAGGCCAAGTGTGGAGGCCATAATCCCAGCACTTTGGGAGGCTGAGATGGGAGGAGCACTTGAGGCCAAGAAGTCAAGACCAGCCTGGGCAAGATAGCGAGACCTCCTCTCCACAAAATAGTTGTTTTTTAATTAGCCAGGTGTAGTGGTGCACACCTGTTATTCCAGTCACTTGGGAGGCTGGGAGGCTGATGTGGGAGGATCACTTCAGCCCAGGAGTTTAAGGCTGCAGTGAGCTGAGATCATGCCATTGCTCTCCAGTCTAGAAGACAGAGCAAGATCCTATCTCTATCTCTGGAAAAAAAAAAAAGAACACTAAGGATTAAGTGATTTTTCCTCCATTTTACCCACTGACCTATGCCTCTGGCACTGTCTGGCCACCTGATATAAGGCTAGGGACTAGCGAAGATTGCATAGGTGGGAATAACTGATATTCTTCTTCTTAGTGATGGCCTAGTTCCAGTGACCTCCTTGTTTATATATGACAATTCCTCCCAAATTCAACCTACTCTTTCAGGATTAAATAAAAATGCATTATCCTCCTTCATTTAACTTTTAACTTTTTCTAAATCACACATCAAAGCAATCAGTTCACATTACCAAGTGTAGCATAAGTTCAATGGATGTGTTAGGAGCAAAATACCCACCTCCATCTTTGCCTGATGAGGAAGCCTACAGGTGCGTTGTCTGGACTGGCACCCCAGTGCCTCAAAAATATAACCTTAATGCACAGAGGAGTATGCCTCCTAAGGCATTAACCATCTATAGCAGTGTTGTAACAGCAGCCCCAATCTATTTTTCACAGTGACTTCTTCATGGCGTGTGGTTCCACAATAATACTCAGAACTCAAATTGTTTCACATCCAGAAAGCCACAAACTATGAATACATATATAAGCTATACCAATAAACAGAGCCATTGCTTGAATAAAGGTATTTTTATTGCCACTCATTAAATTACTGTGTTTGAAATGTCTTAAACAAATGCTTTGGAACAGTATCATGCCAAACGTACCCACACACACAGAAAGGCAATTCGGCTTCAAAAACAATGTGCTCACAGCCACCACGCTCTGATTGGAGTCATCATGCTCTGATTGGAGCCACCATGCTCTGATTGGAGCCACCATGCTCTGATTGGAGCCACCATGCTCTGATTGGAGCCACATGGTGTTCTGGGCTTCCATGTATTGGCTTTTCCACCAAAACCAACTCAGAACATTTCCTCCAAGGACCCCCTTTCCCATTTCCTCCCCTCTTCTGATTTTGGACACATTTGAAGAAACTCAAATGTTCTTTGTCCTTTACCCAAGGGTAAAAGAAAACACAGAATGATCGTCATCAGATGTTTATTTAACATCTATAGAGAGCCCATATATATGTGTTTTTTAATCCCTGAGCCATCAAGACTACATTTTACCTGTTCAAATAAAGACTAACCCACCTCCCAGCCATAATCAGTATCCTGTTAATTTTTAGGAGGATGATAGGAGGATGATATACCACCTGAGTGGCTGCCTGGAGCCTGGGGCATGGAGTTGCAGTGCTTGGTGTGATTATCTGGGCAGAGCCAAGGTGCCTCATGAAGCTGCGGATGGGGAGAAGCCCTGGGATACTTCTCACCTGAAACACAGATTGGTAGAGCACAGCCCCAGCTCATGGGAGAAGAAATGAAATGATGAAAACTTACTTTACATAGGAAGAAGCTGAGACGTGAAGTTGATTCCGCTTGTCCAAGACCCCACAGCTCCTGAGAACTGGAAGAAAGAGTAAGACTGAGGTCTAACAGGCTTTAAAGCCCAAACAGTTCCTGCCCCATCATTTGGAATCTAAAGAAATCCTTACAACAAGATTTCACTTTAGCATAAGAAGAGAGTACATTTCAACCACAAAACAATAAAATATTTATTTCATTGAATGTCAGTTGTTCAATAGTTAGTAATGTTTAAAAGCAGAGTTTGGCCGGATGCAGTGGCTCATGCCTGTAATCCCAACACTTGGGGAGCCCAAGGCAGGCAGAGCACCTGAGGTCAGGGGTTCGAGAGCAGCCTGGACAACATGGTGAAACCCTGTCTTTACTAAAAATACAAAAAATTAGTTGAGCATGGTGGCACACATCCATAGTCCCAGCTACTCAGGAGGCTGAGGCAGGAGAATCACTTAAACTTGGGAGGAGGAGGTTGCAGTGAGCAGAGATTACACCACTGCACTATGGTCTAGGCTACAGAGAAAGATTTCATCTAAAAAAAAGAAAGAAAGAAAGAAAGAAAGAAAGCAGAGTTTTACTAAAATAACAACAAAAAGCTTTGCCTTTAACTTGACTTGAACAGAGCATGAGTGTTTGTTTCATTACAGTAGTGCTTCCTAATGTGGACTATGTAATAGATATAATAAATGAAACACTATCTGACGATAACCAGGACACACATTTAAATGACCAGTGGCTTGGCAATATTTGCTGCAAATGAGCATCCTGTAAAGATGGCGCCGTGCCCCAGCTGTGCATGAATGTAGACACAAAGCTCTGAGATGCAATAAACAAGAGCCATATACTGAGCATTCTCACAGGGGCAAGAATTACATTTGCACCTCAATTCTCACTGTATTGCCTCCTTGCCCCTTGGCCTCCTGTAAATGCCTGGACCTTTCCTGAACTTCAAGAGAAGTTAGAACCTGCTCATCTGCTGCAAAAGAGAACTCAAGGATAGCTACTCCATGCCAAGAAAACAGATGGTCTAATTTTCTGGAAGAAAGGATGGAAGGAAAGGGTTCAAAAGGTGATCGATTTATTTTTAGAGGAAAAAGGTATTGAAAGGGGAGTGAGTTGACTAAATTGTTTTAAAGAATAATTTTAAAAGACAGGTGTGCTAGACCAGGGGTACCGTTTCCTGAAACCAGATCACATTAAAAAAAGATCTTAAAAAGGAAATGTGTGTCAATGTGTCATCCCCTTGATGTTGGAAGCAATAAGGTTAACCATTCACCCCACGACCCTGTTTTCACCACCTGTCTCTAGGTCCCACTGCTACAGCCAGGCAGGATGCAAGACAGTGGTCTACAGAACGAATGATGCCTCTCTCCATTGGTTGATACCTTTCCACTCTGACCCAGTAAGGGATTTATTCATCCACTCAAAGGTGCTTTCAAATCTCCCCTATACCGAAGCATAATGTAAAACCTCAGAAGTTGTGAGCAAATATCTAGAGAATGCTCACAGAGAATGTGAAAGCCGCAGGACCTAGCAAATAAGGAAGTTGTTCCTAGGCCATAGTCACTGATGGCAGGGGACATACAGAGTGCACAGGGAAACAAAGCTTCCCTGAGTGTCGTTTTGCAGATTCAGTCCTTAGTGTGAACTAGGAGCAAGAGCAGAAGTGGAGGATGAGGATATCCCCCAGCTGCTTTTCAGGGCCTGGCTCTATGGACTCAAAGGACACATGCCAGGGCCAAGGGCAGAATTGTGCAGACCCGCAGAAGAACAAGGAGGTGGTCTCAAAGAAGGAGAAATATGGCCCAGATTCTAACAGAACCTGTTGTCCTACTCAAACTAAACTCAGCATTCTCACCAATTCCAACTAAGAAGAAATTGAATCAATCTTTCTTTCTTTTTCTTTTTCTTTTCTTTCTCTTTCTTTTTTCTTTCTTTCTGCCTCCTTTCCTTCCTTCCTTCCTTCCTTTCTTTCTTCTTTCTTTCTTTTGCCAAAATCCTGATAAATTGTGGTACCAGGATTGGAACGCAGATAAATTCATTTGTTGCCTAGATGACATTTTAACCATATGGAAACTACATGCAATTCTCATTGCATTCGTGGGTCCCATCATTTGTTCATTGCTGTCTGCAATTAAGATGGCTCCCTTATTTGTGCGGGTTGATTCTCACTATCAAAGCTCTACGATCCCCATAGGGAGAGCAGGTGGGTAGCCCTGCTGATGAACAGTCCAAGTTGAGCTCAATCTGCATGCCCCACGCCTCACATCCAGGCACATGGGAAATGTGCACTGTTGATAACTAGATTATACTTTCACTGCATTCCTAAACATGGCCTGAGTGCATGGCCTTTCAGCCATGGCTGTGACCCCACAAGGGCCTGAAGTCCTTTCCTATGACTATCACCCTCCAAGCACAGCCTTTCTTAGAGAAAGACCTCACTGGAGACAGGAACCATGACTTACTCATCTTCGTAGTTCACACCCTTCGCCCAAGTCACTCCCCCAATTCCCAGAACAGTGGCTTTTACACAACTCGCACTCGATAAATATTTATTGAAGTCAATCTGCTGTAGCCTTCTTCATGCTAGCTCTTTGATGGTGCTGAACATCTACGCCAGTCATCTTGAGAATAACAAAGACTGCTTTCCTAAAGAGAAAGCATATTTTCCAATGACACTTGTGAGCTCTTTCTGATTACAAAAGTAATGCATATTCATTATAGAAATTTGGAAAATTCAGAAAAGCATAAATAAAAAATACAATAATTAATAATCCCACGATCTACAAGAGAACTGCCATTAACTTTTTGCTGCTTATTCTTCCTGGTTTCTATGTGTTCCTCTACATATGTAAATTATAAAATTGGGATCACAGTGATTACTATTTTTAATCTTTTTAAACATAACTGATTAGCTTTGTCATACGTGCCCTTAAATATTCTTGAAGAACATGATTTCTAATGGTTGCAATGTGTTCCACCATATGGATGTTCTAGTATTCTGTAATTTAACCAATTTCCTTTGTTGGGCATTTTGGTTATTTTCAATTTTCTACCATTATAAATAAGGATTCAGTGAACATCCTAGTCCATAAATCTTTGCACCCATTTTAATTATTTCCATACTTGAAATTCCTAGAAATGGAATTGTGCAAAGACTAAAAAGCAAGACTATTTTGAAGATGAAAAATGGTATGCAGGCTAGAATCTAACTTTATCTATTTGAGGAGATAAAAACCAGATAATGATCTGTTGGCTCCAAGGCATAACCTCTCGAAATCTGGCTTTCAGTTCATGGACCTGTCATCTGCCCAGTCTAGGAAAAGACCATCCTCTGTTGAGAGTCAATGCCTCATGAAGAACAGAGACTTGGGCCAGGTGCAGTGGCTCACACCTGTAATCTCAGCACTTTGGGAGGCTGAGGTGGGAGGATCACCTGAGGTCAGGAGTTCAAGACCAGCCTGGGCAACACGGCAAAAACCCATCTCTAGTAAAAATACAAAAATTAGCTGGGTGTGGTGGCACACGTCTGTAGTCTCAGCTACTTGGGAGGCTGAGGCATGAGATTCACTTGAAGCCAGGAGGCAGAGGCTGCACTGAGCTGCGATGGTGCCACTGCCCTCCAACCTGGGTGAAAGAGTGAGACCCTGTCTCAAAAAAAAAAAAAAAAAAAAAAACAAAAAAAAAGAACAGACTTGGCTCTAAAGTATTACAGGCTTGTGTTCTAATCCTGATATGTCCACTTAATACCCATGTGCCCTGAGCTAATGTATTAAGCCCTAGTATCTACAAATATGAAATTGAAAGTAAGACTATTGTGTAGAGAATGATAACTACCCCAAATTAGTTCTGCCCTTCTTCCTTACTACCATATAGGAAGGTACTGTACCTAGTCAATTTATGACAAAGTTTGTTTCCCTTGCAACTAGATGTGGCCTTCTGTATTAGAACTTAATCATAAGATGTCAGGGAAAATTGTTATGGAACTTCTGGAAAGACTTAAAAGCAGGGATAGTTGGAGAAGACCCCTTTTGTACTCCCTCCTGACTTGGTTTGGACCTGTCAAACCATGGTGTCCCCACCAAATCTCATGTCAAAGTGGAATCCCCAGTGTTGGAAGTGGGGCCTGGTGGGAGGTGATTGGATCACGGGGCAGGTTTCTCATGAATGGTATAGCACCAACCCCCTTGATACTGCCCTCACGATTAGTGAGTGAGTTCTCATGAGATCTGGTCATTTCAAAGTGTGTGGCCCCTCCCCCCTCACGCTCTCTTGCTCCTGCTTTCTCCATATGAATTTCCTGCTCCCACTTTGCCTTCCATCATGAGTAAAAGTTCCCTGAGGCATCCCCAGAAGCAGGTGCCACCATGCTTTCTATACAGCCTGCAGAACCATGAGCCAACCTCTTTTCTTTTACATTACCCAGTCTCAGGTATTTCTTTATACCAATGTGAGAATGACTTAATACATCTCCTTCCTGATGCTTGGAATGCAGACGTGATGGCTGGAGCTCCAGCAGTCATTTTGGGCTCTTGAAATGAAGCCATACTCTGAAAATATCGGTAAAGAAAAGCTGGTGCCTGGGATCCTTGTGATAGCATGGAACTGTCACATCTCATTCACACTGCTTTAGCTGACAGAATAAACCCTGTGTAGTGAAGCCAGCATTGTTTTGAGTTTTCTCTTATAGGCAGTCAAACCTAATCCTAACTGATGAGAATACACATACATACATAGTCATTGTGGGGATAAAACAATCTATCAATATGCCTGGCACACAGCAGGTTAGCGGTACAAGTTGGGTCTTTTTTTACATAAACCAGAGCATGTCAACCTTCTGCTGATTCTCTCTCTCTTTTCCTGCAATATGAAGCCACAAAGAACCTCCTTCTCTGATGTCCAGTTGAGGATTTCTTCCTGATAATCTCAGCAGTTTATCTTCTGACATAAATTTCTTCTTGTCTCACTACTTTCTGCTTCCACCTTGAAACCTGGGTTTTCATTGATTTCCTAAGATTTCTGGACTCACACACCTCTTAGGGACACCAAAACCAAATCTGAGTTTCTTCAATAATGAACTTAAACATTTACTCCTAATATTTATCATCAATACATAATCATTAATCACACATTACTCCCGATAGCTATTACATACTCAGACATATTTGTGCCTGAAGTTCTAATTTACAGCTTGGATTACCTCACTGACCAGATCTGGCAGATATCCTGGACTTCAGTGAAAAAAAAAAGAAACCTTTATTGTCAATTTGGAAATAAGAAAAATAACCTAATTGCTCCTTCTGAAGTACTGAGGACATGTCACTCAGATATATCTCTGTACTACTTTCTCTTAGTGGACTGAGAATCTGTAACCAGGGCAGATTCTAATTCTTGAATGCTTGAAATTAAATTAATTTAACCAGTCACAAAATAATTAGATTCAATTTGATCAGTTGTTAAATAAAAAGCAAAGCTATTATTTGAATTCAAAAAGTGCCTTCAAATTTGTTTGCAAATAGGCATGCAATTATAAATGAGACAAAATTACATTTAACAGTAAAAAATTGGAAACAATTTAAATGTGGCAGAGGGTACACACATTATGTTGCAAACATACATATATAACTATTAGTTATAAAAGTAATGTTTATAAAATAGATAATAACGAAAACATTTGTTTTATTATTATTATTATTATTATTATTATTATTATTATTATTATTTTGGAGATGGAGTTTCGCTCTTGTCTCCCAGGCCGGAGAACAGTGGCATGATCCTGGCTCATTGCAACCTCCACCTCCTGGGTTGAAGGAATTTTCCTGCCTCAGCCTCCCTAGTAGCTGGGATTGCAGGTGCCTGCCACCACACCTGGCTAATTTTTGTATTTTTAGTAGAGATGGGGTTTTACCACGTTGGCCAGGCTGATCTCGAACTCCTGACCTCAAGTGATCCACCCACCTCAGCCTTCCAAAGTGCTGGGATTACAGGTATGAGCCACCATGCCCAGCCAAGGAGAACATTTGTAATATTAGGAGAATAAATTAAATAGATAGGTGGCATAAACAACATGACTACTCTGTCCTTTCTAATCTTTGCTATCTGCTAATTTTTTCAGTGATTCCCACACATTCGTGGAGCATTTTGGCACCTGAGTAAACACATTTCTCTCCACCCTACTTTTACTCAGTGTTCCTGGATGGGATAATTGTCCTAATGCAAGATGCATCTGCTAACCTGGTCTATGCATGTCTGATTTTGGAAATTCCAATGATACGCCTTTCTATGTAGCAACCTACTTCTAAAATCACTCTGGTTGTTACTAATCAGAATTCTTCTGTCTTATAAACCTTAAAATCCAGTATCCCATTTGCTAAGTGAATTATTATTACGGTTCTCCTATATTCTTACACCCCATACACCATTCTTTAAACTTATTTCTACAGCCAGTCGCTTAATCACTCCCTTTTACTCCCTAACCAATTCCTTTCCATGCTCACTTTTCCCCCTTCAAGCAGTACACTCTGCATTCTCCATGCTCCTTTGGTTTTCTCTCGACCTCCTTCCCTCCTGTTCTGTGAAACATCACCCTTGCACTGACCCAAACACCAGAGTTCTCTGATTCTACTTTTGGGCTGCTGAAGAGATGGACCCAGCCACACACACTGGTATTGAGTCATGATTTCCAGTCTCAGCTGAGCCCAGTGCTCCCTGCTCACATTCTGAGATGTTCCGATTTCTAATTATTTCAGAAAAAAAAAAAAAAAACCCACACCCTTCTATTTATCAATATTCTCCTTCCCGCTTCCTTGCTGACTGTTCATAAGCAGAGTCCTGCTTCTGTCTCAAATTTATCCATTATTTTTGAGGCCCTCATGTCCCATTCCCTGGGATGCTCCTCTGTCAATCACTACCAATCGTTGTAGCTTCAATCTTTTTTGTCAGCATCAGAATCACTTAGTTGCTGTCATCTCAAAAAGGGTGTGTTTGCCTCATGTCCATTCCAGCTGCCAGTCTTTGCTTTTCCTTCCAGAGTCAAGCTACCTAATTACCAACATATGGTCCCAGTTTTTAACCTTTTTTTCATTCATCAATGTCTCAAGTCCCACCTTTCTTCCCAAAACTGCTCTCCAAGATTACCAAGTGACCACTTTGTTGCTCAGCTCAATGGATAAACTTCGGTCTTCATTGCATTGACTATTCCGTAGACGTGGATATACTTTCTTTTGTTGGGTTGGGGTTTTTGTTTTTGTTCTGGGAAACATCTTTATTGAGATACAATTTACATACCATAAATTAATCCATTTAAAGTGCTCAATTCAGTGTTTGTTTTAGTATACTCAGAGTTATGCAATCATCACCACAGTCAATTTTAGAACATTTTCATCACTCCCAAAAAAAGCCTAAACTCTTTAAGATTCACCCTCATTCCCTTCATATCCCTCCCCAGCCCTAAGCAATTATGAATCTACTCTCTGTTGGTACAGTTTTACCTATTCATGTTTCGTATAAATGGAATAATAAATCATACAATGTGTGTGTTTTCTGTGACTACTTTTTACTTAGCACAATATGTTCAAGGTTCATCCATATTGTGCTAAGGCTCACCACTTCATTCTTTTTCATAGACAAATAACATTCTGTTGTATGAATATACCATATATTATTTATCTATTCATCAATTGATCAATATTTGTATTATTTCCACCTTTTGGCTATTATGAATAATGCTGCTGTGAACATTTGTAGCAGAGATTTTTCTGTGGACATATGTTTTATTTTATGTTGAGTATATACCTAGTAGTGGAATTGCTGGGTCACATGGTAACTTGATATTCAAACTTTTTAAAGAACTGCCAGACTATTTTCCAAAGGGGTTGCACCATTACATGTTCTGACCAGCAGCATATGAGGCTTCCAATTTCTCCACAACCTCATCAACACTTGTTATTATCTGTCTTTTTTATTATAGCCAGGTGAGAATAACATAGTATCTCACAGTGGTTTTAATTTTCATTTTCCCAATGACTAATGATGTTGAACAACTTTTTAAATCTTTTTTAATTAATTTATGAGATCTTTTATGTATTTTTTATGTAGTTTATTGTCAAATAAATAATTTCTGAATTTTTCCTCCTATTCTATGGGTTCCAGTTTCACTTTCTCAATGGTGTCCTTTTAAGAACAAATATGTTTGATTTTATTTAGTCTAATTTACCTATTTTCTCTTTTACTATTTGTGCTTTGGTATTATATCTAAAAAACACCATCTAATCTGAGGTTATGAAGATTTTCCTCTACTTTTTCTGATAAGAGTGTTATATTTATAAAACTATAGTTTTAGTTATAGTTATAACACCCTCATAAGTGTTATAGTTATAAAACAATAACACTCTCATAAGAAAAAGTAGGGGGAAATTTTCATGACCTCAAATTACATTGCTCTTAAATTTAAGGCAATAATCCATTATGAGCTAAATTTTGTATACGGTGTGAGGGAAGGGTTGACCTTAATATTCTTGATACTTGAAACTCTGCTTTCTTTGCCTTCAAGACTAGATTTCCCTAGTTTTCACCCTGTCTCACTTTACAGCCATTTAGTTTCTATAAAAAGTGCTTATTTCTTCTCCAATGTCATTGGACCCCAGGTTTCTATTGTAATTATAGGTTCAATTTTAACTCCCTTATTTAATTGTAAGATTGAGAACAGAAACTTCCTTATTTGATTTTGTGTTCACCAAAGCCTCTGACAAAGACTGGAATTCTGTGGGTATGATAGATATTTATATTAAAAACAAAACTGGCAGCAGAACAAAGGCCTGAAGGTAAAACAGAGAAAGTGCATGTGTGTGTGTGTATAAACATTATACATACACACAGATATATAGGTATGAGTCTTGCCTTTTTTCTATTCCTCAGGCTTTATAATAAAAATACTTGGAAATATAATAATTGTATGTTTTAAAATAATTAAAAGAGTGTAACTGGATTATTTGTAATGTAAAGGATAAATGCTTGAGGGGATGGATACCCCATTCTCCATGATGTACTTATTTCACATTGCATGCCTGTATCCAAACATCTCATGAACCCCATAAATATATGCACCTACTATGTACTCACAAAATAAATTATAAATACATTTTTTAAAAATTGAAAAAAGACACTTGGAAACAATATGGAAAACATCTGTAGTTAAGGAAAAGAGGAAAAGAAGCTAAAACTTTTAACAAGAAGAATAAATTACTGCACTAACCACCCCACTGGATTGTGAGATTAAATGAAATCATGTAACTGAAAGCACCTTTTAATAGAAGCACTACACAAATATAAGGTAAAGCTCTAAACAAACCCCAGATATTGACGCCCTTGTCATCACCTGGTAAATTCCTTTAGAGCAGGACCCATTTTATGTATTCCTGGCACAATGCCTGGCACATAGCACATCTTAATTCCTTTATCTATTCAACCAATGTGTCTGGAGGAGCCACCGTGTGCCAGAAACCATACAACGTGCTGGAGAATTCAGAAGCCAGAAGAACATGGTTCTTGACTTCATGCCCTACTATGCAGTTGAAATAGGAAATAAATATTTACTGAGAAACATTAAATCAGCTTCTGTTCCTGATATGTTATCTTTTTAGAAATGCAATAATAATGACAATATTATATATTTCCAACAATTTTTTAGAAAGCTTTGGGAAAAAAATTAAGGAAGTATTAGCAAAATGAAAACCTGTTCAGCATTTACAGAGTGCCTGCTCCACATGAAACACTGTCCTAGAATCTCTGAGGAATGAAGAGAGGAGTGAGACCTGGCTCCCACCCTATGAAAGTGCAAAGCCTCATGGAAAGGACAGGTAGACAGATATCTACAAAGATAACTCTAATCCAAAGCAAGTTATGGGAAATGCTATAATGAAGGTTTAAACAAAATGTAGAGACAGTTCAGGGGCAGACAGGATTCTGAGACGAGCATAGTGTTATCTTAGGGAGGTTTCTGCTCATGCCTGTCTGTCTGGCAACTTAGACAGCAACAGCTTTACAAGCAGATTCAAGTGTCTGTGCTCCCATGAAGCATTTCCACCTCCCTGCCCACACAGATAGGATGATGGTGGCTCTGAGAGTGATCAGGGGATGCTGGGCTCCTGTGAATGTCTAGGACAAGACCTAGGTATGGATGAATTTTCCATTTCTTCTGAAATATATAGGTTCAGCACCGTAGTGCAGGAAGGGAACTCAGAGACCATCATTTCGACCTCCCACGTGGTACATTACTGTCTATTTGAGCCTATGTCCATGTTCGAGAATGAATATCCTTTAGGCTTCACCCTCCAGCAGACTATTGGATTTTTGGAGTTACCCACACTTAAAGAAAAAGTAGAAGAAATGAACATTCAATTAAATATAATTCAAACAGTCTGTTTTATCAAAGCAAGTTGACCATAAATCAGAAGAAAAGGTGGGGTTTACATCACATAAACGAGACAGGAACTTGGCAATGGCCCATCTCGGCAAGCTGTCATGCCAGGTCTACACAAGGTCAATATGGTAATTCATTTCCTGAAATTACTTAATTCTGCTGTCTGTAACCAAACAGCTATTTATCTTCTTATACAGGAGCATGTCACTTCAAGGTAAAATTGATATTTGGCAATCCAAGTTTACAAGCAAGTGAATTGTTACTATATCATAGGACTTGACTCTTTACAGAGGAACATTTATTAAACACACTAAAACAGGATTCTGTTTACAGATTTTTAAAAAATCTTTTTACACTATATTTTCTGTCACATAGTAATTGCATAGAACTGAATGTTTTTCTACAAAAAAGACTTCCCACTATGGTCAGCAGATAATGTTGGTGCTAAGGCAAGTTCCAAAAAATTTTTTTTTTAATACAAAAGATTGTTGTGAGGTGGGGGAGGGGGGAGGGACAGCATTAGGAGATACACCTAGTGCTAAATGACGAGTTAATGGGCGCAGCACACCGACATGGCACATGGATACATATGTAACAAACCTGCACATTGTGCACATATACGCTAAAACTTAAAGTACAATAATAAAAAATAAAAAAAAAGTTCCAAAATTTTGAATGGTAAATGTCTTTCTCCTGCCAAGCCAGATTGCGAGAGATCAATTTTAACTTCTTTTCAAATTACAGTAATTAATAACAGATTTTTTTTCCTGTTACTGACCCAGGCATAAATGTAGGCTTGAAAAATAGCCAAAACAGATCTACACGATGCTCTAAAAGAAAGTTCCCTCTACGGATGGCATCAGTGCAAGCCTTATTCCAGATTTCTGGCAAAGCTCTTCTCAGTTGCCTTTCTCCAGCAAAGTGGGCCTACGCACACTGTAAAATAAACTCAGAGAATGCTCAGCAATCTGCCGGTGGAGGTGCTTGCTAAGTGAGCAACTCTCCCCTCCCTAAGCTGAAGTGTGATCATTTCTCTGTTCACCTCATTTGCAAGATCTAATGAAAAATGCACAACCTTGGATTATATCTGAAGCTCTGAATCTATTAGATCTTTACAATAAGAAGTCAGGCTCATGTGGATAGCTTCATTGCATATATATACGTTTTGTTTTATTTTTCCCAAGACAGAGTCTTACTCTGTCACCCAGACTGGAGCTCAGTGGCACAGTCATAGCTCACTGAATGAAAACCTCAAATTCCCAGGCTGAAGGAATCCCTCCCTCCTCAGCCTGGGTAGCTAAGACCACAGGCACACACCAGCGTGCCTAGCTAGTTTTTATTATTTATTTATTGTTATTATTATTTTGTAGAGACAGGGTCTTCCTATGTTGCCCAGGCTGATCTTGAACTCCTGGCCTCAAGTGATCCTCCCACTTCTGCCTCCCAAAGCGCTGGGATTACAGATGGGAGCCACAACACCTGGCCTCACTGCATACATACTAAATCAAATAGGACGGCATATGCATTATTTGAAGATGTTGCTGAAATGCTTTATCTCTTTATAAAAGTCCGAGCATTTATTCAATAAACATTTCACAATCTATAAGAAGGCAAGGTAAGAAGCTTACGGTTTGGTAGAAAGAGATAAACATGAGGTAGAATGGAAGGTTGGATATGTTCTAAGAGAAATGCGTGGGCCCTCAGGAGAGAAGTTGATTCTATCTTGGGCCAGAGGATGCAAACTCAGTATATTTCATGTAAAAAGTTGGGATGAGAATCAAACCAGGTGATTCTACAAACATCACGCCTTCCTTACTCCAACATGAAAGCTTTCAAGTAATGATATCTTTAGCAGAGATACAAATATGTTTTTATTTTCCTAAAGTTGGAAGTGTATTTGGAATGTCAGGGGATGATGGCACTGAAAACTCTTTCTTCCAAAAATAATTGTTATTTTATACAGATGCGACTGCATCAGCTAGACTTTCTTACTGTCTGCACAATGCTCACCTTTCTAAGTTAGATGCTGCAGGTGAGCTGATGATACTTTCCCTCCTTTCTTTTGAAGATGAAAATGACAGCTATACCTAACACAAGGCTTTGCCATCTGTATGCATTAGACAAGCCAATTTAACTTTTAGGATTATAGGACTTTCCAAGCCTTCAAAGCTAAAGGCAAAGGAAAAAATTAAGGACAGCTTAGGCTTACTTAGATTCTGGAAGTGATTTTTCGCTCTTCTCTAAATTGAGATAATGGAAACTATCAATACCCCTGTATTTACTCCATAAGATCCTGTTTGGTAATTGTATTTGAATACATATTACAACAAAGGAATAATAAAAGGTAAAGTGGGATGATGTGTCCGTGTTGGAGCTTGAGAGAACATACACGTTGGTGCAGATGGGGTCCTGTGTGGAGCACTTGTGAATGTCAGAACACATCAGGGGCATCAGAAGGAGTCAGCGATTTCAACATGTTGCGAATCTGGGCCGTCGTTCTGTGTTTCCTATAGAAAGGCACAAGCAGAATCAATCAAATTGGGTTCTAATTAGAACACGAGTCAATCAGGGGACTAAATTCCAAGGCTAATTCTAACACTGTCCAAAAACCAAAACAAACAAAAAAAGAGCTCAATTAGACATTGTCTTCTCGTTCCCAGCTAAAACGGAAGCATCTGCCTAATTAGAAAAAGACATCATTCATCCAACACAAATTAGGAGGCTCTTCCATGACGGTTGCATGCAAAATTATATGAGGATGGGTAAAAATTTCTATAACTCCCAAGAACATGTTTACAGAATTACACAGCCTTTGATGAAATTCTCACTGCATCCTGCTCTCAGGGTTGCGTGAAGGGAGTTATCTTTAAATGAACAAATGCCAAGAATATCCTACCCAATAGCCTCTCTCAGCAGAGCAAGAAAAACGTGTAAGTTTTTTTTTTGACTGAATGCACATTTAGCTTCCCTTTTTCTGTGCTGATTATATTTTCCAAACTCATTTCTATTGAATTGGCCTAGCTGAAAATTTAATTGGCTTCATTTAAGACAAAAATAGGTTTTATAACAGCTGTACTGATTTTTTAATGCAAAATAGAAAAATAAAATAATGCAAGTGTATTATTTATTCAAGGGTGCCAATCTCACCCCACATTCCCACGTGAGTGATTCAATCCAGACCCCACACAAGTCATCTTAAGATGCCCAGAAAATTATTATACTTGTGAACATATAAAGCAACTTATCACTTGATTGAGAGGGAGTAAAAATTACCCATATTACAACTCTGCATTTTAATATAGAGAAAGTAAGTCCATTCAGTCACACATTTAGTGAGAGCTCCTCACCAAAGAACACCTATTACGAATCCGCCTGCACATATGGCTCTATAGAGTACAAAACAAAGCTCACCTGTTTCTGAGGAAACCGAAATGTCAGTGCCTGCAAATAATATACTGTGCAAAGATCATATTTTGTTCATGTGGAATTCAGTTTTCATGTGCAGAGTAAATTTTTAATGAAATATTTTTCTTCTCTCTACCCAAATATCATTCCCAGAATATTCTTCAGAGACAAAAAGACATATAATCTTCAAACTCAAATCCTTTTTTTTCTAGTTCAAGTTGCACTCAGATTAAGATCTAGGGGTTTTATATATTAATAAACTGACTGTGTATGTAATAATGACTTTAGTTACCTGCGGCAGGTTGGTTAGTGCTTTAGTACTTCTTCATTAGGAAAGATTTTTTCTGATTTGGGAGCAAGTCAGGGAGTCAGTGTGAAACACAGCTCCAACCTAGAGAAAGACCCACCAGGTCATGAAGATGACTCAAGTCTCAGTACCAAGGAAAAGGATTAAAATGGTCCACCCACGAAAATCTCTTCCATCTCTTCCTCAATCTCCTGCAGAGAATGCAGCCTCAAGCCCTTGAGATACTAGAGAGGGAAAAATATTCTCTCTCCAATATTTCTGTGGAAGACTGTTGTAAGGCAAGAAGAAATCACCTGCTCTTGTGGGAATTCGTGGCAAAGAATTCAGTATACACCAAATTACCCATGTGCACTGCAAAAAAGAAGTGGAGGAAAATGTACATCCCTTTGCTCCTGGTCTTCAAGCCCCTTTCTTGCTCCAAATACATCTCCTTTCTTGACCTCTAAAACGTGCCTTAAGTACTCAGCCCCAGTTTGGTCTATATCAACCTGTCCATCCAACTATCTTTACCTCTTCCAAAAGATGCCTCAACAGATTCCTCACCTCTTTCATTGCCAAGACTTCCAACTTTTGCTCCTTTGATTAAAATACTCTAAGGCCTGTGTTCTCTCAGTTCTTTGTTTTGTTGAATACATCACACATCCATACAGAACTGAACAGGGTTGAGGTATCAACGGAGCCCATTACAGCTAACTCCTATGTGCAGCTTCCTTCCAGCCTCCACTCCCGCTCACTAGCACAGCTCTCATGCTGTGCTTTGCCTGGGAACAGCCATTGTTAGGACACACAGAGGCGTCCCACAGGCAGTCCATCCAGGGCCCAGGTTTGTGCCAGGTGTAGCACTGGCCAACAGGGTCAGTAGTAAATTGCTAACCAAAGTGGCTTTCTTGGGATTCAAACTGGGCATACAGAGAACGGTCAGTTTGTATCCACAGTAGAATAGAACAAAACAATGAAATACATCATGACAAAGAGACTGCATTGATCTGAAGAGGGTACAGAGAGTCGCCAGATCCTTGATCTATCTCCAAGTCCAAGGCTCCAATTCTAGTCGGCATCTATCTTGAGTGAGTCTGTTGGTTAAAACAGAAAATGCCTAAATAAGTACTAAACCATCCATTTTGTCTCCAATTTTACCTCCTTCTCCTCTCCCCCCACACCCAAGGATCCCAACACCATTCTTCATGACTCTAGAATCTTCTGCCTCCCTCTACCCCTGCTCCTTCGGCAAATGTATCTCCCCCTACCCAACCACAGAGGTTGTCAGAGACAGCTAAGGCAATAGTCCTATACCATCTGTTGAATGCAGAAGAAACGTTCGAAAGCCACTTTAGTTTAAAAGCATTGGCTAGTATGTAAGAATAGTTGAAAGAAAAATGTCTGAAATATACAGGAGAAGCGAATTTTTGGAGACCATATCCAGGAAGAAAGCAGAGACCAGAACAAGTGAACATGTGTTAGCATCATCAGTTTCAGAAAGCAGTTTAAGCAAACGACAAAGACTGGGGGTAAGAACCAACAATTAAAATATGGTTCAAAACTGTCTTTGGAGGCCTGTGGAGAATGGGAATGAGAATCCAAGTAGCCTTTTTGGAAATGTGATATGTAAGTGAAGATGGCTTTAAATGATGACAATTTTCACCTCACTGAGGGTAATTGGCAGATATTTTTCCTCTGGCATACTTTATTTTTATGTTTATTCCTGGTTCCTGACATCTGATTAAGAACAATGAAATCAACCCATCTTAGATCACGGTTAAGTAGCATTTAGCATTATGCTAGTCTGCAATTGGGGACGGGGGTAGCATTATGCTAGTCTGCAATTGGGGACGGGGGCCGTCTTTACCACACCAGTGACAGAAATCCAGCTTGCTTTGCCATACCATTGCAGTGTAGTCCATTTTGTAAAGGGCAGAGTCAGTAATTAACTCAAAGGGGGAATTAAACTTGTGTTTTATAGTAAAATAAATGCCTTTTAATCTTTTTAAGCCAAAAAGACTCATTCCCAAAAACCATTTAATTTGATTTCAACTCTGAAAAATCATCCCATAATCACCGCATTTTCTCCTTGCCCCTGGAAGATGGTACTTATAACTAAAAGCCAAAGTAGGCACTTTGATTCCTCAACCCAAGTCCTTATACCCTGTGTTTCAGCCAGCACACAGTCCATGCACCATGCTATGTGGGTGTCTCTTCGTCGCTTTCCCTGCCACAGTATATGTCATCATCAGCAAAATTCCTGGATACCAGGAAGATCCCACAGATTAAAATTTTTTTCTCTATAGAATGCAAGTATTTGAATTAAAGGGAACCACACAAAGTGGGTTTGGCGTTAAAATCATCACGAGGAAGAAAACATCTCCTGATGTTTACTTTGTGGTCGAAAATGGTCCTCAAAAATCAAACAACAGAAACTTCTTGATGAAGCACGAACTAAAAAAAGATATCATTGGCTCCACTCTAGTTTTTTAATAGTCTCAGATTTCTCAGGACAAAGCTAATTTTAATTTGTGCATGCGTGTGTGTGTGTGTGTGTGTGTGTGTGTACATCTATAGGTTTCAAAAAGCACCTACAGAAAAAGAGATCCATGAAAAACATGATGAAGCCAAATAATATTAGACACAAAATAATTGGAAATACCGGACTAGACAATGTGCACAAAATTTTCCTTTACTTTTTAAACAAAATGCCACTCTATCCACATAATACCCAGTTCTCATCTTTCTCCAGTTCTCACACAACCACTTCATGCTTAGCAGAGTACAGCGCCAATATGAACTAGAGAAAAACCAGATATGGACCATTTATCCTGGGTCTCTTTGAAGATGTCCGAAAGCCACGGGACTGGAGGGGAAGTGCCTGGCCAAGAGGGACAGGTCTTCTCAGGCTCGGACATCAGGTCACAGTGGGTGGCCCTGCTGCCTTCCTGGCCACTTGACAATCCCTCTGAAATAGAGTTATCCTGGAGAGTGACAAATTACCAACCCTGGAGGCTATGGCCCAGTACTGCCAGGGCCAGAACCGTGCAAAGGGAAGGAAAGCCACAGCACCTAATCCATGACCCAAAGACAGCCCTTCAGGGAAATGGAGCTGCCAAATTTCAATTGGGTCAATATTTGGTCTTTGTTTTCAAAGTTGCCCTTGAGCTACAACTGTTTTCCTTTTGTGTGGGCTTTGGTGGAATAAGAGGCATGTCTATTTCTTGCAAAGGGGCTTAAAATGAGAGGCAGTTTCCAATCATCTCAGTTAATGTCAGTTGGATAAATATTTCTCTGGTAAGAAACTTCTGTCTTCCCATTTGTACCATGAGTTGTATCCGTCACTTTAGGATGTCATCTCTTCTAAGGAATACAGTATCTATTCTTGGCCCTAATTACTGGGTGGAAACAGAAGATGTTAGTAAGAGTATGTTGTCTTTCTCAGAACTCATGTTTCTGAGTTTCTTAAGTATGAAATGTTCTGATATCTGATACATTATAATGATGATTTATAATGAGATCCAAATCTGGCCCCTGGATACAGGTACTGAGACGAGAGAGTTACCTGGCCCCCTTACAGGGTATGTGACAGGGGTCCAGCTCTCTGTTCAACTGCCAGGAGCCCAAACCCCTTGTGAGAGGGGGAGTGCAGGAGCTGGGGTGAGCACTTTGGGCTCCACCCCTACAGTAGTGTCTAGGGGTGGGTGCCTGCAACCCCAGTGTTACAATGCTCTTTTAGCTCTGCCATCCACAGATGACTTAAGTGTTAACCAGCTCAGTGCCCCCTCTGCCTTTCTGCAAAGGCAGAGGGCCAGTGTGACAGCTTTCTTTATCCCAAGATTTTGTCCAGCGTCCCAGAAGAATCAGGTCACACACAGACTCGAAGGATGAATGCGGGGTTTTATTGAGTGGGGGAAGTGGCTCTCAATGGGATAGATGGGGAGCTGGAAGGGAGGATGCAGTGGGAAGATGATCTTCATCTGGAGCTTGGCTGTCCCTTGGTCAAACTCCTCTCCAAACCCCCCTAGCCAAACTCCTCTCTGCATTTAGGAGTTGCTTCTCTTCTCTCTTTCTCTGCCACACTGTTTGTCTGCTTATCTCCTTGTCTGCTCATCAGCTTCTGGAGCCTGGGGTTCAGGGTTATATGGGTACAGGATGGGGGCACAGCAGGCCAAAAGGCAACTTTCTGGGTGTGAAAACAGGAATGCCTGTCCCCATTTAGGGCTGTAGGCCTCCAGGCTTGAGAGTGGGGTCTTTGCCAGGGAACCATCCTCTTCCACCCAGTATTTTTCTGTCTCCTCTCCGTGTCAGTAACATGTACAAAATTATCAGCTATTTTCATCAAAGAAGAACAGTTCTCCCAGTGGTCCTTCCTCCCTGGTCTGGTTATCTGGTAATTGACTTACGAACACTCCCAGCATTAACTTCCTGCCTTCAACATATAAGACAAAGCAAGCCTGTCTCTTCTAATTCTCAC
The DNA here is from genome assembly GCF_006542625.1 of Nomascus leucogenys. Lineage (NCBI taxonomy): Eukaryota > Metazoa > Chordata > Mammalia > Primates > Hylobatidae > Nomascus > Nomascus leucogenys. The sequence goes on along the minus strand of NC_044398.1, from coordinate 47,986,143 downwards.
GATGAAAACGTCTAAGTGTTTAAAAATGCCTTTCAAAATACCCACATAAAGAATCTTCCCACTTAGACCCTATTATGTTAAAAAACAAAAAATCAAATCTTTGCAGTGAATGTTAACCTGGGCTTAGCTATGTCAATCACTGAGGCATGACATCATACATTATTCATCCATTTAATGCAACTTGGGAAGGGCCTAAGTGACATAAAGACAGATTGTTAGTGTTGTTTAGAAGAAAAAAGTGATACACTACCTAAATATTTAGGACATAAATACTTTACAAAATGGTCCTTTGTAACCTAATTTCTGTCCTGATTTTACGAGGTAAACTTGATTCACTAAGTACAGAGTATCCCCCTAGTTCCTTACACCACAATGGGTACACAGGTCTAGAGAGAATCAAGTATTTTGTAGTTTTCAAGTTTTATACATTTTGCCAAATGGATCACGAGAAAACCTAATTTATGCCATTTCACAAAAAGCTAATGGGGTTTCTATATCCAATATAGATTGATTTGTAGTTTTATAAACATGCATTGTATGGTAAAATAATACTACTTTTTTTTCTTCTTGATTTTAATAGAGCCACATTTTTTTAAACCCTTGGGAATGTATTATATATTGGGCTTTTGCGAATTAGATTATCAGATTAATTTTTCTTATAAATATGAAGGACCTACCACTTATCACCTTACCACTAAGCACTAAGTGAGAGTAAAAGAAGAAATGCTATAGGCTTGGCATAGTAGAGTTTCCATACTGCAAATGGCTAAGAACTAACCCTTCACTTTTCCAAAGCCCAGTTGGCTAAGCTGAGGTTCTATAAGGAAAGGAAATTTTAAAAGTCATAGAATATGGGCACTGCCAGGGAGAGTATTTGACCATTTACTATTTCACTCACTATACCTGAACTAAAAAGAGAAGAAGAGAGGGAAAAAAAGATAAATCAACACCTTTGAATGAAATGAGCCACTTCCAATATGTCAGACAAATATAATGCATTTTGTTCACACCTTTCCTTGTAACAGGTTTCTTTCAAATGCAAGGTATATTTTTACACTAGCAATTCTTTTAAGATCAGCAAATGCTGAGTTAAAAAAAAAATCTGCAAAGTGCCTAATTCACATATGGACATTTTAGGAGGGGATGGAGCTGGTTAGACCCAGAAGATATTCAGCATTTTCTAAATGCCTACCAGTTCATCACTTTCCTCAGGAGGAAAGGCAAAAGCTGGCTTGCATTTTCCCTCGCTGTAAACATCGGTGTATTCATTTTCTGATCATAAAATAATAATGATTTATAATAGCAGCCCCTCCTGGTCTAAAATCTATTGGCTAGAATCATGTTACTAATGGAATTTAAGCTGTTTTCACTTATTATTCACGGTAATACTCAGGTTCGGCTCTGGGCAAAATTGTTAAATAGGCAAAACTGATCTTTGGTGCCTTACTTCTCAGTACAAATTTCCCCTCATGGGGAAATCTAGACCTAGACCCCTACTTTCTGAGGTGTTTATAGCTAATACAGCAAAACATTCAGTATTAACTCTTCCAGGGGTATTTGCACATTAATAAGGGATTCTTAACATCCCAGGTAAAGAAATGTGATTCTCTGATTTTGAGATGCCTGGTCCAGATGGCCATCTAAAGTGGTGTGAGGGTCACGAGAACTCTGCATAGCACCCTTCACTGTCTTCCATGCGCATCTCCACCAACTCTGCCAAAGTGGAAGCTGACTCTTGGAAAATCAGGAAACCACTAAATGTTAAGCATAAATGTATCCACTAGTTATAAGTATATATTAAAATAAGCACTTCAATTTAACATAGAATTGCACTTTGCAATCTATGATGTAGAATTTCTATTTCCTGTGCTTTTTCAAAGTGCAGAGAGCAAGACAAGTTACATTTAATTTTTTGTTTACCTAAAGGAAATTTCCATGAACTAAGGCAAAGAGGAAACTGTAGACTGTAGGCGAACTCACTGCTCTCCATCTCTCCATATCTACCTCATCTACAGACATTACAGACATATTTCTTTTTTTTTTTTTTTTTTTTGAGACGGAGCCTTGCTTTGTCGCCCAGGCTGGAGTTCAATGGCACGATCTCAGCTCACTGCAACCTCTGCCTCCCGGGTTCAAGTGATTCTCCTGCCTCAGCCTCCTGAGTGGCTGGGATTGCAGGCATGCACAACCACACCTGGCTAATTTTTGTATTTTTAGTACAGACAGGGTTCCACCATGTTGGTCAGGCTGGTGTTGAACTCCTGACCTTGTGATCTGCCTGCCTAGGCTTCCCAATTTTTTATTTATTTTTTTTTTTTGAGACAGGGTCTCATTCTATTGACCAGGCTAGAGTACTATGGCACCATCATGGCTCACTGCAGCCTTGACCTCCCAGCCTCAGGCAATCCTCCCACCTCAGCCTCCTGAGTGGCTGGGACTTCAGGTACATGCCACCATGCCTGAGTAATTTTTTTAATTATTTTTTGTAGAGATGGAGTCTTGCTATGTTGCCCAGGCTGGTCTTGAACTCCTGGGCTCAAGCAGTCCTCCCACCTTGGCCTCTCAAAGTGCTGGGATTACAGGTGTGCACCACCAAGCCTGGCCTATATCTTATTGATGAGAAAGAACAACAGAATTTCCATGGACCTCATTGCCATTGCAACACTCTGTTTTCAGAATCATTCCTGGGGAAAGAGGAGAGCAGAATGGAATGAATTTTGGACAAAGAACCAAAGTCCAAGTCATGGACTTGCCATTGTGAGACCTTGAGCAAATCACATCTTCCTGAGCTGCAGATTCTTATCTATTTTGAGAACTAGTCATCAAAAATCCCTGCCGGCATAAAAAACATCTCGAATTTAAGAACACAGTAATAGGCAAACATGAATAATGGTCCAACCAAAGCCCCAACTAGGAGTGATAAAGTATCATTTTAAATATTTGAATTACTAGAAATAATGAATGCCATTCTTATTTCCTCTTCCACATCCATTTTCACACTTGCACCTATTACAGCCATCCAATTATGATTCATTAAGAAGGAAGAAATCTTTCTTCCTGATTTAGTGAAAGCCCCATATTTAATGTAATTCGGGTCAAAGTTGCCTTTTCTGTCTCGGGTAAAATTACGTAACTAACTCCAGAAATAGGATTACAGAACTGGTAAGATAATGGCATTTCCAATAACTAATGAGTCTGCTTGCCTGGTCTACGCAGTTGATGTTTCATACAGATCTGTATTTATCCTATAGTCAATCACAGGCCAAAATGAGAGGAGTAGCTGAATGCCAGTTTTGGTTTGTGCAATCATTACAAAGGGAAAGCCCTGTCGATTGCCCTGCTTCACCGTATTTTGAGAAACTGCATTTTCCCTACTTCTTCTCAGGCAGGAACCAAAAACAGGAGAAAGTCTAAATATGGTTAACAGAACTTTCTTCCAGATGATTTCCTGAAGCTGAATGAGGATCATGGGCTGGATCGGTGCCTTTATTTTCATTTAATGTCGTTGTCAGATGAACACTTTTTAATAATAGACTACTCTTGGAGTCTCTGATTTAAGTAGTGACTATTGATTGACTAGTTAGAACTTCCGTGCTTTATGAATTGTTCTCTAGAGGTGATGAAATGAGGAAATCAATGCTCTTATTTGCGTTTATAGTCAGTCTACAGACTGAATTGGATTTTCAAACAGCAGAGACAAAGGGGTATTTTAGAATGTCATTAGTTAAGGGATAAAATTAAAGAGGGCTAATCATATCAAGGCAAATACTGCTAAATATATTGCTAAACACTCCAAAATCAGTGATTCATATGAAAAGAGTCACACGACATATGGCTTTCTTTCCTTTTTTTTTTTTGAGACGGAGTCTCACTCTGTCATCCAGGCTGGAGTGCAGTGGCGCGATCTCGGCTCACTGCAACCTCCGCCTCTCAGGTTCAAGCGATTCTCCTGCCTCAGCCTCCCAAGTAGCTGGGATTACAGGCATGCATCAACACACCTGACTGATTTTTGTATTTTTAGTAGAGACAGGGTTTCACCACGTTGGTCAGGCTGGTCTTGAACTCCTGACCTCGTGATCCACCCGTCTCAGCTTCCCAAAGTGCTGGGATTACAGGTATGAGCCACTGCGCCCAGCCTGGCTTTCTTTAAAATAGACATTGTTGGCCAGGCATGGTGGCTCACGCCTGTAATCCCAGCACTTTGGGAGGCCAAGATGGGCAGATCACAAGGTCAGGAGATCGAGACCATCCTGGCTAACACGGTGAAACCCCGTCTCTACTAAAAATACAAAAAATTAACCAGGCATAGTGGTGGGTGCCTGTAGTCCCAGCAACTCGGGAGGCTGAGGCAGGAGAATGGCGTGAACCCGGGAGGCAGAGCTTGCAGTGAACCGAGGTCATGCCACTGCACTCCAGCCTGGGCAACAGAGTGAGACTCCATCTCAAAAAAAAAAAAAAATAGACATTGTCACATTCATCACCATTTCCTTGCTACCTAATACATGCAAAGCCATCTGATGAGCTTGGAGTCAGGGTTCCTTCTGGCTGCGTGGCCTTTAGCAGGGCGCTTAGTTTGAATCTGAATCTGAGTTCCTTTTCTTATAAAATGGGCTAATAACAGTTCTTCCTCCTAGGGTTGTAAGAAAGAGTAAATGATACAACCCTTGATATGGTAAGCGTCATTTTACTCATATTATTGCTATTATTATCACTAGTACATATTGAGTAGAGCCTCAGTTAAATGTTGATGGAGTAAACTTTGGAACAAGTTTTCAGAAGTCTGTCATTCCTTGGCCTGCCCCATGTCCCATCCTCACTCCCACTATTTTAGCTTCAAGTGTCCTAGAACTTAGTAGTCCAAACCAAGACCCGTGACTCTGCCATTCGGACCTTTGCCTTTGGGTGTTAGTTGACTGAGTACGCTCCTGAACCAACAAGACGCAGCCTCCTGAGCCCTTCTCCATCCCCATCCCATATAACTAACACTTCTCAGCTGGCCTCATTTCTGTAACAATTGACCCCCCATGTGTAAACTTTACTGTGATGGGGGTCCTTTTGTGCTTATTACCCTAACTGTGCTCAGCCTGAAGCCTCTGTAGGCTCACTACTTTGCCCGCACTGGCTAAGACCTGGGACCCTCTTCCATATTTGGCCATCCAGCTCACGTTCCTTTCTTCTGTTCCTCCATCAAGGCCAGTGACAACTCCTTGCAGTTCTTCAACATTTTCAATCCTGGAAATATTTATCTGTACTTCATTATTCAGATTAGAACCACATCAACACCCTGAACCACTCTGGTTTCTATAAGTCCCAAGTCAGGGAACTCCTGTGCCTTCCTGTCCTCTCATTCACTTCACTCTTAAAGGGACACTAGAGCCGTTCTTTACTGATGCCCAGCTTCTTCCTCTTTTCTTCCAGACCAACTGCCCCTCCTAACCTCGCTCCCCCGCATCTCGTTTCCCCACCTCCCTTGTGTCAATGAATTGTTTTATAGAATTGTCCACTCCCTCATTCACTTGCCTTTCTGTCTACTCATGTTCTGCATTCCTAACCCTAGGTAGGCCCCGTAAACTGCTCTTTCTTAACCGCTGACTGCTGTTGGAGATCAGAGGAATCTTCTGTGTGATTCATTGAAAACGCATATAATTACCCTTTATTTGGTACTATTGCTTTGCTTGGCAATTCATCTTTACTTTTTTTAAAATTTTACTTTAAATTCTGGGATACATGTGCAGAATGTGCAGGTTTGTTACATAGGTATACGTGTGTCATGGTGGTTTGCTGCACCTATCAACCCATTATCTAGATTTCAAGCCCCACATGCATTAGGTTATTTGTCCTAATGCTGTCCTTCCCCTTGCCCCCCACCCTCTGACAAGCCACAGTGTGTGATGTTCCCTTCCCTGTGTCCATGTGTTCTCATTGTTCAGCTGCTACTTATGAGCAAGAACATGCAGTGTTTGGTTTTCTGTCCCTGTGTTAGTTTGCTGAGAATGGGTTTCCAGCTTCATCCATGTCCCTGCAAAGGACATGAACTCAGTCTTCTTTATGGCTGCATAGTATTCCACGGTATATACATGCCATATTTTCTTTATCCAGTCTATTGTTGATATGCATTTGGGTTGGTTCTAAGTCTTTGTAAATAGTGCTGCAGTAAACATACGTGTGCATGTGTCTTTATAGTAGAATGATTTATAATCCTTTTTATTTTTTATACCTTTCCCAAAGTCACTATTCAAGTCCCTTTTCTTGGCCTCAAGCCATGGCCCTGGTCCTAACTTCCTTCGAAATGCTTAGGCCTACACTTAACACACACACACACATGCATGCACACATATGCACACACACACAATTGTGTCCCCTCCATCCCGTATCCTCTCTCCCCTACCCACATTTTCTTCAACACTTATAATTTCAAAAGAAGTATCTCTTCTCTTTATAGAACTAATCCCAATTCTCATATCCCTAACCAATCTTTACTGCTTTTTTTTACTTCTACCTAAACTCATTCTTTTCTTTCCTTTTTCTATAATTTATTTCTCTTGCCCGAATTCATTTCCCCACTATCCACAAAACATTCTCAAATCTGCCCATTCATTGATTTTAAAAACTTGTATTTCTTAAGGGGAAGGAAAAATGAAGGGAGAAAAAAGAATGTAATGTATTTATCACCACGGAACCGTACACTTAAAATGATATAGTAAATTATATACATATATTTTATCTCAATAAAAATAAAATCTGTATGTCTTCATTTGACTACTTTATTTATCTACCATCATTCCCAACAAAATTTGTGAAAGACTAATTTCTGTCTGCCAACCACTCATCCCTCTGCTCTTTCTAAACTGACTATACCTACAGCTGTTACTGAACCAAACATAGATCCACCTGCCCAAAGCACCAAAGCCAAACACTGACTTTGGGATTGCAGAGAGACAAGGTGAGGCATTGATTGCAGGGCTCCAAGCAGGGAGAATCAGGCAGCTCATGCTCCAGACCCAAATTCCCTGATGGCTCACAGTTAAGGGTTTGTAAAGGCGGAGAGGCAGAAGTTACAGCCAAAGTCATAAGTTCATACATGGAGGTTGCACGTTGGTTTGACTTAAAAAGGTAAGACATCTCAAAAACAGGTTCACAGGCTATGGGAGATGCAAAGACAGAAAATTTCTGACTTGTGATTGGTTAAGGAGATGAAGCTTTGTCTAAATATTTGGGGTCAGCAGAAAAAAAAAATGTTATCTCTGGTTTGTGGGCATGACATCCTCCAGGCCCCTCAGGAAAAATTTAGAAAAACAAAACCGGTGGTCAGAGTTCAAGTCCTCAGTCTCCACTTATCTGAGGTCTATGTACCAGCAGATCCATTTAGTGAGGTTTTAAGGTTCTGAAAAACAACTTAGGAATGTATGCTAAGATGTTATCTTTAGTTTCTCTAGAGAACAAAACATCTCCTGACTCTAACTTCCTTTGCTATTATTTTCAGCTAGTATCACCCTCTTGCTTATCAAGTTGCCTATTTATTTCTCAGGGCTAGCTAGGTGCCTGAAATTTTTCTTGAAGGAACTCAAGGTTTTCCTTAATTTCATGCTCAGGGAAAGGGAATGTGGTCCCTTAAGAGAGGTCCCTGCTCTATCTCACATCCTCCCAAAAGCATCTCTTGACTCCAAGATAACCAATGACCCATGAGTACTCTAGTTTTCTAATCCCCATTCCCTTGACTTCTCTGCATCATTATAAAATAGTTACCCCTCCTCCATGAAACATGCTCTGTCCCTTCTTTTCTCTCTACATTCTTCTCTGGGCACATTTAAGTTACTTATATTCTTTGGCAAGCTCCCAAAATTTTCATCTTGCTTATCTTATCTCTCTTATACTTCCCTTTTGGCCATTTTATCTACTTCCATGGCATATATGAGGATAATTACTAAATATGTATCTCAACCTCAAACCCAAGCTTCTGACCATAGGGTATATCCATGAGTGTTCCAAAGCCTTCTCATCCACAACATGTCAAACAGCTTTATCCTTACATCTATACATCTATCTACATCTATCCTTTTATCCATCTATTCATCCATTCATCTATCTATTCATCCATCCATCCATCTATCCATCCATCTATCCAATCTATCTTTCCATCTATCTAACCATCTGTCTATTCATGCATCTGTCAATCTATCCATCCATTTACCTATTCAATTATCTATCCTTCTATCCATCTGTCCTTTTCTCCATCTATCTATTCATCCATCTAACTATCCATCCATTTAGCTGTCTATCCATCCATCCATCCATCCATCTATTCATCTATCTATCCATCCATCTATCTATGAAATCTACCTATGAAAGCTGCCAAAAAAGCCCAGGTGCTCTTCTTTTGGTCTTGGAGGGAAGTTCAAACCATAGGCAAACAACCCTTTCTCTTGCCCAACTCCCTAACCACCATAAAAACTCCAAGCCACTTTTCTTTGCTGTTCTCTCAAGCCAATTTTAGACTTGCTTGGGAGCCACTCTACTCTCCCCTAAAAAGCCTCACTATGTGAGTAAAAAAACTTTCTCATACCTTCTTAGTGTGTGTGTGGCATCATCAGTCTCAACATCCAAGTCAAATTTTGGCTAAGATTCATCCTGGTTCTGTAGGGTGATTACAACATGTACCTTATTAATGGTCTATGCCTTACTGCAAATGTCAAACTACTCTGCCCAGCCTGGTTGCCTCATTAAATCCATTCGCCAATTTTCATGAAGCTTAGATTCATTTATTTTACTCTGAAGAATAATATTCCACAATAAAGTAGAATATTCCCCTCTTTTCTTATTCTTTCAAATAAATTTTTGACCTAGCATTCAAAATCTTCCATGACCAAAATCTCAACCAAAATTTCTATACTTGTTTTCTATTCTCGTTCATGTACCCTAAAATTTCACTAAATTGTTGCCATCCACTTACCCTCAGCAGGCCTTGCATTTTCTTCTCTCTCTCTATTTTTTTTAAGGAGGGCGGCTGTTGCCAGGGAAACCAGCTGGACTTGGATTTTGTTGAGAATTCCACCCTGCATTTTCTACACTTGGCACTTTTGCTCACAGTCTATTGCCTGAGATTGAATTGTCCTTGCCCCATTGCTTGCCGTCCAAACCACAACTGAATGGATCCGCTAGGATTTGTGGTTGGAAGAGACATAAGATTCATCCCAGATTAGAAAAATAATAAAAGATAATTTATTGACTCATATCATTTAAAAAGCCAAGAGTAATTCAGGCTCCAGTTGAGGCTTGATACAGGGGCTCATATAATGTCCTCAGGATCTAGTTTCTCTCTTCAACTTGAAGTTCTGCAAGATTTCCATTCACCTCTCTTCACAGTCCCAAAGCCAGTGGAGAGGTGGAGGTTCTTTTTCCATGATTCCTGAAAAACTCCTGTATTAACTCTGAGTCATCCTAGGTGATATGTTACCCTGAAGCCAATCATAGCTAAGAGGATGCAAAGCAATGAATGGCTTGGGCTCCAAAGGAAAATGGAGTAATTTTAATGTGTATATTACTAACAAAGGAGTTTTGCTGAAGGTTTTCAAATAACAGCAGCTACAAATATACTCTTAAACATTTTCCAGGTTAGCTGGGCATGCTGGCATGTGCCTGTAGTTCCAGCTGCTCAAGAGGCTGAGACAGGAGGATCACTTGATCCAAGGAGTTCAAGGCTGGCCTGGGCAACATAGTGAGACTTCATCTCAAAAAAAAAAAAAAAAAAATCCTGCAATTCATCTTCTGGTCTTAGAGCAAAAAGCAACAGAGTGTTAAAGAGAAGTTACCTGTGTAATGCTCTTGTAGAAAAAATTTCTTCCTGGGAACAAAGTCTCTCCCATACTCCAGGACTACTCGCAAGCCAAGGAAAGAAGTTCCAAAGGCAGGGCTGTACGAAAAGACTCAGGGATCACCTAGGAACTGAGGCTGCATGTGCTGGCTCCCCAATTTGCTATTGCTTCTTCTTCAATCAACAGACAATGTGTCCCAAATGGGAATTACAACGGAGGACATGCCAGGGGTGTGGAAGAGAGAAGGCCAAGGAAACAAGCTTGCATAACTAAAGTTGTCTTCTTGAGTTATTATTATAACTAAAGGTGTAAAACATGCCAAATTAAATTGCAAAATCTCTAAAATTTCTGGGAAATAATCAGCCTAGCTCCCCAGAATCCAATGCCAGTGAATTTTAATTTTTGGCTTTAAAATAAACATCATTACTCGAATTGGGAGGTCATTATGTTAAGTGAAATATGCCCAGCACAGAAAAACAAGTATCACGTGTTCTCACTTATATATGAGGGCTACAAAAGTTGATCTCATAGAGGTAGAGAGTAGAATGATAAATACCAGAGGTTGGGAAGGATGGGAGGTGGGGGGATAAAGAAAGGTTGATTAACGGGTACGAACAAAAATTTAGAAGGAATAAGTTTTGTTTGTTTGGTTTTTTGTTTTTGTTTTTGTTTTTGTTTTGAGACAGAGTCTCACTCTGTTGCCCAGGGTAAAGTGCAGTGGCACGATCTCAGCTCACTGCAGCCTCTGCCTCCCAGGTTCAAGTGATTCTCCTGCCTCAGCCTCCCCAGTAGCTGAGATTATAGGAGTGTGCCACCACGACTGGCTAATTTTTGTATTTTTAGAAGAGATAAGGTTTCACCATGTTGGCCAGGCTGGTCCCAAACTCCTGACCCCAGGTGATCCACTAACCTCAGCCTCCCAAAGTGCTGGGATTACAGGAGCGAGCCACCGTGCCTGGCCAGGAATAAGTTATAATGTTTGATAGTAGAGTCAAGTGACTACAGTTAAAACAATGTATTGTATATTTCAAAATAGCTAGAAAAGAGGACTTGACATATTCCTGATACATAGAAATGATAGATACTCAAGGTGATGGGCAGCCCTCAACACCTGACTTGATCATTACACATTCTACGCATGTAACAAAATGTCACATGTACCCTATAAATCTGTACAAACATTATATAGCAATAAAATATATAAATGAATAGCATTTTTGACCAGGCACAGTGGCTCCTACTGTAATCCCGGCACTTTGGGAGGTGGCGGTGAGAGGATTACTTGAGCCCAGCAGTTCCAGACCAGCCTGGGCAACATAGTAAGACCTCATTTCTACAAGAAATAAACAAAATTAGCCAGGTGTGGTGGTATACACCTGTAGTCCCAGGTACTTGAGAAGCTGAGGTGGGAGGATCATTTGAGTCCCAGTTACTTGAGAGGCTGAGGTGGGAGGATCACTTGAGCCTGGCAGGTTGAAGTTGCAGGGAGCTGTGATCATGCCACTGTGCTTCAGCCTTGATGACAGAGCAAGACCCTGTCTCAAAAATATATTAAAAAAAAAATCATTACTATGCTCATCAATAGCATCTTTTGAATGGTTAAATTTAGCTCTCGGGGTTACATGTTTTTTCATTCCATCTTGCCTTACAATAATTTGAGTAGAGTAACAATCACTCTAAAAAAAAGTTTGAGTTGACATATTCAGCCATTAACACACTCTAACACATTCGCTAAGCTTCATGACAAATCATTGCAAAAATTGTGAATGACTTATGACTTCCCTCCATAAGTGAAAACTCTGTACTTGGTTTCTTTGGTCCTTTCCCTACAATTGCTGGCCTGGGAGCTAATTATGAGCAATGTGCACAGTAAATAAATCAAAATGTAGAAGTTACTGTTTGGGCATCATCATGACAATTCATGTTAACTTAGGTTACCACAATGGGTCTTGCACATCTCCGAAATGGTATTTTTATTTTCTATTAACTTTTTCAGCATTGTAAGTGCTATCAGGCCAAATGACTAAATAAGTTCCAGTGAAGACAGGAGAGAATGAGAATTTTGTGGTGTTATTTTTAAAAATTATATTCAAGGCTAGCAAAATATATGCTCAATGTTTTGATTTCAATCAGAAATGGAAGTTTCCTCCCGTCACTGCATGTCAACATTTCTTAGCGCAGCCAGTTTTACAGAATTTCATTCCATTTAAAATCATCTTATCTTACAAGTAAAAGTGACAGCTCTGAGTGAAATAAAGACACTCTCTTGAGTCGAAGCAGTAATTATTTCCATTTTTCATTAAAGCAACCCATTCAGTAGTTAGGATCAGAGAAAAATTTAAATGAAGAAATAAAATTGCCATTAAAACAGAAATGAGCTAATGGGAAAAATATGTAAACAAGATGAGTATGAATACTTCTGAAAATTAAAAAAAAACAAGTAATGATCAACACTAATAACAAATACTTTGCATTTCTAAACCTTATATCTAGAAACCCTAAGAATCAAAGGCAAATGAACAAATAATTATAATGCATAAGAAGAAAGGTAGCATTCCCTGTAACCCAAGCAAAGAAAAATAGAAATCCAAAAGCAAAATAAAAATGCAAGAACTTTTTTTTCTGCTTCACTCTTCTCTCTTTAACATTCTTCTGAGAACTGACTTTTCTTTGAAGATATTTTTCTCTCAGTGGGTTTTCTAGACTCTGTGAGCTTCCTTGGATCATAGAGCAAGATATGCTTGGTGTGCGGGGGCCAGGAGGGTCATGTGTATTTTGGAAGGATACACTCCTTTCCCCCTCTGCTTCATTTTTCCCCCTGCTATGGTGTTCTGAGTTAAAGGCAAAAACAGAATGGGAAGGCAGGAACTAAAATCCCTCCGATCCAGTGATGCGTCCTCTAGAAACCTCCTGGGACTTATGCTCATGCCAAGCTCATCTGAATATACAGACAGGAGACCCAGAACCCACAGCATTCATTGGTAGCACTCATTGTGCCATGTGGTAGCGCTACAAGAACTCAGTCTTTGTGTTTTTTCTCTGCCTAAACCAAGACATACCTTCTGTGACTGTATGTGGCCCTACACACTAGAAATTCCAGAAGAATCTTAATTCCACCTTAATCAAAAGAAATGTGGGGTTTCTTGTAAATCTCAAGATCCTCACCAACATTGTAGAAATTTTATCTGTTCTTCCGGGTGCCTACACTTTCAAAGGAAAAAATATACATATTGCACTAGTCTGTTTTCAGGCTGCTGATAAAGACATACCCTAGACTGGGTAATTTATAAAGAAAAAGGTTTAATGGACTCACAGTTCCACGTGGCTGGGGAAGCCTCACAATCATGGCAGAAGGTGAAAGGCACGTCTTACGCAGCAGCAGACAGAGAATGAGAACCAAGCGAAAGGGGTTTCCCCTTATAAAACCATCAGCTTTTGTGAGACTTACTCCCTACCACAAGAACAATCTGGGGGAAATCGCCCCTAAGATTGTATTATCTCCCACCGGGTCCCTCCCACAACACACGGAAATTGTGGAAGGTACAATTTAAGACGAGATTTGGGTGGGGACACAACCAAACCATATCAAATATATTAAGGAAAACAGTTATCGGAACCAAAGGAATGCTGTATTTGACATTCTGCCCACATCAATGCATGTATGCTGCCACCATCACAGTGGTGTCTGCTCCCTCAGCCCAGCGGGACAGACCTGATGCTCTCTCAGATGCAAGAGTCCTATTTCTCATATCCAGGACCGGAAGTCACTTAATTTCTACAGGCCTCAACTTCCTCATCTGTAAAATGGGAATTCAATTCGATCGTGTGGCCTGCCACATAATCCGTGCCCAATAGCCATTCTATATTAATTATTAATTTTAGCCAGTGATGATTAAGAAACATGGAGGGTGGCCGGGTGCAGTGGCTCACGCCTGTAATCCTAGCACTTTGGGAGGCTGAGGCGGGCAGATTGCAAGGTCAGGAAATTGAGACCATCCTGGCTAACACGGTGAAACCCCGTCTCTACTAAAAATACAAAAAAATTAGCCGGGCGTGGTGGCGGGCGCCTGTAGTCCCAGCTACTCAAGAGGCTGAGGCAGGAGAATGGCGTGAACCCGGGAGGTGGAGCTTGCAGTGAGCTGAGATGGCGCCACTGCACTCCAGCCTGGGCGACAGTGCGAGACTCCGTCTCAAACAACAACAACAAAAAAGAAACATGGAGGGAAAAGAAACATGGAGGGAAAAGAGCCATTAGTAACAAAGAGGCAAGTCTGTTTTAGAAACCATTTCTAGCTCATACCGTGTTTAAGTTTTATAATGAGCAGTTAATATCCCTCAGCTGATGGGGGATTAAGGTAATCATTCTACTGCAGTATCTGGTAGAGGGATATGGGAATAAGGAATACGCTAGAATACTTTCCTGACTTCACTATACATTTTCCCCAGATTCTTATAAACCTATTAGCTGATCGCTTGGATTCCTTTAAGACCAATGAAAGGTCATGTTGAGAAGGAACATTATTGCTTCCATACAAAGAAGATACCTGTGATGGTTAATTTTATGTGTCAATCTGAGCTAAGAGATGCCCAGATTGCTGGTAAAATACTATTTCTGGGAGTGTCTGTGAGGATGTTTCTGGTAGAAAGTAGCACTGGAATTGGTAGATTGAGTAGAAATCACCCTGACCGATGTGAGCAGGCATCATGGGATCCATGGAGGGCCTGAATAGAGCCAAAAGGTGGAGGAAGGACAGATGCACGCTCTCTGCTTCGGCTGGGACGACCATCTTCTCCTGTCTTGGGTACCAGTGCTCCTGGCTCTCGGTCCTTCACACTTAGGCCGGGACCTACACCACTAGCTCCCAGTTCTTGGGCCATAGGGTTTGGACTGAAATCACACCCCCACTTTTCTTTGGCTGCCAGCTTTTGGACCGCAGACTGTGGGACTTCTCAGCCTCCATCACTGCATGTGCTCATCTCTCCTAATACATCTCTTTCTATCTATCTCTATACATCTGCTGGGGTCTTCATGTTTGTGACCTCCAGAAGTCATATGTTGAAATCCTACTCCCCAAGGTGATGGCACTAGGACGAGGGAGCTTTGGGAGGTGATTAGGTCATGAGGGTGCAGCCATTGTGAATGGGATTAGTGATCGTATATAAGAGACCCCAGAGAGATCTCTTGCCCCTTCCACCAGGTGAGTGTCACCAGAGTTTAATCCTTACGGGTCTGCAACAACCTCAATTCTTGCCTCCTCAGAAGAAAGAATTCAACTGAGGGGCATAGGCAGAAGGAGAGACCAAGGCAAGTTTTAGAGCAGGAGAGAAAGTTTATTAAAAAGCTGTAGAGCAGGCCTGGCACAGTGGTATGCGCTTGTAATCCCAGCAATTTGGGAGACCTAGGCAGGTGGATCACTTGAGCTCAGGAGTTTGACACCAGCCTGGGCAACATGACAAAACCCTGTCTCTATTATATATATATATATATATATATATATATATATACACATATATATTCATATATACATATATGTGTGTATATATACATATATGTGTGTATATATACATATATACATATATGTGTGCATATATATATATCTCGTGTGTGTGGTGGGGCATGCCTGTAGTCCCAGCTACTCCAGAAGCTGAGGTGGGAGGATAGCTTGAGCCTCGGAGGAAGAGGTTGCAGTGAGCGGAGATTGTGCCACTGCACTTTAGCCTGGGTGACAGGGCAAGACTCTGTCAAAGAATTAAAAAAAAAAAAAAAAAAAAAAGCTTTAGAGCAGGAATGAAAGGGAGTAAAGCACACATGGAAAACGGCCAAGCAGGCGACTTGGGAGATCAAGTGTACTGTTTGACCTTTGACTTGGAGTTTTATCCCTTGGCATGCTTGGGCCGGAGTGCATGGCAGTGGTGGTGTTTGTGTCCCTTTTTCCCCGATTCTTCCCTTGGGGTGGGCTGTCCACATGCGCGGTGGCCTGCCAGCACTTGGGAGAGGCCGCATGCACAGTACGTTTACCAAAATTGTGCACACGCTGACTTGAGGCGTTGGTCCCTTACCAGGCTGCCATTTTGCCTCTTAGTGCACATGCTTGAGCCCACTCACCCAACTCCTGAGATCTTACTGGGAAGCTGCTGATCACCAGTTTCAGGTGTTGCTATCTATTGGGAGACTGCCTTTCCCTGGCACCAGCTGTGACCAATTATTATTTTAGAGCACGGCTTAACAACTGCCTGATGGTTGCCTGACATCCCTGATGGGGGGAGGCCTCTCTGGCCTTGCTCATGTCTGACTAACTATGTACTGTAACACGAGGACACAGGGAAATGAGGCCATCAACCAACTAGGAAGTGGGCCCTTACTAGACACCAAATCTGTCAGTACCAGTCTTGAACTTCCCAGCCTCCAGAACCATGAGAAATAAATGTTTGTTGCTTATAAGTCATCCAGCTAGTAACAGTTTTGTTTTAGCAGCCCAGATGGACTAAGGCAACAGCCTCTTGGTTCTATTTCTCTGGAGAATCCTAATACAGTGTTGTAAGAGAAACTTACTGAGAAAAAAAATGAGGAATGTGTGGCCTCAACCACTCCTGCCTCCCACAGAGCTGTGTGACCTTGGGCATATCACTTTTTTTTTTTTTTTTTTTGAAACTCTCGCTCTGTCGCCCAGGCTAGAGTACAGTGGCACAATCTCAGTTCTTTGCAACCTCTGCTGCCTGGGTTCAAGCAATTCTCCTGCCCCAGCCTCCCTAGTAGCTGGGATTATGGGCACCTGCCACTGCGCCAGGCTAATTTTTGTGGTTTTAGTAGAGACAGGGTTTCACCATCTTGTCCAGGCTGGTCTTGAACTCCTGACCTCGTGATCCATCTGCCTCAGCCTCCCAAAGTGCTGGAATTACAAGTGTGAGCCACCGCACCTGGCCCCGTATATCACTTAATCCTTTTAAGCAAGGCTCTGCTTCATCATCCATAAATGGTAATTTTATTTTTTGTTTATTTTTTATTTTTATTTTTTGAGACAGAGGCTTGCTTGTTGCCCAGGCTGGAGTGCAGTGGCTCAATCTTGGCTCACTGCAACCTCTGTCTCTCAGGTTCAAGAGATTCTCCTGCCTCAGCCTCCTGAGTAGCTGGAATTACAGGCACCTGCCAACACCACCAGCTAAATTGTTGTATTTTTTAGTAGAGACAGGGTTTCACCATGTTGGCCATGCTGGTCTCGAACTCCTGACCTCGTGATCCAGCTGCCTCGACCTCCCAAAGTGCTGAAATTACAGGCGTGAGCCACTGTGCCCAGCCTAAATGGTGATTTTAGCAGGATCTGCTTCACCAGTTGAATGGTTCACTTCTCTAATGCTTGGCCAATGGTGGACTTTCAGTAAATATTACCTTTTATTTATTAATATTATTGCTTCTCTCTCAAACTGCAAAAGTTAGACAGTAAGCATTTAGAGGATGTTTCCATAATGAGGTCAGTTTAAAGATGTTACTCTTGGCCTTGTGCCTACCTAGTCCAGTACCTACAATAGCAAGTTCCCAACAGTGGAGCGGCTATACTCCAGTGAAAGAGATTAATTGCCTGCTCTGAAATCTGAACAGGAAGTAAGCACCTAGTGTTTGGTTATGAAAACAGAACTACCCTGTTCATCTGAATCCCACTCTCACCCCCTCCAGCCGATCCTTCCCCTCTCTTGTTTGCAGTGACTGGGATGTCCTGGTGACTGGTAATATCTAGACTCACCATCACTTCAAAGTGCTGAGACAGGAGCTGCATCTGGAAGTTACGTTACCTTTTAGCAGATGACTACAGTCCAGAGGCAGTAATCATTTCAAACTAGCCAGGAGACGGAGAAGGAGAGAACTATAATAATGTGAGTCAGGTAGCATTTTCTACCTTATCAGCTCCAGCAGATGCAAACATGCACTGACAAATACTACACCAGAGGGCAGGATAAAAGTGGAATTAGAAAATAACTACCTTCAGGAGATACTGGGCATCCAAATTCGATATGCAGTTGTAATACAGATAACATGGAGAAACAGATAATAAATACAGCTTTTAATTCAAAAATGACCTTCAAAGAGCTTTTTCCTTAGAAACACAATTGAAAAGCCCCAGTCTTTTGAAAGAAAAGATCCGAACAATAAGCTTTCTTCCTCATCCCCCCAGCCCTGATTACAGGGCACATCGGAGACCATTCTTCTCAATAATGGCCTTGCAGCATGCTTTTATCACATTTTATCGCATATTCTAAAGTTCTTTATCACATTGGAAAGATATGCTTCCCTTACCATGGTTTATCTGATCTGAGAAAGTATCTTATCAATATTCCCTGGGCGAGCATATGAGTATTTCTAAATGACAGTACAGAATAGTACATGATAAACGGGAACATTGCTGCCTCTCCGATCAGTGGGTGAGATAAAGAGAATGTGGCTAGCTGGAAAAATCAACTGGGCTTGGATGAAGTGTAAGGATCATCTGTAATGTGGCAGGGAATGATTCATCACTGAGCACAGGCACCCTCCTAAAGTTGTAGGGACCCAAGTAGCACAAGGTCGGAATGCCCAAAGTTCCTTGCAAAAGTTGCTCCCAACACAGCCAAGTGGATGCCATCCATTGTCCTTGAGAGGCAAGGGCAGCTTTGCATTAAACTGTTCTCTCCTGGAGCCATATTTTATGGGTGCCAGAACCAAAGCACTTTAATTGAGCTCAACTACGTGCACGGGCCTCTTAAGGACCAAGCAGGCTCCTTCCCACGGTGACATTGAAATAGGGACTGGTTCTGCTGCTTAACAGTTTGTAAATCACAAGGAACATCTTGCAAGGACAGACACCCCTGTCCTTGCTCCCTTTTCCACTTCCCATATCTTTGGTCTCCTTTCTGACGTGGACCATTTGTGTCACGTGTAGAAAACTTTCCATGGGATAAGAGGGTAAAGGAGCCGAGGGAAAACTTCCACTTTACCCTCCGAAGGTTCGCTGAAAATTAACTGTAAAAGGCAGATTAATAGGAGAAAAGGCATGTAAATTTATTCATGTGCATGGAGGTGAAAATCACGGAGTGATCACCACCTCATGAAATGAGGTACCGATGATTCTATACTCTTTTTCTTAGGGGAAAGGGAGATGGGGAAGAGTGGGTGATTTTTGAGGGATAATAAATGATTTTTAGGGAATTCAATGCGCTTGAAGAACACACAGTGGCTTGGGACAAAGACTATTGGGCCCACAGAGCAGATAATGATTTGTGACTTAAGTCTGTCCAGGTGTGTTGTCAGACTTTCGTCTTTCTTCCTGCCGTGAGTTCAGTTCATGAAAACTAAGGGAAGGGACCAGAGGTGATTGTTTTCTTCCTTAGTAAGTCCAGACTTCAGGCAGAAAAGAGAACTTCAGAGAACAACTTCATCCTGTGCTTTCAGAGAGTCAGAGAAATGAGAGGCCGGAGAAGGAAGGTCTGAGAAACCACAAGGCTTCTTCAGCTCATCATGTCAAAGGGCCACATTTTGGGCTATCAGTTTCTGAGCCCCAACAGGGGTAAACATAAATCTTCCTCTCTCAAACAAGCATTCCAACATCCAACAGCTCTATTAATTTCCAAGAGTACCGTAAAATATATTTTTTCAATAAAATTATGTGAAAGGTCTAGTTAAGAAAGGCTGATTAAAATAAGCACATAATATGCCCATAGTACTGTTTACACAGAAGACTTAAATTCTACCAAATATAACAAGATGCACACACTCTCACTTCTAAGGTAAGACCTGAAAAGTATTCTCTGATTAGTGAAATTAAAAAGGCACATGTTTGATCGGTAATAAGTAATAGGAATGCAATCCTAATAATTAATATATTAACTAATTCCAAAAGCAGATCAAGAGATACAGTTCAGAAAACTTCCTAATCTTATCAGTCACGTGCCTGTCAACCAGGTGCAAAACCAGCCAAAAAGTTGTGATGTTACAGATGACCTCTGAGGCAGGTCGGTGACCCCAACAGACACCACGGTCCGTTTTGCTGGACAGAGGAACTGCAATTCACAGGCAATTGGGCAGAAATTATTTCCTCTCTGGGGCAGTTGAACTAGCATAACAAAATCACGAATGCTGTGACTGGGTTAGCTTAGTTGTTTCAAAAACAATGCTAATGATGTCAGGGTTGCCGGGTCAAACCCCATATGGGCTCATTGTCTTTGGAGAAGGAAACAGTATTCTGTGGCCTGGGTCACTTTGGGAGCAAATGTCTCTGGTCAAACAGGGGCCTGGCACCAGGACTTCACCAAAACCCATCAGCAGTTCAGGACAAGTTATCTCCATCTAATTAGACCCAATAAGTATGATCCCTGAAAGAAAGACACAGGTTATAATAGAATCTTGTCAGCCCAGAGTACAAACAGACAGCGAAATGGTCTGACTTTTATCTTATGTCGCCAAGCAGTCACAGAAGAGACAGCTAGGAAATCAGGACCGGAAGCATAATTGCTTTAGGGAGAGATGGTCTCTCAGAAATAAAGATTGATCGAACAATCGCAAATGACTTCAATGGGAAGAAAAAGGAGAACAAGGTAAGAAGGCATAGAGAATTCTAAAGATAGGAGGGTATCTCATGGCAGCTCCCAACCTCTAACACTCCCACCCTTCCTCCAACTCCAAAACCTTTAACACAGTCTCCCCACTGTACCCTGGAACTGTGCCCCCTGTTGCAGGGGAAAGCAGTTGTAGGAGACATGGCTCTTTCCTCTCTGCTACGATGCATTCTAAGTATAAGGCCCATTCAACACACAACTGGACATTAATGCACAAGCACTAAGTTTTGTTTTGTTTTGTTTTGTCTTTTATTGAGATGGAGTCTCACTCTGTCATCCAGGCTGGAGTACAGTGGTGCTATCTTGGCTCACTGCAATCCCCGCCTCCCAGGTTCAAGTGATCCTCTCACTTCAGCCTCCAGAGTAGCTGGGATTACAGATGTGTACTACCATGCCAGGTTAATTTTTATATTTTTAGTTGAGTTGGGGTTTCACCATGTTGGTCAGACTGGTCACGAACTCCTGGCCTTAAGGGATCTGCCCACCTCAGCTTCCCAAAGTTCTGGGATTATAGGCGTGAGCCACCACACCAAGCCACACTAAGTTTTAAAGTAACTTATTTATCATACTTTTCACTTTTTTTTTTTTTTAAGACAGGGTCTCACTCTGTCAAACAGGCTGGAGTGCAGTGGCACAATAACTGCTCACTGCAGCCTCACCCTCCCAGGATCAAGCAACCCTCCTACCACAGCCTCCTAAGTAGCTGGGACTACAGACATGCACCACCACATTAGGCTAATATTTTTAATTTTTGGTAGAGACAGGATCTCTCTATGTTGCCCAGGCTGATCTTGAACTCCTGGGCTCAAGTGTTATCCTCCTGCCTTGGCCTCCCAAAATACTGGGATTACAGGCATGAGCCACAGCACCTGGCCATAGTTTTCACATTTTTGTTTTTGCATCACTACTAGTTAAAGATTCCAGTGGAACAGAACAGAGGCCTTAGAAAAAATGCCACACATCTACAACCATCTGATCTTTGACAAACCTGACAAAAACAAGCAATGGGGGAAGGATTCCCTATTTAATAAATGGTGTTGGGAAAATTGGCTAGCCATATGCAGAAAACTGAAACTGGACCCCTTCCTTAAACCTTATACAAAAATTAACTCAAGATGGATTAAAGATTTAAACGTAAGGCCTAAAACCATAAAAACCCTAGAAGAAAACCTAGGCAATACCATTCAGGACATAGGCATGGGCAAAGACCTCATGACTAAAACACCAAAAGCAATGGCCACAAAGCCAAAATTGACAAATGGGATCTAATTAAACTGAAGAGCTTCTTCACAGCAAAAGAAACTATCATCAGAATGAACAGGCAACCTACAGAATGGGAGAAAATTTTTGCAATCTATCCATCTGACAAAGGGCTAATATCCAGAATCTACAAAGAACTTAAACAAATTTACAAGAAAAAAAAAACACAACTGCATCGAAAAGTGAGCGAAGGATATGAACAGACACTTCTCAAAAGAAGACATTTATGTGGCTGATAACCATATGAAAAAAGCTCATCATCACTAGTCATTAAAGAAATGCAAATCAAAACCACAATGAGATACCATCTCACACCATTTAGAATGGCAATCATTAAAAAGTCAGGAAACAACAGATGCTGGAGAGGTTGTGGAGGAAAAGGAATGCTTTTACACTGTTGGTGAGAGTTTAAATTAGTTCAATCATTGTGGAAGACAGTGTGGCAATTCCTCAAGGATCTAGAACCAGAAATACCATTTGACCCAGCCATCCCATTACTGAGTATATACCTAAAGGATTATAAATCATTCTACTATAAAGACACATGCACACATATGTTTATTGTAGCACTGTTCACAATAGCAAAGACTTGGAACCAACCCAAATGCCCATCAATGTTAGACTGAATAAAGAAAATATGGCACATATACAGCATGTATGCACCATGTACAGCCATAAATGTAGCACATATATGCCATTTATACACCATGTACAGCCATAAAGAAGGGTGAGTTCATGTTCTTTGCAGGGACATGGTTGAAGCTGGAAACCATCATTCTCAGCAAACTAACACAGGAACAGAAACCCAAATTATGTTTTGTTTGAAAACACTGCATGTTCTCACTCATAAGTGGGAGTTGAACAATGAGAACACATGACACAGGGAGGGGAACATCACACACCAGGGCCTGTCAGGGGGTGGGGGGCTAGGGGAGGGATAGCATTAGGAGAAATACCTAATGTAGATGACAGGTTGATGAGTGCGGCAAACCAGCATGGCACATGTATACCTATGTAACAAACCTGCACGTTCTGCACATATACCCCAGAACTTAAAGTATAATAAAAGAATAAAATAAAATAAAAAGATTACCACTTCTAAAGAGGAATTTGGTGAGTCAGCACCTGGAAAACAAATTAGTTAGACAGCAGCAGCATCAAAGAGCTGGCCGATAAGAGTTGTTCACCAGTTCAGACTTCAACCCTTTCCTACAAACATGTTTAGATCCTGCCTTCCTGCCAGGCTGCTGTATATGCCGATTACAATTCTCAATTTCATTTTTAAAAAGAAAAGATGGAAAAGGGTGAGTTGGTTGATTAACATAGCTGACCAATCATTAAAAAAAAAAAAGATTGGATCCTGAATTCTAGCATTTCTCCAATCCAACATTTACCAACAGCTGGCATTCCTGAAAATATAAGATACAATTGGTAGAGATGTTAGAAAAAGAGGCAGTGACTACAAAGGATTTGATGGCTGAGCCTGAGAAATACGTTCATCATGTCTGTGAAGGAGTCAATAATTAAAACCTCAATTTCCCTAAAGGATTAGCCTTATCTTCAGACCTACAGATAAATGCTCTGATATTTTTCATAGTTTTTTAAATCAAGGCGTATGACCTTGGGAAACAAATACAATTGCTTCTCTTAATCCCAGGCCATTTAATTGCATCACAGTCAGAAACAGGCTTAGGGGAACACTACTCCCAAATTATGCAGCCTTTTAGGTCATTGTCCTGGAAAACAAAATCAACAGGAAAGTCTAGGCATGTCTACACTCTTGTAAGTTAAAACTATGATTTGAGGAAGACTCTTTAAATGGTTTTCCTTGAGAATATATTTCTACCTGTAACTGATCAGGAGAAAGTAGGAGAGAAAAGATCAACAGCCAAGAAGATAGTATTAACATGTTAGAGGATTCAAATAATCAACTTAAAAAAAAAAACTAGGGTTAATACGAAAAATGAGATATGTAATAAGCTTTTTTTGCTCCATTATAAACAGAAGAGTGATTTACTTTCTTAGCATCTTAATGGCTACCTCCTGCCTACGTTGACAGAGTGGAACTTTTCACAAAGGAATCAACCTGTGAAACCTGGTTGTGCCTTCTGAACCATCTTTTCCATCAATCCTTTCTTCTGATGCATTGTGTCACATCTGAATTCTATCTCAGCATTACTCCACCCCTTCCTGGGAATTTGTGATTGTTTAATTGATGTTCAGGGAAAACAGATAAGAAGGAGGGTTGATTCTGTTACTGACATCCTTGAAGTCTTGTAATAATGTTCAAGCCTTTTCAATGCCAAGCCCAGAGTAACTGCTCTCTTCCCTTCCTCCCTATATGCTCCCATCTTTAACATTCACTTAGTGAAATCACCTTTGCAAAAATTACAACAGTAGGAAAATTATGGCAGTGAAAGAGATCTGATTTAACTCACCCCACCATCTTGCCTTTCCCTTAATCACTCCTGGGCTTAGGCTAAGCTAACTTTGGAAGACATTTAGATATTATATACATATATATGTATATATATAAATACATATATAAAATTATATATATATATAAAAATTTTTTTTGAGACAGAGTTTCACTCTCGCCCAGGCTGGGGTGCAGTGGTGCGATCTTGGATCACTGCAAACTCCGCCCCCTGGGTTCAAGCGATTCTCCTGCCTCAGCTTCCCAAGTAGCTGGAATTACAGGTGTGCACCACCACATCCTGCTAATTTTTGTACTTTTAGTAGATATGGCATTTCGATATATTAGCCAGGCTGGTCTTGAACTCCTGACCTCAAGCGATCCGTCCACCTCGGCCTCCCAAAGTGCTGGGATTACAGGTGTGAGCCACTGCACCTGGACTTAGTTTTTTGGTTTTTTTTTTTGAGTCGGAGTTTTGCCCTTGTTGCCCAGGCTGGAGTGCAATGGTGCAATCTCAGCTCACTGCAACCTCTGCCTCCCAGGTTCAAGTGATTGTCTTTCCTCAGCCTCTCAAGTAGCTGGCATTACAGGTGCATGCCACCACACTCGGCTAATTTTTTATATTTTCAGTAGAGATGGGGTTTCACCATATTGGCCAGGCTGGTCTCAAACTCTTTACCTCAGGTGATCCACCCACCTCGGCCTCCCAAAATGCTGGGATTACAGACATGAGCCACTATGCCCAGCCCTTAGTTTATACTTTAAATGATAATAGCCCTTCCCCTAAACTAAACCTCCTTTATGAAGCTAATGAAAGGTCATCAGGCTAGGGTGATGGAGAGGAATGGGAAGATATGCAACAACACTATTGTAAGTTGGAATTTGAGGTATCTTTTCAGGCGTTTTGCATGTCTGACACCCATGGCTCCACCTGGACCCAAGGACCCCCTCACATCCTGTGGCCCCACCCAGAAACAACTCAGCTTAACAGGACAGCATTGACCCCTATGATTTCATCTCTGCCCCAACCAATCAGCATCAAGCACCCATTACCTGGCCATCCCCAGCCCTTCCCCCAAACTGCCTTTGAAAGAGCCTTGAATGAGATTGACTTGAATACTATCTCCTATGTGGCATGGTTGATGCTGTGTCTATTCAACTCTTTCTTTACTGCAATGCCATGGTCTTCCTTTGTGCAGTGGGCAGGGAGAACCCCTCAGGTGGTTACATTAGTACTTACCCTACACCGTGAGTTAGTTGTCTGTTTATGTGTACTATTCATGCTTTTAGAGTAGATGGTCATATAATTGACACAGGAGCCATTAAGTGAGATAAGGAAAGTGATTAATGTCATATATTTCTATAACTTTCCCACACCATATAGCACAATACCTTGTATAGTAATCAATTAATATTTATTAAATATATGTATATTTTTAGAAGCATTTTGTTAAATAGGCTAAACTTCATTACTCAACTGCACAATGAGAGATTAAGATTAGGTGACCTTTAAATTTCTTTTGAGTTTTACTAGTCTATGATTGTCATCATTAATTTGCAATCAAATGTTACATTAACATTTCTCTTTGCACAATCTATAAGAAAAAAGTGCTGACAAACTAATGGAAAATGTTTGAATGAAGGCTTTTTGTTGTTGTTTTTGCACTTCAGATGCAGATACTTGATTCAGATTGATAATTATAAATCCTTTCTATGCATTCATTTTGATAACATTTTTTCTTTGGTACTTGTTTTGTTCTTTTTTTTTTTTTTTTTTTTTTTTTGAGATGGAATCTTGCTCTGTTGCCCAGGCCAGAGTGCAGTGGCATGATCTCGGCTCACTGAAACCTCTGCTTCTGGGGTTCAAGCAATTCTCCTGCCTCAGCCTCCCAAGTAGCTGGGATTACAGGCGCCCACCACCATGCCTGGCTACTTTTTGTATTTTTTGAGTAGAGACAGGGCTTCACCATGTTAGCCAGGCTGGTCTCAAACTCCTGACCTCATGTGATCCACCCACCTCGGCCTCCCAAAGTGCTGAGATTACAAGTGTGAGCCACCATGCCTGGCCCTACATTATTTTCTTTTTCTTTTTTTTTCTTTTTTTGAGACAGAGTCTCACTCTGTCACACAGCCTGAAGTGCAGAGAGAGGGAGAGAAAGGAAGGGAGGAAGGAAGGAAGGAAGGAAGGAAGGAAGGAAGGAAGGAAGGAAGGAAGGAAGGAAGGAAGGGAGGGAGGGAGGGAGGGAAAGAAAAAGAAAGAAAGAAAAAGAAAAAAGAAAAGAAAGAAAGAAAGAAAGAAAGAAAAGAAGAGAGAGGAAGGAAGGGAGGCAGAGGAATGAGTTGGCAAGATCATGCCAAGTTCTTGTGTGAAATATTAAGAAGTTTAGGGCTGGGTGTGGTGGCTCACACCTATAATCCCAACACTTTGGGAAGCCGAGGTAGGAGTATCACTTGAGGCCAGAAGTCCAAGATCTGCCTGGGTAAAACAGTGAGACACTGTCTCTAGAAAAAAATCAAAAAATTAGCCAGGCATGGTGGCACACTCCTGTAGTCTCAGCTACTTGGGAGGTTGAGGCAGGAGGATTGCTTGAGCCAGGGAGTTAGAAGTTGCAATGAGCCAAGATTGCATCACTGAACCTCAGCCTAGGTGACACAGCAAGACTCTATCTCAAAAAAAAAAAAAAAAAAACAGTTTGAACTTTATCTTCTGAGTGATGAGACAACTCATTGATGTTTTCTAAGATATAGGAGTAAAATAACCAGATGGTATGAAGTTGCAGTGCAAAGAATAAATGGAAAATGGCCCAGACTTGGCATGAAGATAGCAGTTAGGAGGATGAGGAGATGGTGACCCGTGTCAGGGCAGTTACTATGTAGATAGAGAAGTGGTCAGTCATCCCAGACACTGAGGAAGCATCTGCAGGAATCTGTGGCTGGCTGATTACAGGAGTGAGCAGTGGAGAAGTTGAGGATCCTGCCCAGGGTTCTGCCTGAGTCACATCATTCATTGCAGCCGAGAACAGAGTGTCAGTGGTTTTGTGGGTGCAGTAACAGGGAGAGTGGGAGGGGCAAGGAGGTGTGAAGTAGAGTTTGTGAGGTGTTGAATGCTTTGTGAAATATCCACTTGGAGATGTCTGAATGGCTACATGGGTCTGCAGGTCAGACAAGGGCTCTAACCTGGAGATAGGATCCCATCAATAAACACACAGCGATTGAAGTCATTTGAAGACAGAAATAGAAAATTAAGAGGAAAAGAGAACAGGGACAGAAAAGCTAATTAGTACTAATATTTAACAATGGTTAGAGGAAGAAGCTTGAGAAGTAGAAAAATTAGGTGAGTGTGGACTCATAAAAGGCAAAGGAAGAGGGTGTTTGAAGAAGGAAAAAGAGATCAATGGTGCCAAGACCTACTAAACCATCTTTTTCATCAATCCCTTCTTCTGACACACTGTGCCACATCTGAATTCCATCTCAGCATTGAAATAGAATTGGAGATGAAGACACAGCCATTGGAGTTAGGGACAAATTAGTCCTTGGTGGTATAAACCAAAAATAAAATTCTAAGCCCTCCACCTAGCCGAATGGACCCCTCTTCTTGGCCAAGTGCATTCCAAAGCAAACCCAAAAAACTAGTTCAGGCCATGATGGGAAGAGGGGGTTGGACAGGCCTCATTACACCCTCCTTCCTTTGAAGTTCAGGCCCAATTGACCAACATTAACATTAAAACAGATATCTGGAGACTGAACAAAACAGACTCTTTGTAGCAATAAGATACCAAATTCCAATCTGACTCTAGTATAGCATCACATGGCAGATAGCAGGCCCTGAAAAAAATCAAAGTATTTTACCCTGAAATATATTTCTTTGACATATTTTTAAATGGCCTTGCAAAGCTGTGTCTTGTGGGGAAAATATACATTCTGTAGAGAATCCTCTTGCATTTCCAGGTCTTTTCTTGATCTAAGAGAGATTAACTAAGAGTCTGGCACTTTTAGGGTCTGATAAGAGACATTTACTGTCTACTCTCTCCTACCTGGAGACTTCATCTACATAATAAGAAATTTGGCTTCTGTAACCTCCCTTATCTTAACTACAAACAGTTATTTCTGCTGACTTCAACTCTTCAGGTATAGCTTAACTCTTACCAACCAATTGCAATCAGGAAATCTTTGAATTCACCTGTGAACCCACAGTTTCATAACCTGGAAACTCCCACTTTGAGATGTCCCACCTTTCTGGACAGAACCCATGTACATCTTACATGTGTTGATTTATGCCTCTGCCTATAAAATAAAATGTCCCCATAAAATGTATAAAATCAAGCTGTAACCCAACGACCTTGGGCACATGTTCTCAGTGCCTCCTGAGGCTGTATCATGGGTCATGGTCCTAGTATTTGGCTCAGAATAAGCCTCTTCAAATATTTTACAGTTTGGCTCTTTTTCATTGACAAGGGCCTGGTTGAGAACAATTTAGTAAAGTGATTATTAAAAGCCACATTGGGCAGGGCACAGTGGCTCACGTCTGTAATCCCAATACTTTCCGGGGGGCTTAGGTGGGTGGATCACCTGAGGTCAGGAGTTCAAGACCAGCCTGGCCAACATGGCAAAACCCAGTCTCTACTAAAAATACAAAAATTAGCCAGACGTGATGGTGGGCACCTGTGATCCCAGCTACTAGGGAGGCTGAGGCAGGAGAATCACTTGAACCTGGGAGGCAGAGGTTGCAGTGAACCGAGATCATGCCATTGCACTCCAGCCCGGGTGACGACAGCGAAACTCCATCTCAAAAAAAAAAAAAGCCACATTGTAGAACTCACCTTGCAGACCTCTCAGCAGTACTAGCCACAGCTGCCCACTGTCCCTTCCCTTCAACCCCACTGACCTCTGGGTTCCTGCACTCTAGGTTCTCTCTTTTCTATCCTGGACTCATTTCTTCCTGTTGGTATCCACTGAGCATGAGCGCACTCTAAGGCTTACCCCAGACTCCCTGCTCCTCTCCCCATGCTCCCCTCACCTCCTGACCCTGAGAACCATCCTCAGGCCTGCATCACTTCCCTGGCCAGACCCCTGCTCCTGCAGCTGCCTCCCAAGAGTGCATCTGCCTCTGCCTCCCTCTTTCTATGTCTCTCTCCCTCTGCCTCCCTCTCTTTCTCTCCCTCTGTCTTTTTGTCCCTCTGTCTCTCTGTTTTTATCTCCCTCTGTCTCTCTGTCTCTGTGTCTCTCTGGATCTCTGCCTCTGTCTTCTCTCTATTCCTTTGTCGTTTCTCTCTTTTTCTCTTCTTCCCTCTCCTTCTGTCTTCCTCTCTCTTTGTCTCTCTTTCCTCCTTTTCTCTCTCCCTGTCTCTGTTTCTTTCTGTCTCTCTCTGTCTCTGCTTCTGTTTCTCTGCCTTTGTTTTTCTTTTCCTCTTCCTCTCTCTTTCTCCCTCTCTCTCCTTCTGTCTCTCTCTCCCTCCCTTCCTTCCTCCCCCTCTTTCTCTTTCTCTGATAGTGACTTCTGTGCCTTGTACCAGAACTATTCCATTACCTGTGCACTTTGCTTCTGTAATCCCTTCAACTAAAAGCATCTTAAACTCATGATAACCCAACTGAACACTTCACCACCTCTCCCTCTCCACCTCCCAGTCCCGTTTCCCCATTCTAAAACAGAGGGAGAATTTTTCTCTTCTCTTTTGGTCCCTGTATCCAATCTGTTGAGAAGTCACATTCACCCTATCTCCCCAATATTACTCACATCTTCCCTGCCTTCTGTTATGCATTTGCCATTCTAATCTAGGCCAGTCGTACCCTTTCTCTACATGAAAACCAGTTCCTCATCAGTCTTTTTACATCCAGCCCTTGCATTGGCCTGAGACCCAGCTCCAATCACCTTTCTCCTGCTTTGAAGTTTCAAGCCTTCTGTCGCTGAATGAATCAAGTGCAAACCTCTCCAGTGTGCCTTCAGAGCCCTCCATAACCTGACGTGTTATAGCCTACCTCCTCGGGGCACTGTTCCTCGACTTGCATGCCATGTCCCAAGCAAACCAGACCACTCACCCTTCAACAAATTCAGCTGCTTTTCTTTTAAGAGACAAGGACTTGCTTGATTGCTTAGGCTGGAGTACAGTGGCACAGTCATAACTCACCATAGCCTCAACCTTCTGGGCTCAATGGATCCTCCCATCTCAGCCTCCCAAGTAGCTAGGACTACAGGTGTGCTCCACTCTGCCTGGCTAATTTTTTTATTTTGCCAGACAGGGTCTCACTTTGTTGCCCAGGCTGGTCTCAAACTTCTGTCCTCAAGTGATCCTCCTGCCTCAGCCTCCCAAAATGCTAGGATTACAGGTGTGAGACACTGCACCTGGCCTCAACCCCCATTTTGCATCTGGCTTCTGCCTATTGTGTTTGATCTCTAGAAATACTTCTATCCCATAATGCCCATCTCCAATACAATTCTTACCAACTACCAACCCCTCCCCACCAACAACTGTCTCCCTGCCCTGCCCCCCAAAAAATCCTCCAGCATTTTTATGACACTTCTCTTGTGGCACTTAATGTTTATACTTAATTACAATCATTTGTGTCCTGCAATTATCACCCTCTGCTACAACCCAATATCTTGTAGACCATATGCGTGTCTGCCCACCTGGGGCTTTTGGTGGGCAGTAATTGTCTGCTGGACTGAAGTCATGTGATTCCACTGCACCAATGTGAGCATTTGTTCGTTAAGAGTTAATTTTCCCTTTTCTAATGGTATCTAGAACAGAGGTCCCAAACTGGCAGCTGGAGGCTGAATCTGGCCCACAGATGTGTTTTGTTGAATCCACAATTATTTTTTTAATTGAGTCAACATTTTTAAATGGAATATTTTACACAATATGTCAGATTTTCAGCTTCTCTATAAAAGTAGACTGTTCTGGCAACACTCAAGCCCATACTCACTTCTGGCAGAAAATGCTTGAAGCTGGGGCCTGCACAGCCCCTGTGGATGAGACGTGTGTGCCTCAGTTCCCCTCTCTGCAGCCCCGGGGTACCTTTGCATTCCTGGTCCCCTTCCTCACTGATGTTACGGATGGGTCTCCCGTAGGTGTTAGAGTTTGCAACCCCTAATCTAATGTCCTCATAAGGGTGGTCTGTAGATCCTATGTCAACCCCTGTTTCTAGCCTGGGACTGCTCCTAGAATCAAATTTGAGGGGTACTTTGGGCATGGTGGCTCATGTCTGTAATCCCAGCACTCTGGGAGGCCAAGGTGGGGGAACTACTTGAGTTCAAGAGTTTGAGACCAGCCTGGGCAACAGAGAGATCATATCTCTACAAAAAAAACAAAAACAAAAACAAAAACACAAGAAATTAGCCAGGCAAGGTGGTACATACCTGTGGTCTCAGCTACTTGGGAGGCAGAGGTTGCAGTGAGCCAAGATCACAGCACAATACTCCAGTCTGGGCAACAGAGCAAGACTCTATCTCAAAAAAAAAAAAATGTGAGGGGTGAATTAATTGGATCACGGCCTTCCTTGTCTTCCTTTCATAACAGCCCTCATCTTCACTTTTACCCCACAATGCCCTCAGGGCTCTGCTGAAAAATCCTTCCATGTGATGTGCCCTGCTCCTGTCTCACCAAAATGCACCTGCCTTCTAATGCAAACGGGGTGATTAATATGTGTTCTAATGTTAATGAATTAATAATGATAATATTTCCTGCATGGGTATAGTATGACAAATCTGTGTCAAGAATGATGCTGTTTGCACACACATACACTCACACATCACAGCAGACATCACAAATTAGTCACCATTCTCTTTCCAGCTAGGTCTAAATAGATGTCAATACAGCACTTCAGGAAGCCACAGCCAGTGGCTTGGAGCTCCATTGCAGCAGGTCCCCACACCCTCCACAGTGCACCGGTGGCACCCAGATCTCACCGCTGGAGTCTCGCTGCCGAATAGCGTAGTGGACAGAAGAGGGATGACCATTACCATTTTAAAGATGAGAAAACAGATTCTGAAATATTTGTCCCTAGCGAACATCAAGGAAGATAAAGTTATTTGAGGTACATTTAAAATCCTGCCCCAGGTAGTGGGGGCGGGGTGTCAAAACCTGCTCTCCTATGAGAAGGGAGAGGGGTGACTTAAATAACAGCTCACCAGGAAAAGATTGATGGCGTTAGTTGATCTTAACTAAAAAGGAATGAAAATATGATGTGCCTCTTGTGTCTATCTGGAGGTGTGAGGCTGCCGCTCTCCTCTGTGCCTCTCAGGGCATCTATGGTGGGAACTGGGAACATTCTGGTTGCTTCCATTTAAAAGAAATAAACCTGTGGGGGAACCAGCAGCAAAGCATGAGAAGGTAAGTTGAAGGGATCGAGGGGGCCTCCGTTAGAAAACAGAAGATGTGGGAATCTCATGAGAGACACCAGAAAGCTGACTTGGACTCAAGAAAGCAAGGATGTTTAAATGAATACGGTTGCTCACTTTGCAAGCCCTGTTATTGCAAACATTCCTCTGGGTAAGGAGAATCACAATGTGGGTCTAAGATTCTTTTCATCTCTAATATTCTAGGCTTTCATAGAAAAGTCGCTTAGCTGGGAAGGCCTGAAGCCAAATTTGCTGACACCTGGTCTGACACATGGACCCCTTCTCTAAGTCCTCTCAGATGATGTATTTGCATTTTAACACAGAACTTCAAATGCCTTAGAGCAAAGGAATGCATAATGTGGTGAATTTCAGCAACCTGACTGCTGGAGCCATTCCAGTTCTATTTTTATTGTATAGGGTGAGTTATCCCCAATACTCATATTATTCCACAGAGCATTGCCTTCTTAACCTATATATAAGCTTGATCCTGCTGACAAAACTCTATAAAATGTCCAGGGATATTTTCTTCTGAAAGAAAAAAAAAAAAAAGAGGCTGGGTGCAGTGGCTCACGCCTGTAATCCCAGCACTTTGGGAGGCCGAGGAGGGTGGATCACCTGAAGTCAGGAGTTTAAGACCAGCCTGACCAACATAGAGAAACCCAGTCTCTACTAAAAACACAAAAATTAGCCAGGTGTGGTGATGGGCACCTGTAATCCCAGCTACTTGGGAGGCTGAGGCAGGAGAATCGCTTGAACCCAGGAGGTGGAGGTTGCAGTGAGCCAAGATCATGCCATTGCACTTCAGCCTGGGCAACAAGAGTGAAACTCCATCTCAAAAAAAAAAAAAAAAAAAAAAAAGGATTAAGGCAAATCTACATAATCATCTGCATGAACTGTACCTTTTTGGATCTTTAGTTATTTGTTGAGTTTTGTGTCAACAAATAACCCACCTGCAGGAGCTCTGCTCTTCCTCTGTGGCACCTGGGCCTTGGAGGAGTGGAATCCAGGAACTAGGGGCGCTGTGTACGGGGAAGAGAGAATCAGAAAACAGACTGTTACAGAGAAGGGGTCCTCTAGACTGTGAAGCCAGCCAAGGCTTCTCACCAGACAGACAGCAAGACCTGGGTCTAAGAAGAGTTGACCCAGAAGGCACACAAGAAGCAGGTGACCAGAGGTACCAACAACAGCACACAAGGGCTTTAGGGGTTAAGATACAGCGGCCAGGGATGGTTAATGGGAACCAAAAAAAAGGAGTTAGAAAGAATGAATAAGACCCACACTTTGAGAGGACAGCAGGATGACTATTGTCAATAATAGCTGAATTGTACATTTTAAAATAACTTGGCAGGCGTGTTGAATCTTTTGGCTTCCCTGGGCCACACTGGAAGAAGAATTGTCTTGGGCCACACATAAAATCCATGAACACTAATGATCGCTGATGAGCCAAAAAAAAAAAAAAATCCTAAAACAATCTCATAATGTTTTAAGAAACTTTATGAAATTGTGTTGGACAGCATTCAAAGCCATTCTGGGCCGCATGCGGCCCTGGGTTGGACAAGCTTGACTTAAGAGTGTGACTGGATTGTTTGTAACTCAAAGGATAAATGCTTGAGAGGATGGATACCCCATTTTCCATGACATGTTATTTCACACTGCATGCTTGTATCAAAACATCTCATGTACCTCAGAAATGTATACATCTACTATGTACCCATAAAAATTAAAAATAATAAAATAAATAAAATTGTTTTAAGATATAGCAGTGAGTCCGGACAGCAAGCAGACCTGACCGCCACCCTGAGGCCCCAACACCCAGAGGACCCAGAGATGATCTGCATGTGGAGGAAAGTTCTGAGTCATCCGGGAACTTCAGCTGTGCTTCCTGCTAGGTCAGAGGCCCAACCCACAGCACTGGTAGCCCAAAGTTCAAAACTGGGAACGGTTAGAGAAGAGAATATACCTACAGAGAAAGGAGAGGACAAGGACGTTCAAGAACAAGCGTGATTCATCATAATGGAAACCATCCCCCAGATTCGGGGACCTGCTTTGCAGATTCATGGCCGCTCCTCGTGTTGTCTAAGATCTGCAGCGCTTAATGAAGAGTATGGCAGACAATCACTTTGTAAATTTCCAGAGCTGAGAAGTAATAAGTACATCATGGCTGGTGTACACGCACAGACTCAGGTAAGTTGCCATGCACACACACACACACAGACACATATCCATATCCACACATTTTTACTTATTGGTATCCTAAGCCAAAATATGACTCAATTATATAGCTTGACAACACAAATGGGGAACATGGAAACAGAATATTCCTGCATGTCACTATCTGGCAATGCTAATCTTACTCCAGTCTACCTCCCCAGTGGAGTATAAGCTTCACCTTCTGCTAGATTTTCAAAAGTGGTAAAACAAAACATACATTCCCAGAGAGCAAATACTTCTCTGCCTCCTAAGTGGCCGTGTTGTACAAAGCACTGTACACAGGTGGCTGCCTATTAAATGCCTTTTAATGATTCTGGTGCAATACCAGGACTTACCCAACCAGTGCAGAGAGAACAGGTTTCCTAGCCTGTGTTTTAAGATGTGCTGAATTCCCTTAGCACCCTAGGCTACATCTGTGGGAGAGAAAGGGCTAATAGCATCTCCTTTCACTCAAGTAGTCTTTCATACCAAATAACTTTGCTCCAAGGCAAACTATTAAAAAAAAGTTTCTTGTTGAAAAAAAATTCTAAAAATAATGATTAATGAGTATACTTAACAGGGTACTGCTGGCATTCATCTCTGTCGTGAAGTTGCCTTAATAGCTTTTGGAGGAAGTGGGTTTCTGGACGTCACCTTTTATTTCTTAGGACTGGCTGGTAGACTCTCCAGCCTGGGCAACATAGCGAGACCCCATGCTTAATGAGGGTTCTGTGCCATTGAGATACAAGGGACTGGAAAACATTGCCTGCCTTTCTCTAAACAGAAAATGCCACTATTTTTCCAAGTGCCGCATTCAGGGTCAGGATCAATGTCTAGTTCTAAGAGTCAGGCTTGGGAGCCAAGATGGCCGAATAGGAACAGCTCCGGTCTCCAGCTCCCAGCCCCAGCGACACAGAAGACGGATGATTTCTGCATTTCTGCTTGAGGTACCGGTTTCATCTCACTAGGGAGTGCCTAACAGTGGGTACAGGACAGTCGGTGAAGCGCACTGTGCGCGAGCCGAAGCAGGGCGAGGCATTGCCTCACTCGGGAAGCGCAAGGGGTCAGGGAGTTCCCTTTCCTAGTCAAAGAAAGGGGAAACAGATGGCACCTGGAATATCGGGTCAGTCCCATCCTAATACTGCGCTTTTCCAACGGGCCTGGAAAATGGCACACTAGGAGATTGTGTCCCGCACCTGGCTCGGAGGGTCCTATGCCCACGGAGTCTCGCTGATTGCTAGCACAGCAGTCTGAGATCAAGCTGCAAGGCGGCAGCGAGGCTGGGGGAGGGGCGCCCGCCATTGCCCAGGCTTGCTTAGGTAAACAAAGCAGCCAGGAAGCTCGAACTGGGTGGAGCCCACCACAGCTCAAGGAGGCCTGCCTGCCTCTGTAGGCTCCACCTCTGGGGGCAGGGCACAGACAAACAAAAACTCAGCAAGAAACTCCACAGACTTAAATGTCCCTGTCTGACTGACAGCTTTGAAGAGAGTAGTGGTTCTCCCAGCATGCAGCTGGAGATCTGAGAACGGACAGACTGCCTCCTAAAGTGGGTCCCTCACCCCTGAGCAGCCTAACTGGGAGGCACCGCCCCAGTAGGGACAGACTGACACCTCATTCAGCCGGGTACTCCTCTGAGACAAAACTTTCAGAGGAACTATCAGACAGCTGAATTTGTGGTCTCACGAAAATCCGCTGTTCTGCAGCCACCGCTGCTGACACCCAGCCAAACAGGGTCTGGAGTGGTCCTCTAGTAAACTCCAACAGACCTGCAGCTGAGGGTCCTGTCTGGTAGAAGGAAAACTAACAAACAGAAAGGACATCCACACCAAAAACCCATCTGTACATCACCATCATCAAAGACAAAAAGTAGATAAAACCACAAAGATGGGGAAAAAACAGAACACAAAAACTGGAAACTCTAAAAAACAGAGCACCTCTCCTCCTCCAAAGGAACGCAGTTCCTCACCAGCAACGGAACAAAGCTGGATGGAGGATGACTTTGACGAGTTGAGAGAAGAAGGCTTCAGACGATCAAACTACTCTGAGCTACGGGAGGAAATTCAAAACAATAGCAAAGAAGTTAAAAACTTTGAAAAAAAATTAGAAGAATGGATAACTAGAATAACCAATGGAGAGAAGGGCTTAAAGGAGCTGATGGAGCTGAAAGCCAAGTTTTGAGAACTACGCGAAGATTGCAGAAGCCTCAGTAGCAGATGCGATCAACTGGAAGAAAGGGTATCGCTGATGGAAGATGAAATGAATGAAATGAAGAGAGAAGGGAAGTTTAGAGAAAAAAGAATAAAAAGAAGTGAACAAAGCCTCCAAGAAATTTGGGACTATGTGAAAAGACCAAACCTACGTCTGATTGGTGTACCTGAAAATGATGGGGAGAATGGAACCAAGTTGGAAAACACTCTGCAAGATATTATCCAGGAGAACTTCCCCAATCTAGCAAAGCAGGCCAGCATTCAGATTCAGGAAATACAGAGAACACCACAAAGATACTCCTCGAGAAGAGCAACTCCAAGACACATAATTGTCAGATTCACCAAAGTTGAAATGAAGGAAAAAATGTTAAGGGCAGCCAGAGAGAAAGGTCGGGTTACCCACAAAGGGAAGCCCATCAGACTAACAGCTGATCTCTCAGCAGAAACTCTACAAGCCAGAAGAGAGTGGGGGCCGATATTCAACATTCTTAAAGAAAAGAATTTTCAACCCAGAATTTCCTATCCCGCCAAACTAAGCTTCATAAGTGAAGGAGAAATAAAATACTTTACAGACAAGCAAATGCTGAGTGATTTTGTCACCACCAGGCCTGCCCTAAAAGAGCTCCTGAAGGAAGCACTAAACATGGAAAGGAAAAACTGGTACCAGCCACTGCAAAAACATGCCAAATTGTAAAGACCATCGAGGCTAGGAAGAAACTATAGCAACTAACGAGCAAAATAACCAACTAACATCATAATGACAGGATCAGATTCATACATAACAATATTAACGTTTAATGTAAATGGGCTAAATGCTCCAATCAAAAGACACAGACTGGCAAACTGGATAAGGAGTCAGGACCCATCAGTGTGCTGTATTCAGGAAACCCATCTCACGTGCAGAGACACACATAGACTCAAAATAAAGGGATGGAGGAAGATCTATCAAGCAACTGGAAAACAAAAAAAGGCAGGGGTTGCAATCCTAGTCTCTGATAAAATAGACTTTAAACCAACAAAGATCAAAAGAGACAAAGAAGGCCATTACATAATGGTAAAGGGATCAATTCAACAAGAAGAGCTAACTATCCTAAATATATATGCACCCAACACAGGAGCACCCAGATTCATAAAGCAAGTCCTCAGTGACCTACAAAGGGACTTAAACTCCCACACAATAATAATGGGAGATTTTAACACCCCACTGTCAACATTAGACAGATCAACGAGACAGAAAGTTAACAAGGATATCCAGGAATTGAACTCAGCTGTAAACAAAGTGGACCTAATAGACATCTACAGAACTCTCCACCCCAGGTCAACAGAATATACATTTTTTTCAGCACCACACCACACCTATTCCAAAATTGACCACATAGTTGGAAGTAAAGCTCTCCTCAGCAAATGTAAAAGAACAGAAATTATAACAAACTGTCTTTCAGACCACAGTGCAGTCAAACTAGAACTCAGGATTAAGAAACTCACTCAAAACCGCTCAACTACATGGAAACTGAACAACCTGCTCCTGAATGACTATTGGGTACATAATGAAATGAAGGCAGAAATAAAGATGTTCTTTGAAACCAATGAGAACAAAGACACAACATACCAGAATCTCTGGGACACGTTCAAAGCAGTGTGTAGAGGGAAATTTATAGCACTAAATGCCCACAAGAGAAAGCAAGAAAGATCCAAAATTGACACCCTAACATCACAATTAAAAGAACTAGAAAAGCAAGAGCAAACACATTCAAAAGCTAGCAGAAGGCTAGAAATAACTAAAATCAGAGCAGAACTGAAGGAAATAGAGACACAAAAAACCCTTCAAAAAATTAATGAATCCAGGAGCTGGTTTTTTGAAAAGATCAACAAAATTGATGGACCACTAGCAAGACTAATAAAGAAGGAAAGAGAGAAGAATCAAATAGATGCAATAAAAAACGAAAAAGGGGATATCACCACCGATCCCACAGAAATACAATCTACCATCAGAGAATACTACAAACACCTCTATGCAAATAAACTAGAAAATCTAGAAGAAATGGATAAATTCCTTGACAAATACACCCTCCCAAGACTAAACCAGGAGGAAGTTGAATCTCTGAATAGACCAATAACAGGCTCTGAAATTGTGGCAACAATCAATAGCTTACCAACCAAAAAGAGTCCAGGACCTGATGGATTCAGCTGAATTCTACCAGAGGTACAAGGAGGAACTGGTACCATTCCTTCTGAAACTATTCCAATCGATAGAAAAAGAGGGAATCCTCCCTAACACATTTTACGAAGCCAGCATCGTCCTGATACCAAAGCCTGGCAGAGACATAACCAAAAAAGAGAATTTCAGACCAATATCCTTGATGAACATTGATGCAAAAATCCTCAATAAAATACTGGCAAACCGAATCCAGCAGCACATCAAAAAGCTTATCCACCATAATCAAGTGGGCTTCATCCCTGGGATGCAAGGCTGGTTCAACATACGCAAATCAATAAATGTAATCCAGCATATAAACAGAACCAAAGACAAAAACCACATGATTATCTCAATAGATGCAGAAAAGGCCTTTGACAAAATTCAACAACCCTTCATGCTAAAAACTCTCAATAAATTAGGTATTGATGGGACGTATCTCAAAATAATAAGAGCTATCTATGACAAACCCACAGCCAATATCATACTGAATGGGCAAAAACTGGAAGCATTCCCTCTGAAAACTGGCACAAGACAGGGATGCTCTCTGTCACCGCTCCTATTCAACATAGTGCTGGAAGTTCTGGCCAGAGCAATCAGGCAGGAGAAGGAAATAAAGGGTATTCGATTAGGAAAAGAGGAAGTCAAATTGTCCCTGTTTGCAGATGACATGATTGTATATCTAGAAAACCCCATTGTCTCAGCCCAAAATCTCCTTAAGCTGATTAGCAACTTCAGCAAAGTCTCAGGATACAAAATTAATGTACAAAAATCACAAGCATTCTTGTACACCAATAACAGACAAACAGAGAGCCAAATCATGAGTGAACTCCCATTCACAATTGCTTCAAAGAGAATAAAATACCTAGGAATCCAACTTACAAGGGATGTGAAGGACCTCTTCAAGGAGAACTACAAACCACTGCTCAATGAAATAAAAGAGGATACAAACAAATGGAAGAACATTCCATGCTCATGGGTTGGAAGAATCAATATCGTGAAAATGGCCATACTGCCCAAGGTAATTTATAGATTCAATGCCATCCCCATCAAGCTACCAATGACTTTCTTCACAGAATTGGACAAAACTACTTTAAAGTTCATATGGAACCAAAAAAGAGCCCGCATTGCCAAGTCAATCCTAAGCCAAAAGAACAAAGCTGGAGGCATCACGCTACCTGACTTTAAACTATACTACAAGGCTACAGTAACCAAAACAGCATGGTACTGGTACCACAACAGAGACATAGATCAATGGAACAGAACAGAGCCCTCAGAAATGATGCCGCATATCTACAACTATCTGATCTTTGACAAACCTGACAAAAACAAGAAATGGGGAAAGGATTCCCTATTTAATAAATGGTGCTGGGAAAACTGGCTAGCCATATGTAGAAAGCTGAAACTGGATCCCTTCCTTACACCTTATACAAAAATTAATTCAAGATGGATTAAAGACTTATATGTTAGACCTAAAACCATTAAAATCCTACAAGAAAACCTAGGCAATACCATTCAGGACATAGGCGTGGGCAAGGACTTCATGTCTAACACACCAAAAGCAATGGCAACAAAAGGCAAAATTGACAAATGGGATCTCATTAAACTAAAGAGCTTCTGCACAGCAAAAGAAACTACCATCAGAGTGAACAGGCAACCTACAGAATGGGAGAAAATTTTTGCAACCTACTCATCTGACAAAGGGCTAATATCCAGAATCTACAATGAACTCAAACAAATTTACAAGAAAAAAACAAACAACCCCATCAAAAAGTGGGCAAAGGACATGAACAGACACTTCTCAAAAGAAGACATTCATGCAGCCAAAAAACACATGAAGAAATGCTCATCATCACTGGCCATCAGAGAAATGCAAATCAAAACCACAGTGAGATACCATTTCACACCAGTTAGAATGGCCATCATTAAAAAATCAGGAAACAACAGGTGCTGGAGAGGATGTGGAGAAATAGGAACACTTTTACACTGTTGGTGGGACTGTAAACTAGTTCAACCATTGTGGAAGTCAGTGTGGCGATTCCTCAGGGATCTAGAACTAGAAATACCATTTGACCCAGCCATCCCATTACTGGGTATATACCCAAAGGACTGTAAATCATGCTGCTATAAAGACACATGCACACGTTTGTTTATTGCGGCACTATTCACAATTGCAAAGAGTTGGAACCAACCCAAATGTCCAACAACAATAGACTGGATTAAGAAAATGTGGCACATATACACCATGGAATACTATGCAGCCATAAAAAATGATGAGTTCGTGTCCTTTGTAGGGACATGGATGAAACTGGAAAACATCATTCTCAGTAAACTATCGCAAGGACAAAAAACCAAACACCGCATGTTCTCACTCATAGGTGGGAATTGAACAATGAGAACTCATGGACACAGGAAGGGGAACATCACACTCTGGGGACTGTTGTGGGGTTGGGGGAGGGGGGAGGGACAGCATTAGGAGATACACCTAATGCTAAATGACGAGTTAATGGGTGCAGGAAGTCAACATGGCACATGGATACATATGTAACAAACCTGCACATTGTGCACATGTACCCTAAAACCCTAAAGTATAATAAAAAAATAAAAAAATAAAAAATTAAAAAAAAAAAGAGTCAGGCTTGGTTAATAATTCAATATTAAATGCTTGACTGAACAGGGTTCTTTCTAATCAGCTGTAGTATGCAATCTAAATCCCATTTCTAGGAGTGCAGAGGTAGGAAAAAAAAGAACAAGGTCTCAAATAATCATACTCTGTTTAAGGAAGGAATATGAGGTCTGCTGTCAATAAATAGGATTGGATAGCATGACCCCACAACCCTGTAACTCTAAGGAAGCTCTGTCAGAACTTGGAACTGCTACTAGGTGACAGCGAGTCTTACTTACAGAAGGTGGAAATCTTGATTTTTCTTTCCAAATGCCTTCTAAAGTAATAGAGAGTTTTGTAGACCGCAATTCAATTTCTCATATATAAGTGATTTTATTGAATAAAATGTTCAATTAATTGGCCCACTTGCAATCTGTAAGAAAGTTACACCAAATAAGATGCAATTTATTTATTTATTTATTTATTTATTTATTTATTTATTTATTTTAGTGATGGAGTTTCATTATATTGCCCAGGCTGGAGTGCAGTGGCACAAGCATAGCTCCCTACAACTTTGAAATTCTGGGCTCAAGTGGTCCTCCCACCTCAGCCTCCCAAGTAGCTGGGACTATAGGCAAGTGCAACCACACCCAGCTAACTTTATCTATTTATTCATTTGTTTGTTTTTGGAGATAGAGTCTTGCTATATTGGCCAGGCTGGGCTCTTATCTCCTGGACTCAGCAATCCTCCTGTCTCAGCCTCCCAAGTAGCTGGGACTACAGGCAAGTGCAACCACACCCAGCTAATTTTATCTATTTATTTGTTTGTTTTTGGAGACAGGGTCTCCCTATGTTGCCCAGGCTGGTCTCCAACTCTTGGCCTCAGCAATGCTCCTGCCTCAGCCTCCCAAGTAGATGGGATTACTGGTGCAAGCCACCATGCCCAAGATACAATTGTAAAGAAGAAACTAAAAAGAAAAGAAACAGCTAAGCATGCCTGATACCTTCCTAATACTTGGCTTTAGCATCTGCTTCCATTGCACTCTGTGGCTCACTGATGGGACTTCTGGGCCTTGAAGAATGGCTCCCCATCCACACCCACCACATTGATCACTACAACGGCATTCACCAGGCTGCTCAAGCCAGATTCCCGGGTCATAATCTAAGGGTGGTTTTAGAGAAACAGAAACAGATCCTCTCCATAAATGGGACATTCAGACAATGGTGGCACTTTCCATCTGAACAGCAATAGCCATTATACAAATCTTGATTTTACTCGGATAACATCAAAGTTGTCTTGTTACTGTTGATTTGCAGATTTAGGTCTCTTAGGACATTTTCTCAATGAGTGATCTAATCCCCTTTTAGTGGTTCATTTTAGATGTCAACTTGACTGGGCTATGGAGGTCCTCAGATATTTGGGTGGACATTATTCTGGGTGTGTCTGTGAGGGTGTTCCTGGATGAGATTGATATTTGAATCAATAGACTAAGTAAAGCATCTAATATGGGTGAGCCTCAACCAGTCAGTTGAAGGCCTGAATAGAACAAATGCTGAACAAGAGAGAATTCACTGTTTCTGCCTGAAGGTCTTAAGCTGAGTCATTGGTCTTCTCCTGCCCTCAGGCTTGGACTAGAACCTACATCATTGACTCTCCTGGTTCTCAAGCCTTCATACTTGGACTAGAATTTACACTGCCAGCTCTCCTCTTGCAAGCCTTTGGACTCACACTGAAATTCCCACCCTGGTTCTCAGGCCTTCAGATTGCTGATCCTGGGACTTCTCAGCCTTCATAATTGCATGAGGCAACTCCCTATAATAAATCTATCTGTCTAAATCTACCTATCTACCTATCCATCCATCTGTCCATCTATCCTATTGGTTCTGTTTCTCTGGGGAACCCTGACTTATACACAACTGATGCTCAAGTATGGCTGTATGTTGTTCCACTCATCACAAGCAAGTAGCACCTATGAAAGGATTTCTTTCTTTAAATTTTAAGTTCAGGGGTACATGTGCTGCCTGTGCAGGTTTATTATGCAGGTTTCAAAAAAAAGTGTGCCATGGTGCTTTGCTGCATAGATCAACCCATCACCTAGGTATTAAGCCCAGCATCCACTAGCTATTCTTCCTGATGTTCTCCCTCCCCACAATACCCCTCTGACAGGCCCCAGTGTGTGATGTTCCCCACCATGTGTCCATATGTTCTCATCATTCAGCTCCCACTTATAAGTGAGAACATGTGGTGTTTGGTTTTCTGTTCCTGTGTTAGCTTGCTGAAGGTAATGGCTTCCAGCTCCACCTATGTCCCAGCAAAGGACATGATCTTGTTCCTTTTTATGGCTGCATAGTATTCCATGGTGTATAGGTACCACATTTTCTCTATCTAGTCTATCATTGATGGGCATTTGGGTTGATTCCATGTCTTTGCATACTGTTACCTATGAAAAAGCTAGGCTCATAAGTATTAAAGTAACGTATCTAATGCCCTGGGGCAAGTAAGTGGCTGCACTGGAATTCAAACTCAGGTCTACAGAACTGCAAAGCTCAGGATCTTTCCATATGATACTCATGACGTTTCAACTGGTTCACCCCAACTTGCTCTCTCTGAATGGAGAAAGAGCTGAAAAAAGAGAACCAGGCAGCAATAGGTTCCAAGACTAAACAAGCCAATAACATTCAAGATGGAAGTAACAAAATTCAGGTCAAGGCAAGAAACTCAGAGTTCAAGTGAAGGCTGTCGGGTATTGCAGCAGCAGAGCAAAGAAGGCCAGAAAGAAGCTGACAGTGTCAGCAGCCCGCCGCCCTAGAAGGGAGGGCAAGGTCGAGGCTGGCTAGAAACGGGGCTGGCAGCACAGGGAGTGACATCACCCTGATGTCGAGACAAGGGACTTTCTCAAGACCAGATGCTTTTATTCTCATCTCACCTTGGTTGCGCCAGTCCTTGGTGAGCCTGGCCT
The DNA here is from genome assembly GCF_006542625.1 of Nomascus leucogenys. Lineage (NCBI taxonomy): Eukaryota > Metazoa > Chordata > Mammalia > Primates > Hylobatidae > Nomascus > Nomascus leucogenys. Next base: position 47,941,580 of record NC_044398.1, on the reverse strand, counting down.
AAAGCCCTGCAGGTGAGGAACATGAGAAACAGCTGATGGGCCAGTGTGTGTGGGAGCAGGGAGCAGACCCTCTTCTCTGGCAAAGGCATTCCCCTGACAGGTGGCATGAGGAGAGCCTGTTCCCAATCAAACAGAGTTGGATGGGAATAGCTAAGATGAAACACAAACTATGCCATCTCTTCACAATCCCCACATGCGGTGGGAAGCAGTTGCAGATCTGGACCTCGGTAGGGGACAGAGAGGTCTTCCTGGCTGAGAATTGACACAGAAAGGTCTGTGGCCAGCTCCCTGAAGGCAGCAGAGTCCTGAATCCAGATGCAATTCTAACTCACAGGAGTCATGGTAACAAGAACAAGAACTCTTACGAAAACTCTTCACGGCCAAAGACCTGTCACACATTTCCTCATCCTATCATCCCAAGAAGCCTGGAATTCTCCCATTTTACAGGTGAGGAGAGGGTGTTCAGAATGGCTAAGTGACTCACCCCCCTTAAGGAGGGGCATGCACTCTTGTCAAAGAATGTCCCAAAGTTGAACAGAAGGTCAGAGTCAAAAGCTTGTGCTCCTCCTACTGCAGCCTGTGGAGGTCTTTTTCCCTAGTCAAGACATCGGAATGTGGGGTACAAGGGAGAGGAAATGGACTCGGCATGCTGTCTGTCTGTTCCTTGGGAAAGGTCATACACACATATGCACGTGCACACACACACGCACACACACACCTTCACAGGCTCGCTCTCTCTCTCTCTTTTCTTATATCAAACTTTGCAGGCTTCAAAGTCATCCCCAAATCTTTCTGATTTTTTTTTTAATTTTTTAATTTTTTTGATACAGGGTATCCCTCTGTTGCCCAGGCTTGAGTGAAGTGGTGCAATCTCGGCTCACTGCAACCTCCCCTTCCAAGTTCAAACAATTCTCCTGTCTCAGCCTCCTGAGTAGCTGGGATTACAAGTGCCTGCCACCACACCCAGCTAATTTTTGTATTTTTAGTAGAGACAGGGTTTCATCATGTTGGCCAGGATGGTCTCAAACTCCTGACCTCAAGTGATCCACCTGCCTTGGCCTCCGAAAGTGCTTAGATTACAGGTGTGAGCCACCCGGCCCAGCCCCAGATCTTTCTGTTTTAAATGTGTGTGTTTAAAATGACCACACACATCGCTTTTTCTCCCAGAAGATATATCTTAAAACCTATTTAAATGGGCTCATGGTTTTTAAACAGGAATATGAAGTCATTTCTTCACATTCTTCTTAAAGGCAGGTTGCTTCATGATCATTGCCCAGAACTAAACTTTTTTCAAGATGGATTTTGTTTTACTTTAAAAGAATTATAACTCCATTTTTAAAATTTAAACAATATAACATAAATTAGTTATATAAGTTATGCAACACAGTCTTCATCCAGTATTCCTTAGTGATCTAGCTGAATTCTACCATAGTTAAGGGACTTGGATGAATTCCATAGAAATAGTCTCAGCTAGCATATTTAATCCTCTGATTTTAGGTCGGGAATTGTGGAATCTACCTGTCAAAATGTAAGTTATCTCTGCACACACACACTCACAAAAACTTAGACTTTTTTCCCATACCATTAACTAAAATGTAGACTATTTAGTACTTTTGCCTATCAAAGGGACAAGAATTAGAGGGTGACACACACACACACGCAAAACTGTATCTCACTAGTTCCTCTCAAAGCTTCATGGTTAATCTTAAACACACTTCATCTTTTAAAACTCAGTTCAATGAAGTTGGTTTTAGGGCCCATACACATTACTAGTCAGTCGTTCTTATCTGCAATTTTACTAACAATACCAGACAGACCCTTCAAAGAAACTCCCAGGGCCTGTCACTCCTAGAAGAAGTTCATCTATTCAACTGCACTGTTCTTGTTCCCAAATGGGCTCTCCCTAACAAGCACAGAAGCTGAAAACACCACCGGAAAAAAATACCCTGGAAAATGGTTCCCAGCATTCTAATGGGTTACAGATGGGCTGGGAATCTTCCTGCCATTTTTTATTGTTAGCTAGCTTCCTTTCTTCTGTCTCAGGTTTTATTGCTTGTTTTCCTGGTTAGCCTCCTGGATGCTTGAATTAACCCACTGAATCTTTCCTTTGCCATGAAGGTCTCCAGATCACTGAGAGGGTCCTGAGGCTTTCAATTGTATTAATATTTCCACACCGTCTGTAACAAGAGCTGTTCCTCTTAGCCAAGCCCGGCAAGATGGTTCAAAAGTATATTTCTGGAAAGATATTAAACGTACTTTAACAAAAAATTTTTTTAAATCCCCACAGTTAAAATGATGTCCTTGGAGACTAGGGAAGCTTATCCAGATCAGCCTTATTAGGTCGAATATCAATCAGTGAAGTCAGACTGCCAGAGGATTATGTTGTTGGGAAAGAAAGTCAGCATGTTAATGGCTCTGCCTGTTTGCAGTGTTAACTGGTTCACAAGACGGAGACGGATTATGCGCTGACACTTGTGTATCCTTGCTGAACTTGGAATGTGACAGCTCAGATCCAACCAAAATTAACTGCATCAGATGTCGCTGACGTGAAAATAAAAATCAACTAAGCCAAATAGCAGAAGAAAATGTGGATGGAGGAAGGGGAAGTCTTAAATTCAGTCCTCAGTGGCGCCCCCTTCCTCCAGGTCCCTAATGGAAACTTCCCTGGGTGTTTGTCCAGCCTTCCTTCCCCTGCTGCTTCTGGGAAATGCTCTTCCTTCTCACTTCACCGCGTGCTTCTAGTGGCTGCTGTCAATCACACTGCTCAGCCTGCATGTGACCCAAGCCAACCAATCAGAGCCATGCCCTGGGAATTTTTGGCTTTGAACTAAGAGATGAATCACTACGGTGTGTACCGCAGTCTGAGAGCTGCTGACAAGCATGTTCCTGCCACTTTTAGAGGAAGCAGGCCTATAGTACAAAAAAGGATGCTGGCCCCGAGAGCCACAGAAATAAGCAAACCAGAAAATTCCATGATTGCCCAGGTCCAATTCCATCATTCCTGAGGCCCAGATCCAACTTTGCCCTTCCGTAGTTTGGGAATCACTACATTCCCCTTGACTTCAGTTTCTCTCACTTGCAACAAAAAAGTGCTGGTGGGTGAAAATGCTATAAATTAATCTCTCTAAGCAACGGTGTCGTTGAAGAAACTTTTAAAAGCCTTGTATTACTTGGGATGTCAGTTTCTCTGCTGTCAAAGAGACCTGAAATAACACTGCCTGAGTGTAAGGCAGGTAACATTTCAAAGCGAGTTTGCCACTCTGCTCTGTGAATATGTCAAGGACTCAAGCCCCTTCAGGAATTACCAGAGTGCTTTCCAAAGAAATGACTGCATGACCAGGGATCTGTTCCTATTTCTTCCCTGCAGAATTTTATCATTATTGGGGATCAGTTGCTATTGTGTTTCCCATTCTTCCCTTTTTTTGAATGGGAGTGTTTATTGTCATTAATCTAACCCTGCACTACCATTATGTGTTGAGGAGGAAACAGATGACTTGTTTATACTGTGTAGAGGAAGCTCATGTAGACATGACAGAGATGACTGTACATCACCCAGAGGTCCTAGGCTTGGAGCTGGGTGCAGTAACTCCCTGGGACTTCAGGATGGTCTCCCTTGGGGAAAGGCTGGCTGGTCTATGAAGGAAGAAGAATACGCATGTGGATGTTTGAGCAGCCAAAATGGGGTACTGTGACAGAGACTGCCAATTGTCCCCCAATATCTCCTCCTTTACCTAAGAGAATGCCCAGTTTTTGACTGCATGGACCATTGTAGAATGAAGTGTCATTTCCCAGCCTCCTGGCAGCTCGGAGTGACCATGCGATTAAGTTCTGTTTAATGTGATATGGCAGAAGCGACTCATTCACCTGCAGGATCATGCCCTAAAAGGGACAGACATGCCCTCCTCTTTCTCTTTCCACCCCTCCTGATAGCTGATATGCAGACGGGATGGTCAACCATCTTGGACAGTACAAATAAGAATGATGAATACTTTAGGGATGGCAGAGCTCCTAGACAGGAAGATCCTGGGTCCCCAACGTGGTGAAGCCACCCTATCAGCCCTGGACATGAGATGGAGAAATAAACTTCTCTCTTATTTAATCCACTATTTATTTATTTATTTATTTATTTTAGAGAAAGGGTCTTGCTCTGTGACCCAGGCTGGAGTAGAGGGGCACTACCGTGGCTCATTACAGCCTTCAACTCCTAGGCTCAAGTGATCTTCCTACTTCAGCCTCCCAAGTACCTGGGATTATGAGCATGAACCACAGCACCCCACTCTAATCTACTTTATATTGGTGGCAGTTAGGGCAGCTGGATATTATTTCCTACTATTGCCAGCTATTTTCCAGCACTTTGTAAATGCATACCCTGGTAGGTACTCGACTCAGAACTGAAGTTCCTAGAAGTTGAAGACTAGAAGCACTCAGTTTCTGGCGTGAATGTGAAAAGTGTAGTAAACACTGGAGAAAGAGTTGAAGGTGATTATGGCAACTAGCAGTGCCTCTACCCGGCCCTCCTTCCCCACCTCATGGGGCAGCTGGTACCTGCCTTCCTCCTGGAAGCAGGCCTCTTCCCAGGGCCACTTCATTTTTGCCAGGGGATAAAAGGCTCACCAAGGCTGTGCTGCAATTAAAATGAGCTTCCTCTTGGAGAGCTTGTTTTTTTTTTTTTTTTTTGAGATGGAGTCTCACTCTGTTGCCCAGACTGGAGTGCAGTGGTGCAATCTCAGCTCACTGCAACCTCCACCTCCCGGGTTCAAGCGATTCTCCTGACTTAGCCTCCCAAGTAGCTGGGGTTACAGGCACCCGCCACCACACCCTGCTAAAATTTTTGTACTTTTAGTAGAGATGGGATTTCACCAGGTTGGCCAGGCTGGTCTGGAACTCCTGACCTCAAATGATCCACCCACCTCTGCCTCCCAAAGTGCTGGGATTACAGGCGTGAGCCACCGTGCCTGGCTGAGAGCTAGTATTATTATATAAGGCACAGGTGTGGCTGCTAGGACACAGCAGAATGATAGGGCCTTCATACCACTGTGCCAGGCATGAGTGTGGACAGTCCTAGCAGCAGGACTGACACTTATACCCCAGTACCCCTCACCTTGCCCCTTACCTCCAGTGTCCAGCAATTGAAAGGTTAGTATATAACTTCTGGCTAGCAAAGCTCCCTGGGAATTTGATTTTAGGCTAAATCTAGTGTCCATTCTTATGTATTGGGCTGTAAGTATGTGAATAATGAAATATTTCAAGTCATCTTTGCCTGTAGGTGCTGGACAATATTTTCCCACCCACCTGCATAATCAGGCCACCTGAATTGTCACAACCATGTGTCCTCTCTGTTTCCTGCCTGTTTTTCTGTGTTTCTATTGGAACTGGAGCCCCGTCCAGTCTGGCCTGACACCCTACCACATTCTTGCAAATTATCTTTCTTGCTCATTGGGCCCTGCCACAATTGAAAACAATTCCTAATTCCATTCCCCTGCCTGCCAACTTGACACATACAGCCATGCACAGCCCATCCAATGAGAGAGCCTTGACTGACACCTGCCATAACCACAGTCATGCATGCTCTGTGGATTGCAGTTTAAGCTGTGCATTCAGAAGACTTGGGCTCAAATCCTACTTTCATCAAGTAATGAATGTGACCTTGGGAAAATTAACCTTTTTTTTTTTTTTTTGAGACAGACTCTCACTCTATCGCCCAGGCTGGAGTGCAATGGCGTGATCTTGACTCAGTGCAACCTCCATCTCACAGGTTCAAGCGATTGTTCCACCTCAGCTTCCTGAGTAGCTGGGATTACAGGCACCCGCCATGAGGCCCAGCTAAATTTTGTATTTTTGTAATTTTGTATGTTTCACCATGTTGGCCAGGCTGGTCTTGAACTCCTGATCTCAGGTGATCCACCTGCCTTGGCCTCCCAAAGTGCTGGGATTGCAGGCGTGAGCAACCGCACCTTGCCGGGAAAATGAACCTTTCTAAGGCTCAGTAGCTTCATCTTCAAAATGAACAGAGTAACGCTTGCCTTATCAAGTTGTTGTAAGAGTTGAATGGCACATAGTAAGCATGTAAGAAATTATAGCTGCGTGGAGTGGTGCACGCCTGTAATCCCAGCTCCCTGGGAGGCTGAGGTGGGTGGATCACTGAAGGACAGGAGTTTGAAGCCAGCTGGGGCAACGTAATGGAATCCTGTCTCAAAAAACAGAAAAAAAAGCAAGTCCAGGTGTGGTGTGCATACCTGTAGTCCCAGCTACCATAGAAGCTGAGGTGAGAGGATCACTTGAGCCCAGGAGGTTGAGGCTGCAGTGAGCTGTGATCATGCCACTGCACTCCAGCCTGAGCAGCAGAGTGAGGCCCTGTCTCTAGGAAAAAGAGAAAGAAGAAATTATCCGTTTTGTGGAGCATATATTCAAATGGGGGAAAGATACACATTTTAAAGTGTTTTTTCAAGATACTGGCAAAGAAAAAAACATTTTTTTTAAAGAAAGTGTAGCATCATGACCTGAGCTCCCCCTCCACCTGGCCAGTCACTGAGCTGCTTCTCAGCAGTCAGGCAGCCTCCGCGGCTGAGATCTCCTCGAGCCATCTGGTCCGGCCTCTGTCCCTGGTCTACCTGACAGCGTTGCCAGCCCCCACACATGAGTGTGCTCAGTGCCACCCACACCACGATGACCTTATTCATGGAAGGCTCTCAGTATGTGTTTAAGGAAACAGTGAACGAGAGAATGAATTAAGTACAGTGCTGGTATCCAGTGTTTTCAGAGATGCACCAAATATCATTTCAAAGCAAAAACCCATCCTAATTGCCGCAGGGAAGGCACAAAGCTGGTAAGCATGGTGGCCTTCACCAAGGGGTTCTCCATCGTCTGTCCCTTACTGTCATTGTCAGAAAGGACGGTGTGAGTCAGTGGGCACATCATCTCTTCGTCGCCACACTCCCAGTCACATGCTAGGCCTACCAGGAGGGAAGATCACGCTTGCTTCTCAGTTCCTGGGGTTGACCTGATGCTAACACTCTGGTGGCCTCTGCAGTAGGCATGAGTCAGTCGAAGCAATCTGTGCTCTGCTCCCCAGATGGGACTGCCTCCTTCCATCACCCTGTGGTGTCCTGTCCCGCCGAGGGGCCAGCCAGCAGGAGAGAAAGGAGGGAACAAGGATGTGCGTGCCACCATGAGTCCCCTGCTAGGAAGGAATTCCCAGGCCCTGGCGCAGAAGCTGGCAGCAGCTGCTCCTGTCCTGGGAGCAGCTTGGCCTCTGAGAGCAGAGAAAACTGAGAAAATAGCAGGAGTGGGAAACTTACAACATAGCACCTGCCCCATGGAATGAGACAGGTTCCCACTCGGCCACCACAGTGTTTCAGCCCTCCACACTGCCCTACGGTTTAGAACAAAGACAGGTGTTCAGGTGGCTTTACTCCAATTATCATCTCAACCTTGCCTTGGGGAGCTGTATAAATAGCTGAAAACATTTCTTTTCCCCTTTTAATTTTTTTAGAGAGAAGGGGTCTCACTCTGTTGCCCAGACAGGAGTGCAGTGGTGCAATCATGGCTCACTGCAGCCTTGACCTCCCAGGCTCAAGCGATCCTCCCCTGTCAGCCTCCCAAGTAGCTGGGACCACAGGTGACTGCCACCATGCTCGGTTAATACTTTTACTTCTCTGTAGAGACAAGATCTCATTAGAGCAGGCCAGGCTGATATCGAACTCCTGGGCTCAAGCAGTCTTCCTGCCTTGGCCCCCCAAAGTGCTGAGATCACAGGTGTGACCACTGTGCCTGGCCTCTTTTCCCCTTGCTGTTCTCTATTCTCAAGTGTAAATGTCAAGTCTTGGAAAGAATTTTCATCATTTTACAAAGAGGTGATAGCTGGGTGTGCTTATAGTCCCAGCTACTTGGGAGGCTGAGGTGGGAGGATCACTTGAGCTCAGGAGCTCAAAGCTGCAGTGAGCTATGATGGTGCCACTGCACTCCAGCCTGCACAACAGAGCAAGACCCTGTCTCTAAAAAAAATTAAAAATTAAAAATTAAAAAAAAATTTTAACATGTTACAAAAGAAAGGGGTTAGGAATGAAAATGATCTTAGCAAGGGCTGCAGTGACCCAGGAAAAGTAAGCAATTTGATGAAAGAAGGCTGAAGATCAAGATAGATTGAGCAAAGGGAAGAATTAATTCTGGAAGAACAGTTGATGGTTTTACATAACCAGACACACACAGGCCAACGACACCCTGTAGGACTCACTGGTGCCAGAACCCGTCTGCATCTAGCCCTGCTTGTGGCATCTACAAGAGACACAGATGATTGAACTTAAAGTTTGAGTGCATGATGGCAGGGTCAGAAATGTTATCAGAATAGTTCACAATGATTTTTCTCCCATCATCTTGCCTATTTCATCAGTGGCTCTAAGGACAAGCAAGTGTCCCTGGAGAGGTTCAGACCCGTCAGCTGTGTGTCCCTGAGCTGCAGGATTCCCCCATGGATGCTTACTCTCTTCTTACATCTCCATCTGCCCGGCTTTGCTCCCAGCACAGGGAATGTTCCTGTAGGACTGTACCCCGCAACCAGGCCTTGGCAATCTGGCCTAGAAGGCCAGCGTGGCTGGAGGGCAGACAGGAGATTAGTGTGGCTGTGCAATTGGGGTCTCCCTTGGGCTCTGCTCCCCTAAAGCCCAGGCCTGCATTGCAGAATATTCCACAGGCCAAGCAAGTGATAGACCAGAGAAGGAAGGGCCATTTATTTCAGTACTTAACTTTCTTCACTGGAGCAGTAGATTAATTGCTGGTGCATATTAGCCTTTTTCTCTGCGTTGTGTTACACAAACTCTTTAAGGATAAGGTGCTCATCCGAGTCATGGTGACTTTTGCACAGTGCAGAGCAGGATGCCAGGGATATATTGGGATTTAGAGTTTGAGGGTGGATGCACAGGCTTTGAGTCTCTGTTTTTGAGCCTCGTTCCCCATCCTAACCATTCTCTATCTATGAAAATGTGACTTCCATCTGTGGCAAAGGAGCATGAAAGTTTGCCAAAATTTTCCCTGCTGCAGAGCTTCTCTCTGGCCAAATATGACTCATTCAGGTCTTAAGCAAAAGGCCTGGAACGTCTGTCACTTCCAGAGGCCTCATGCCAAGCACAGGATGTGAAAGCTCACTTCTTCCTTCTACTGCCCACTTACACTGCACAAGAGAAATCTCGCCTCCACTCTCCGGTGACCTTCCTCTCAGAAGCACAAAGGCATTAGCTCACTTTGGGCTCAACATTGCCAGCAGTCACAGATTTCTGCACCATGGTGTCTCCTCTCTTTCCCTGGAGGGAATCCCAAACTTGCTCTCACCTTGGAATATTTTTGGGGCCCTGTGAACTGGATAGCAATGGCAAAAGGACTCAAAGCAGCTCGGCTTCCTGCATTTCCTTCTGAACCTCCTTGCTACCTCTAACTTACACTGGAATAGTAGACATAGAGCCAGGGCAGTGACTAGCCCATAGAAGATGCATAAATGGTTGTTGAAAGTTTTAGTGCAAAGACATAAACTGTCACGGATTTTCAAGTGCTCATGAAAGATTGTTAGACAGCCTTTCCTGCAGGATACCTCCTGGAATCCTGTTAATCGGATTATTCTTGAAGCATGGATAACAACACAGTAAGTATCTTATACCTAAGATATATCAAGATAGACAAACAACCATTAAAGAATTACTTTCTCATCATTTCCATTAAACTCAACTAATATCAATTATATGACTTCTCTACACAAACCTCTATGCCAGCTGCAAGACCAGAATGAGAAGGACAGAGCATCTGTTTTCAGGAAGCACAACTCTATTGCAAGGATGAGTTTACCAGGCCAATGGCTTCCTGCTTAGTTAACAGGTTCTCAATGCATCTTCATCATGATGAAGATGATGAAGATGGCTACCTCCAAAGTATGGAGCCAGCGTCAGTATTGATGTCAGGCTGGCTCTATGCTTTGAGTTTCTATGTAACAAACTGCAACCTAACTTGGTAAGTAAACAAAGAAAAACCTAGTTTAGGAATATCTTTCTGTTACAAACAGCCGATCATAGGCAGCCAATCATAGGCAGCTTCAGCAAATCATAGGCAGCCAACTGATCACCCCATGCCCAAACAAGGTAAATGCCTAGCTGTAGCCAATTAGATGATTTCTCTACTTCGCTTCTCTGTTCATCCTATAAAAGCTTGCTGGTGATGCTGCTGAGTGTGCCTCTCTTCTGGTTCTGAATGCTGCCTGATTCATGAATTGTTCTTCGCTCTGTTAAATTTAATTGTCTATGCTGAGCACAGTGGCTCATGCCCATAATCACAGTGCTTTGGGAGGTCGAGGCAGGAGGATGACTTGAGGCCAGAAGTTCAAAACCAGCCTGGGCAACATAGCAAGATCCTGTCTCTACAAAATAAATAAATACATAAAAATAAAGACATTTAATTGTCTAATTTTTTTTTAACAGACCTAAGTCTTATAACACCCACTAGCATGATTGTTCCTGGAAGTGGGGATGGTGCAGGGAGGCAGAGTCAAGGTTGATTTAGGAAGTGATGTTGCCCTGGGCTTTGAGTGAGAGCTAGGGTTTTCCTAGATACCAGGTATGTATGGTGGGGGTGGGGGTTGCGGGAAGCAGGGTTAAATGAGAGTGCAGAAGAACAGACTTTCCTGGCAGGGGAAATCCTGAGCATAGCCACAGAAGAGTGAAGACACATGAGCTCTTTAGGAGCAGTGACTAACCTCACGTGCCTGCCTTCAGTGAGAGGTATGTAGGGGATGAGGAGTTGCCACAGGGGCTGGAATGACGCAATGGGCCTCATTAGAAATGGCATTACTCACCATGCTTGGGAAGCATCCTAGAAGCAGGTAGGGTTCCCCCACCCAATAATTTTATTTTATTTTGTTTGTTTTTGTTTTTGTTTTTTGAAATAAGGTCTCACTCTGTCGCCCAGGCTGGAGTGCAGTGGTGTAATTATAGCTCACTGCAGCCTCCAACTCCTGAGCTCAAGGGATTCTCCTGCCTGAGCCTCTGGGGTAGCTGGGACTGCAGGTGTGCACCACTATGCCCGGCTAATTTATTTTTTGTAAGGATGGTGTCTTGCTGTATTGCCCAGGATGGTCTCAAACTTCTAGCCTCAAGCAATCCTCTTGCCTTGGCCTTCCAAAGTTCTGGGATTACAGATGTGAGCCAGCAGGCCTGGCCAAGATTTCACTTTAGAAATGATGTGATTATATCTGTGTTTCAGAAAAGCTAACCCTAGCAGAGGCATTTATTTCATCCATTTTAAACCTATAAGAGATTAAGTATATGCTCTCTTACCTCCAGTGTCAATATATATATATATATATATATATATATATATATATATATATATTTTTTTTTTTTTTTGAGACGGAGTCTTGCTCTGTCCCCCAGGCTGGAGTGCAGTGGCGCAATCTCAGCTCACTGCAAGCTCCACCTCCCGGGGTTCACGCCATTCTCCTGCCTCAGCCTCCCGAGCAGCTGGGACTACAGGCGCCCGCCAACACGCCCGGCTAATTTTTTGTAGTTTTAGTAGAGACGGGGTTTCACCGTGTTAGCCAGGATGGTCTCGATCTCCTGACCTCATGCTCCGCCCGCCTCGGCCTCCCAAAGTGCTGGGATTACAGGCTTGAGCCACCGCGCCCGGCCCATTGTCAATATATTGATATTGATACAAAAATGGCACCATTACAGGGAAAAATAAGATGCCATCAATGTGCTTGTGTAAAAGGCTGTGCTTTACAGTTACCCTGGCCCAGGGGGACCTTCAGCTTGTTACCAAGCCCAGCTGAGTACAGGTAGGAGGGGAGTCTTTTTCTCTTTCATTCTCAGGATAGGTGTCCAGAGCCCTACCTCCTTCCTTAAGCATTTGCAGGGACATTTTCAGGGAGGTCCCCGACTTGAGGCTAATCAGAATGCAAAGCATTGGTGGAGGCACAGACAGGTCTCCATCAGCTGAGCAGCCATGGGTGGGATGCTGGGTGTGGCTCACCCTAGGAGAGGCAGAACATGCATGAATCCCCTTCCCGACTGCCTGGTCTCATCTCCTGTGGGGCCTCCAGCCCTTCGCTCCATCCTCCCTCTCTCCCTGTACCACCCTAGACAGTTGTGCAGGAGGCTGAGAGGGAGGATGTGGTGAGGAGCCATGTTCTTACTCATAAGATTCTCTCACAAATGAGTCCTTGCCTTTTCCATTCGAATTTCATTGAAAATCCAGAAAGAGCCATCTTTTTCTTTGCTTTCTACTCTCATTCCCCCTTTGAGATCAATGGTTACAGAATCGTCCCACAGCTTGAATGAGGGTAAGGATAAAATGGGAAATGGAAAGACTGGAGAAAATTGATATCATATTATTATTTTTCAGCAAAAGGATTCTTGGAAGGTTATCAGGTTTTATTAACATGTCTACTTCTTACACATATGAAATGCAAAATTCTTGAGATTCATCAAACGCTTTCCTATGGGCTTTTAAATGTATCAAAGTCACCAGAGCACAGGTATTGATAAACTAGGAGCTGTTAGTAAATCCATCCAAATCTGAATTAATGCATTTGTATTTCACCCAGATACAGCTTCACAGTCCTTATTATGGTCATTGAGCCACCTGGCTAGTTCCTCCTCCATGGTGTCACTGAGTAATTATGCTCAGAAAATATTTTAGATCACCTTTCTAAAAAAGGAACTCGAGATAGATAATTTAATTCACCCCTCATCTCTACATCTTAATCCAGTCTAAGTATACTCAGATCTCTTTTAAATAGTCTCTTTAGTCTCCTTAAGCTTTCTTTTTTTTTTTTTTGAGACAGAATCTCACTCTGTCGCCCAGCCTGGAGTGCAGTGGCACGATCTTGGCTCACTGCAAGCTCTGCCTCCCGGGTTCACGCCATTCTCCTGCCTCAGCCTCCTGAGTAGCTGGGACTACAGGTGCCCGCCACTATGTAATTTTAGTAGAGACGGGGTTTCACCATGTTAGCCAGGATGGTCTCGATCTTCTGACCTCGTGATCCACCTTGCCTCAGCATCCCAAAGTGCTGGGATTACAGGCGTGAGCCACTGCACCTGGCCTAGTCTCCTTAAGCTTCCCAATCTCTTTTTTCAAAAAAAAAATTGCTCAGTTCTGAAAAATGTCTCCCCTGGCAGCATACCTGGTCTTGTGAATTCTGTCTTGGATGACTTCCAACTGCGGAGATTCCACCACCTGGAAACCATAGGACAGGGTAACCCCACAAGGAGCTTCATGTCTTCCATGTCTCTGAGATACCAAGCCTCTCGGTAGAATCTCCAGAATGCCGTAACACTGGTCTCATATCCTATTTTACCCACTGGTGTAAAGGTGTCAGAGGTTTTATATCTGTTGTACCAGATGACATGGTCTAAAATGTTTGAACAGGATCACCCTAAGGGTGGTCCACCAAGAGATTCCCAATGACACAAAAACTGTCCTATTTTAAGATGCACTCACAGCATGACTGGGACAACTTTTTCTTCATTTTTAGCCAAATCTTAACCTTGGATCTTCACTAAGTCCAGAAAGAACTTTTCCAGGAGTCATCAGAAGCTAGTGAAAGAGGCTATTGGAGATTCTTGCCCTGCATTTATTTTTCTAGACCTAATATGTATATTTTTGAAAACATATCATTCCACCTGGTCATCCAATCTAGCTTTTTTCTCTGGTGATCAGAAGAGAATGGTTTGGGAAAGATGCCCTTGACTTGGGTTCCATTCATTTCTCTCAAAACTCAAAGGATTATTATTATTATTATTTTAGTATGCTTGTCACCTTACAGTGGTTTTTGCAAAATTATACATAAATGGAATCAGTTACTCACATAGTATGGTAACAGGTAGGAGTTCCCTTAATCCCTTCAAAACACTATATATGCAAGAGTGAGTGGGTGCCTGTGTGTGTGTGTGTGTGTGTGCATATGTACAATTTCTTTTTTTTTTTTTTTGAGATGGAGTCTCACTTTGTCACCCAGGCTGGAGTGCAGTGGTGCAATCACAGCTCACTGCAACCTCTGTCTCCAAGGTTCACGCGATTCTCCTGCCTCAGCTTCCTGAGTAGCTAGGACTGCAGGTGTGAACCACTGAGAGGTGAATGGCTACTGCTACAGGAACTGGAATAGCTGGTTTATCTACTTCATTATCCTACTACCACACACTCTCAAAGGATTTCTCAGACAGTTTGCAAGAAATAAAATCTGTCCTTACTTTACGATCCCAAATAGACTCTTTGGCAGCAGTGACTCTCCAAAACTGCTGAGGCCTAGACCTCCTTACTGCTGAGAAAGGAGGACTCTGCACCTTCTTAGGGGAAGAGTGTTGTTTTTACACTAACCAGTCAGGGATAGTACGAGATGCCACCCAGTGTTTACAGGAAAAGGCTTCTGAAATCAGGCAACGCCTTTCAAATTCTTTTTTTTTTTTAACCAACCTCTGGAGTTGGGCAGTGTGGCTTCTCCCCTTTCTAGTTCCCATGGCAGCCATCTTGCTATTACTTGCCTTTGGACCCTGTATTTTTAACCTTATTGTCAAATTTGTTTCCTCTAGAATTGAGGCCATCAAGCTACAGATGGTCTTACAAATGGAACCCCAAATGAGTTCAACTAACAACTTCTACTGAGGACCCCTGGACCAACCTGCTGGCACTTTTACTGGCCTAGAGAGCTTCCCTCTGGAGGAGACTACAACTGCAGGGCCCCTTCATCGCCCCTATCCAGCAGGAAGTAGCTAGAGTGGTCATCAGCCAAATTCCCAACAGCAGTTGGGGTGTCCTGTTTAGAGGGGGGATTGAGAGGTGACAGTGTGCTGGCAGCCCTCGCTCACTCTCAGTGCCTCCTTGGCCTTGGTGCCCACTCTGGCCACACTTGTGGAGCCCTTCAGCCTGCCACTGCACTATGGGAGCCCCTCTCTGGGCTGGCCGAGGTCGGAGCCAGCTCCCTCTGCTTGCAGGGAGGTGTGGAGGGAGAGACGTGAGCGGGAACTGAGGCTGCGCATGGGGCTCGCGGGCCAGTGTGAGTTCCAGGTGAGTGTGGCCTCGGTGGGCCCCGCACTCAGAGCAGCTGACCAGCACCACCGGCCCCGGGCAGTGAGGGGCTTAGCACCTGGGCCAGCAGCTGCGGAGGGTGTGCCAGGTCCCCCAGCAGTGCTGGCCCACTGGCGCTGTGCTCGAATTCTTGCCAGGCCTCAGCTGCCTCCCTGCAGGGCAGGGCTCGGGACCTGCAGTCCCCCATGCCCAAGCCTCCCCCACCCTGCCGTGGGCTCCTGCGTGGCTGAGCCTCCCCAAAAAATGCCGCCCCCTGCTCCACGGCACTGAGTACCATCGACTGCCCAAGGGCTGAGGAGTGTGGGCACACGGCACGGGACTGGCGGGCAGCTCCACCTGCAGCCCTGGTGTGGGATCCACTAGGTGAAGCCAGCTGGGCTCCTGAGTCTAGTGGGGACTTGGAGAACCTTTATGTCTAGCTAAGGGATTGTAAATACACCAATCAGCACCCTGTGTGTAGCTCAAGGTTTGTGAATGCACCAATCAGCACTCTGTATCTAGCTAATCTGGTGGGGACTTGGAGGACTTTTATGTCGAGCTGAAGGATTGTAAATACACCAATCAGCACTCTGTGTCTAGCTCAAGGTTTGTAAATGCATCAATCAGTGCTCTGTATCTAGCTAATCTAGTGGGGACTTGGAGAACTTTTGTGTCTAGCTCAGGGATTGTAAACACACCAATCAGCACCCTATCAAATCAGACCAATCAGCTCTCTATAAAATGGACCAATCAGAAGGATGTGGGTGGGGCCAGATAAAGGAATAAAAGCAGGCTGCCTGAGCCAGCAGTGGCAACCCGCGCGGGTCCCCTTCCACACTGTGGGAGCTTTGTTCTTTCGCTCTTTGCAATAAATCTTGCTGCTGCTCACTCTTTGGGTCCCCACTGCCTTTATGAGCTGTAACACTCACGTGAAGGTCTGAAGCTTCACTCCTGAGCCAGTGAGACCACGAACCCACCAGAAGGAAGAAAATCCAAACACATCCGAACATCAGCAGGAACAAACTCGGGACACACCGCCTTTAAGAACTGTAACACCATGAGGGTCCGCGGCTTCATTCTTGAAGTCAGTGAGACCAAGAATCCACCAATTCTGGACACACTACCATGCCCATGTAATTTTTGTATTTTTAATAAAGACGGGGTTTTGCCATGTTGGCCAGGCTGGTCTTGAACTCCTGACCTCAGATGATCCATCCACCTCAGCCTCCCAAAGTGCTGGGATTACAGACGTGAGCCACAGCACCCAGACAGAATTTTTTTTTTTTGATACAAGGTCTCACTCTGTGGTCCAGGCTGGAATGATGTAACCACAGCTCATGACAGCCTTGACCTCCCAGACTCAAGGGATCTTCTTGCCTCAGCCTCCCAAGCAGCTGGGACTACAGGTGCACACCACCATACCCAGCTAAATTTTTAAATTTTTTGCAGAGACAAGATCTCACTATGTTGCCAGGGTTGGTCTCGAACTCCTAGGCTCAAGTGATCCTCCTACCTCAGCCTCCTAAAGTGTTGGCATTACAGGCATGGGCCACCACACCCAGCTGCAATTTTTTTTTTTTTTGAGATGGAGTTTTGCTCTTGTTGCCCAGGCTGGGGTGCAACAGCGTGATCTCCGCTCACTGCAACCTCCACCTCATGGGTTCAAGTGATTCTCCTGTCTCAGCCTCCTAAGTAGCTGGGACTACAAGCACATGCCACCACGCCCAGCTAATTTTGTATTTTTAGTAGAGATGGGGTTTCACAATGTTGGCCAGGCTGGTCTAGAACTCCTTACCTTAGGTGATCCACCTGCCTCAGCCTCCCAAAGTGCTGGGGTTACAGGTGTGAGTCACTTCATCAGAACTGCAATTTTTTTAACCTAAAATCTCATCATTAATAAATCACCCACTTGGAATTAAATGTGTATGTGTAATTTTTGAAGAGTTTTATTTTCAGATATACCTGTAATAGGCCTACCAGATTAAGTCATTCTTTCTGCAAGTATCAGAACCCCCTGGATTATTCTTTAAAACTGCAGCTTTCTGGGCCTTTTCCCAAGCCTTCTAAATCAGAATCTTTGGTGGCAGAGGCCAAGCATCTGTGTTTTTAATAAATGCTCTAAGTGATTCTTAAGAACCCTAAAGTCTGACAACCACTAGATTAAATAGTAAGAGTAGCTATCATTATTCTAGCATATAAAGTCTCTCCACAAAGTAAATAAATAAATTAAATTTTTAAAAAACCTAAAAAGAAAACAAACAAAAAAAAACACCATGGTCTATCAAGACTTGGTCTTTCTGTCAACTTGAATTCAAAGAAATAGTCTGTTGCCAGAATCCATGAATAAATTTTTTTAGAATAGATTCCATGACAATGACAGGGCGTGATTTTTAAAGAATAATTTATACCAAAAAGATTCCTAATAATCTTTTGCAGGCATCTCCCCTGCTTCTCCAATTTCTGTGGGTTTTTTTTTTTTTTTTTTTTTTAGACAGAGTCTCTCTCTGTTGCCAGGCTGGAGTTCAGTGGCACGATCTTGGCTCACTGCAACTTCTGCCTCTTGGGTTCAAGTGATTCTCCTGCCTCAGCCTCTCGAGTGGCTGGGACTACAGGCGTGCACCACCACACCCAGCTAATTTTTGTATTTTTAGTAGAGACAGGGTTTCACCATGTTGGCCAGGCTGGTCCCCAACTCCTGACCTCAAGTGGTCTGCCCACCTTGGCCTCCCAAAGTGCTGGGGTTACAGGCATGAGCCCCACGCCCAGCCCCAATTTTTCTACTTTCAAGGAAAGAAAAAAAGCTATTACATATCTTTCATTCTTACGCATTGAAAAATAAAAGTTAAAAAAAAAACTTTGGGTATTTGAAGCAATGTGAATGGAGCTGTATATCAAATATTATAGCTAGGTGCAATCATAATGGTGTGGTGATGTATGTGAATGTCCTTGGTCTTTGGAACTACATGAGCCAAAGTATTTAGGCATGAAGTGTCATGACATCTTAAACTTACTTTCAAATAGCTCAGAAAAAAGGCATAGATATGTGTATGTTTTTACATATATGCATATATAGACACATATACATATAAATATATGTATACATGAATATATTTGTATACATGCATGTATACATGTATGTGTGTGTGAGAGAGAGAAAGCAAACCTGGCTATGGCCAGGTACAGTGGCTCATGCCTGTAGTCCCAACATTTTGGGAGGCTGGGTGAGGAGGATCACTTCAGGCCAGGAGTTTGAGACTAGCCTGGGCAACATAGCAAGACCAAAAAAAAAAAAAAATAGCAGGATGTGGTGGAGTGCACCTATAGTCCCAGTTACTCAGGAGGCTGATGTGGGAGAATCACCTTTAAGCCCAGGAGTGCCACTGCACTCCAGCCCAAGCAACACAGCAAGACCCCATCTTACAAAAAAAAATTAGCGGGGCATGGTGGTACACGCCTGTTAGTCCCAGCTACTTGGGAAGCTGAGATGGGAGGATTCCTTGAGCCCAGGAGTTCAAGGCTGCAGTGAGCTATGGTCACACCACTGCACTCCAGCCTGTGTGACAGAGTGAAACCCTATTAAAAAAAAAAGTAGCTAAACAATGCTTGGTAAAACGAGGGTATTTGCTCTGTTTTTTTTCTTTTCAACTTTTCTGTATATTAAATTTTTTTTAATAAAATGTTGGGGAAAAATAAATCTCTTTCTGTTTTCCTTGCTGCTCTCTCCCCTACCTCCCCTGTCCATTCCCACATCCCCCACCTTCCAGCTGGGGGTGATCACCACCTGCTTGACTATGTCAGACTCTGCCACCACTGGGGGACCCAAGGGTGATGTACTTCCCAGGTTTCCCTTGCAAGCCACAGAAGCAAGCAGATGTCTCCCCAGCCCCATCTCCTCCCAGAATCTGACTAATTTTCTTTTTTCTTTTTTTTTTGAGACAGAGTCTTGCTCTGTCACCCAGGCTGGAGTGCAGTGGTACTATCTCAGCTCACTGCAACTTCCCCTTCCCGGGTTCCAAGGATTCTCCTGCCTCAGCCTCCCAAATAGCTGGGAATACAGGCATGCATCACCATGCCCGGCTAATTTTTGTATTTTTGGTAGAGACACGGTTTGGACATGTTGGCCAGGCTGGTCTGGTCTCAAATTCCTGACCTCGTGATCCACTTGCCTCAGCCTTACAAAGTGCTGGGATTACAACCACTGTTCTCTAGTAAAGTATTAGTTCCGGATTCGCTCACACCATCCTTAGCATGAGATTGTTATACAAAAACATGCTTGATCAGCCAGAGAGGAAAGCTTTGACGATGTTCTGGGAAGCCTCTTGGCGTTGGCATCTGCCAAGAGGGGTCCCCAACCTCCTTGCAATTGCAGCTCTTCCGAGAGCCCCGAGCCCTCAAAGTCAAATAGGAAGGTGAGATGCAGCATCCAGCAGCCATTCTGGGGTATTAAGTAAAGCAGGCAGCTGGAATTTCATAGAGTTTACTGACGCTAAGCAAAGCCTCATTAGCAATTCCATGATAAATGTCACTGGAGTTAAATGCCCTCTGGTTATGTGTGAGATATCAAAAAGCAACACCTCAACACAGAGCCATGTTGAAGGAGGTGGGTAAGGGGAGGAGGAGGAGGGTGGGAATCCCCCACCAAGGAGAGGAAGCAATAATTAAGATGGAACACAGAATTTAAATCTGAATAAAACAGACACTCGTCTCTTAGCCATACTTTGCGGAGAGCATTTCCTATCCCTTAGTTGAAGTGAGAAATCAGAAACTAACCATGGCAAGCCAAATAACTGCCACCCAAAGGTGTGCAAGTCCTATTCTGCAGAAGCTGTGACTATTACCTGGCAAAAGGGACTTTGAAGATGTGATCAAATGAAGGCTCTTGAAATGGGGAGATGATCCTACACTGTCAGGTGGACTCTGGAATCACAAGGGTCTTTTTAAGAGGGAAGTAAGGAGGTCAAAAGAGAAAGAACACCATATGGCAATGGAAGTAGATTAGAGTGATGCAGCCACGCAGCAGGGAAGGCCGGGAGTCTTTAAAACCTGGAAATAGGCTGGGGGCGGTGGCTCACACCTGTAATCCCAGCACTTTGGGAAGCCAAAGCGGGTGGATCACCTGAAGGCAGGAGTTCGAGACCACCCTGGCCAACATGGTGAAACCCCATCTCTACTAAAAATACAAAAATTAGCCCAGTGTGTGGCAGGCACCTGCAATCCCAGCTACTCGGGAGGCTGAGGCTGAGAATCTCTTGAACCTGGGAGGCAGAGGTTGCAGTGAGCCGAGATCGTGCCACTGCACTCCAGCCTGGACAAGAGCAAAACTCCATCTCAAAAAAAAAAAAAAAGAAAGAAAGATAGTGGATTCTCTCCTGGAATCTTCAGAAGGCATCAGCCCTGCAGATGCCTTGATTTTAGAAGTCTGAACTCCAGATCTGTAAAAGAATGCCTTTTTGTTGTTTTGAGCTGCTAAATTTGTGGTCATTTGTCCTAGCAGCAACAGGAAACTAAGCCACCAACCATGTCCATGTCTATTGCATATGGTTTATTGCATAATGGCTATGCTAAAGTTAGCTGGCTGGGCATGGGGATTCATGCCTGTAATCCCAGTGCTTTGAGGGGCTGAAGCAGGAGGATCGCTTGAGCCCGGGAGTTTGAGATCAGCCTGGGCAAAATAGTGAGACCCTGTTTCTACAAAAAAATTTTAAAAATTAGGCTGGTGTAGTGGCACAACCTGTAGTCCCAGCTATTTGGGAGGCTGAGGTGGAAGGATTGCTTGAGCCCAGGTGGTTGAGGTTGCAGTGAGCCATGATTGTGCTGCTACACTCCAGTTGGGGCAACAGAGTGAGACCTCATCTCAAAAAAAAAAAAAAAGGCAACTGATAGCAAACTGCAGCTCTCATTTCTCAGTGTAAGTTCAGTATTTCTCATTAATCCCCATATTTTATGTCTTCGTAAAATTTTGCATTAATGAATTCTTTCAAGAAGTGATGTAAGCTATAGAAGGGTTATCTGGAGGTTGTCAGTCCTGCCCACCATAGCAATCCAGACAGGCTCTGATGGTGAGAAGAGGGAAGGACTCCATCAGTGCTGTCTAATGCAGGCATCGCCATCTTGACTGCAGAGCCCAGTCTTGGGATCCAAGAACTGGGGGGAAACCTGGAGGCAGCTTAATGGGGTGCCAAGGAGGCCAGTGGGAGGCAGTCTGATGTAACAGAAACACAACACCCATGCATTTGCATCTCAGCTCTGCAATTACCAAGTATAAATTCTGAGCTTCTGTTTAATCTAAAAATCAGAACTAGGCCAGGGGTGGTGGCTCACACCTATAATCCCAGCACTTTGGGAGGCCAAGGTGGGCAGACCTTTTAAGGCCAGGAGTTCGAGAGCAGCCTGGCCAACATGGCAATACCCTGTCTCTACTAAAAATACAAAAATTAGCTGGGTGTGGTGGCGGGCACCTGTAATCCCAGCTACTGGGGAGGCTGAGGCAGGAGAATCGTTTGAACCCCGGAGGCAGAGGTTGCAGTGAGCCGAGATTGCACCACTGCACTCCAGCCTGGGTGACAGAGACTCAGTCTCAAAAAAATAAAATAATAAAACAATAAAATAAAAATCAGAAATAATAATACTTACTGGCCAGGCGCAGTGCCTCACACCTGTAATCTCAGCACTTTGGGAGGCCAAGGTGGGCAGATTGCTTGAGTTCAAGAGTTCAAGACCTTCCTAGGCAACATGGCAAAATCCTGTCTCTACAAAAAATACAAAAATTAAGCAGACATGGTGGTGTGTGCCTGTGGTCCTAGCTACTTGGGAGGCTGAGGTAGGAGGATCACCTGAGCCTGGGGAGGTTGAGGCTGCAGTGAGCCATGATCACACCACTGCCCTCCAGCCTGGGTTATAGAGTGAGACCCTATGTCAGAATAATAATAATGATACTGACTAGCTTTCTTGAGTGGATGAAATTAGATTATGGAAGCAAAGTTCCTAACATGGTAACTATTACAGTTATTGTTTGTTAATAATAGTGAATGACTTTCCCAAGTCCATACAGAGTGTTTTTGTCCAGAAGAGGATGTTGTCTCTGGTGTCACTTCGCAACACAGTGCATTCTAGGACACCAAACACGACATCATTTCAGGGTTCACCAGGCTGCCTTCGACTACCCCAGAGCTCCTGTCCCCCTGGCTGTCTGTCAATTCCATCCTTTTTCTGGCCACCCATGGCTGCTGCCTGGACTGCCCTTAGTCCATTGCGTCAAACATTTGCATGATGCCAGCTGCATGATGTGTGCTGAGAGATTTGTGCTGAGAGATTTGAGGGGGTGGGGAGGGACTTGGATGAACAAGACAATGCCCCTCCCTCAAGGAAATGATATTTTAGTGGGTCTAGACAAGAACAGAATGGACATTTGTGATGTAGAATGAGTGAAGAGCCATCAGAGGCAGAGTGAGGTGTCACGACCGTGCACCGGCAGATGAAATGCTCCCCAAGGAGGGTGCTGATTGAAGTAGAGACCCCTGAGAGCCCCAGGACCATGACAGATGGTGGAGGCACAAGGAGTATGTTATAAAAGCAAGGAGCAGGGACATCTGGGGCCTGCCTGGACCAAGGGCATGCTGTCTGCGTGGGTGGAATTTAGGGACATTGGGGACACACTTCCATCCACTCCACTCGAAGTGTGAACACCCCGTCTCAGTCAGGACAGTTCTGCTCCATTCTTTACGGTCAAGACAGAGTGCTGAGAAGGGCAGGTTTTACCTGATGCTCAGACACTTCTCTCTTCCTCGGTGTAACCAACAAGTAAATACGGAGCTGATTTTCTTTTTTCTTTGTTTTAAAATTGTTTTCAGAAATGGAGTCTTGCACTGTTGCACAGGCTGGAGTGCAGTGGCACCATCACAGCTCACTGCAGCCTTGAACACCCAGGCGCAAGTGATTCTCCTGCCTTCACCTTCCAAGTAGCCAGGACTACAGGAGTACACCATTGCACTCAGCTAATTTTGTTTTCTATTTTTTGTAGAGACGAGATCTCACTGTGTTGCCCAGGCTGGTTTCAAACTCCTGGCCTCAAGTGATCCTCCTGCCTCAGCCTCCCAAAGTGCTGAGATTACAGGTGTGAGTCACTGCACCCTGCCCAGAGTTGACTTTCACTCTTAGGAAAAGAATAGCTTGAGCTGCTTCTCTTAGTTAAATGATTGTAGAGCCAGCAGGCTCCCATCGGTGTGAGGAAAATGCAGAAGAAGACACGTTTGTGGCTGGAGGAAGATCCCAAGCAGCCCCTTGGCATAGACAGTTCTGCAGAGGGGCATGCCAGTGTCCAGGGGGAGTCTAGGCCCTTGGTGTCCAATTCAGAAACTCTGATAAACTGGCTGGCACAAGCCAGGGGAGGGACCCTGACTGTGGTCTGTGGCTGGAAAAGACCCAGAAGATCCCAACAGGATGTTTACAAGAGGGAAAAAGGAGCCAAGCACAGTGGCTCACACCTGTAATCCCAGCACTCTGGAAGGCCGAGGCAGAAGGATTGCCTGAGGTCAGGAGTTTGAGACCAGCCTGGCCAACATGGCGAAATCCCGTCTCTACTAAAATACAAAAAATTAACCGGATATCGTGGCGGCACCTGTAATCCCAGCTACTCAAGAGGCTGAGGTGAGAGAATTGCTTGAACTGGGGAGGCGGAGGTTAGAGTGAGCCGAGATCGCGGGGTGACAGAGTGAGACTCCATCTCAAAAACAAAACAAAACAGAAAAGGAGGGAAAGGGGAAGGTCTGTGCTGGGAACTGGGGCTCAGCAGGGGCCAGGCCAGCACGGAGCAGCATTTGGGAACAAATGCCTGGGAATGTGGGCATGAATGAAAGGGGCGGCATTCCTAAAGCCCAGTGAACTTGGGATATACAACCGAGACACACTCGGGATCCAGGCCAAGCTGTCAAGCAGAAGAGAGCCGTCCATCAGGCATCATTGCAGGATCACTTTTTCCAGCGACAACTACCTCATTCTGAACACAGAAGCATCCGTGCTAAACAACCGATCGGGCTCTCAGTTCTTTCTCTGCCTGCTGTTTGGAAGCAGAGCCAAACTTTTTTAAAATTTTTCATTTTATTTTATTTTAAGTTCCAGGATACATGTGCAGGACATGCAGGTTTGTTATACAGGTAAACGTGTGCCATTATGGTTTGCTGCACCCATCCACCCATCACGTAGGTATTAAGCCCTACATGCATCATTAGGTATTTATCCTGATGCTCTCCCTCCTCACCCCGCCAACAGGCCCCAGTGTCTGTTGTTCCCCCTGTGTCCATGTGTTCTCATTGTTCAGCTCCCACTTATAAGTGAGAACATGCGGTGTTTGGTTTTCTGTTGCTGTGTTAGTTTGCTGAGGATAATGGCTTCCAGCTTCATCCATGTCCTTGCAAAGGACGTGATCTCATTCCTTTTTATAGCTGCATATTATTCTGTGGTATATACGTACCACATTTTCTTTTTCCAGTCTATCACTGATGGGCATTTGGGTTGATTCATGTCTTTGCTATTGTGAACAGTGCTGCAATGAACATACATGTGCATTTATCTTTATAATAGAATGATTTATATTCCTTTGGGTGTACACCTAATAATGAGATTGCTGGGTAAAATGGCATTTCTGGTTTTAGATTTTGAGGAATCACCACACTGTATTCCACAGTGGTTGAACTAATTTACACTCCCACCAACAGTGTAAAAAGCTTTCCAATTTCTCCACAGCCTTGCCAGCATCTGTTGTTTCTTGACTTTTTCATAACCTCCATTCTGACTGAGGTGAGATGGTATCTCATTGTGGTTTTGATTTGCATTTCTCTAACGATCAGTGATATTGAGCCTTTTTTCATATGTTTGTTGAGCCAGACTCTTAAGACTCCCTGAACCCCCAAGATCCCCCAATGTTGAAGGTGATGGAAGTGTCTCAAGGAGAAAAGCTTAGGCTAAAACTAGTGATGGGTCACACAACTATGTGGAGAAATAGAAGAGTGTTTATCACACAAGTACCAGCCGACCAGAAAGATCCTGCCATTCCCATAGGTACTGGTCGTGTGAGTGGAGGTTGTGGCCAGGCCAACATTTACATGTACACCTGCACCGGTGTCATCACTGTGACATGGTGACTTCCTAAGGGACTCTGGGTGTCAAGCATGCATGTTCAGCACGGAGGGTGACATGCTCTGTCACCCTGAAATGCTTTCAGAGGAGAATATTGGCGAACAAGCACTTGTTAAACATCTTCAGAATCTTTCCTATAACAGGATCTACGTGGATTCTATTAAATGCCTGAGTAACACCCTCATCCATTTGTCTCATTTGTATTCAGTCCTAGATAGAGGTCCCCTTCTTCCATGGCTTGTCACATATTATTTTTTAATCAGATAATTTAACATCCAAAACTTCACTGGTATGGAAGAAAGCAGAGAAATGTAAAGGAGATCAGACTGATACCAGTTGATCTTCTGAAGTTCAAGCCCGGGTGCTGAACTGAGCATCTGGCTACATTCTTTGGTGTCTCAAATTCACTGAGATCAATAACCGTCCTTTCTCACGAGCACTCCTCATTTCCAATCTGTCTCCCCAACTGCACAACTTTGTGTGATCAAAGAGGGAAAGATGGCTCCTCAGATGGACCCTCAGAGAAAGATAAGATCAGGCCTGCAGGGAGGCCAGCCCTGTGTTCCTTCCACCTTGATGGTCACTGTCAGAGGATGTACAGGGAGTGTGGTGACAATGGCCCAAGGCTACTGACCTAGGAGGCCATGTCTTCCATTTTGCGAGGGAGACACTGGCAGACAGCTGCTCCAGGCATGTTTGAGTGTATGTAAATATCCACACACTCACTCTGAACTCCGAGAGCTGTCTGGCCATCTGCCACAAATGCAGCTTGTGTCCCGACGATGCAGCCCTGTGTCACAGATGGAGATGGGGCAAGCACCGTGCACCTCCACCAGGGTCTTAGACCTGGGCACACAGACAATCCCAGAACTGAATTTCAGAGCCTTTGAGGTTTTGCCTTCACACTATTACAATAAATCAAAACCGCAATTTGAATAAAATCTTGTCTTATGCTTCCATTGTTCTAAATGGGGCAGGAACACCCCAAAGCGTTATTAACAAGACAAGGTTGAAAATGCCCAGACAATAGGGTGTCCAGATACCCTTTCTCTCTCTTATCCAAAGCTGTACTCCAAACACAACCAATAACTCTCCCTCTCAGTTCAAAATCAACAGCGCATTGAAAAAGTTCCTACTTCAGATCCCAGAGACAAAAGTGAATAGCCAAGTAGAGTCTCAAATAAATCCTATTATTCCTTCTCCCCCCTCCCTCTCTTCTTTCGACCTCAAAGCTTTGCTGTCTTAGCTTTTCCATCTTTCACTGGATTCTCAGCACTGCTGCCTTGTTTCCATAGAATCACAGAAGTCAAAGCTAAAAAAGACTTTGCGTATTTCCCTTCACACAAACCCCCAAGGGCAAAATGTTACCAAACTCCTACTCTTAGATCCACAACAGACTTTTCTGCTGGGAGCCAGGCGTAAACATGGAGTCACGCGTGATTATTGAGTTCTGTCATCCACACCAGAAAACAGCAGTGGCAGGAGAAGGCGGCTGCGAGAACATTTTCTCCTTCCAAAAGAGCTTTCATCACTCTACTTAGCTTTCATTTCTGGCTCAAGCTTAGAAGCCTCCAGTTCAGTGTCTTTCTAGGCAGTCTTGTGGTCCACTCTATCACACCTACACCAAGCCAAGGAACACTCAGAGAGACGGCTGGGGCAGAAGACAGAGAGACAGGAAATCTCCATGCAATTCGGTCTTATCTGTGCCGCCATGGGACCTTGGGCCCAAGTTGTAGCGCCCAAGCCCATGGCAAGCAAGCAGGAAGGCAGTTGTTCAGGAGATGATGATCATTCAGAGCATCTGCCTTGGAACATCATTTAGTTTTGTTCAGCACCATTCACAAGCCCGCTATGTACACGAAGAGATGTAAAGCTGCATAATGTTCCATGAAGCGCTTTTGTTGAATGCCCGAGTTATCACGCCCTCTTCGGGGGTGGCTTCTACCCATCTGAACACCCAGGAAGTCTGCTTGGCCCCAAAGTCCAAGTTTCTCGGTATTAGTTTCAGATGCCTTACAAGCCGTACCCCCAACTATCACCAAGAATAAGCCCACAGAAACTTCACTGAGAAAAGACTCCCTTTTCTCATTGGAAAGTAGCTTATCTTTGTCTATTTCAAAGTTGGTGCTAATGGTAATTGTTGACTGTTTTTGTCCTCTGATTAGGGGAAGACAAAATCCAGTTACCAGCCACCCCTTCCTTCTCCCAGACCAAAGTGTGCCTACCTCCTGTGCCATTTTGGGGGGGTCTGCTTGGCTAGTTAAGGTGACCAATTAACCCATAAAGCAGTATTAATAAAGTATGAAGATTTTTTATGTGACCCAGGGTGCATTTTAACACCTTCAGTATCTTGATACTAAAAGTGCTGCCTAAAGATAGAAATGTAGGGCATTGAAAGCTAACTAGTGAGAGAAATATTGAAGAACCCAGTATAATGATGGTAGACGACCATCAGCTACTCGGCAGGGTCCTGTGTTCAGTCTTAAACAATAGAATTGGCAATATCAAGTTGATTTTCCACAAGTCTTCACATGGCATCAGTTTCATGTCACAAACGGGAATGATGGAGCTCTAGGTGGTACACCAGATAGACAGACAATAGGGACATGATAATGGCCCCAGACCTTTCAGCCTATCAGTCAGGCAATGGTGGGAATGTCACATGGCCAAGGACAAGTCTTTTCTATTGGACCAGCTCACCGGGGCAGCTTGGACCATTGCCCCTGTCAATCAACAGAGTGCGGGTTCACACACAAAGAACAGGTACTTCATCATGAGCTGTCCAGTTTCAAAACGATAGTCATTTTCTCTCCACACCAGTCTGAAAACCAGCCCCATTAAGGATCATGATCAGACCATATTGATCACTTCTCTAAGCATCTCTTCAAGGGATTCTCTAGACATACTTGACTGAGCTGGATTTAATT
This sequence comes from Nomascus leucogenys, assembly GCF_006542625.1. Taxonomy (NCBI): domain Eukaryota; kingdom Metazoa; phylum Chordata; class Mammalia; order Primates; family Hylobatidae; genus Nomascus; species Nomascus leucogenys. Next base: position 47,913,480 of record NC_044398.1, on the reverse strand, counting down.
TAAGCACTTTACTGTCTACAAATTCTATCAGTTTAGCCTTGTGAAAATTAGGACATTAGGGCTCCAGCTTCCCTAAGGAACTCTAAGCACTGATGTTCTCGATGCCTTGCACCTCCCCTGCTTGGGAATGACCACCCCTCCTTGCCAGGAGAACCCTGAGTTGCTGGCATCTTCTCATCCATCAAGCATACTGTCTTGCTACCCAGATTTCTCTCCTGAAAAGCAATGGCCTATAGAGTGAAAACTAAGGCCATATGCCCAACAGTCTTAACACATTCCTTCCAACTCTGAGGGGCAAATTTGCCATTTACAAGGGGAGAAGAATGAAGCCACTTGAAAAAGCCACATCCCCTTCTCATCTAGTTTTTTAAAAAACATCTTTGCACAAAGAAATGACAAGTGCTTGAGGTGATAGATACCCCAATTACTCTGACGCATTATGCATTCTATGCCCGTCTCAAAACATCACATGTACTCCATAAATATATCCATCTACTATGTACCCATAAAAATTAAAAATTTTTAAAAATCATCTTTGTTGCCTCCAGAGAGGGTCATTCTGGCCATGCCTGCTGGCCTGATTCTGTGAGTCATTGACAGTGGGGCAGAGTGGGAGCTAGGGATATGCAGAGGAGATAGATTTTCAGCCCTTTACTTTCTTGAAACTATTTCCTCTCATTGTATGAATGGAATTTTTAAAATGATATCTAAAGCACAGTAGGAAAATAATGTAAATCAAGTGCTAGGAAATTCTTCCCTCCAGGCACCATTCAAAAACCAAACTCATTTGAGAGAAGTTCCAGGGGTTCAGAACCGTTGAGAGGGGGCTTGCTTTAGCCTTGCTGGATGACATCAAGGCAAGAGATTAGAGTGTGCGGAGGATCAGTGCGGAGGTCCTGAGCTCAGAGCAGGAGCTGTGAGTCAGCCTTGGAGACACCCACTGCAAACAAGCATTCAGGCTTGTCGAGATGATTTCTGGAGGTTAAGTGTAGGTGGATCTCGTGTTTCAGATGCTTTCAGCGTATTTTGTCATCTCATTTGTTCCATTAAGGTTTGTTTAAAAGAAAAAAATCCAGGAAGCTAACGTCAACAACTAAGAGAATTTTGTAAATATCATTCCTCCCACTTCAAGCGACATTGCCTACATCAATGCTCACCCATACGTTGGTAACGCTTTTGAAAGGAATTATGTGAAGCCAACAGTCTAAAATTCCTATTATTGCAGAAAGCTTTTACCAAATATCTGCTTTCATTTTACACTTCTGAACACAAGGAACCAGGACCATACTTTTAAGTGTAAGCCTTATTCTGAAATGGATGAGCAATGTTGCCAAGAAACCAAGAAGCCGGTGGGCAGCAAAGCAGAAACGTGATGTGGAATAATGACTTCTGTGCAGTTCTTCACACTTATATAACATATGTCCCTGCATCTATGGGGGGCAAGCCTGTATGCTTAAATAGCCCACCCAAAAGGGGTAGAAAACTCTTAAACAACAATAAGAGCAGGGCGTTCCTCTAAGGAAGGTATGGTTGTAGTGAGACATCAAGAAACAGTCAGAGGCTGGGCATGGTGGCTCACGCCTATAATTCCAGCACTTTGGGAGGCCGAGGCAGGTAGATCATGAGGTCAGGAGTTCAAGACCAGTCTGGCCAACATGGTGAAACCCTGTCTCTACTAAAAATACAAAAAAAAAAAAAATAGCTGGACTTGGTGGTGGGCGGCTATAATCCCAACTACTCGTGTGGCTGAAGCAGGAGAATTGCTTGAACCCAGGAGGCAGAGGTTGCAGTGAGCCGACATCTCACCATTGCACTCCAGCCTGGGCGATAAGAGCAAAACTCCATCAAAAAAGAAAGAAAGAAAGAGAGAGAGAGAGAGGAAAGAAAGAAAGAAGAAGAAGAAAGAAAGAAAGAGAAAAGAAAGAGAAAGAAAGAAAGAAAGAAAGAAAGAAAGAAAGAAAGAAAGAAAGAAGAAAGAAAGAGAAAGAAAGAAAGAAAGAAGAAAGAAAGAAAGAAAGAAAGAAAGAAGAAAGAAAGAAAGAAAGAAGAAAGAAAGAAAGAAAGAAAGAAAGAAAGAAAGAAAGAAAGAAAGAAAGAAAGAAAGAGACAGCCAGACATAATGAAGAGGCTGAGTGAAATGGTAGTCTTTTAGGTAACACTTGGATTGAAAAGGAGCTATGGTTTTTGTGTGTTTCTCACTTAAAACCAGAGTGTTATTATCCTTTACCATTGCATCAGCGGGAAGCATTGAAGGTTGTGAAAGTTCTTTTGGTTGGTTGGTTGGTTGTTGGTTGATTGGTTGGTTGGTTGGTTGGTTGGTTGATTGGTTGGTTGATTGGTTGGTTGGTTGTTGGATTTGGGATACAGAAGCAAAGAAAAGGGAGGAGAAAAAGAGCAGTCAAAATGCAGTTGGTGAACAGTGTGCAGCTGGGAAAGAAACCTCTGCTCCTGGTGCTCCACTCAGAGAAAATAGAGGCTGCTATTTCACTAGGACCACAGCAAAAGCATCACAGCATAGTACAGAAGTTTCTGTCTCATCCTAAGGATGGGGTTGAAGCCAGCTCAAGTTTGGGACTGATTCAAACTAACTGAGATAATCTTTCCAACTAAGAAAAGACTTGTAATCCAAATTATGAAGTGTGGTGTGGCCCTTCCTCTTCCTTCCCTTCCCTGAACTATGTAGTCTTAGAGCTAGCAGGTGGGTAGAGCAAGGGTTGCAGTGAGGGAGATGCAGCAGTCCAGAGTGATGAAGAGGCCAAAAAGGATGAGGAGGGCATCTGCTCAGATGGGTCACCTGCAAAGGGCATCAAAGACCAAGCAGGGAAGGAGGGTGTCCTCCCTTGGGGGGCAGCAGTAGGGGAATCAGTAGGGGATCACTGTGTTCAGAAGTGTAAAATCAAAGTAGATGTTTGGTAAAAGCTTTCTGCAATAATAGGAACTGTTGACTGTTGTCTTCACATAATTCTTTTCAAAAGCATTTCCAACATACGGGTGAATGTTGATGTAGGGGTGAGCCTGGGTGGGGTGAGGGGATCTCTGTGTGGGGATGGCTTCAGTAAGCACTGGAAACATACCGAGGAATTGAGCAAATAAGCAAACCAAGAACAAGAACAATTGAGCAAATAAGGAAACAAGCAAACCAAAAACAAGAACAATGGGATTCAGGTTTTTCACTGTCAAAAGAAGGAAGTTATAAATATGTAAAGAGAGGAATTGGAACTGAAAGTATTGATATGATTCCTTGGGATTTTCAAAATAGATGGATAGATAAATAGACTTTGATATAGATGCAGACATGAGTATAAGGGTAAATGTATATATATATGTATATGTGTGTTTGCATGTACATACACTGATCCCCTACAAACATATATACTCTGTCACTCTCTGTCCACTGACAGGGTAACATTGCAATAGTAATGGGCACACCCGGTACCCAGAAGTTGGCCTCTAAATACCCTCCTCCACAAAAGGAACCAGGGCTCCTTGGGGAAATGGATGATTCCATGGCCAAGGTAGGAAAAGTAAGAATGAGTTGAAACATCTAATTGTTCCAGAAAAGAAGGAAGTGTTCAAATAATAACTGGGGACAATGAGTCACAGAAGCCAAACCTAGGGCATTTAGAGAATCAAAATAATGCTAAAAATGGATCATAACTGATATGGTTTGTATCTGTGTCCCCACCCACATCTCATCTTCCATTGTAATCCCCAGTATTGGAGGTGGGGCCTAGTGGGGGGCGATTGGATTTTGGGGGCAGATTCTCATGAATGGTTAAGCACCATCCTCTTGGTGCTGTTCTCGTGATAGTGAGTGAGTTCTCATGAGCACTGGTTAATAGTGTGTAGCACCTCCCCATCCTCTTGCTCCTTCTCCCGCCATGTAAGATGCTTACTCCTGCTCTGCCTTCTGCCATGATTGAAAGCTTCCTGAGGCTTCCCCAGAAGCAGAGGCCACTATGCTTCCTGTTCAGCCTGTGGAACCATGAGCCAATTCAACCTCTTTTCTTTGTAAATTTCTCAGTCTCAGGTATTTTTTTATACCTGTCTGCAAGAACAGACTGAATAGATTGATACAATAACTTAATAAGTAACAAAGAAAAACAGGAATCTATATTGATACAAATACGAATAGATTGAAAGTTTATGGAGCAACAGGATACTTACATAATTCCTAGTTTCTCTACTCAAAACGCTTATTAATTACAAAGGGTAAAAGAATAAATGTGATGTGGAGGAGTCTGATAGATATCATAACCAAATATCTAAGTCAACCTCACCATTAACGGGACAGATTGGCTGAAGTTGTGTACCTCCTGGTAGGATGCATTAAGAAGAACACAGTGTCATCTCTGTGATATTTCTGCCAAAAATACATGATCAAAATCAAATCATGAAAATGCATCAGACAAGGGGTCATTCTACATTCATCTGGCCTGTAATCTTCAAAAATGTCAAGGTCCTAAAGTCAAGCCAAGACTGAAAAACTGCTCCAGACTGCAAGACTATGGTGACATGATAACTGAACACAATGCCTGACTCTAGATTCTATCCTTTTGCTATTCACACCCTTACTGGGACGACTGGTAAAACTGCAATGAGGTCAGAGGATTCAATTGTAGAAATGGATCTTTTTTCTTTTTTTTTTTAATCAAGTTCTAGGGTACATGTGCACAACGTGCAGGTTTGTTACATATGTATACATGTGCCATGTTGGTTTGCTGCACCCATTAACTTGTCATTTACGTTAGGTATTTCTCCTAACACTAACCCTCCCCCGTACCCCCCCCCCACAACAGGCCCCGGTGTGTGATGTTCCCCACCCTATGTCCAAGTGTTCTCATTGTGCAATTGCCACCTATAAGTGAGAACATGCTGTGTTTGGTTTTCTCTCCTTGCGATAGTTTGCTCAGAATGATGGTTTCCAGCTTCATTCATGTCGCTACAAAGGACATGAACTCATCCTTTTTTATGGCTGTGTAGTATTTCATGGTGTATATGTGCCACATTTTCTTAATCCAGTCTATCATTGATGGACATTTGGGTTGGTTCCAAGTCTTTGCTATTGTGAATAGTGCCACAATAAACATAATGTGTGCATGTGTCTTTAGAGTAGCATGATTTATAATCCTTTGGGTATATACCCAGTAATGGGATCACTGAGTCAAATAGTAAGAAATGTATCATTTTTAACGTCATTACTTTGATGATTGCATTATGATTATATAGGAGAATGCCCTTGTTTGTAAAAAATACTCAAGAATTCAGAAATCAGGTGGGCATAGTGGCTCACATCTGTAATCCTAACACTTTGGGAGGCTAGGGAGGGAGGATTGTTGGAGCCCAGGAGTTTGAGGTCCCTGGGCAACACTGGGAGGCCCCAGCTCTACAAAAAATTTAAAAATTATCCAGGCTTGGTGGTGGGTGCCTGTAGGCCCAAGTGCTTTGGAGGCTGAGGCAGAAGGATCGCTTGAGCCCAGGAGGTCGAAGCTGCAGTGAGCTATGATTGCACCATTGCACTCCAGCCTGGGTGACAGAGCAAGAACCTGTCTCTAATAATAATAATAATAATAATAATAATAATAATAATAATACAGAAATCATGGGGTATTTGTTCAACAACTTAATCTCAAATGGTTCCAGAAAAAAGAAAGTACTGTGTTTGCAACTTTTCTGTAATTTTGAGATTGTTTCAAAATTTCTTTTAAAAGAACCTTGTAGGGAAAGTGAATTCTACAGGGATTTTGCATAAATTAACACAGCAGTGGGGCTTTCTGGATAGTGATTGTAACCCAACAAGCATAACAGAATTGTCTAGAGAATTTTTTATAACACCCAGATACACAGGAAGAATATCCGAGTTTAACTGCTTTCCTAGCTGAGTGTGCTCTAGCAAGGAAGCTTTGACATGGGGTCACAGTGCTGGCCCATGGCTATGTGTGCCTCTTGTTACAAGGCAAAGGAAGTTTCTAAAGGAAGCTGGGCGAATGTGAAGAAACATTTGCCATCTCTCCTCCTATTGATATGGTACCAGATTAGCACATAAGGCTGATAACACCCTTTGTAACCTACATGGTTAATTCTAAAAGTTTCTGTCAGAGTAACAGCAGGTGCTCAGTCAGCAGCAGCCATTGTCATCACTGCATGCCAGAAGCCCTAACAGTGGTGTCCCAAATCCTCACAATGACACTGCAAGCTATGTATCAAGGGAGTTATAATGACCCACTGAGTGATGAGAACCTGCCCACATGAGACTCAGAGAGGCTGAGGCTCTTGCTCAGGATCGCACAGCCAGGGGGACAGGTTCATGCCTGTAATCTCAACACTTTGGGAGACCAAAACAGGAGAGTCACTTGAGGCCAGGAGTTCAAGACCGGCCTGGGCAATATAGTGAGACCACATCTCCACAAAAAAAATTAGCCAAGTATGGTGGCATTGAGAGGTGACAGCTTGCTGGCAGTCCTCACAGCCCTCGATCACTCACGGCACCTCCTCTGCCTGGGCTCCCACTTTGGCGGCACTTGAGGAGCACTTCAGCCCGCTGCTGCACTGTGGGAGCCCCTTTCTGGGCTGGCCAAGGCCGGAGCCGGCTACCTCAGCTTGCGGGGAGGTGTGGAGGGGGAGGCGTGGGCGGGAACCGGGGCTGCGCGTGGGGCTTGCGAGCCAACTCGAGTTCCAGGTGGGCGTGGGCTCAGCGGACCCCGCACTCGGAGCGGCCGGCTGGCCCCACCAGCCCCGGGCAGTGAGGGGCTTAGCACCTGCGCCAGCAGCTGCTGTGCTCAATTTCTCACCGGGCCTTAGCTGCCTTCCCGCGGGGCAGGGGTTGGGACCTGCAGCCCACCATGCGTGAGCCTCCCCCGGCATCCGTGGGCTCCTGTGCTGCCCGAGCCTCCCCGACGAGCGCCGCCCCCTGCTCCACGGAGCCCAGTCCCATCGAGCACCCAAGGGCTGAGGAGTGCCGGCGCACGGCGTGGGACTGGCAGGCAGCTCCACCTGCAGCCCCTGTGCGGGATCCACTGGGTGAAGCCAGCTGGGCTCCTCAGTCTCGTGGGGACTTGGAGAACCTTTGTGTCTAGCTTAGGGATTGTAAATGCACCAATCAGTGCCCTGTCAAAACAGACCACTCGGATCTACCAATCAGAAAGGTGTGAGTGGGGCCAGATAAGAGAATAAAAGCAGGCTGCCCGAGCCAGCAGTGGGAACCCGCTAGGGTCCCCTTCCACAATGTGGGAGCTTTGTTCTTTCGCTCTTTGCAATAAATCCTGCTGCTGCTCACTCTTTGGGTCCACACTGCCTTTATGAGCTGTAACACTCACCGAGAAGGTCTGCAGCTTCACTCCTGAGCCAGCGAGACCATGAACCCACCAGAAGGAAGAAACTCCGAACACATCCGAACATCAGAAGGAACAAACTCCAGACGCACCACCTTAAGAGCTGTAACACTCACGGCGAGGGTCCGCAGCTTCATTCTTGAAGTCAGTGAGACCAAGAACCCACCAATTCCGCACACAGCATGACTGCGGAGGCTGAGGCAGGCGGATCGCTTGGGCCCAGGAGTTTGAGATTGCAGCAAGCTGTAATCGTGCCACTGCACTCCAGCCTTGGTGACAGAGTAAGACCCGATCTCGATCAAAATTAAAAATAAAAAAGATAACAGCTAGGAATGTTGTTACTCCTTTCTCTTCCTGACCCTGGATAGAGGCTGGATAGCCCTCCCCGCAGGCACTCTTCACTCAGCTGAACAAGATCCCTCACCCCTTTGATGATAAAGACCTAGAGGGAAAACATGGAGGGATTTCTGGTGTTTCAAGAATCAGGAAAAAAAATCCCTTCTCTCAACACAGCACCTCTGAATAGGGCAAAGCTACTGCAGTGTCAAGACAGTGTCACTCTCCCAACCTGGGAAGGAGACTGGGGGTTAACCCCTCCCTTCCCTGCTAAGGGGATCACCCACTTTCTCTGCCAAGGATGTGACTGGGAAGAGAAGCTCAACAAAGAAGAATCCAGCACACTGGGAACCAGAATCCTCCTGCTGTCCTGACCATGTGCAGTGGGACGAGATGCACGTCCCTGTCCCCACCTGCCTGTGCTAGATGTCCTCTACCTTTTCCCTAACTCCCATAACCAGCCTCATCATCACAGCAAATGTGATTAGGCAACTTTTGTTTGGTTGGTTTTTAGAGAGAGGATCTCATTCCATCACTTAGGCTGGAGTGCAGTGGCACAGTCAGAGCTCACTACAGCCTTGAACGCCTGGGCTCAAGCAATTCTCCCACCTCAGCCTCCCAAGTAGCTAGGACCACAGGCATGCACCACCTGCCCTGGTTAATTTTTTTAATCTTTTTATAGAGATAGGGTCTTGCCTTGCTGCCCAGGCTGGTCTTGCACTTCTGGCCTCAAGCAATCCTCCCATCTTGGCCTCCCAAAGTGCTGAGATTACAGGTATGAGCCACTGCGCCCAGCCTATCCTAGCAATTCTAATGCCTGGACATGCAAGGTCTTTATATAGCCCCTGAGCAGCGCAGAATAGCTATGTTAAATTGTTTGCAATTTTGTGAGATGCACTATATTTACACGAACTCTTAGCAAATTTTCATATGAAAATGTTTATAATTCCTACTGAAATGTGTATGAACTGAACGCAACTGGATTTCAGCCCCTGTCCTCGTGTCTTAATTTGGTAAACAAGCAATTACCCTTAACACAAGCAATAGCACTTTGATCAGCTTGAGTGTGGGAAAACTTCCTCAAATGAGTAAGGGAAACTAATATATGGACATTGTAGGCAATATAAAATGGGCAGAAATGCACAGTTTAAGTGGTGGAAAATAGATTCAGTTTCAACCGTTACCTCCAAGAGGTGAATGGTCCAGTCCATTCACACATTTCACAAATATTTACCAAGAATCTGCTGCATATTGGGCACTGGCCTTTCCTCTGAGTATACAGAGATGAACATGACAAATTGGGGACCAGTGGAGTCTCTTCCTCAAAGAAGACCAGCTCAGATGAGGAGTCAGGGAAGTCCAGCCAATTTGTACCAGCAGAGAATCAATTGCTTAGTCAGTCACTCTGCAAACAGTTATGGCTCACACAGTGTTCAAAGCTGGTGTAGATGGCTCGTTTCTGGCTCTTCTAGCCCCAGTGCCATTCAGCTACTTAGGTTTTTAGGCAACATGGCCACACACAAGCACTTCCTTTGGCATATGTAAAAGAGAAGGTTGTGAAACTCTCATCTTTCTTTCTCTCAGTCAACAATACAGAAGTCAGGAGCTGATGATTACAAATTCTATCTCAAAGCCGGGCATGGTGTTGCCAGACACCAGCCATGTAAGCTTTGGAGTTGTACAGGGTCACTAATTGAAAATCAGGCAGTCTCATTTACTCTATAGCAAGCTTCTTGTCCAACGCGCAGCCCACGGGCCGCATGCAGCCCGGGATGGCTTTGTCTGCGGCCCAACACAAATTCATAAAAATTCTTAAAACATTATGAGACTTTTTTGCAATTTTTCTTTAGCTCATCAGCTATCACTAGTGTTAGTGTATTTTATGTGTGGCCCAAGACAATTTTTCTTCTTCCAATGTGGCCCAGGGAAGCCAAAAGATTGGACACTCCAGCTCTGTAAGAAAATGCACATCGCCTAAATAGACAGCTTTAAAAAATATCCTGGAAAGGAAAACTAAGAGTGACCCCCCCTTCCGCAGTCTGAAGAGAGTGAAAACCCACCACCAGCTGGTTCCCAGGGCCAATTAGCTGGCCAGCTTGTACCCTGCCTGAGTGCAATCAGGCAGCCTTCAATGAATTCCACTATTTTTATGGCAAAGACAAACTTCTAGAGTTGTCTGGGATTTATTTCAGGCCCTCTTTATGATGGGAAAGTAAAGCCTCCCTATTTGTACAAGCCACTGCGTGTTTACACAGAGATTCTAAACAGACTGCCAACCGGAGAGCACAGGGCTGGCCTAGTTTTAAAGAGAATCTTAATTAGTAACACCAGCAAAAATCCCATTTGGACCAAAATTTCATGTTCTAAAAGTTTTCCTCTCAACTCCCCTAAGGCTTATGGCTGACTCTTTATTTCTGGAACAGTCTAGTGAAGAGGGAGGAAGAGAATCCAAGATCATATATTTATCTCATTATATCAAAGGAAAAATTTCAGACAACTCCAAAGTCACAAGTTGGAACGTAAGAATGAAACCGTATAAACACCGTTAAGGCCGGGCCTTGCATTTCCTTGAGAAATCTGTCTGTGTTAGGAACGAGTTCACCAAGAGCCTTTCTCTGCTTTCCTGGCCAGGCCACAGTCAGGCCTTCAAATTTGGTGCCGGGAAGAGCATCTTCATTTAGAAAACACATCTGTTGGTCGGGCACTGTGGCTCATGCATGTAATCCCTGCCCTTTGGAAGGCTGAGACAGGCAGATCACTTGCGGTCAGGAGTTTAAGACCAGCCTGGCCAAAATAGTGAAACCCCAACTAAAAATACAAAAATTAGCACGGCATGGTGGTGCATACCTGTAATCTCAGCTATTCAGGAGTCTGAGGTGGGAGAATCACTTGAACCCAGGAGGTAAGCGTTGCAGTGAGCCAAGATCACGCCACTGTACTCCAGCCTGGGTGACAGAGCAAGACTCCATCTAAAAAAAAAAAAAAAGAAAAAAAGAAAAAAAAGAAAGAAAGAAAAAAGAAAATGCATCTGCTTTCTAGGTCAGCGTTTCTCTAACACAAATGGGCCCATGAACCACCAGGGGATCTTGTTAAAACTCAGATTTTGATTCAGGAGATCTGGGGTGCATCCTGAGAAGATACACTCTTAAGAAGCCCCGAGGTGATGGCTGATAGTCTGGTCCATGGACCACGCTTTGAGCAGCAAGGTTCCAGATGATGATTGTGAGGCTGAAAACTCAACCACGTTGCTCAGAAGTGATTCCCAAATAAAGTCAGGAGGAGAATGCGATGCGGTAGAAGAGTGACTGGGCTGAGCAGCCTGGGGAGGAAGGCACTCTGGCTCCCAGAGACCTCAGCCTATGCACGGCCTCTTCCAGCCTCTCATGGGAGACGAGACCCAAAAAGATGCCACCTGATGCCCGGCAGAACAACTTCCAAAGGCTTTTCCCCATGCTTGCTCAGTGTTGCCCAAATCTTGTGCTGCCAAAGGACATAGAATCCCAGGTGCACTTTAGATTTACTAGAGTCTTGCTTTCGGGACTTTCCTCACTCTTACAAATTGGCAGACTTGCCTGACCCCCAAGCTGAGCTGAGCTTTTTTTTTTTTTTTTTTTTGAGACAGGGTCTCACTTTGTTACCCAGGCTGGAGTGCAGTGGTGCAATCTCGGATCACTGCAACCCCTGCCTCCCAGGTTCAAGTGTTTCTCCTACCTCAACCTCCCGAGTAGTTGGGACTGCAGGTGCTTGCCACCATATCCGGCTAATTTTTGTATTTTTGGTAGAGACAGGGGTTCGCCATGTTGGTCAGGCTGGACTCAAACTCCTGACCTCAGGTGATCCACCTGCCTTGGCCTCCCAAAGTGCTGGGATGACAGGCGTGAGTCACCGAGCCCACCACTGAACTGATCTTGGACAAAGGGACTCCGCTTGTCCTCAGTTTAGCAGGGCTTGTTATGTAGAGTCCTCACCTAGGATTTGGGGCTGCTGGACTCTGTGGTTCTGAGAAGACTTCTGGTATCTTCTCTGTCCCCTACACATCACTGATTAGTGGGTTGCTACCTGATGAAGCTTTTTGAATAAATATGTTTTCTTAGAGGAAGCAAGGAGTAAGATGGAGGAGGTTAATTAAATTATAACCTGGGGGTGGGGGAGAACAAGAAAAATGAAAACAACCATTCATGAGTGTGTTTTTTTGTTTGTTTGTTTTGTTTTTGTGTTTTGTTTTGTTTTTTTTTTTCATAGAAACAGGGTCTTGCTATGTGGCCCAGGCTGGCCTCTAACTCCTGGGCTCAAGTGATCCTCCTGCCTCAGCCTTCCAAAGTGCTGGGATTACAGTTGTGAGCCACTGCACCTGGCCATCATCAGTATGTTTGATGAAAGAGTAGAGTGTGAAACTCCTGGCTGAGATTGGCTTAGGTGTTCTGCTTCTATAGGGTGCCATGCAGCCTTCTGTTTTTCTTACATTTTTGGGCCCCCGAAAGATAATCCCAGTTGTGAGGAGGTGGGCCTGCCATGCAGCTGAAGCTCTTCATTGCATTGCCAATGGGGATGTCTCTTGACATCCTAGTTCTTACTAAATCCAAAAACATTTTCCATGTGTGGGAAGGCCTGGTGTGGGGACAAAGGCAGATCCAGGTTCAATGTGAAATGTTCTGAGCACTACAGAACCTGGCTTCTCAAAGTGTGGTTTGAGGACCAGCAGCATTGGAATCACTCGAGAACTTGCTGAAAAAGCAGAATCTCTGGCCCCACCTCCAATCTACTGAATTGGAAACTGCATTTTAGCAAGATCATCACAAGACTTTCAAGGGCATTCATCTTTGAGAAACACTGCTGTAGAGTTCCAATGTTTAAGGAATCTAACATTTTGACAACTCTCATTTGAGGCCAATTTGTTTTCTCAAGGAACCAGTCCTGAAATTAAAATGAACTGGCCACATAGCTTGCAATTCCATCCCGTAATCTCTAGTCTGGAAAATAAAACTCAAGTGCCCTTCTTTCAGAGAGATTCTTCTAAAGAAAATGAGGGATATGTTTGAACATGAATGGACATTCTCATTTGTCTTTAAAACAAATTCTAGGACAGACTAACAAAGGTCCACAAATTCTGCTACATGGACCATAGCTGATGGATTGTAGTTTACTCCACCTCATGTTACATTTGTGGTATTATACCCAAGTCACTCAAGAGTCAGAGCATGGGCTTTGTTCTGTGTCACTGAGTAACAAGAGTAAGTAGACTTCCTCTTCTTCATGGCTGTCTCCAGTCTCTTACTACAATGATCTTTCTCTCCTGCTAACCATTACTGAAGCATTTCTTCTATTAGTCATTTTCTTGCTCCAAATTATAAATAGAAGTGGCTTTCTATTTAGGGGAATGATAAGAAGGTTATTTTGAACCAATCATTCTGCTGATAACAATAAAAATTTTCTGACTAAAATAAATAAACTACCTTCTTAAGGATATAAGATGGAAAGGAACCCATAGCCCTGAGAGGTACATAGGGACAGAGCACTTTTGCATTGAGAGCACTAGCTAATTTGGGAAAATAGGGATTTCATTCTGATCAGTTTGTGATGAAAGAGGGCACAGATCATAGTTCAGAGTTGACGAAGGGTAAAGTGGCTCCAAATAAACTGGCACACAAAAGAGGTACACTCTTAGGATAAGAGCAAACCAAAAGTAACAAATCCTTCTTAAAGATTTGCATCCAGATTCACATTATCTCAAGTTTTACACTTGGTTTAAGTGCCTGAGACTGGAAGTAACCCCAAGCACTTTGCAGAAGCAAACATAAACCCTCTGCAGAGGAAGGGACTTTTAGGCTAGACCTCAAATTATTCCTAAACATAATTTTCAAGTAAAATGACCAAAAATCAGTCAAAGATAACAAGGCAAACAGAGAGGGCAGACACCATAAGCAGGAACTAACAGAAGCAAGAGCTTTTGATATTAGAGTTGTCAGACAATAATTATGAGCACAGTGTTCATTATATTAAAAATCAGAAAATGTTATCTAGAATGCAACCTGGGGAGACAAAAAGATAGAAAATATAGAAATAAGATTAAGAGGCATAGAAAACAAACTGAAATATCTAACATACATTTTATTTGATGTCCCAAAAGGAAAAGGAAAAGAAGAGGGAAGAACAAATATTAGAAGAAATAATAATTTAAAAAATTTAAGAATAATTAAAGATACTAAACTACAGATTTAAGGGGTACAGTAAATCTCAAGTAGAGTAAATAAAAAAACTCACACATCTGAAATAGGAATGCTTTTACACTGTTGGTGGGAGTGTAAATTAGTTCAACCATTGTGGAAGACAGTGTGGCAATTCCTCAAGGATCTAGAAGCAGAAATACAATTTGACCCAGCAATCCCATTACTGGGTATATACCCAAAAGATTATAAATCATTCTGTGATAAAGACACATGCACATGTATGTTTATTGCGGCACTATTCACAATAGCAAAGACTTGGAACCAACCCAAATGCCCATCAATGATAGACTGGATAAAGAAAATGTGGTACATATACACCATGGAATACTATGCAGCCATAAAAAAGGATGAGTTCACTTCCTTTGCAGGGACATGGATGGAGCTGGAAACCATCATTCTCAGCAAACTAACACAAGAACAGAAAACCAAACACCACATGTTCTTACTCATAAGTGGGAGTTGGACAACGAGAACACATAGACACAGGGAGGGGAACATCACATACTGGGGCCTGTTGTGGGGTGGGGGGCTAGGGGAGGGATAACATTAAGAGAAATACCTAATGTAGATGATGGGTTGATGGGTGCAGCAAACCACCATGGCACATGTATACCTATGTAGCAAACCTGCACATTCTGCACATGTACCCCAGCACTTAAAGTATTAAAAAAAAACAAAACCTCACACATCCATACATCATAGTGAAACTGTGGAAAACTAAAGGCAAAGAGAAAAATTTAAAACAATAAGAGAACAAAAGAATGACAGCTGATTTCTCAAAAGTAACACTAAAAGCTGAAAGCCAATGGAAAAACATCTTGCACGTACTGAAAAAAAGTTACCTTCAATGTAGAATTCTGCAGCTACTACAATAGTCTTCCAAAAATATGGGTAAAGGAAAAAATAAAAACGTGTCAACAGCATACTTGGAGAAGGACCAGGATTTGTGGGTTTTATATTTTTTTGAATTTCTGATCTGTTATAGACTTCAGCTTTTGGTTTATACCTTGTTCAACAAGTCAAGTAAACTGATTGTGCACTTGAATATTGCAGCAATGTTAAATTGGTATGCAAGTTAGACTCTCATTTTCTGTACTTATGGTGAACTGGTAACAGTTTGCAAACTTACAACCATTCCATGGATCACACCTTCAGTAACAAGTTTTAAAGGATGCCCTTTAGACAAAAGGAAAGTGATCCCATATGAGTGAGCAGAGATACAAGAAAGAATAAAGAGCCAAGGAACTGATTGATCTTGTTGAGTTCACACAGGAACAACATCACAGCTCTTTTTAAATAAAGTAAAGCTTGGTTAGCTGAAGTGGCTCATTATAGAAGTTTTGTAACCCAGCTTTTTACATGTGGAAGAAAAGAGTTAATCTCATTGCAAAGAGAGAGAGAGAAGTTTCCTACTCATTTTAAGATTAATACATTGTGTAATGATACACACACAAACTGTTAGGGCTTATTACATTTCCATGACGATATGGGTAACCGTAAAAAACCACTTAAGAAAATTGCCCCAGAGAAACCCGCTAAAACAAATTTTAAAATCAACTGTATTTTCTCTTTGATATGATCATGAATAGCAAACTAAAACAAACTATGGCTAGAGTGACGTAAGTTACGGAGTTCTCAGGATGAGATCCAATAGGACATGGCAGGATCAGGAGTAATGCTTCTATTTTGATTACTTTCATAAATAATAATGTGACAGTATAAAAGAAACATTTACAACCCAAGTCTAATATTCTTCAAAACAAGGAGGGCTTAAAAATAAGATTCTCACTGCTGACTGCAGAGGAACTGATCCTACCAACTAAATCAGAAACTGGCACTCCACTATTTCATGTTCTTTATATAAGAGTAGCAAAGACATATGTATTTGAATCTTGTCATTTCCTCTCCCTGTCTGAACTTATTAATTTATTTTCTTTTATCTTCATACATTATTTTCATTCCCTATTCCTCATTAAAACCCATGACATTGTGTGTAATGTGTATATAGTCTCACAAAATACATATTGTTTTTTGTTGCACTGGTATTTTTATTATATACGAATGGTGTTGTACATTTTACAAATCTGGTGACACCTTATTTTATCAACTCAGAGTTTCACAGAAGTTATATTGACTTTTGAAGTCAAATCCATCTCTCCTTCCAGTATGGCTTTCCCCTACATCATGTATGATGTCCAGGCTGGATGCCTAGGCTGGCTTCGACACTTGAGTTGTAGGAATTGCAGCTCTGTAAGGGGACCAATTCCATAACGACAAAGTCAAAACCATGAGTGGTCTGATATGGTTTGGCTGTGTCCCCACCCAAATCTCATCTTGATTTGTAGCTCCCACAGTTCCCACGTGTTTTGGGAGGGACCCCGTCGGAGGTAATTGAATTATGGGGGTGGTTCCCCCATACTGTTCTCATGGTAGCAAATAAGTGTCACACAATCTGATGGTTTTTATAAGGGGCTTCCCTTTTTGCTTGGCTGTCATTCTCTCTTGCCCTCCGCCATGTGAGATGTGGCTTTCACCTTCTGCCATGATTGTGAGGCCTCCCCAGCCACACAGAGCTGTGAGTCCATGAAACCTCTTTTTCTTTATGTTACCCAGTCTTGGGTATGTCTTTATCAGCAGCATGAAAATGGACTAATACATGGTCTCTTCCTTCCCCAGCGGGGAACGGGCTACCTGAAATGCCACCCATGGTGTTGACTCTGCACCAGGACCCACTGCAGCATTGTGGCACAGCAGATGTCTCACCAGGTGTCATTCTGCCATCTAGTTTTCTGGGCTTAGATTTAGGAATTGGCTTTTTCAAGACTTACTCCCTGGCCTGATCTTTATGAACTTTGCTTCCCTTGGGTCCATTCCCTGTTCAGATGTCCTCCTAGGCTCCCTGGCTTCTCCTGCATTATGTTTTGCCTTCCAGTGTCATTTCCATTCTGGCCCCTTGCACACCCACTCCTCTTTGTCACTATTCCCTGATGCACACCTGTCGCTAGAATCAAGCACTCTCTTCACCATCCCACCCACACACCTGGCTTGTGTGAGGCCTTTCAGGGCTTTGCTAACACTGCCCTTTTCTTCTAGCACCAATTCCTGTCTCTCCTCCAAGAACCAGGGCAATTTCCACTTCCTCTGTGATGTGTTAGAGACACAGACCAAGGGAGGGGACAAGTCCATGGTGAAAAGCGGCTGAGGAAAAATAGTCTAATATAGGAAGGTTAACATAATATGGGGCTATGGCTGTTCTTTGTTGGACACAGCAGATTCCAACTGTAGTTGATTTAAATTATAAAGGAATTTAATATAAGGCTATCGAATATATCCTTGCACATAGAATACATCATAAAATCTAGAGAAGCCAGGTATGGTGGCTGATGCCTGTAATCCCAGCACTTTGGGAGGCTGAGGCAGGTGGATCACTTGAGGTCAGGAGTTCAAGACTAGCCTAGCCAACATGGTGAAACTCCGTCTCTACTGAAAATACAAAAAAAAAATTAGCTGGGTGCAGTGGCAGGTGCCTGTATTCCCAGCTACTTGGGAGGCTGAGGCAGGAGAATTGCTTGAAACCAAGAGGCAGAGGTTGCAGTGAGCTGAGATTGTACCATTGCACTCCAGCCTGGGTGACAAGAGCGAAACCCCATCTCAAAAAACAAAATACAGAAAAGATTTGGCAAACAGACTGGCGAGCAGGAAACAGAGCCAGGTGTCCCACAGAGCCTGTCATCGGGCTGCCCCATCACCGCTGGCACGATGACATGCCCAGCACCACCACTGCTTCCAAGCCAGGCAGCACATCTTCCTGCTGCACTCACCATTCTTCAACTTTGGGTCTGTCTTGGATGCACTTCCTCAAAGTTTTTCATTATTTAGGGTTTGTTTAAACTTTTTTGTTTCTTTCTTTTTCTAGACAGGGTCATCTTGCTCTGTCGCCTCGGCAGGAAGGCAGTGGCATGATCATAGCTCACTGCAGCTTCTAACTCTGGGTCTCAAGCAATCCTCCCACCACAACCTCCCAAGTAGCTGGAACTACAGGTACACACCATCACATTTGGCTAATTTTTTAAAAAAAATTTTTGTAGAGACACATCTTGCTATTGTTGCCAAGTCTGGTCTCAAATTCCTGGACTCAGTTGTTCCTTCCACTTTGACCTTCCAAAGTGTGGAATGACAGGCATGAGCCACCCTACTCAGCCTACTTCCTCATCTGATTGCCAGGAAAGCATCTGATTGATTGCCAGGCCTGGATCTTCTACCTGCACCCCATTATCCAGGAAGTAGGGAGAGGGAGTAAGTGACCCCTAAAACATTGTTAGTCACAAGTGAGGTACTTCCTCCACCCAAGCCTCACATGATCAGAAAGTTGACACTCTAGACAGCCAGAAACACATCATTCACAGCAGATAGTTTAAAAAGTTGGCGGATGTGTTCAAGATGGCCGAATAGGAACAGCTCCAGTCTACAGTTCCCAGTGAGATCAACACAGAAGACAGGTGATTTCTGCATTTCCAACTGAGGTACCTGGTTCTTCTCATTGGGACTGGTGGGACAGTGGGTACAGCCTGTGGAGGGCAAACAGGGTGGGGCATCACCTCACCTGGGAAGTGCAAGAAGTTGGGGGATTTCCCTTTCCTAGCCAAGGGAAGCCTGAGTGACTGTACCTGGAGGAGCAGTACACTCCTGCTCAAATACTGTGCTTCTCCCATGGTCTTCGCAACCAGCAGACCAGGAGATTCCCTCCCACGCCTGGCTCAGTGGGTCCCACGCCAACAGAGCCTTGCTCATTGCTAGCGCAGCCGTCTGAGATCAACCTGGGACATGGGAGCTTGGTGGGGGGAGGGGCATCCGCCATTGCTAAGGCTTGAGTAGGTGGTTCTATGCTCACAGTGTAAACAAAGTGGCAGGGAAGCTTGAACTGGGTGGAGCCAACTGCAGCTCAGCAAGGCCTACTGCCTCTATAGACTCCACCTCTGGGGGCAGGGCATATCTGAACAAAAGTCAGCAGACAGCTTCTCCAGACTTAAACGTCCCTGCCTGACAGCTCTTAAGAGAGCAGTGGTTCTCCCAGCACAGCGTTTGAGCTCCAATAATGGACAGACTGGCTCTTCAAGTGGGTCCCTGACCCCCATGTTGCCTGACTGGGAGACACCGCCCAGTAGGGTCCAACAGACACCTCATACAGGCAGGTGCCCCTCTGGGATGAAGCTTCCAGAGGAAGGATCAGGCAGCAATATTTGCTGTTCTGCAGCCTCCACTGGTGATACCCAGCCAAACAGGGTCTGGATTAGACTTCCAGCAAACTCCAACAGACCTGCAGCTAAGGGGCATGTCTGTTAGAAGGAAAACTAACAAACAGAAAGGAAGAGCATCAGCATCGACAAAAAGGACATCCACACCACAACCCCATCTGTAGGTCACCAACATCAAAGACCAAAGGTAGATAAAACTACAAAGATGGGGAGAAACAAGAGCAGAAAGGCTAAAAATTCCAAAAACCAGAATGCCTCTTCTCTTCCAAAGGAACATAACTCCTTGCCAGCAAGGGAACAAAACTGGACATAGAGTAAGCTTGATGAGTTGACAAGTTTGCTTCAGAAGGTCAGTAATAACAAACTTCTCTGAGCTAAAGGAGCATGTTCTAACCCATCGCAAGGAAGCTAAAAACCTTGAAAAAAGGTTAGACGAATGGCTAACTAGAATAACCAGTGTAGAGAAGAGCTTAAATAACATGATGGAGCTGAAAACCACAGTACGAGAACTTCGTGAAGCATACACAAGCTTCAACAGCTGATTTGATCAAGCAGAAGAAAGGATATCAGTGATTGGAGATAAAATTAGTGAAATAAAGTGAGAAGACAAGATTAAAGAAAAAAGAGTGAAAAGAAACAAAGCCTCTAAGAAATATGGGACTATGTGAAAAGACCAAATCTATGTTTGATTGGTGTACCTGAAAGTGACGGGGAGAATGGAATCAAGTTGGAAAACACTCTTCAGGATATTATCCAGGAGAACTTCCCCAACCTAGCAAGGCAGGCCAGCATTCAAATTCAGGAAATACAGAGAACATCACAAGTTACTCCTCAAGAAGAGCAACCCCAAGACACATAAATGTCAGATTTGCCAAGGTTGAAATGCAGGAAAAAATGTTAAGGGCAGCCAGAGAGAAAGTTCGGGTTACCCACAAAGAGAAGCCCATCAGACTAACAGTGGATGTCTTGGCGCAGAAACCCTACAAGCCAGAGAGTGGGGGCCAATATTCAACATTCTTAGAGGAAAGAATTTTCAACCCAGAATTTCATATCCAGCCAAACTAAGCTTCATAAGTGAAGGAGAAATAAAATCCTTTACAGACAAGCAAATGCTGAGAGATTTTGTCACCACCAGGCCTGCCTTACAAGAGTTCCTGAAGGAAGCACTAAACATGGAAAGGAACAACCAGTACCAACCACTGCAAAAACATGCCAAATTGTAAAGACCATTGATGTTATGAAGAAACTGCACCAATTAATGGGCAAAATGACCAGCTAGCATCATAATGACAGGATCAAATTCACATATAACAATATTAACCTTAAATGTAAATAGGCTCAATGCCCCAATTAAAAGACACAGACTGGGAAGCTGGATAAAGAATCAAGACCCATCAGTGTGCTGTATTCAGGAGACCCATCTCACATTCAAAGACGCACATAGGCTCAAAATAAAGGGATAGAGGAAGATCTACCAAGCAAACGGAAAGCAAAAAAAAAAAATCAGGGGTTGCAATCCTGGTCTCCGATAAAGCAGACTTTAAACCAACAACGATCAAAAGAGATAAAGAAGGCCATTACATAATGGTAAAGGGATCAATTCAACAAGAAGGGTTAACTATCTTAAGTATATATGCACCCAATACAGGAGCACCCAGATTCATAAAGCAAGTTCTTAGAGACCTAGAAAGAGACTTAGACTCCCACACAATAATAATGGGAGACTTTAACACCCCACTGTCAATATTAGACAGATGAATGAGACAGAAAATTAACAAGGATATCCAGGACTAGAACTCAGATCTGGACCAAGCGACCTAATAGTCATCTACAGAACTCTCCACCCCAAATCAACAGAATATACATTCTTCTCAGCACCACATCGCACTTATTCTAAAATTGACCCCATAATTGGAAGTAAAATACTCCTCAGCAAATGTAAAAGAACAGAAATCACAACAAACTGTCTCTCAGACCACAGTGCAATCAAATTAGAGCTCAGGATTAAGAATCTCACTCAAAACCACACAATTACATGGAAAATGAAAAACCTGCTCCTGAATGACTACTGGGTAAATAACGAGATGAAGGAAGAAATAAAGGTGTTTTTGAAACCAGTGAGAACAAGGACAAAATGTACCAGAATCTCTGGGACACATTTAAAGCAGTGTGTAGAGGGAAATTTATAGCACTAAATGCCAACAAGAGAAAGCAGGGGAGATCTAAAATCGACACCCTAACATCACAATTCAAAGAACTAGAGAAACAAGAGCAAACAAATCCAAAAGCTAGCAGAAGACAAGAAATAAGTAAGATCAGAGCAGAACTGAAGGAAATAGAGACACAAAAAACTCTTCAAAAAATCAATGAATCCAGGAGGTGGTTTTTTGAAAAGATCAACAAAATAGATAGATTGCTAACAAGACTAATAAAGAAAAAAGAGAGAAGAATCAAATAGAAACAATAAAAAATGATAAAGGGGATATCACCACCAATCCCACAGAAATACAAACTACCATCACACAATACTATAAACACCTCTATGCAAATAAACTAGAAAATCCAGAAGAAATGGATAAATTCCTGGACACATACACCTCCCAAGACTAAACCAGGAAGAAGTTGAATCTCTGAATAGACAAATAACAGGTTCTGAAATTGAGGCAATAATTAATAGCCTACCAACCAAAACAAGTCCAGGACCAGACAGATTCACAGCTGAATTCTACCAGACATACAAAGAGGAGCTGGTACTATTCCTTCTGAAATTATTCCAATAATAGAAAAAGAGGGACTCCTCCCTAACTCATTTTGTAAAGCCAGCATCATCCTGATACCAAAGCCTGGCAGAGACACAATAAAAAAAAGAGAATTTTAGGCCAATATCCATGATGAACATTGATGTGAAAATCCTCAATAAAATACTGACAAATCGAATCCAGAAGCACATCAAAAAGCTTATCCATTATGATCAAGTTGGCTTCATCCCTGGGATGCAAGGCTGGTTTGACATAGGCAAATCAATAAATGTAATCCATCACATAAACATAACCAGTGACAAAAACCACTTGATTATCTCAATTGATGCAGAAATGGCCTTCAACAAAATTCAACAGCCTTTCATGCTAAAAACTCTCAATAAACTAGGTATCGATGGAATGTATCTCAAAATAATAAGAGGTATTTATGACAGACCCACAGCCAATATCATACTGAATGGGCAAAACCTGGAAGCATTCCCTTTGAAAACTGGCAGAAGACAAGGATGCCCTCTCTCACCACTCCTATTCAACCTAGTATTGGAAGTTCTGGTCAGGGCAATCAGGCAAGAGAAACAATAAAGGGTATTCAAATAGGAAAAGAGAAAGTCAAATTGTCTCTGTTTGCAGGTGACATGATTGTATATTTAGAAAACCCCATCATCTCAGCCCAAAATCTCCTTAAGCTGATAAGCAACTTCAGCAAAGTCTCAGGATACAAAATCAATGTGCAAAAATCACAAGCATTCCTTTACATCAATAACAGACAAACACAGAGCCAAATCATGAGTGAACTCCCGTTCACAATTGCTACAAAGAGAATAAAATACCTAGGAATCCAACTTACAAGGGATGTGAAGGACCTCTTCAAGGAGAACTACAAATCACTGCTCAAGGAAATAAGAGAGGACACAAACAAATGAAAAAACATTCCATGCTCATGGATAGGAAGAATCAATATCATGAAAATGGCCTTACTGCCCAAAGTAATTTATAGATTCACTGACTTTCTTTACAGAATTGGAAAAAATTACTTTAAACTTCATATAGAACCAAAAAAGAGCCCACATATCCAAGACAATCCTGGGTAAGAAGAACAAAGCTGTAGGCATCACGCTATCCGATTTCAAACTTTACTACAAGGCTATAGTTAACCAAAACAGCATGGTACTGGTATCAAACAGATATACAGACCAATGAAACAGAATGGAGGCCTCAGAAATAACACCACACATCTACCACCAACTGATATTTGACAAACCTGACACACAAAAGCAATGGGGACAAGATTCCCTATTTAATAAATGGTGTTGGGAAAACTGGCTAGCCATATGCAGAAAACTGAAACTGGACCCCTTCCTTACACCTTATACAAAAATCAACTTAAGATGGGTCAAAGACTTAAACATAAGACCTAGGACCATAAAAATCATAGAAGAAAACCTGGGAATACCATTCAGGACATAGGCATGGCCAAAGACCTCATGTCTAAAACACCAAAAGTGATGACAACAAAAACCAAAATTGACAAATGGGATCTAATTAAACTAAAGAGCTTCTGCACAGCAAAAGAAACTATCATCAGAGTGAACAGGCAACCTACAGAATGGGAGAAAATTTTTGCAATCTATCCATCTGACAAAGGGCTAATATCCAGAATCTACAAAGAACTTAAATCTACAAGAAAAGAGCAGACAACCCCATCAAAAAATGGGCAAAGGATATGAACAGACACTTCTCAAAAGAAGACATTTATGCAGCCAACAGATATACGAAAAAATACTCATCATCACTAGTCATTAAATGCAAATAAAAACCACAATGAGATAACATCTCATGCCAGTTAGAATGGCAATCATTAAAAAAGTCAGGAAACAACAGATGCTGGAGAGGTTGTGGAGAAATAGGAATGCTTTTACACTGTTGGTGGGAGTGTAAATTAGTTCAACCATTGAGGAAAACAGCGTGACGATTCCTCAAGGATCTAGAACTAGAAATACCATTTGAGCCAGCAATCCCATTACTGGGCATATACCCAAAGATTATAAATCATTCTATGATAAAGACACATGCACATGTATGTTTATTGCAGCACTATTCACAATAGCAAAGACTTGGAACCAACCCAAATGCCCATCAGTGATAGACTGGATAAAGAAAATGTGGCACATATACACCATGGAATACTATGTAGCCAAAAAAAGGATGAGTACATGTCCTTTGCAGGGACATGGATGAAGCTGGAAACCACCATTCTCAGCAAACTATTACAAGATTGGAAAACCAAACACCACATGTTCTCACTCATAAGTGGGAGTTGAACAATAAGAACACATGAACACAGGGAGGGGAACATCACACACCAGGGCCTGTGGGAGGTGGGGGGCTAGGGGAGGGTAATATTAGGAGAAATACCTAATGTAGGTGACGGGCCGATGGGTGCAGCAAACCACCATGGCACGTGTATACCTATGTAAGAAAACTGTACGTTCTGCACATGTAACCCAGAACTTAAAGTATAATAATAATTAAAAAATTAACTTATTATCATCCGGGCACAATGGCTCATGGCTGCAATCCCAGCACTTTGGAAGGCTTAGGCAGGCAGATCACTTGAGCCCAGGAGTTCAAGACCAGCCTGGGCATCATGGCGAAACTCTGTCTCTACAAAAAAATACAAAAATTAGCCAGCTGTGGTGGCATGCACCTGTAGTCACAGCTACTCAGGAGGCTGAGGTAGGAGGATCACCTGAGCCTGGGAAATTGAGGCTGCAGTGAGCCATGATTGTGCCACTGCACGCCAGCCTAGGTGACAGAATGAGATGAAAGAAAAAAAAGAAGAAAGAAGAAATGAAAGAGAGAGAGAGAGAAAGAAAGAGAAATAAAGAAGAGAAAGAAAAGAAGAAAGAGAAAGAAAGAAAAGAAAGAAAGAAGGAAAGAAGAAAGAAAAAGAGAGAAAGAAAGAAAAAAGAAATAAAGGAAAGAAAGAAAAAAAGAAGGAAAGAAAGAAAAAAGAAAGAAAGAAAAAAAGAAAGAAAGAAAGGAGAAAGAAAGAAAGAAAGAGAAAGAAAGGAAAAGAAAATTAGCTCATTCTTTTTGAGGCAGGGCCACATTTCCCAGTCCAATTATGTAATACGCATCTTGGCAAACTTGTGAAAACAATCTCAATTCTCTCAAAAAAGGAATGTAAAATATTATCAATATCTGATGAATCTTAAATGACAAATATCCGCAGCTTGGTGGAAACAGGGCTGCAGCTCCTGCTTCTCTCGTGATGAAAGACAC
Organism: Nomascus leucogenys; assembly: GCF_006542625.1. NCBI lineage: Eukaryota > Metazoa > Chordata > Mammalia > Primates > Hylobatidae > Nomascus > Nomascus leucogenys. The sequence continues at coordinate 47,888,287 of NC_044398.1, read as the reverse complement.
CAGGCCAGGTTGTGAAAGGTGTCAAGAAACACAGGGAGCTGTGATCACAAAGATGTCTCTTTCATCAATTTTCTTTCCTAGCTTGACTGTGTGAAGACCTTTTTTCATTTCAGAACACTTGCATGATTCTTTCCAAGGGCCTAAACAGTGATGACTCACTTGCCATTTCTAATGAGGTCAAGTCTCAAGGCCATCCTGTATGGAGTTAAATGTCACTCTCACGAGTATACCCAGAAATATCTGCCACAGCTGTCTGTACATTGTTGTGGTCAGAGATGCTTCCAGCTCTGTCTTAGTCGAACAGCTTGGGGGTCAGCCCAATGAGCTATTATTGGAGAGGTAGCTTAGGAGGGGATGAGGCTCTGGAACTAGGTCTTCTCACACAAGTGGAGCAGGCTCAGAGACACCTCACCAGCTGGACAAGCGGGAAGGAAGGCAGGCAGGCTAGCGCAGGGCCGAGTTCACAGCAAGGTGGCTCTCCAGCCAGCTGCCAGCATCATTCTCAGCAGGTGAGAAGAGCAAGATGCCACAGAGACTGTTGGGTACTTAGCCAGCATCCAGTCTTCCCTGCTTCCTCCGTGACTGCAACGTGCCATTCAGTGTGGCCATGCGCCCAGGGGAAAGCCTGCACTTCTCCGTGCTCCTGCAGCTAGGAGTGAGCAATGAGATGTATGTGCAAATTGTTGAATGGGATTTCTGAGAAAGCTCCTCTATGGCTGCTATTCCTTCCCTTTTTTCTTGTGTGGAATATGGACCTCAGAGCTGCAGTTCCCACAGCCATCATACTGAAGATACCCGAAACATCATAGAGATAGGAGGAGCTGGGGTCCTCAATGACTTCATGAAACCAACATGGCTGTACTGGATGGCTCACCTTCAAGCTTTCTTTAATGGGAGCGAATGAACGCTTCCTCTGTTTATGCCGTGTATTTGGGTCTCTGTGAGCCCAACAGTCCTCACTCGTACTATGGACAAAAACAGGCACAGGAACAGGACATTCAGAGGCCCAGGCAGGGAAGCAGCTGCAGATGCTGGGGAGGAAGGCCAGTAAAGAGTGAGGTGTGAGCCACCACCCCGCGTGCAAGTCAGGGCTCAGGGACCTGGGCTGCTGGTCATGCTGTCCAGATGGAACTTTGTCCAGGGAAATGGATGACATCCAGGTTCCAGACTGTGTACACAAAACCAGAACCGAGTTCCAGGAACAAATAAAAGCACAATTATGAAGACCAGCTAGGGCCTGATGTCAAAGCTGCATGAGCAGCAAAAGGGATTTGGTGCCAAGTTCTTAAACCCCTCTAGCCTGGAGTCAGGACCGGTGTAGAGAGCCAGGTGAAGGTCAGCATGTGGGCGGATGTCTCTTGGCTTCGGCCCATGGCAAGGGTGAGGGAGGATGTTGAGGAATGGCAAGGCTACAGGAGCAGCCTCCCTCCCTCCCCTCTGGGATGATGAGGAGCCAGGTCCTCCCAGAGGGGTGAGCCCACAGGATCTCCTCTCATGAGAAGCTCCATCAACCTCTGTCCCCATCAGATTCCATGCCTCAAACAGGACTGAGACAAAGGAGGGAGACAGCAAGGAGCTCCCTACTGCCCAGGGAGAGTCAGAAGGAAGTCCTGGGGTCGGGGAAGCTGCTGACTATGCCAGCTCCTGCTCTTGGAGGCATCCATGGAGAATTCTCCATCAGTGGCCCTCCTGTAGTTGACTCCTGTGGGGACGGGTCCTCCTGAGTGCAGCTGAGTGTTTCCTCGATGTGTTAATCGAGAAGCTGCAGCTGCCCATGATGCTAATCTCTATGAAAATGGTGCTAGAGACCTAGCAGAGTGGATCCTGCCTGTAATTCCCAACCCTTTGAGAGGCCAAGTTAGGAGGATCCCTTGAGGCCAGGAGTTCGGGACCAGCCTGGGCAATGTAGTGAGACCCCATCTCTATAAATAATTTTTTAAAAAATTAGCCAGATGCAGTGGTGTGCATGTATAGTCCCAGCTACTCAAGAGGCTGAGGTGGGAGGATTGCTTGAGCCCAGGAGGTCAAGGCTGCAGTGAGCCGTGGTTGCACCACTGCACTCCAGCCTGGGTGACAGAGCAAGACTCTGTCTCTAAAAATAAATAAATAATAAAATAAAATGGTGTTATAAATTGTGTTTGTGTCCCCCTAAAATTCATACATTAAACCCTAATCCCCAGTGTCATGGTACTGGAGGTGGAGGCTTGGGAGGTGATTTAGGTCATGAGGGTGGAGCCCTTGTGAATGGGATTAGTGGCCTTATAACAGAGGCCTCAGAGAGCTCCCTTACCCCTTACACCATGTGAGGACACGGAAATGGCCATCTATGAACTAGGAAGCCTGCCCTCACCAGATGCCAACTCTGTAGGCACCTTGATCTTGGACTTCCCAGTCTCCAGACCTGTGAGAACTAATTTTCTGTTTGTTGTATAAGCCACCCAGTCTATGGTATTTTTGTTATATCAACCCAGAGTTAGAATAGACAAACACAAACAGCTTAAAGGTGAAGGACATTTATTATTTCCCTTAGCAAGAGGCCTAGAGATAGTTTATTTCAGGTTTGCTTAATTCAGCAAGTCAATTTATTTCAGGTTTGGTTAATTCAGCAGGACAGTAAGTCATCCATCACGTCCATGCTCAGTTTACTGACCTTGCCCTTCTGCCTTGTCCGAACTGTCCCAAATGGCTGCCACCGTCTACAGTGCCATAGCTATATTAAAGAGGAAAGCCTTTCTCATACTTTCCCTTGTATCTAATTGGCCCAAATTGAGTCATATGACTGTGCAGGAGGGAATGCCAAAATAAATAGGCAGGGCATGTTTTCAAGTCTTTGTGAGAAGTGGCTTCTGCCAGCAAAGAAGCAGGTTGGAAATGGATGTTAGTAGACAATGAGGGGTGCCTACCATGGGGTTGGCAGGCATTGTTCTGCAAGAACAGCCTACACTGAGGTCTTGGGAGCTTCCTAGAGCCTTATGTCATGAGAATTTATCTACATACTTAAGAAAGACGGCATCGAAATAATTGTTTTTTCTTCACCCAATCTTGAAGGAACTGCCAGGCAAGGTGTGCTAAACTAGCACTGGCCAAGGGGTGGGCCTGTGGTCTTGGCACTAAGAAGGGATGTCAAGTGTCACAAGCCACTCAAAACTCTTGCATCTGGTTGGGCATGGTGGCTCACGCCTGTAATCCCAGCACTTTGGGAGGCCAAGGAGGGCAGATTGCCTTATTCAACCAAGTTCTGAATCTCAAACAAAGTAATAAAAATAGAGGAAATGATGAAAGATACAGTATTCAGACTCAGCTGTCCTTTAGGCTCCCTCATACACATCCTTCCAGATCCCTGGTTGTGCAGATTTTTTTTTCTTTTTTTAGATACGTGAGCCACCCAATATCATTTAAATAACTCCTTTCAAATCAGGGGCAGCAGTGTTGCTGTTGCTTGCAAGCAAAGAACCTGGCCACCACAGGTGGAATACAACCTGTGACATGTGTTTGCAGGGAGGCAGAGGCGGGTATCACTCCCATCTTGTAAAAACACAACTCTAATTCTACCCACTAAAAGATTTTTAAAAGCCAATTTTTGAACTGCTTTTCTTTTACTCAGGCCACACTTTTAACACTGAAATCAGCCCCTCAAGGTGAAGAACAAAACATCTACTTGAGGTCTTATACTAATCGACAGTCTCAACTCAACCTAAGCTTACATCTGATTTCTCAGCAAATAGATATGAACCCAGTCTTGCAGCTACATGCTAGAAAATTGCCTAGCAAACAATGCATGAACCTTCTCTGTCTCCAAAGTAAAAGAACACATTAATTTTATCAGGGCATTCAGAGCTGGGATTATGTGCCTGCCTCTCTCAATCGCCCCCTAGAGATTTAGCCAAACAATGCCTCTCAGTTGTGAAAAACAAAATAGAAAGCAATTACTATTAGGAATATTAAACTTTACTCTTAGCTTTTAAAATGACACTATAGTCCTTTCTCCAAAGAGTTCTTCAATCAGGTATTCGCTCTGTACTGCAAAAGAAACCAAGGATGCCTCTGTTAAGCAGGGATTATGAGATAAGATCCATAATAGACATCCAGCCTTATTGAAGTAACAATATTTCATTACCCTGCATCAAACTAATGCACAATTATAATGATCTGATCATTAGAATAGTGGTTCATTCAGACTAATAGCCCACAAAATGTCAGCCTATAAAACAAAACTCAGCTTGATTATAGGCATAGATAGCCCACTGTAGGGCCATATCACAGACTGGGGAGAGAGAATCTTGTGTCTGCAATCACAAATCAATGCCTCCACACCCTGGGAGGAAAATCTGGAAAGACACTTGTGTATTATGACGTGCCTGTTGTGAGAAGTGGCCTGATTGTCAGCCGGGCGCTGTGCTATTCTCTTGACGTCTGCATGGTATATTATCGTACTATAGCCACTCGACCCAATGTTCAATTAAAAGAGGGTTTCTTAGCAACCAAAACAATATTATTGTGCTGTCAGAGGAAAAACACCAGATTAGCAGAAAATCTCGATTCCAAGTTCTGAATCAGGACTTCCGGCCAAACACATGCTCTGCCCTTGACTCAAAGAGGCCTCCACAGCCAACACTCCCCACGGGGCTCTCCTTCTTGGCCACAACAACATCTCTGGCACCGCGTGGTGCGTGGGTGCCGAGTGAGGCACCAGCCCCAGTGCTGGGCCTGTAAGTGACCAGGTGGGGGTGTGGGAGGCCCAGAAGGAGCCATCCCAGAAGCACCCGCCGTAAGTACATTCACTGTTGCGGTGCAATCTGCGAGGCCCAGCTTGTCCCGGCACCATCCCCGGCCGCCCTGTACGTTCCCTCTTTTGGAGGCACCTCCCTCCTGTGCTGCTCGACATCATTTCAGGGGGTATCACAGGATGTCCTTGGAGCTCTGCTCTTTAAACAGCTTGGATTCCTCCCCTAAGAGCTGGCAGCATTCCTTGCCCTACGAGAAAGTTGCTGGAGCTACATTTGGGAATGACTCTGTCTGGGAGGACGGACATTGCAGAACCGGGTTCTGTGCACGAGGGCCTGTGGAGGCTCGGGGCGGGGAGGGAACGACTGAGCTGAGTCCCCATTTCCATTCCCCCATCTGCCACTCTCAGCTCAGTGTGTGGGGTGCGGATTGAGACGGATGCCCTCGCTCTAGGACTCTTCCCTGAACCCTAAGACGTCCCTCCCAAATGCTGTCACAATAACCTGTGTGTATTCTTGTGATTTTCATTCACTGTAGTAGCACAGACCACATTATATATTAAAAACGCCCAGAATTTCTGCTTTGTGGGGATGAGACTTTGCCTTATTCACTGCTTAACTCTTCCGTGTAACACAATGCCTAACGGGGGGACAAACGTGAAAAACATTCAATTCGCTTCACACACAGCACAGGAAGAGTGTGTTGCAGGGGCCACAGTGGTGCTCTTGGCCACTGAGAGTTTAGAATCTAGGAGAAAATGAGGATGAAAGTGTGGACTCCAGGGAAGCAGGGGCTGGCAGAGAGGTTCAGCAGGCGGTTGGGTGAGCTCCCAAGCTGGGGAAGGGACCAAGCCTCCAAGTGAGGAGCCCTTCCCAGGCAGCACCTCTCCCACCCACCAAGCCCCAGTGTTGGCTGTTGGAGGAAACAAAATGTGCTCCTCTCTTCCCTTAAGAGGAGCCCTATAAATGCCGGCTGCTTAAATTTTCACCTACGATGTTTTACATCTCTCTCTGTTAGGCTGCCTTTTAAAACCCCAACTCAAAACACAAAAATTAGCCAGACATGGTGGCACACGCCTGTAATCCCAGCTACTCAGGAGGTGGAGGCAGGAGAATCACCTGAACCCGGGAAGCAGAGGTAGCAGTGAGCAGAGGTTGCAGTGAAGGGAAGTCCTTAAATGATCACATTTTAAGTAACACAGCCCCTCTCCTCAGCCAGGTCATATTGGACTATATGTGGACAACTGATCCACAGGCAAGCCAGTCTCTCTACTGATCAATGGCACCTGCCTGGAAAAATGTAAGATGTGCTAATCAGATTCTTTTTGTGAGAAATCTGAACTGTGAAACTGAATCAAGTTAGCAGCAAGAATCTTATCTGAAAGGGTGCAAAGAAATTGCTCCCAGAACACGGGAAGCGCTGCACGTTTATTGGAGGGATGAAAGGCACCTGAGGTAGAGTCATGGCCAGCCCATGTTCCAAAGAAGCAGGAACTAAAAGGTACAGACCAGGTGGACAACATGGCGACCCCCTTCCAAACATCAGCTCGAAACACGCCATATTCTTGATACATGATGCTGCTACTACCAAGGCTAGTCTTCAAGGTCTTCCTTCCAGACAAACAGTAGGTTTTGTTAGGAAGCCCCACATGTGGCATATCTTCCTTTGAGGGTGGATTCGCTCTTATCCTGGCATTATTTATAGCCAAGTCTTAAGCTTACTGTTTGTGAAACAACCAGCTGAAGAATATAATGAAGCCTGTCCCTGGGATTGAACATGCAGATCTGCAGATCAGAGGTTTGGACAAGGACACCACTGTGGTCTTCTCAAGAGCCACCATGGGACATTCTGCCACTGTGATTCCCACCAATCCCTTCCCTTCCACACTACGTCTAGATATGAATAAATACAGGAAAATTTCCCGGGAGGATGAGACCCCATAGAAGGCAGATGTTGGGAAACTTGATGAAAAGCTTAATAAAATTTAGAAAATTATGCTTATTGCCAGCAACATCAGCAGGACTATGTCATCCCTTGACATCCCTGCCCCCGCCTCTGTGTTCTGGTCTTGACCTCTGGATTGCAGGCCGTCTTTCTGCTACAGTACTGATTCTTCCTGCCAAGGGATGGTTGTGTTACTTTCCCAAACATCTCTAACTTGGGTTGTGGGACCCACATGTCAAATTTCAAAAGGAACCCTCATCCCGGGAATATGTGATTGCAAACATTGACTTTCCATTTTCTGATTTTCTCTGTTAGCGGATTTGCCAGTAAGCATCGTCTCTGGAGACACATAGGTACAAACACAAGAGCACAAATCGAACCAAAATTCCCCTAGAGGAAGAAAGCCAGGGAACTGTGAAGAGAATACCAAAGACAGCGATACAAGTTGCTTTGGGTGGTTGTGAATAGAGGAAGTGGAACAAAGCTCATGGTTCAGCGCCTGGAAAACTGCAGCCCTGCCAAGTGGCAAACCCAGCCACTGTCTCTTCTGGACAGGTGCATCCGGCACTGCAGAGTTTCTTCATCTGCCTTGGTGTTTGCTGCTCATGATGTTTGATCTGAGGCTGAGGGTTGGGATTTGATAGAATAATCTCCCCGGTTTTGCAGGCATGTCATGGATACATGGTTACTCTCTCCATCACCACATTTTGAGATGCCTATAGAAAGTGTCAGGAAACATTAGGTGAAAAATGTTCTGAAGTGAAGGCTGGTCAAAGGGAAATGGCAGGAGAGAGGCTTTATTTGCCTGTCTGGTCTCCCGGCCACCGAAGTCTGATGGTGCCGTTGGATTCAGGACAAAGCCAGTGGCTGGCGAGGCTGAAGGAGGAAATGCGTGCCAGGCAGGCTCTGGGACATCGTGTGAGCTGTTTTCCGCAATCCTCCTCCCTGTCAGATGCACGCATTTGAGAAGGATTTGGGTTCGGCAAGGTGAATGGAATTCAAATCTCTTATGGGGAAAAATGATAAAGGAACAATGTCTATAGTTCACTGCCTTCCCAGGAAGAATTGTTCAACAAAAGCTGCAATCTGGGCTCCACGCTAGAAGACCGTATCGCCACCAGAGTTCTCAGCGTGACCTCACAGCACAAGCTACCACTGAGGCCGCTCTTATTCTAAACTTGTCCAAATGGAGCTGAGAGAAAAGTGGGTGACCTGGTGGCCCCAGAAGTGGAGGACGGTTGGGGGCTTCTGTAACTGAATGACCAAGTCTCTGAGCTCTCAGAACATTGACTTCTATGAGGATGTAGAACTGGAGCTCCTATACACTGCAGATGGGAATGTAAAATGGCACAACCACTTTGGAGACAGCTTGGCAATTTCTTAAAAAGGTAAACATACACCTACTGTGAAATTCAGCTGTTCTACTCCTAAGTATTTACCCAAAGGAAAGAAGGTTCCTTCCATGCAAAGGCTTGTATATGAATGTTCGTAGTAGCTTCATTTGTAATAACCCAAACCTGGAAACCCCCGAGAGGTCCACCAACAGTAGATAAATAAATTATGGGGCTGGGCGGGGTGGCTTATGCCTGTAATCACAGCACTTTGGGAGGCTGAGGTGGGCCGATGACCTGAGGTCAGGCGTTCAAGACCAGCCTGGCCAACATGACGAAACCCTGTCTTTACTAAAAATAGAACAATTAGCCAGGTGTGGTGGCACATGCCTGTAATCTCAGCTACTTGGGAGGCTGAAGTAGGAGAATCCCTTGAACCAGGGAGGAGAAGGTTGCAGTGAGCCAAGATTGTGCCACTGCACTCTAGCCTGGGTGACAGAGTGAGACTCTGTCTCAAAAAAATAATGAATAAATAAATAAATAAATAAATTATGGTATACCCATGCAGTGGAATAACACTTAGTCAAGGAAGGAGAGAACAATTGATATGATATGGAAGAATCTCAAAATAATTATGCTGAATAGAAAAAGCCAGACTCCCCCAAAAAGTACATACTATATACTTTTGCTTATATAAAGTACTAGGAATTGGCTGGGCGTGGTGGCTCATGCCTGCAATGCCAGCACTTTACGGTGCTGAGGCAGAAGGATTTCTTGAGGCCAGGAGTTCAAGACCAGCCTGGGCAACATAGAAAGACCCCATCTCTTTAAACAAAAATAATTAATTAATTTAAAAATAAAGTTCTTCACATGGACACAGGGAGGGGAACATCACACCCTGGGGGCCTGTTGGGGGTTGGGGGGCAAGGGGAGGGAAAGCATTAGGACAAATGCCTAATGCATGCAGGGTTTAAAACCTAGATGACAAGTTGATGGGTGCAGCAAACCACCATGGCACATGTATACCTATGTAACAAACCTGCATGTTCTGCACATGTATCCCAGAACTTAAAGTATAATAAAAAATTAAAATAAAATACAAGTTGAAATTTAAAAAATAAAAATTAAAGTTCTAGAAGGTGAAGGCTAATCTATATTGACAGAGAGCTTACCAGTGGATGCCTGGGGATGGGGTGAATGCCAAAGAGGCATTACAAAGGAGCACAAAGAAACTTTGGTGGTGAGGGGTGTGTTCATTTTCTTTACTGCAATGGTGATTTCACAGGTGCATACACGTCACAACTTACCAATTACAGCCTTCAAACGTGTGCAGTTTATTATACATTAGTTGTACCTCAGTAAAGCTGTTTTTAAACATATGCGTCTTTCACACTCTTCCTGGAACTGCCTCCTGTTTATCCTTAAGACTCAACTTCAGCATCTGTCACCTTCCCAAGGAAGGGTTCTTGGCCACGGCTCCTTCTCTCTCTCACATGTTCACTCTGCTTAGGCCTCCTCTATGTTGGCTTGTTTCTCTGTAATAACATTTATTAGAGCGTTTGCTAATGACTGATTGGAGTGATGAAGGATGAAGGACAGGGCTTCATCTTTTAGATGTATCCTTGGAACCTGCCATGGGGCCAGGCATATAGATGCTCAGCAAGTGTTTGTTGAATGAATGAATAAATAAAAGAATTTTATAATGCAGGAACAGAAAACCAAGTAATGCATGTACTCACATATTAGTGGGGGCTAAATGATATAAACTTATGAACACAAAGAAGGAAACAACAGACATTGGGGTCCACTGGGGGCAGGGGGTTGGGAGGAGGGAGAGGAGCAGAAAAGATAGCTATTCCGTACTGGGCTTAATACCTGGGTGACAAAATAATCTGTATAACAAATTCCTGTGACACATGTTTGCCTGCATAACAAGCCTTCACATGTACCCCCGAACTTAAAATAAAAATTAAAAAAGAAGAATTTCAAAGTATTTAGTTTGAATCTTCTAAAACACTAGACACCTCCTTTGGGACAAAATATATGCTTAATCTTCAATAAACGATGGATGGATGGATGGATGGATGGATGGATGGATGGATGGATGGATGAATGGATGGACGAATGGATAAATGGATGGATGGATAGATGGATAGATGGATGGATAAATGGATGGAATGATGGATGGATGGATGCATGGATGGATGGATGAAGAGTTAGGGATCTAACAGCCTAACCATACCTCATCCTGAAGCATCTGTGGCCAGGAGTTCAAGACCAAGCTCTATTTCCCTATGACCTAGAGTTAGCTTCTGAAATCTCCTCTTGAACCCTTCCCAATAACCACAGCGGCCCCAGGCCAGCAGCCCAGATGCCCTGCTTCCTCCACATCGGGCATCCCTAGGCTCAGTCCACTCCAGAGCCGTGGCTCAATCTGTTGTGACATCAGGACTTTTGCCAGACCTTTCCACAACAATATTTCACCTGGAGAATGTTCTACTTTGTCATGGTGCTGAGTGGGGGAAAATGGAATAATTTATTCCAGTTGGATGCTTTCTTTTCTTTCTAATAAACCCCAATTTCCCAAATTATAATTAAAAGAAAAATATTAGAGCACAAATAGCATTATAACATTGAATTGCTGTATTTGGTGGACTTTTTTCTCTAAATCCACATCAACAGGCAATTTAACAATAGGAGAAATCTCAATGGGAGTTCAGCAGATGAAATTAACACAGTGCACAGCTCTGGACTGAAATATTTCTTTGCCCATGTAATTGCTTGCAGCCACCCTTGTGTAAAAGCCCCCATCAGATTACAGGATTTGTTGTATGTAAATTGAAGACTAAATGGTTGGTAGCACCTTTCAGCTCTGCAATGCTGGAAATGAGTTTTTTAATAGGAAATTAGATTAGTAATATTTTAGTCAACAAAAATGTGGAAAAATTCTGCATAAAGATGAGAAAATTATTCATGCAAAAAGACTTTTAGAATCAACAGTGAACAATTGTTGAAATTTGTAAATGGTTACTCAAAAGAATTTCTCTACCCTTCTCCTGGTCAAAGTTCAGGGCAAGAGAAAAAAATGATTTTCTTCATACCTTTATCACAAGATTCCACCACAATTAATAGTGCGGATAATGACAGTGCAGTCCCTTTTTCCACAGCTCCCTATAGCTTGTGTGTAATCTGGAAGTTTAAATCGGTTGCAGGGTAATTACTTTGCCTTCTGCAGCCTAATGCACTGGTGTGGGCAGGGATGCTTCCTTAGAGAGTTGGCATGTTCTGGAAGCCTGGAAGGTGGGAGGTGGAGGTTATGGGGAGGGTGCGGGCTGGGGCAGATAGAGTAGAATCTGGGTGTCTGACCTTCCTTTTTCTAGCCAATGCACCTGGCTGGGTTCTAGGAACCAGGGCTAGGCAGGCCTTACTGTGATTCTAGGCCAAAAGTAAGGAGAACATGGAACTGGGTCTTTCTGTCTCACCCTAGGAAAGCTGGGGTTGGGAACCCAGTACAGGGCACAGTCCCAGACACAGCAGTACTTACAAACCGGGTCACAGAGGCCTCAAGTGCCATACTAAGGGGAGCGCATCAGAGGGTTCTTTTTCAGGGACAGCACCCAGAAGGATCCCTTGAGTCAGGATCATGGTTAATGGAGTGTGAAACTCGTACAATTAGGGGATGACTCCTTAGGAGAATACATGGCCCGGCACGGTGGCTCACGCCTGTAATCCCAGCACTTTGGGAGGCTGAGGCAGGCAGATCACTTGAGGTCAGGAGTTCGAGACCAGCCTGGCCAACATAGTAAAACCCTGTCTCTACTAAAAATACAAAATTATCCAGGTGTGGTGACACACGCCTGTAGTCCCAGCTACTTGAGAGGCTGGGACAGGAGAATCACTGGAACCCAGGAGGCAGAGGTTGCAGTGAGCTGAGATTGTGCCATTGCACTCCAGCCTGGGCAACAAAGTGAGACTCTGTCAAAAAAAGAAAGAAAGAAAAAGAAAGAGAAAGAAAGAAAGAGAAAGAAAGAAAAGAAAGAAAGAAAGAAAAAGGAAGGAAAAGAAAGAAAAGAAAAGAAGAGAAAAGAAAAAAGAAAAGAAAAGAAAAGAAAGGAAAGAAAGGGAAAAGAAAATTATGAATACTCCATTAGGCACAAGGTCTTGGAAGGGGCTCTGCAACTTAAGCTTCCTGAGTTACCCTGTGAATCCACCTCTGCCCACGAGACAAACTGCAAAGAGGCCAGGAACATTGTATGAAGCTGCGACCCAGGGCTGGGGAGAAAACTACATCAAGAGGTGAGTGGTTTTGCTTCCCCGAGGTTGGGTAATGCAGAGAAAGCAGGCAGTGCGCCGGTGTCTGGGGCTGGTCCCCAGAATGGAACCTACAACTGGCTGGAGGTGGCCCATTCAGCCCTCCTCCACCGGAAGCAGGGACGATGGTGTGTGCACCGCCGATAGGTGCGGGCCTTCTAAGAGCCGGGCTCCTCCTTCAAAATGGACACTCAGAGACCTGTGCTGGCTGGAATCAAGTGCCCAGGGAGCCCCGAAACGGGGCTTCTGGCTCCCTCCTTCTTCACTGGGGCAGCTCTCCAGGGATGGCTCTGTCCTGTGCCCAAGGCTGGAATGCCTGAACGAGAGGGAGAAGGGCCTGGGAAAGCAGCTCACGTGAGAGGGAAATTTAGCAGCCAGAGCCATTGAGAAGTGGTACCAGCCACTCCACACAGCCAGTCCTCAGATTGCCCCGGTTCCATGTCTTACTTGTCATAGTGGAGAGTGTTGACTCGAGGAAGAGCCACACTGCCTAGGCTGGAATCCTGGCTCAACCACTCATTAGCTGTGTGAGCTTGGACAAATAACAGGCCTGTCTGTGCTTGGTTTTCACATCTGTAACCTGGGTACTGTATTAGCATCTACCTCATAGGGTTGTTGTGCATTAATGTCCATAAAGCACTTAGGACAGGGTCATCATAAATAGAAGCGATTATTATTCTCATCTGTTCTCTTTTAAATGATGATTATGCAGACCAGTAGATCTCCAGTGTGGTGTACTGTAGCATCACCCAGCAACACTTTTTAAAGTAAACCTTATTTGAAATATAACGAGCAAATGGGAAAAAAATATACAAATCATAACTTTGCAGCTTAATGCATTTTCTCAAAAGTACCTACCATCCAGACCATGAACAGAACACAGCTGCACATGAAGTACTTTCATAAATGCAGATTCTCCTGCCTCTTTCTAGAATTTCTGATGATGGAAAATGGGCTTAGAATTCCCAGCACCAGGCCAGGCACGGTGGCTCATGCCTGTAATCCCAGCACTTTGAGAGGCCAAGATGGGTGGATCACTTGAGGTCAGGAGTTCAAGACCAGCCTGGCCAAAATGGAGAAACCCCATCCCTGGCCAACACGGAGAAACCCCATCTCTACCAAAAATGCAAACAATTAGCCAGGCGCGGTGGCAGGCGCCTGCAATCCCAGCTACTCGGGAGGCTGAGGCAGGAGAATTGCTTCAACCCAGGAGGTGGAGGTTGCAGTGAGCTGAGATTGCGCCACTGCACTCCAGCATGGGTGACAGATTGAGGTCCCATCTCAAAAAAAAGAAAAAAAAGGAAAAAAAGAGAATTCCTTGCACCAGGAGGCATGATGGGGAGGCATTTAGAAGCAGCCTAGAACAGGTGTCTTTCCTAAGTTGAACACTTCTTCCCTTCTCAGCCACATCTTGGTGGAAGAGAGGGGTGAGTCCTGGGGGCTGCACCAGGTCAGGTGCCCTCCCACCCAGCTCAGCCTGCCACCTGGGGGTCCGGCTGGCCGGGCGATGGACAAAGCGCAGTGCTAGGCACTGCGTTTGCAGTGGGCAATTTATTTAACCTGTCTTAGAGACTCAACCTCTGTGATATGAAGATAAAGTACACCTTGCAGGCACTGTGAGTAGCAAGTGTGTTGGCAACTGCATCATGCCTAGTCAATAACTAGTACTCAATTTCATTTCCATTACTCCATGCTTTGAGATATCTCTTGACCCTCTGCAAGAAAGCATCATCCATCCTGGCCTCTTCCCTAAAAATTTCTGGCTCTTCCAGGTCCCCTTCACCCCCCAAGACTCTTCTTTGTGGCTTTCCTTTCTGATCTCTCTTTTGTCTTGGAACCCACCACTCACTACCTTTCTACATCTAACTCTGGAGTCCAGTCAATTTAGCACTTTAATGAATATGGTCTTTTATTTTTGGCTAACTTTTTCCTAATTCTTTCATGTTGCAAATGAATTCTCCTCCTAAACAGCTGGCTGTTTGAAGGTAGGGGCTGTGCCCAATAATTTTTTTTTTTAATATTTGGCACTGTGTTTATCCCTTGGTACCTGCTCAACACTTGCTGAGTTGATTTGAATTAGTTCTCATCCCTTGATCAGAAGGAAATTGATTGGATCGTGTTGTCCTTCTGTGCCACCATTAGGCAGGACTTGCAGGATTGACAAGCTGACAGGTTCCCAAAGACTCTGGACTGGTTTTAAATTAATTAGTGAGTCAAGCACATTTCAGGGAAGCCCATGTGTGGAAAGCACTGAGGGCGAGATGAAGAAAGAAAGTGCAGTCTTCGTCCCTCAGAAGTTGACAGATCAGTGAGCCCAATAAAGCGTGAACACACAAAAGAGTTTCCAATGAAGAACCAAACACGAGTGCTCCACGGGAAGCTGGACATGTCACCAAAGAGCCCTGTGTGTCAAGAAACCATGAGGTTGGAGCAGCCAGGGAGAGTTTTATAGAAAGGAAATAGAAATTTAGGTCAGCATAGTGGCTCATGCCTATAATCCCAGCACTTTGGGAGGCCAAGGCGGGTGGATCACTTGAGTCCAGCCGTTTAAGAAATTGGGTTGGGGCCAGGCACAGTGGCTCACACCTGTAATCCCAGCACTTTGGGAGGCCGAGGTGGGCGGATCACAAGGTCAGGAGATCGAGACCGTCCTGGCTAACACGGTGAAACTCCTCTCTACTAAAAATACAAAAAATTAGCCAGGTACGGTGGCGTGTGCCTAAAGTCCTGGCTACTTGAGAGGCTGAGGCAGGAGAATTGCTTGAACCCGGGAGGGAGGTGAAGGTTGCAGTGAACCAAGATCGCGCCACTGCACTCCAGCCTGGGCGACAGAGCGAGACTCCGTCTCAAACAAAAAAAGAAAAAAAAAAAAGAAAAAAGAAATTGGGTTGGACATTGAGGGGTGAGTAGGATTCAAGCAAGCAGAATGGCTGGGGATGGGGAGACATTTCAGTCCAGAGTAATGGCGTGGACCAAAGAATCAGACAGAAACGCAGGATATGATTTGATAGAAGGAGAAGTTCAGGGATGGGACGCGATGGGAGAAAAGGCTGGGATGGTTAAGTCTGGCTCATAGAAAGCCTTAAAGCCAAGCTAAGGAAGTTGGATATTTCATCATAGACCATGAGAATCAATGAGACTCTGGGGCTGCAGAATGACTTGATAATGTCAATTCTGAGAAGGGCGGGTCTGGCTTCAGGGTATAGCCCAAACTGGAAACTCCAAGTATAGTTGGCCCCGATTCATCTAGAAAGTTACTCCATGGCCACAGGACAGCCTGGTCCTGCCCACCAGGGACTCTTCAGGGTCCTTCACTTTTCCCGTGTCCACCCACACATGGACATTTGTCACTCACTCACGTTTGGATATTCCTTCTACATGCTGGCCTGTCTTTCAGGAAGGCAGCCCCTCTTGTTGCAGAAGAAACAAAAACAAAAGCAAGAATGAGCCATTTGAGAATTCTTGCAACATCTGTGCAAGCTGGGTAATCAACAAATATTCTCTTACCTGGGACCGTATCCTCACTGAGCTGCAGAACCAGGAAAATTAAAGAACTAATCAATTTAATAGGTTTTTTTAGTATGTCCCCCCAGACAGTACCCAAGTGTTCCCCACAGTGTAGAATTAAATTACTCCAAAGTACAACGGCTTCCTGAGAAATCAGATAATTTTAATAATTTAAGGAATTTGGGAAAAATAATAAGCTTAAAAAACAAATTATGATTTTGAAGTTATTTATGCCACTTCCATAGAAACACGTTGGGGAATTCACACAGAAGCATAATAAACCTAAAAAGCTGTCAAAGTAAACATCCCAAATGCATCTCCCTCATCCTCAGGAAGCAAGGTGTTGTCACTCACAGCAGGCCCCAGGGTGAGCTGGCTCTCTTGGGAACAGGAATGGTGGTCTCTGCTCATGGAGGAAGAGTCGAATCCATAAATCTGGAAAAATTGTTGGGAATGGGGTCCCAGCCTTGGAATAGGAGGCTCTGATTGAGTGACAAGAAAGCAAAGCATCCCATGGTCAGTTTATACAAAAGGCTTCAAGTGGAGGAGACGAGGGAACAAGGAAAAGGGGACCGTGGATGGGCAAGGGACAACATACCGATGGTCTTTCTGGGACATAGATTTTTGTACATCCCTTCTAAGCCCATGGACAGAGAGTGACTGCAAGGAAAAACAGGGAATACTTTCCCAAGGGAATTTGTGAAGAGTCTACGAATCTACATTCTTTTTTTTTTTTTTTTTTTTTTTTGAGACAGAGTCTCGCTCTATTGCCCAGGCTAGAGTGCAGTGGTGCAATCTCAGCTCACTGCAAACTCCACCTCCTGGATTCAACTGATTCTCCTGTCTCAGCCTCCCAAGTAGCTGGGATTACAGGCACCTGCCACTACACCCTGCTAATTTTTGTATTTTTAGTAGAGACGGGGTTTCGTCATGTTGGCCAAGCTGATCTGGAACTCCTGACCTCAGGTGATCCACCCAACTTGGCCTCCCAAAGTGCTGGGATAACAGGCGTGAGCCACCACACCCGGCCAGAATCTACATTCTGAGGATGGAACTAGGCACTTGCATTACCAGTTAATCCTCCATGAGATAGGAATTGTTACTGTCCCCACTTGATGGTTGCAGACACTGAGGCTTGGAGGAGTTAAATGACTCACCCAAGATTAGCCGGTCAGTGGCAAAGCTGGGATTCAAAACCAGGTCAGCTGACTGTGGAGCGCACGCCCTTAGACTCTGCACTAAACTGTGTCACAAGCAAGGCTGAGAACAATACTACACAGAATGGAGGAGATGAGAGGGAGATGGGGTGCCCCCATGGGGCAATCTGGGCTCCAGGACACCAGGGCCTTGAGCAGAGGCATTGCTGAATGCACAGAGGGCACCTGCAGTGGAGGCCGTGGCTTCTCAGGTGGCAGATGGGGGTAAGACAGGCCAGAGTGAACACCACGAGAGAACCAAGGGGCCCCAGAGACACTGGGGGCTCAGCGTCTTCAACATGCAGATGGTATGGAAGAGACTGGTCGGGAAAGGGACAGAGAGAGAAGAGGACATGGCACCAATCCTAGAGGAACTCCAATACTTCAGGGACGAATGAAGGGAAGGGATCTCAAATTCAAAACCAGGAAGGGGAAAGTCAGGATTCCGTCAATTCGACTTTATTCAAATATGTGGAATTTCATCGGGGTAACTCCCCAGTGCACTCAAGAGCCCAGGAGTATTTGCCTTCTTAAGTTTCTCTACTTCAGACTCACACCAACATCTCTTTCCCCATAAGCTCTCCTCCTCTATTATCATTTATAGGAACATTCCATGTTTTCTTTAAGCACAAAAAGGAAAATGAGAAAGACTCTACAGCAAAAGAAAAAAAAAGTATTCCTTTAAAACTTCATGCAAAGAATTCATTCCACAGATATTTATTGAGTGCCTACTATGAGAAAAAACCCAGGAGGTGCCAGATTAATTTCATAGTCAATTAATTTCATGAGGTTAACCTATCAGAAATGATGGATATTACTGCCCCAGGTGCCATCTGGGGATGGCAGAGCGTGATCCAAGCCTGAAGGGCACTTGAAAAGATACAGCTGAGCTCTTTGGTCAAACCAAAGAATACTGGAGCACTGGTGACCAAAGAAAGACTTGCTTAGGGTAGAAGCAAAACCAAAGCCAGAAATAAACCTAAAACACAAGACTGGGATTAGACAAATCCTTGAGGTTAGCTGAGTGAAAAGATCAATATGGGGGAATGCAGGCAGCGGAATCCTGCCTCCCAACTAGGCTGAGAGGAAGGACACAGGGTACACAGGCGATATCAAAGGGCTCCAGCTATTTTTGAAAACAATAATCCAGAGTTTCATCTGGATTTAAATGGATCTGAGCCCTATGGCATGTGGGAAAATCACTTTATAAGGTGTTGCAATACCCCTTTGGAAATCTTACCTTCAGATTCATCAAAATGGAATGGAATGTGTGTCTCTAAAAATCCTGGTAGCAGTGGGGCTTTTTTCTCCCCAGCTGATGATTCCATTTTCACAGGAAGACCGTAGATCTTAGCAAAGAAAACTCTATAAAGAAAAAGGTCTCAGAGAAGATGCACAACGATTAAGTCAGGGTAGGGGAGACAACATCTGAAAGGAAAAGAGAGCAATAAAGGATCCATTAAAGTTATGCTGTGACAACAGTCAGAAAGCATATTCTGGCAACAGATACTCCCTAATGTCGAGATTTCTTTAATGTAGGCTATTAACCATGCCGCCCACCTTCGGCCTTTGTTCTCCTTTGTAAGAGACTTTTAATCAGAGAGGGAATAGCATTTCCTCCCCTTCAAGGGTGATCAAGACTCACACTTGTGCCAAGAGACCATCTGCCAGTGCCAGCCTTTTCGCCAGTCTCTCCCAGACTCAAAAGGAAAGTCGGCTGTTCTGAGCGGAAGATGAATCTTCGATGGTCTCCTAAGGCCAACATTATTAAATAGGAACTGTGTGGCTCTAGACGCCTCAGCCTCTTGTCAGCTCAGGATTCCAAGGGCAGCAGAAGCCCCAGGCTCCCATCCCTTGTCTCATCTCCTCATCCTTCCAAGGATAAGCTGAACAACTTGCTTCCTCAATTCCCAGGATGCGACATGAGTTCTCTGTGTCTCTGGCTCACCGTCAATTTGAGCTCCACGGAAAAAATAATCATCTTAGGAACACATTCTGGAAAAGTGGTGGTTTGGCCACAAGTGAGAGGAGAGAGCTCTCAGGAGGCCCACCCTGTCAAGAATGTCTGCATTCCACAGAAAGCTCGGGTCCTCTTCCTCCACTAGAGTCTCGCTCTCCATCCTGGATATCAATCAGCAGACATTGTGAAGGTCCTTATTTCTGGTATTTGTAAAAATTGAGCTCTTAAGCAATTCTTTTTCAGATTAAACTTTAAAATCTTTCAAGGCCAGTCGGAAAAGATCGGACCAAGAGTTCATCAATGCAAGAGAACTCTCACTTGGTCTAGCCACTGCATTATGCAGAAGAAAGGGGATGATCCGAATGTAAGGCTGTGGCTTGAGAGCAGTCCTGCCCATCTAGGGACCTAGAGAGAGGAACGCCCATCTATGCTTCCACAGGCAGGCCAGCCAAATTTGGCACTACAGCCATGGAATTCAGTTCCAGCCCCTCTCACCTGTGGTCTGAGGGCAGTCCTGCCTGCCCAGGGACTCACCAGGAAACATACCTGTCCATGACTCTGGAGGCAGGCCTGCAGACCTTGGTCTCAGCTGTAGACCCCCAAGCAGCCTGTGACTCAACCCCAGTCCCTCTCAGCCATGGTCCAAAGCAAGTACTTTCTGCCTAGGGGCCTACCCAGTGGCTCAGG
The DNA here is from genome assembly GCF_006542625.1 of Nomascus leucogenys. Classification (NCBI taxonomy): domain Eukaryota; kingdom Metazoa; phylum Chordata; class Mammalia; order Primates; family Hylobatidae; genus Nomascus; species Nomascus leucogenys. The sequence goes on along the minus strand of NC_044398.1, from coordinate 47,868,626 downwards.
GAAAGCCCTCCTAGAGACCCAGAGGAAGCCACACCTGTCTGTGCAACTGGTAGGAGGCCCACTTTCTGCAGAAGCAGACTGTCATTCCAGCACCAGCCTTACTGACCAAGGAACTGGTGGTAGTCCAGTCTACCCAGAAACCAGATAGAATCCACACCCACTATTGCCCCTGGTGAGAGGCTCACCAGCCCTGGGCCCCACTGAAGACTCAACAGCAGCCCCATGACCAGGCTCCAGGCCCACTTGACTGCAAACCTGGAGGCAATCTTCTCATCCTGGGTACACAAGACAAAGACTTTACCTATCAAAACCAGACTGTAAAGACTTGAAAAGGTGTGGCTCCTTCAGATTCACAGAAACCAATGCAAGGCTGCACAGATAACAATCAAGTTAACAACACCAATGGAGACTAATAAAGCTCTAACATCTGACACCAAAGAAATGGATATCACTAAATTGGCTGAAAAATAATTTAAAATAGTCATCTTAAAGAAGCATAATAAGATCCGAGAAAATGCAGATGGATTGCTAAATTAAATTAGAAAAACAATGTGTGAACAAAATGAGAAGTTTAATAAGGAAATAGAAACCATAAAAAGGAACCAAACAAATCCTGGAGCTGAAGAATATAGTGACAGATCTGAGAACTTCAAGAGCAGATACAATCATGCAGAAGAAAAAATTAGCAAACTCGAATATAGGTCATTTGAAATTAGCCAATTAGAGGAATGAAAAAGAAAAATATTGAAAAAGAGCAAAAAAAAAAAAAGCATAAGGGACCTATGGGATACTATCAAGCATATGAATATATAAATTATGGCAGTCCTAGGAGGAGAAGAGAGACAGAGAGGAGAAGAGAGCTTATTTTAAAGTATACTGTCTGAAAACAACTGAAATTTTAAGAAAGATATGGACATTCAGATGCATGAATCTCAAAGGATCCCAAATAAGATAAACCCAAAAAAGAACACTCTGAGACACATTATAATCAAATTGTCAAAAGCCAAAGACAAATAGGAAATCTTGAAAGCAACAAGAGAAAAACCTCATCATGTATACAGGAACCCCCATAAAGTAGACTTCTTGCCAGAAACCTTGAAAGCCAGAAGGAAGTGGGATGAGATATTTAAAGTTTTGAAAGAAAAAAATTGCCACCTAAGAATCATATGCCCAGCAAAACTGTCCTTCAGAAAAACATAAGGACATTCCCAGACAAATAAAAGCTGAGGGAGCTCATTACCATGAGACCTGCCTTATAAGACATGCTAAAGGTAGTTCTTCAAGTTGAAATGAAAGAATGCTCAGTAATAATATGAAAACATATGAAAGTATAAAACTACTAGAAAAGATAAATACATAGTCACATTCAGAATAATACTGTAATGGTGTTGTGTAAATCACTTTTAACTTTAGTATAAAAGTTAAAAGACAAAAGTATTAAAAATAACTATAGCTAGAATAATTTGTTAACAGATACACAATATAAAAAGATGTAAAATGTGACATCAATGGCATAAAATGTAGTGGGAAGTAATCAGTGTGTAGAGTTTTTGTATGTAATTGAAGTTAAGTTGTTAGCAGCCTTAATTAGAATGTTATAAGATGTTTTATACAAATCCCATGGTAACCATAGAGAAAAAAACCTCTAGTAGATACGCAAAACATAAAGACAGAGTAACCAAAGTATACCATATAAAGGTTTAACAAATCACAAAGGAAGAGAGCAAACTGGAAGAAAGAAACAATGAAACTAAAGAACAGTCAGTAAACAATATCAAAATAACAATAGTATTTTCTTACCTCTTAATAATTACATTAAATAGAAATGGATTAAATTTTCTAATCAAAAGACACAAAGTAGCTAAATGGATTTAAAAAACAAGATCCAACAATATACTGCTTACCAGAGACTTATTTTAGCCTTGAAGACACACACAGGCTGAAAGTGAGAAATGAAAAAATACATTCCATGTAAAGGGAAACCAAAATAGAGCAGGGGTGGCTATCCTTATATCAGACAAAATATACTGTCAATCAAAATCTGTCAAAAGAGACAAAGAGGGTCACCATATGATGATAAAGAGGTCAATTTGGCCGGGTGCAGTGGCTCACACCTGTAATCCCAGCACTTTGGGAGGCTGAGGCGGGCAGATCACGAGGTCAGGAGATCGAGACCGTCCTGGCTAACACAGTGAAACCCCATCTCTACTAAAAATACAAAAAATTAGCCGGGTGTTGTTGCAGGTGCCTGTAGTCCCACCTACTAGGTAGGCTGAAGCAGGAGAATGGCCTGAACCCGGGAGGCGGGAGCTTGCAGTGAGCCGAGATCTCGCCACTGCACTCCAGCCTGGGCGACAGAGTGAGACTCTGTCTCAAAAAAAAAAAAAAAAAAGTTCAATTCATCAAGATAAAATAACAATTAGAAATACATATGTATCCAACATTGGATCACTTAAATATATAAAGCAAATTTTAACAGAAGTGAAGAAAGAAAGTGACAACAACACAGTAATAAGGGACTTCAATATCCCACTTTCAGCAATGGATAGGTCATCCAGACAGAGAATCCAGAAGGAAACAGCGACTTGAATAACACTCTGGACTAAGAGGATCTAATGAACATATACGGAACATTCCATCCATTAGTAGTATAATACACATTCTTTTCAAGTGCACATGGAACATTCTCCAGGATAGATCTTGGGCCACAAAACAAGTCTTAACAAATTTAAGGAGATTAAAAATCATCTCAATCATTTTTTTTTCTCACCACAATAATATAAATGAGAAATCAAGAACCAGAAAAATTTTGGAAAATTCACAAGTATGTGGAAATTAAACAACACAGTCCTGAAGAACAAGTGGGTCAAACAAAAAAATCAAAAAGGAAATCAAAAATTATCTTGAAACCCAGAAAAACAGAGACACAAAATACCAAAACTTGTGGGAGGCAGCAAAAGCAATGGTAAGAAAATTTTAGCAATTAATGTCTACTTTAAGAAAAAAGAAAACAAAGAAACAGTCTAACTTCACACCTCAAGAAACTAGAAAAAGGAGAGGATAAACAAAGACCAAGTTAGCAGAAGAAAGAAAAAAGATTAGAGCAGAAATAAATGAAAGAGAATAGAAAGACAAGAGAAAAGATCAACAAAACTAAGAGTTGTTTTTTGAAAAGATAAACAAAATCAATACAACTAGCTAGACTACCAAGAAAAAAAGAGAAGATTCAAATAAATAAAATTATAAATTAAAAAGAAGACATTGTAACTGATAGCAAAAAAATACAAAGAATCATGACAGACTAGTGAGAACAGTTATATGCTATATATGGGGATATATTCAGAGATGGGTTAGGCAATTTTGTCATTGTGTAAACATCATAGAGTGTATTTACACAATCCTGGATGGAATAGCCTACTATACACTGAAGCTATATAATATACACTAAAACCTGTATATCTTGTTATCATACTGAATACTATAGGCAGGTGTAACATAATGGTAAGTGTTTGCATACTTAAACAAAGAAAAGGTGATGAATCACACTACAGTGTCACAATGGCTATGAAGTCACTAGGTAATAGGAGTTTTTCAGCTCCATTATAATCTTATGGGATTACAGTCATATATGGAGTTCATCATTGATCACAACATTGTTAGGTGGCACACAACTGTATTGAATAACTTAGAAGAAATTGATACATTCCTAAAAACAGAGAACCAATCAAGACTACATTATAAAAAGTAGACTATCTGAACAGACCAGTAACAACTAAGGAGATAGAATCAATAATCAAAAGCTTTCCAACAAAGTAAAGCCCAGAACCAGCTGGCCTCACTGGTGAATTTTACCAAGAGTTTCAAGAAGAATTGATGGCAATCCTTCTCAAACTCTTCCAAAAAACTGAAGGAAGAGGAACACTTCCAAACTCATTTTACAAGGCCAGTATGATCCTCATACCAAAGTCAGATAAGAATGCTACAAGAAAACAAAATTATAGGCCCATATTCCTGATGAATTTAGATGCAAAAAATCCTCAATAAAATACTAGCAAACCAAATTCAACAGCACATGAAAAGGATCATACACCATGTTCATGTGTGATTTACCCTTGAGATGCAAGGATGGTTTAACATACACAAATCAATCATATACACCATATTGACAGAATAAAAAGATAAAAATTATATGATCATCTCAACGCATGTAGAAAAAGCTTTTGACAAAATGTAACATATTTTCGTAATTAAAAACTCTCAACAAAATAGATGTAGAAGGGATGTACCTCAACATAATAAAAGCCACATATGACAAGTCTGCTGCTAACAGCTCTTCCTCTAAGACTGTTACCAGAAGTGAGGGAATCCTTGGTTCTTGCCTAACCTGGAAGAAAAAATTGAGCCAAGAGGTGCATAGCAAGGGTTAAGCAGCAGAGTTGACTGAAGGAAGATAAAGTACATGCGTAGAGAGCAGTGGAAAAAGTTCCAGGCTGGTCCAGCTGGAAAAGTCATAGTAGCATAGTAGCAGTGTTTATTTAAAGAGGCAGTAAGCTTTGAAAGACGAGAGAGTAGGCTGCACAAAAGAAAGAGCCAGCAGCCACTAGTGCTGGGGAAATGCCCTTCATGAGACTCTTACATGATTATTCACGAAGGGGCATGAGGGGGTGTCACTTACAATCCTGTTTCAGGAGGTCCCTTTGGGCGCACATGCTCTGTGGTTGTACATGCCATTACACACATCGTGTGTCTCATTAGCATTTAAAATCTCCATCCAGGGGTGTGCTTTTTACTATTATAATGAGCAAAAGTCTATTCTAGAGTGAGTTTTTGGAGGAGTGCACGTGCTCCTCAATGGGGAAAGTCCTTAGCATGGTTACCTCCAGCTAGGGCTTGATAAATCCCCTTCAGGGCTGGAGGAGCCCCAACCACAAGACCAGATGTGATCTTGTCCTTTTTGCTGACTGCCAGTGGGCAACATCCCTAAGACTTCTTTTCCCAGGGGGCTCCCTGGGCTGCTTGTTTCTGGCTATCTGCTACTCTAACAAGATCAGGAACAAGACTCAGGTGCCCACTCTCAACACTTGTATCCAACATAGTACTAGAAGACCTAGCCAGAGCAATTAGGCAAGAAAAAAAATAAATCAAAAGCATCCAAATAGGAAGGGAGGAAATTAAATTGCCTCTGTTTGCAGATGACATGGTTGGATCCTGGCTCCTGCCATGTGGTGTTTGCATCTTAATTCAGTCCCCACTCCTCCATCTGAACAGTTAAGTTCTGCATGAGGTTGCACGCTGGGGTCATCAGGGCAGGCTCAGGTTCCATGACCTTTAACCTGAGGGTGTCCATGGCAGCTGAAAAACGATTCAGCTTTGCTACATAATCCAAACACTAGGTGACAACTTGTTAATATTGGGGTTATTTCTTCCCTTTCTGTACACACACACACACACACATAAACACACATATGTATCTATACACACACATTTACACATATACATGCATATATATGTGGCCATGATGAAGGCACAATTTGATATTTTAGTATCTTTTATTGAACATTATATTGTGACTATATTTCTATATTGGTGGAATTTATTCATAAACATTAACTTTAATAGCTATAATACACTACTACATTCTATGCCATAATTTCCTTAGCCATTTCCCTAGTTTGGGATGTTTACGTCCAATTTTTCTGGCCTATAAACAATATTTTTTAACAGCTTTGGGCATAAATCTCTGTCTACCTTTTGAGTTTCATCAGCTATATTCTAGAAAATGAAACCTTGGGGTCACAGGGGATCAAGTTTTTGGGATCTTGATATATTGCCAAATTCTTGTTGGATTTTCAAATCCTTCAAGACTCAGTTTACAAATCACTCCTCACAAACTTTCACTGTCTCTTTTTTTTTCTTTTGAGACAGGGTCTTGTTCTGCCACACTGGCTGGAGTGCAGTGGCGCAATCATGGCTCACTGCAGCCTTAACTTCCTGTGCTCAGGGGATTCTCTTGCCTCAGCCCCCCAAGTAGCTAAGACTACAGGCACACATGACCACACCTAACTAATTTTTGAATTTTTTGTAGAGATGAGGTCTCCCTATGTTGCCCAGGCTAAGTGATCCTCTGGCCTTGGCCTCCCAGAGTGCTGGGATTATAGGTGTGAGCCACGGCACCTGGCTCCCATCTTAATTATGTCTTCTTTCCCTATTATTCCATCACAGCAACTCTGTTTTCACTGCTCTTGTCACAACATAATGTACTCTATCTAGTAGTGTGTTTACTTAATTAATGTTTGCCCCTGCCTCTGGACTGTCATTTTTATGAGAACATCAAGGTCTCTTCGTTGTTGCTATAGTTGTGGAGATGGGGTTTCACCATGTTATCTAGGCTGGTCTCAAACTCTGAGCTCAAGTGATCCACCCACCTCAGCCCCCAAAGTGCTGGAATGAAAGGTGTGAGCCACTGCGCCCGGCCTAGGGTGTCTTTAGTTCACCACTGAATGCCCAGTGATGAAGACATTGTCTGGTATATTGTAGGCCCTGAATGAATGAATGAATGAACGAATGAATGAATGAGTGAGTGAGTGATGTCTATTATCAACACATCAACACACAGCAGGGAAGCGGGATTGGGAATTGGGGCTGCTATGATGGGTGGAGCTATGACAGCCACCTCTAGGCACAATGCCCACATGCTCCCGGTGAGTCCTGCCTCAGATCTTAGGGGTGGGCAGTGTTTAGAGCTGAGCATCTGCCTCCCCTCAGAGACCCCATGACACATCCTGCCCCACACCCCTTTCTGCTTCAGATGTCAGAAGGAAGCCCAAGACCTCTAGGTCCCATCTTTAGGTGGTCTCACCTCCCTCAGGGATTGTGCAGCCCCACTCTATTCTTGCCCTCACTGACGCTTGCCACCTTCCCAGTGGTGGCTGCTGGAGGCTCCCCCCGCACATATTTGGGGGTTGGAAATGGGACAGGTGTCTTTCTTACTCCCGTTGAGACTTCCAGGTTATCGTTCTTCCTTTCTCAGGAATGCCTCCCCTTCTCCCTCGAAGCCTGTAATTAGACCATGCGTTATTTCACTCCTTCTCACCGTCTCCCATAGGCTTGCATTCTGTGAAGGTTTTAGCATTTGAATCACGGTCTTGCAACCATATTTGTTGTTGATGATGATTTTGGTGTCCTCCAGCACACTGGTCTCCCTGCTCCTTGACTGCCTCACTATCTCGCCTTCTGCCTCGTGTCCACCACATGTCCCAGGCCACTCCTACCGATGTCACTCCTGCCAGTATTCCCTCCAGAGTCTCTAATGAAAGCAACCTAGTCTTATACAACACAGATCCCCCAACTCCAACCTGTCTGCTCCTTCTCACATCCTAGTCCTGAATCCTGCTTTACTTTCTCTGCACCAAGCATCACTGTCTGAACATTACACAGCCTGGCTATTCCCCGTTAGTGTAAGACTGGTTTATTCCCTAGTGAGTTTCCAGCATATACATGGCACCTGGCCTATAGCAGGAGCCGTGAATGAATGAATGAATGAAGTAAATGAATATGAGATAATTATTTTCCCTAAACTGACTGCATATTCTACATAGTAAATTTCAGGCCACATAAAGTGGCATCTTAAAAAAAAATCAATATTGGCTTCTTTGTGGCCTTACAATTACCTTGAACAAATCACACACACAGGATATCTCTGAGTATCAATTAGTCCGGAGGGAACCACTAAAAGGACTTAGGATACAGAGCAGAAGATACCAGTGTAGTCTGCAGAGTAACCAGTCCGAGATTAGAAGTCCCTGATGAGCCATCCCCGAATGAATGGAGAGAACATTTCCTGGCTTACGGGAAGGAGAGCCAGAGCCAAGGGAAGTGCCTCGTTCAGCTGGATTAGTTATTGGAAACTCGTTTCCCTAGGCCAGCCAGTGCTTCCAGACGCTGAGAGTCTGTGGCTGTCTAGTCTCTTCTCCAGGGGCGTGGGATCACGGGAGATGGGCCTGCTGCTTCAGCTCCTGGCTCCTGCCTTCCAGCCCCCGCAGTCCATTTAAAGGCGCATGGAGGAGAAGCGCCTGTGCCCTGAGGGCCAAAGCCGCTAGCCAGTCCTAGAGAGCTTCCAGAGAGAGGCCCTCTAGTCCTAGTCGGCTTCCCCAACTCTGCCTCCATGCTCTGAAACTGACCCAGAAAAGCAGGCATGTTAGCAACTGGCAGTGTTTCTCTCTCAGATACGGGAACTGTGCTTGATTAGGATCTCGAGTGAAATAAGCCATCGTTTCATTGGGAATGTCTCAGAGCTCAAAGTTTCTATGTATGCATAATTAATATTCTACCTCTTTGAAGATAAATTTTATCTATCCAACTCTGTAAATGGATCATTTCCCCTTGGCTATTACTATGTCATCTCCTTTCCCAAAATAAAATAAAATAAAATACAAAGACAAAATGGTATGTAAAAAAAAAAATCCTCGCTAAAAATGATTTACATTTTTATTCCCAACATGAAAAGCTCAAGAATGTTTTTAATGCCTGTCCAGCTTGAAACCCGCTGCAAATGTCTTACAACATTTTGTAACAGGCTTTTCCCATCTGTGCTGAAAGCAGCTGATGATTTAATGCAAATTGTTATTGTTTCACAATCTCCCAGCGATCTTTTCTATTTTGGATTAGCATCCGAGGCCTTTTTTTTTTGCATCTGCTACAGAAGCCCGCCTGTGAGGAACTGGCGTTTCATCGCGGCCATTCTGTGTTCCGCAGCGTCCTGCTTTCCTCATGTTTCAGATCCTCCTCAGTTTCCAACATTTTCACTTAACTCTTCCTTTTCTCAACCTTGAAACCTGGCTTAGAAATGAACCCCTTCTGGTCTGAGGGTCTTAAACACTGAAGCAGAGGAGGCAGAGCATGAAACCGTGGTCACCAGCAAGGGAGCCCGGGAGGCTCTGCGCATCCACATGGAAGCCTGGCTAAAATGTCTATTTCAGTAAACGTTGCAAATTTATGACACCCAGTGCCTGAAGTGTGAATGAACCATTATATGTATATGTGTATAATGTGTTTGCATACATATATAATATGTAATTTTATAATATAAATGGTATTATGATTCATAAAATATTTTAAATTAAAAAAATTTTTTAGAGTCTCGTTCTGTTGCACAGGCTGGAATGCAGGGGCATGATCTTGGCTCACTGCAACCTCCACCTCCTGGGTTCAGGCGATTCTCTTGCCTTAGCCTCCCTAGTAGGTGGGATTACAGGCATGTGCCACCACACCCAGCTGATTTGTTGTTTTTTTGTTTGTTTGTTTGTTTTTTAGTAGAGACGGGGTTTCATCATGTTAACCAGGCTGGTTTCAAACTCCTAACCTCAAGTGATCCATCTGCCTCGGCCTCCCAAAGTGCTGGGATTACAGGTGTGAATCACCGTGCCCAGCTTTAAATTAAAAAAAAAAAAATTGTTTAAAGACATAGTCTTGCTCTGTTGCCCAGGCTGGAGTGCAATGGTGTGATCATAGCTCAGTGCAGCCTTGAACTCCAGGGCTCAATCAGACCTCCCATCTCATCCTCCCAAGTAGCTATGCCTATAGGTGCATGCTGCCATGCCTGGCTAATGCTTTTTTACTTTTTGTAGAGATGGGGGTCTTGCTATGTTGCCCAGGCTGGTCTCAAACTCTTGGCCTCCCGCTTGGCCTCCCAAAGTGCTGGGATTAAAAGCTTGAGCCTTTCATTGTACCCATAAAATTAATTTTCAAAGGATTACTAATTTTGCAATTGTTTATACATTATGTTGTGCTTATTTTCCCATCAACAAAATGTACAATGACCATCAAGTAAGGAATTTAAAATTGCCTAAAGTAAAATCTTTTTATTTGATGAAACCTTTGTATCACAAGTAGGGGTCACAGTCGGGACAATGAGTTTTGGGTTCTGATTGAGCCACTCATCACCTGGCAAGTCTCAAATTCTTGGTTTCTCAGTGTCCTCATGTGTAAAATTGAATTATCATCTCTCTAGCCTGCTTCCCAGGGTTTGGGGACTCAAGAAGAAAAGATGGGAATGTTTTGCAAATTATAAAGTGCTACACAAATAAAGCGATCAAAAAAAGTAAGAAGCCAGGAGCGGCTTGTGGATTTTGCGGGTTCATATTTTGCGGGAATGCTTTGGTTGCTGGGACCGGAATGGGGGCCCCTTGAGCCTGGATAGAAGTCAAGCCAAGCAGATAAAATTAAAGCAAGTTTGGAAATGGAGCTCCAAGTCAGGGCATGTGCGCAGCAAATTCACTCTGAGGCTTTACGAGTTCAAAGGTTTGCTATATTCCAAAGCACCCCACGTTCTTTGGCCAGCCCTAATCTGACCCATCTCAGGGTTGTCAGCCCACGTTTTTACCCATTTAATCCCATCATAAACAACTGCAATGGATATGTTGCTGCTGACAACTCGAGCTGGGTAAACGCAAGTCAGATATGAACTGAACCCTGAAACCAGATCATTAGCCCGGGTCATGATTGGTTTAGAAATTTGTGTTGTTTTCCTTCTGTCACTTGCCAGCAATCTATGGCACTTTCCCCCCTCATAGTTTGCAGTCAGCTGGGCCCAGAGCCATGCGAAGCTGTTTTTAATGGCAAAACCTTCAAAGTTGTACTTAAAATATTTGCATCATAAAATCCCTCATGGAAGCCAAACCTCGGTTTCAGAAGGAAGCTTCTTGCAAGCGGGGAGACTGCCTCCAGGGAGCGAAGAAGGGCCCCTGCTCATGCTCCTTCCTCCCGCAGACGATCCGCTGAGGCTGCCGACACCCTGAGGGATCAGATCATCGAGAGGCATCCACAGCATCTAGGAACAAACTCGAAATGGCTTTTCTAAGCCAGCAACGGTGTGAGGTGACTCAGCAGTTCACCGTGCAATTCAGAAAAAAGGTGTTTTCACACATTTAATTGATCCTGTGAGCAAGTAAGTGCTAAGCAGGAAAGATGAGGAATTGTTCAGCTTCACAGTGGGAAGACTCAGTTCCTTGACTCCTGCCCTCTACTCCCATGTCCAGTGTTAAACAGACCCATCCGGAGTGGGGCAGGCCAGCGCAGACACAATGTGCTTAAAAAACATACAAATCAGGAAATAAAAAATGATGATTTAAATCGGAGCTCAGAAAGGGGAAAAAAATATGAGAAAAAGCGGTTATCTTCTTCAGAAAAGGATTCTCGATCTTAGGGGATCCATAATGGAATTCTTTAAAGGTGAAATTCCCTATCGTGTCTTAGCCTTTTTTGGCTAAGATCAAGTGTGAAAGTGAAATTCTCTGTGATGGGGCTTATGATGGGGCTTAACTGAAGGCAACGAAATTTATCGACAGAGGACATCCATAGGCTTTTACTTTGCTGAATGGAATATGAAAGTCTAGGAGAAGAGAAGGATGCGTGCTGGCGAGAAAGATGCTAAATTCTGGAGACAAGAACCCATCTAGCTGGGTGTGGTGGCTCACCCCTGTAATCTCGGCACTTTGGGAAGCTGAAGCAGGGGGATTGCCTGAGGTCAGGAGTTTGAGACCAGCCTGGCCAACACGGTGAAACCCCGTCTTTACTAAAAATATAAAAATCAGCCAGGCGTGGTGGTGCACACATAATCCCAGCTACTTGGGAGGCTGAGGCAGGAGAATCACTTGAACCTAAGAGGCTGAGGTTGCAGTGAGCTGAGATTGCACCACTGCACTCCAGCCTGGGCAAGGAAGCAAGACTCTGTCTCAAGGGGAAAAAAAATCCTTCTTTGTGGGATGCAATGAGAATCTTTCCTTTCCCCCATAAGCACCAAAGCAGAATATCAGTTTCTTGTTTAAAAAAAATTCTTTAAAACTTATGTTCAGAATTACAACCCTCATCCCTGACACATTTTAAAAAAGTCAATTTTGTTCCACCAGCTTTTGTGATCTAATCATTACTCAGAGCTGAAGGTGGTTTTCCATTAAAGCATCTCCGTCACTCTCACTTTCTGACCTGTGAACGTTCTTATTAGCTGCCTTATTAAGATGATATCCTGTCTCTGAAGAAAAGATTATCTCCTTACCTGACATGTCATTATCCAAGTAATTTTTGTTCCCTCCTCCCCACCCCAGAAGAAAAAAGCTGACTGTTAACTAGACATTTAAATACATGGTACACTGTGCTATCGGAAGGAGGACGTTTCTAATGGAATGTACCTGGAGGCGGGTAGTTGAACCTCATGACTTACTCTTCCATGACTAGCAAACAAAGCCAGAAAGTAAGAACTACCTGCCTCATCCTAGATTGGTTTCAGAAACACCTGAGCTTTAAGGACTCATCGTATGAAACAAGAAACCCATTAAAATAACCAAATATAGAATGACACATGCAAAACTACATTAGAAAGTGCAAATGTGTGCAGTTTCTAATAAAAAATACTGGAGCAGGGCAGCATTCTTGACGACTGCCGTATGTGGGTGAAACAAGGGCAATGGCATGGACAGAGAAGCCACCGGGATGCCTGGTCTCCCACCCGCTGTCTCCTCGTTGTGATACTTCTTGCGGCCAATGATCACAAAGAAGATTCCTGACAAAGTGGTTTGCTTATTTTCCACCTCTTTTCAAATTCCATGAAACAGAAAATTTACTGGGTTTGCCCTCTCTCATTGGATCTATTGGACTTCATTGGCAGAAACCCAGAGAAGTTGGGGTCCTGCTCTCTGCGTGTTCTGGGACAGCCCTGTCAATTGTGGGGTGCTTTTGTAACCCAGGGTCCCCGGGTTTTCTGGGAGCCTGTGGAAAAGTGCCCACTGGTAACTGTTGCACCCTGAGTTCTCCTTGCTTCACAAAAGTTCCAGGAAGCAGCCCAGATCCAGCAAAATAAAAACTAGTTGGACCCAGAGGTGCCTGGTTGGAGGGAACTTTGGTGAACTCTTTTTACTGCACTAAACACCCCGCCGAGGGAGGAACTTATTTGCCATTTTCTACCCATGTGAAGGATGTAGAAGCATGATCAATGACTGTCCCTGCACCACCTTTACTCCATCTCACAGGGGTGGCCAATCTTCTGGCTTCCCTGGGCCACGTTGGAAGAAGAATTGTCTTGGGCCACACATACAATACACTAACATAAACGATAGCTGATGAGCTAAAAAAAAAAATTTTTTTATTTGCAAAAAAACACCTCCTAACATTTTAAGAAGGTTTACGAATTTGTGTTGGGCCACATTCAAAGCCATCCCGGGCCACATGTGGCCCTTGGGCTGCAGATTGAACAAGCTTGACATACGATGACTCAGCTCACCAGCCCAATAAAAGCTGTTTTCACCTCGTTCAGGGAGGTACTGCTTTTGGGAACTATCCCTGGCATCCTCCTCACGTGTTGCCAATAATAAAACCCTTGGTGAACTCCTCCTTGGCTGTGGTCATTGGACCATGAACCGCCAAGTGATTGAACCCTAACACTTTGACCTTTGAGCTGCCCTCGGTCTGACCACAGAAAGAGAAGGTGGATGGCAGTGCTTCAATTACATATAATATAGATATGCTATGCAGTATTATTTTTATAATTTCTTATACAAATGACTATATACTGTCTTAATGGACTAAGAGTAGAAATTATGCCATAGTGGAGACCATCTTTTCCAAAGGACAGGTGAGTTCCGCTACCTCCATCCTCATCTGAGAGTGGGCTCCAGGGTCTCCCTGGCTCCCCTTTCATGCAGGTTTTGCTGGGCAGATCCCAGTGCCCATCTTGACAGCACCTGGGCTGGCTCCTCCTTGGAACAAGCCCTCCCAGGGGATACCCTTGTGTCTTAGCAAAAGGTCCTGAAGCCAGGAGGCTGGTCTGCTGAGTCAAGATTGCTTCATAGAGCCTATTTTGACTTCTCTGTGGACCATTCCTACTTCTCTTCCCAGTGCCGCTCAAACTGTCAGTTTCAACCCACAGGTCCCTTTGTGACTTGGGTCCCCACAATATGCGATTATTGCCTCTCCTACTCTGCTGTCCGCTGTCAGTTGAGACAAATAAGCCATGTGTTTTGGCATTAGCAATGGGCCTCCTGCTCAGGGAGAAAATGAACAAACCTGTCCATCTTCCCTTTTCACTTCCCACACCTGGCATGCTTGAAAGAACCAAGGAGATGGTATTGCCTCAGCTTGCCACGCACCCCTCATTCCTAATCTTGAGGTGACAGAATTTGGATTTAGTGACAGGATGAGGGTTGCTATGACAACCCACTGATGCTAGGTGCTCCATAAGAGGGCATTTTTGACAGGTCCTCGCAAAGCCTGCCATTTGCGTGGCGACCAAATCTCCTGTATTTGTGCACAAGACATACCTAGGGACATAGCACCCTTTATGCCTTCAAAACGCCACACGCATATCTGTGGGCGTCCCTCTTAAAGAAACAGCAAAGCCTTACTTTGTAATTTGGGAAAAAGAACCAGGTTTGTATTGGAAGTGGACGCGAATCTGGACCTTTCTCTGGGCTCATAGGACTCAAGGCCAGGACTCAATCAAAACATCTGGCTTGCTAGGATGATTCCAAGGGTGCAAAGGGCAGTCATGGGAATATCATGTCGCTTTCTGCATAATTTTTCATTCATTTAGTTCGAGCTGTACTGGTTCCTTCAATTCAGAACTCCTCAGGCTTCTTTAGGCAGCCTGGGCCTTGCAGTGGACTCATGAAGGTTCTTCTCTCTCCCCTTCCCCTCTCTCCTCAGGTGCTCAAATATGCAATCAACCACCAGTTCCTGTGTTTGCAAACTTCCCACTTTGAGACTTCCAACTGTAAGACTGTATATTGTCTTAATGGACTAAGAGTGAGAATGATGTCATAATGGGGACCATCTTTTCCAAGGGACAAGTGAGTCCCCCTCTCCATCCTCATCCAAGAGTGGGCCCCAGGGTTCTCCTGCCCCCTTTCATGCAAAGTTTCCTCAGATGTGAGGAAACTTCCAACTTTCTCTAAATATAAATATATATATATATATATATATATATATATATAAATAAATCACATCTGTTAATATACCTTTTAAAAAACCCCAGCTAGGCAAGGTTGCCCAGGAACACCAGAGACACCAAAAGAACAGGAAGAAATATGCCTTTTATTAGGAGTCACATATGTACAGAGAAAGCTGTTTCTCACAGCTCAGGGGAGGCTGTGAGAAAGAGCCACTGTCATCCAAGGTCACTGCGCGTACACTGGTAATACCACTTAGACACCACCGCACATGATTAAGAAACAGAACCATGACACAGAAATGCAGAAGAGACACAGGTATGTGTGTGAACACATCATTTCTAAAAACAAGTCAACACAAAAATACAATGTGCCAATAAAAAAAAATAGGTATATCCATACATGTCTTTTTTTCTGTTTTTCAAGTGAATACATGGTATGCTGAGCTTTCACCTCCAGCTTTTTCCACATCGGGATTCACAGGCACTTTAGCACCCCAGCCACGGTTTACAATACAGGATGTTCAGAACGATGAAGGAAGATGGGAGTCACCGAGGTCCCCGAGACACACACACACTCAAATACTGACGCAAGAGTGAACTTCCTGCCACCGCCGCTGTGGGACCCAAAAATGTTCTCTGTGTGATGTGTAATGGCTTTTCCTTTGTCTTTTATGTTTCATGGCAGAATTACTTAGGAGCGTGGCATCGCCAGTCAGACATGCAGTGTGTGGACGCGTTAGACAAGCATCAATTGCCTCTGACTTGAAAAACCGTAGAGAGCAGATCAAAATGACTGTCTGGTTTATCTCTGTCCCATTCTGTGCCCTTCCTGACAAGCTGTCAGAACAAAAACTAATTAAAATAATTACTGGGATGTACTGGGCCATGAGCTCTTCCCAGGAGAATTTCTTTCTTAGCTCTCCCCTCATGATAGACACAGGGCCAATGGCAGGCCCAGCTTCCCCCGGCAGGAGCCACTCCTGTCTCCCACGTTCCCCACACAGAGCTGTGGTGACTCAACCCACGTGTCAGGAACAGGAGCGAACAAGCGTATGTATAAACGCAGACTAGGATCATCACTTTATTGGTAATGTTGAGTTATAAGGCAGTTACAAAAGGAGCCCCATGGTGACCAAACAATGTTGGACTATGGCTTAGCTTCTGTAATAGGATGACCGACTCTCCCATCACAAGGAGCTGAGAAAGGAAAGAGAAAACCACGCTGATGACAAAGTATGACAAATGGCTGTGCTGTGAAGTACCAGAAAGCCCCAATTTTTGGTGTATGTCGCCCACTTTTCCTCCACCAGAGGCTGAGATGTCATCC
Organism: Nomascus leucogenys; assembly: GCF_006542625.1. Lineage (NCBI taxonomy): Eukaryota > Metazoa > Chordata > Mammalia > Primates > Hylobatidae > Nomascus > Nomascus leucogenys. The sequence goes on along the minus strand of NC_044398.1, from coordinate 47,852,361 downwards.
CATAGCTAAGAGAACTTAGAGGGAAAAACAGGGCCGCACGTCATCCTCCACTTCGGGTGAATTTGTCACTCCAAGTGGTGCAGGGATGTTACAACCAAGCCGTGGACAACTCATGAGTCAGGCTGAGATTCCTGGTACTGTGGAGAGGCGCAGAGCATATGAACGCCTCGAACAGATGATTGTCACAGGGTGGGAAATCCTTCCATGAAACAGACACTTGAGACATAGTGGCAACGACATTAAGGCCTTCCATTTCTCTGCCTACACCGCTTAAAGGCACTGATACCAACAACAGAAATACTCCATAGTACCATCGAGGTTTTAAAAAAACTCCCAAAATACAAGTCTTCATAGGAAAATGTCTTTTATTGCGTGACATGAAGCATCCGTTCTTTGCGCACTCAGGAATAGAAGGGTCTCCCTTTCTCAGGAGTCTGAAGTCTGTTCAGCCTCGCAACCTGAGAAGGGGAGGGGGGCACGTCTTGCCGGAAGGGCCCCTTGGGAGGGGCGTAACTGGGGTCCTGGACTTTCTTATACGAGTCATAGTTGCTGGGCCCCTCGGAAGGAGGCTGCTTCTTCATCTGCTGCTCCTTCCGCCTCTGTTCCTGGCGAAGGAGCTCCTGAGTTTCCAGCATGACCCTGGCGTTGAAGCCGTGTCCTCCCAGGTAGCCGTTCCTGGAGCCTTGGTAGCTGGAGTACCTGGGGTTCTCTTTGGCACTCTGGAAGCCTTCCCCGGGGGAGTAGTTCTGCTCCCAAGAGTCCTGGGAGACCGAGCTGGCATTTTTCCTGCTTTGCCTAGAAAGCAAAACCCAAAGGTTAGTGTGAGGGTAGGAAGAAGGAGGGAGAGGGAGGAAAGGGGGCACGATGGGATGGAATATGCATTTTCACGTTTCAGCAAATATTCCTGTTCTCTCATCACATGCCAGACACTGCGATAGGGGCTGGAGAATTCAAAAATGACTGTCCTCAGCAAGTGCATAGTCTTAGACAACTAAACTAACAACGAGTGAACAGGAGAGAGAACTAGACTGTGCAGCTACTTAGAAACAGGGTCATCCTCCTGTATCTGAGAAAGTTGTGTCTGTTCTGCTTAGGGTACCAATATCTCCTGCAATTTAGACACACTGGCAAAGTATAGAAGCATTAGAGGTTTGGCAGCTTCCATGGTAGGAATAATTGCTCACCTTAGAACATTACAATTCAATTCTAAACAAGCACAACAAATATTTTACACAGCTGCCACCATAATGCCAGAAGCGCTAGCTAATATGAAGTACATGTAATGGATTACAGTATGAGTTCGGTTATGAAAGATTTAAGTCTAGACTCCTTTATGATAAAAAATGCAACAGGCAGTCCCTTAAAGCTCTGGCTTTCGAGTTGTGTATGTCAGCAACTTACACTCTCCGGGATACCTGCTCATCGAGGTTGGACGGACAGTCCGGAAGTCTGTAGAGTAAGCACTATTTTCTTATACATTTACCTTCACCAATGGCCAGGGTGACCTACTTAACTTGCTTTCTGTCGCCCCAGGATAGGCAAGTAAATCAGAAATTTCAAATTCTTCCCACTTCTGCAACAGAGTTGCACGTGATTTCCAGGAAACATTATTGTTTTGAAACATCTTTAATTTACTATCAAGTCTCTAGATGGTTTTATGAATTTACAATAAGATCGGCTATGATGAAGTAAAACAATTCTGTGCCAGAAAGGAAGACATGCCCTAATTTTTTTGCCTTGAAAATAGAAGAGGGGGAGAGACAATTGAGTAATGAAACAAAATATATTGCTCCATTTATCAATAAGAAAATCATTTGGCAACAGTATGTATTGCTCAGCCCTCTCCATCAACACACACAACACAGCTGAATGTTCACAAAGACTTTCATGGAAGGAAAAGAAGGTCTGGGAAGCCACTGCATCTCCTGCAGGAATGATGCAATTTGCATTTTTGGACATTCACAATTGCATCAATATGGTTTGGAGTGAAACGCACCCATTCTCCATATGGCCTAAAATGTAGTTGGGAACATTTTCAGTAAGGAAAATGACCGTAATGTCCAGCATCATCTCTGGCTACGACGATGACTGGATGAGTATTCCATAGCATGTCTGTCTGGGTCTCTTTTAACGGAAGACTGCACTGTTTGTACAGTCGGCCCAGGCAAGAATCCTTAGATGTGATGGAATAGTTTATTTGCCTAAAGCACTGATTATCTTCACTTAAAAAGTCATAAATTAATCTGCCCAGAGACAAGACTGTTGGAAAATGCCGGCATGAAACCAGGGATTTGACATTAATCGTGAAACTTTAATTAAAACAAGGAACTTGTGACTGATATTACAGCAACAAAAATGGGATTCCTTTATGAGTTATCAGTCTGAAGATAATCAGAAATAGGCTGCAGACATTTCACCTCTTTTTCATCCCTGGCCTACTAAGATCCACCAACCCCCTTCCTCCCCAGCTTCATGGAGCCCCAGGCTTCGCTCTACGGCAGCTGTGCACCCTAAGTGGATTCTGCATCATCCCCGGAAGACACGGTCTTTCTACATTTAAACAGGGAGAATTCACTAAAGGTTTGTTAGGGATGGAAATTACAACAATGTGGGAGAATGAATTTTTTGTAGCTAAAATTTTCTTCAAATTAATCAGTATAGAGAGAAGGAAGCAGACTGCCCTGAGGTCTGAAGTAAGATATGTGGGTAAAATGCACATAAGACAAACAGACACACACACACACACACACGCAGACACACACAAACGCACACACACACAATTCCTTGGTAAGGAAGTTAGCAGTATCTATGTGCTCTTGATTAAGGAGAGAATGAGAAATGGGCCAATTGTAGAGACCAAGGGAAGGAAACAGACAATAAGAGTTTCCTGCACTAGGAAATCTGGCATCCAGGCAGCAAGGCAAGGTGGGAGTGGCTTAGGCTCAGAGCAATGTAGATTCAAATCCTGAGCCTGCCACCGCCTGGCTGTGTGACACTGGGCGAGTTATGCTCACTGGGCTCAAGTTACCTTACCTACGAAACAGGCATAATCTCTAACCCTGAAAGGTTGTGGGGAGAAAGAAATGAAATAACACATGTAAAGTGCTTAGAAAAGTGACTCGCACTCAGTAAGTGATTGACTAATAGGTCCCGGAGGAGTAGTTTGAAGACAAAGTCACTCTGCCTTCAAAGATTAGGCTCTGAGCCTGGATGTGGTGGCTCAGGCCTGTAATCTCAGAACTTTAGGAGGATGAGGTGGGAGGACTGCTTGAGGCCAGGAGTTTGAGATCAGCCTGGGTAACATAGTGAGACCCCATCTCTACAAAGAATGTTTTGAAAAAATTAGCCAGGTGTGGTGATGGGTGTCTGTAGTCCCAGCAACTTGGGTGGCTGAGGTGGGAGAATTGCTTGAGCCCAGGAGGTCGAGGCTGCAGTGAGCCGTGATTGCACCACTGCACTGCAGCCTGGGTGACAAAGTGAGACCTCATCTCTAAAAGAGGAAAACAAGAAAAAAAGGCTCTGGATTTAGGGAGGCATCTTTTTGACCAAAGAAGAAAATTGTTTTTAATTTAATTATTTTGTTTTTGAGACACAGCCTCACTCTTTTGCCCAGGGTGGAGTACAGTGGTGCAATCTTGGCTCACTGCAACTTCTACTTCCTGGGTTCAAGTGATTCAACTGTCTTAGCCTCCCAGGTAGCTGGGATTACAGGAACAAACCACCACACCTGGATAATTTTTGTACTGTTAGTAGAGACAGGATTTCACCATGTTGGACCAGGCTGGTCTTGAACTCCTGAACGCAAGTGATCCGCTGACCTCAGCCTCCCATAGTCCTGGGATTACAGGCATGAGCCACTCTGCTCGGCCAAAAATTGTTTTTTAAAGTTAGCTTTCCCTTCCTTGGTTGGAGGGATTGAGTAGAGATACCAAGACACAGAAAAGCACCGGAGGAGAAAGGAACCCTTGCTAAGCGAGGGCAACTTTGGCACACTGCTGCAGAGATCAGAGGGAAGCCCGTGTTCTTCCTGCTGTCCTGTGAGCCCTTGGCTAAGGCCACGGGTAACAACAGCAACAAAATATCAATCTCCTTTCACTGAATTTCTTTATAACCAACACATAGGATTGCTTGGTCCTGCAATGAGCCCCTGGACATTGCTAAATCCACTCAAAGCAACTACTGCGGTTTGGCAATAACAATCACCTAAAGATTATCACCTAAAGATTACAACCACCTCCAACATGGCCTGGAGACCATCAGCATGGAGAGGACTCAGACCAAAGATCTGATGCCCGAGGAAAGCCATTAAGCCACCAGGGTGAGGGGGACACAGAGAGATGGAGGAAGACAGAGGGAGCGAGGCTAAGAAGTTGGGAAGTAGATTGGAGACATAACAAATGGGTCTTGTGGAGGGAACGTGGGAGGGAGCAGAGACACAGCTTGGAGGGTGAGGTACACAAAGCTTTCGAGGAAGTCAGACCACAGCAGACGGGGAGCCGAGGGAGGGGAGAAAGATGAAGAGGAAATGGAGAGGCAGGAAAAGAAAATGAAGGGAAACACCAAACCAAGAACCTTACGTCTCTTTACCAGTGCCTGTGACTACGCACGCCTCTATTCCGTTTGGGGGCTGCCTTTTGGATATTAAGGAAAGAAACTAATTTCGGAATTAAAAAAAGATGATGTCAAAGGGTACAAATCTCAATGACAGAGGAGCAATTTTTCTGTTTGTTCTATTGCACAGCATGGTAGGTATAGTTAATAACAGAGTATTGTACATTTCACAACTGCTGAGAGAGTAAATATTTGAGGTGATGGATATGTTAGCTAACTTGATTAATTAAACTTAATTAATTCTTTTATGGTGTATTCATAGATCATAACATCACTTTGTGCCCCACAAATTATACAATTATAAACTGTCAATTTATAATTTTTTCTTTTTTTTTTTTTTGAGACAGAGTTTTGCTCTGTTACCCAGGCTGGAGTGCAGTGGCGCGACCTCGGCTCACTGCAAGCTCCGCCTCCCGGGTTCACACCATTCTCCTGCCTCAGCCTCCCGAGTGGCTGGGACTACACGCGCCCGCCACCACGCCCGGCTAATGTTTTGTATTTTTAGTAGAGACGAGGTTTCACCATGTTAGCCAGGATGGTCTCGATCTCCTGACCTCATGATCTGCCTGCCTTGGCCTCCCAAATGCTGGGATTACAGGCGTGAGCCACCACGCCCGGCCTATAATTTATAATAAAAAATAAATTATTTTAGAAAAAGAAAAACAAACAAAAATCCTACTCTGATTGAGAACTGAGTGTGGGGCCACCACACAGGTCCCTTTTCCTGCCAACTAGTGTTACCACCTGGCCAGTGTTTCTCATTGACATTCCAAAATGTGACTTGAATTCTGTCCATAGAGTTTCTTACTTACAGTTAGAATTTACAAACCATTCTTCCTCATATACATGCCTCTAATTCAAACCACCTTATCTAATGCAAGTGATACAAAGCACAGACCATTTGTTTTATTTTATGCTCCACTTTGTAACTATACTTTTTTCTGTGTGTAATCTTTTTGGTTTCTAATGCCATACCAACTTGTTTAGACAAAACTCTGTTAATTGTCAACATCCGAAAAGCAGAGGTCAAGTGTCTTTGAAGAATATCACATGTCAGAAACTTGGACTTGACTCACGCTCATGGAGGTGGCTGCGGTCCCCCTGACCTCCTGTTTGCTTTCTTTCCCTTCCTTCAGATCTCTGCACAAAGCCTGCCGCAGAGTGGGGCTGCTTTGCAAGGCATCAAGCTGGATGCAGGGTTCTACGTTCCTAATCTCCCTCACAGACAGGAAGATTCCCATTGATAAACTGTTCTCTAAAGGAAGACAAGAAGATACTGCAGAAGCCTACCAGCCTCTGCTGCCCAAACTTACATAACTCTTTAAGTTGAGGATGTCTGCTTTTCTCATATCTAAATAGGATAAAATGACTAAAAATAGGGAGCTACAATTAACCCAGAGGGAAAGCTGTAGTTATTTAGGGCAACACTAAATAACAGCGGAGGCACTAGCGGTAGCGGCTGCAACCCTCCTCTGCATGTAAATATAGGTATCTCTACCAGGCGCTTCCGCAGGGAGAGGCGGAGAAGGGAAGAGATGTCGGGGCTGAGAGTAAAGAAGGGAGAGGAATGGGAAGGTGAGGACGAAAGGTTCGGTGGGAATGCATGAGCTACTTTGGAATGCAACCAGGAGAAATTCAGTGGAAGCACCTGCCTCTGTCTTTTGCCTCTTCTGAGGACTGGGACCCAAGTGCCCCTTCTCCCTTGCAACTGCCCTGCCTTCCCGGCCTGCCCACAGCTGTCTCTCCCTCCTCCCTTTCTCAGCCCTTGGCAGCTCCCACGTCACTGCTCTCATTATACACACTTTGTTATGTTTCTCTTTCAATCCTTAGAGACACTCTCAGGCACGGCCAAAATATATGAAGCCAAACAATTGGCCAATAAAAATAAGAACACAGACCCTGCCCTGACAACACTGTCCACACAAGCTATGAAGTGCCCTGGCCCACCCGTGTGGTCGTGCAGACAGGGCCATGCCAGGTGGGCCAATTCGTCCATGCTGTCAGCTCACCCTTCCGATGGAATGCAGCCACACAGACTGGAGGGCAGTGGCGGGGAGGGGAGTGGCGGAGTGGGGGATAGGGTGGATTTTACACAGACAAACCTTGATGTCTAATTCTTCAAGTGCTTAGGCATTTGATTCACTGGGTTGATTCACACAGTGACCTCCTTCTAAATGCTGAGGGCAGGAGAGCACTGAGGGGAACTTTGCACCTGTTAATATCCCAAATTTGGGGCCAGGCGTGGTGGCTCACACCTGTAATCCCAGCACTTTGGGGGGCTAAGGTGGGCAGATCACTTAAGTAAGGCCAGGGGTTCGAAACCAGCTTGGACAACATGGCAAACCCCTTCTCTACTAAAGATACAAAAATTAGCCAGGCAAGGTGGTGCATGCTTGTAATCCCAGCTACTTGGGAGGCTAAGGCATGAGAATTGCTTGAGTCTGGGAGGTGGAGGTTGCAGTGAGCCAAGGTCACGCCACTGCACTCCAGCCTGGGCAAGAGAACAAGACTCTGTCTCAAAAAATTTGGGGGCAGAAGCCCTTGATAGCAACGGGCCTTATAAAATCATGGTTTAGGGCATGGGCAGGTGCAGGTTTGAATGCTGGCAAAATGACTTACTAGCTGTGTGAGCTGGGGGAAATTTACTTACTCTGAGCTGTTTCCTTGTAAGATAAGATTATCTCAAAGGTCCTATAAAGACCAAAACTTTAATGACTCTTACCTAGAGCAGGCTAAAGAACCTGGCAATTCTCCTCTTTAAAGGAAAAAATAATTTAGTACTCAAAGGGATATATATAGCCTTATGGATTGAAAAAGAACAACTGAATGAATAAACTGCTGTAATAGATGGCACTCATCCCCATGGAGACTCATTCACATCCATGTCCCCTTGGCTGACCTGTGTCCATGTGGTGAAGTCCCTCGTGGTTGTTACAGTGATTATTTAACATGTAAAGAAATTCATCTTTTCAAGACAGGGTCTTGCTCTGTCACCCAGGCTGGAGTGCAGTGGTGTGATCTCGGCTCACTGTGTAACCTCTGCTTCCCAGGCTCAAGCGATCCTCCCATCTCAGCCTCCCACAGAGCTGGGATTACAGGCATGTGCCACCATGCCCGGCTAATTTTTGTATTTTTTATGGAGATAGTGTTTTGCCATGTTGCCCAGGCTGGTCTTGAACTCCTGGGCTCAAATGATCTGCCTGCCTCAGCCTCCCAAAGTGCTGGGATTACAGACCTGAGCCACCGTGCCTGGCCAGGACTCATCTTTATTAGAAATTGATCAAGATCACTCTACATTGGTCAGTCAAGATAAGCATTTGTCTCCTAACTCCCCAAAACTGTTTTGCTCAAAGTCAAAAGTCTACCTGATATCAACATGGCAAATGAATCTTTTCCCACTTAAAATATGTCTTTGTCACCTGATTTTGAAATACAGCAACAAATGCCTATAAGAATTGTGACTACAGGAGTCACCTGTTTTGGGAAGTTTAAAAAGCTGAATGTTTTTCAACATTTTTATTCTTTACTATGCCTGGAAGAAAAACTTTGATGGAAAAATAGTTACTGTTTCAATGTACTGGCACTCAGTCACCCTGAGACCCTTGCAGGCCTTTGTCAGAGAACTGGGCCAAGGCGTCTCCCCTGGGGAGCAGGCAGGTAAGGGTTTCTTGCTCGGTTCCCAGCTAACAAGCTCAACATCCCTGAGACCCTCTAAAGTTAAACATGGGTGACAGCAGTGATGATGGGACAGTAAGAGAGTGAGGTTTGGGCCCACGGATCCCACACAACCACGGCGTATGCAGCACTGACTCTCGAGCCTTTTATGGAGCTCTGGATTTATGAAGTATCATTTATTCTAATTACCCTATGTGCTAAGCCAAATAAGGGTTATCTTCCCATTTTTCAGATGAAGATACTGTCTTGTCCACACAGGAAGCAGGAGAGCCAATACTAAGAAGCCAGTACACGAGTCGCTTCACTTTTTTAGGGAGCTTGTGGGTGAAAATACTGGCATCTCCTGCAATGGGCATTTCCCCTGGCCTCTCAATACGACAGCCCCCCATCCACGCTAAGGAACAGTAGCCACCGGACATTTTTATTGGTTCCTCTGTTGCTACCAGGGGCAAGCTGGAGAGGCCCCAGTGACTTGGGAAGGAGCGCGTTCCTAAAGGGCGGGGGATCTTAAAGGGCCGGGGGGGATCTGGAGGCTCGGCCAAGCGTCCTCATACCGAGGCAGAGAGCTGTACTGGCGCTGGGCCTGCTGGGAGCTCTCGCGCTCCTCCTGCCGCTGCCGCTGCATCTGCACCTCCACGGACACGGAGTGCCGCCCGCTCTGCGTCGCCGGCCGTGCGTTCGGCTGGAAGAGGAAAATACAAGCACATCGTTAACCAGAAAGATCTGTACAGATCACACCACTGGTTGACTCCATTTCGATTCTTATGAATTGACTTTGAAAATTTTGAAAATTCTGTGATTTGTTTTTCAAAATCGTTTCTTTGAGAAAAGTGGCACACATATATTTGCTCTTATGAGCCCACAAACACTCAATTTTCTTAAACTGTGATTTTGGCTTTGGCATGTGGTTTAAATTGAAGAGATCAAACTTTCTAGTCTTCTTTAATTTTTTTTTTTTTTTTTTTTTTTTTTTTAGAGATGGGATCTCTGTCACCCAAGCAGGAGTGCAGTCGTGCAATTATGGCTCACTGCAGCCTTGAACTCCTGGGCTCAAGTGATCCTCCCACCTCAGTCTCCCGAGTAACCGGGACTACAGGCACAGGCCACCATGCCTGGCTAATTTTTTTTTTTTTTTTGGTAGAGATGGGGTTTCCCTTTGTTGTCCTGGCTTCAAGCAATCCTGCCTCAGCCTCCCAAAGTGCTGAGATTACAGGTGTAAGCCACTAAACCCAGCGTCTAGTCTTTTAAATGAGGCCTGGTAAATGCTGACATAAGACACCATTTACCTCTCTCCAGAATACACAGAGCAGATACAATGAGAATGAGGCTCTTCCAAAAACTAGAACATGTTAATGCCAAAAAAATAAAAATAAAAATTTGCTCCAGCTCTCAAAAGTGGGAAAGTCCAGGAGTGCACACTTGTGAGGTGGCCATGTTGATGAATTTTGGGGGGTAGGTATATATTTTAGTTTTACAGCAGGATACAGTATAGCTGATTCCCCTTTTGTTACAGGATGACAGTGAAATTTTAAGCCAAGATTAGTTTAAACTAGGTACCAACAGGTCTCCTGCAATCCACAGATGGCAGCCAAACAGGGAAAAGAAATGCCTATCAAAAGAACAAACCCAAAAGCTAATCGCTACTTAAATTGGTTATTAGGTGATGCATTTTACCTTAGTTATTAGGAAATGGCAATTTACCTAGGTTAATCATCCCCTATAGAGAACACTTCAATCCTTCTAACTAAATACTTTGGTTAGCACTCCATTTCAGGAGTTCAAGACCAGCCTGGGCACCACAGTGAGACCCTGTCTCTGCAAAAAAATATTTAAAAATTAGTCAGGTGCAGTGGCACATGTCTGTGATCCCAGCTACTTGGGAAGCTGAGACAGGAGGACCACTTGAGCCTAGGAGATTGAGGCTGCAGTGAGCCATGACCGTGCCATTGCACTCCAGCCTGGGTGATGGTGCAAGATCCTGTCTCAAAAAAAGAAAAAAAAAAAAAAGGAAAAACAAAAAGAAAGAAAAGAAAAAACATACTTTGGTCACCAAGTCATCTGGTGATTGGTGCTTCTCACCGAAATCAGATTACTGAATGTGTACACTGCATTGTATAGATCAGGTTTCTGGGATGCTTCAATTTCTCACTGACAATGGTTAGCTTACCTTCTAGATCTGGCCTTTTGAAATAAAAGTAGCTGTGCTCAAAATAGACAATGATGCCTCTACATTTATGAAACATCCCAATGTTTGTCACAGCATCAGCAGTAGGCCCCTTAAGTGATCCTTTTCAGTACTGGCCACCCTCAGTTCCCCCTCTGTTATGCAACGTTGTGCAACAGGCATAGTCTGAGTGAGGAATGTCTGTTAGAAACCAGTTATTGATTTTCTTTTAGAGTTGAAAGCTAATGGTAGACTTTGCCCTGATAATGATTTTCTAAAACAACAGAGTCTGAGCATTCATTTGGCGAGTTGTAAGATAACAGGTAGCCTTGTTACCAAAAGAATGGCTCCTATGGTTGGCTTTGGCCAGCACAGAAAGAAATCAAGCATCATCTATTGTTCTCTTTCTGCAAAGCCAGCACAACCTTACTTGTTGACAAGCAGTAATGAAGCAATATACAGGACAAACATTTCAAAGCATATGGGCTTAGTTAGTGAGCATATTAAAAATATCCCGATACAAAAATAATGTGTGAGGAGATTAGGCTTTACAACACCCCAGTCTCTACTAGGGGCTTTATAACCACACTCACTGGAACAAATGTGTGTTCAGAGACCCGCTTCACAACACCGTTCAAATAACACATCAGTGAGGCCTTCAGCAAGAAAAACACTTCGCTGAGAGAGTTCTGCTTATGCAAACAATGTTCATCAACTGCATTAAAAGAGACAGACATTTTCTTCCATAACACTTGACGACGCTGGCCAAAAAGGAAACTGAGCTGTTTTCTTGTCATGGTGAGCAATGGGAAGCTTGAGATAAACCACTGGACAGAAAGAAAACACTACACCATTTCCTTTACACCCTCAAAAGAACCGCATTTTCCTTTCCTTTTCACTCAGTGTAAGCTATATGCATGTGTCAAACAGTCTTGAAAGATCTGGCATTCTGCAGCAGGATTTAGTAACCAGCTTTTTAAGCTCGTGCTGTTCTGTGACAAGCTGCTTGTGGAGATGTGAAGGGAAATTACAAGGTCTTGTAGAAATTTCAGGTGTATTTTTAAGTTGTTTCTCCCATAGGCCTGAAAATTTGATTCTGACAGAGAAAAAAGAAGTTGAAGGACTTGCTTTTTCTGCTGTGTGTTTTCTGACACTGTTCACCTCAAACTTTATCGGCTACAAGTATCTAGTTGGATCTGGATACATTCCAGTGATGACATTATCAGCATATGGGGTCTGAAAACTTAAAAGGAGTGAAAGAGTTTGGGATCAGCAAACTGACATATTTCATACTATCATGCTCACCAGGAAGAAACATAAACATTGGCTTCATCATTAATATTTTACTCCATTTCTCTTTTCAGAACTTGCAAAAGGGTGGGTTACTAAAGAGAATCACTCTTATCTTTAAGATAAAACTCTCTAACAGGTCACATATTTCAAGGAAGATTGCATACATGACCAGCCCAGAGCAACAACTAAATAAGTTCATCCTGGCAAGTTTGACACTTGGCCTGAATAAAAAATCACCCCTCTAATTCACAATTTAAATGCAGACCTCTTAAAAACAAAAACTGGATGAACAGTATTACAATGGCAATCTCGAATTTTACACACTGTGGCTTCAATCCCTATGGCAGGAACAAAATAATGTATCTGAGTCCAAGCACAAAAATAAAGTGAAGAAAAGAGGTAATTTGTAACCTCACAGAGAAGTGTATGTTTTCAAATAAAATATCATCAACAACTGCAGCGACAAAGTAACACCCACATAGGGAAATACCTGGGTAGGCATAATTGTAATAACTCTGGAGATTCACCAGAGAACAAGGCGAAGCTCTGTTCTAACAGTGCAAATTACAAATAACCCTGTGATGAAATTGGTTACAAGCAATGACCTTTTAAATAAAAAAACAACCACGGCTGCCAGGGCCATAATAACAATAGAGACTGTAAGATGGAAATAAACACACGAGTATATATTACACAGGACGCTGGAGAGCCACGATATGTGAATCTCTTCATGGCCTATGTTTAAAACCACAAGTGAAAAATATGTATTTTTTTTTTTTTTGTAAGTGGACTACAAAGTACTTGTCTTTCTCATAGATTATAAAAGGATAATAGTTCGAGCTTGAGGAAGCTATACAATGTTGGTATCATTTAGTAGGGTAAAATATAAAAAATATTTTCACAGTTTTTTTTTTTAACATTTTTTGTTTTTATTTTAGAGTCAGAATTTTGCTCTGTTGCCAAGGCTGGAGTACAGTGGCGCAATCATAGCTCACTGCAGCCTCAAACTCCTGGGCTCAAGCTGTCCTCCTCAGTAGCCAGGACTACAGGTATGCACCACCATGCCTGGTTAATTTTTTTTTCTTTTTAATTTTTGTAGAGGCAAGGTCTTGCTGTGTTGCCCAGGCTGGTCTTGAACTCCTGATCTCAAGTGATCCTCCCAACTTCGCCTCCCAAAGTGCTGGAGATTACATGCTTGTAATGGTCTCATACGGTGTTTTATGAATTAAGTCATTAAGCATTTCTCTTAATTAAATAAAATCATCGCTTCAAAATAAAAATAGAAAAAAATGAAAATACAAAACGAAATATTTAATAGTTAATAATATCCACAGTACAAAGTTTCAGTACTAATTAGAACTAGGTAATACTGTAAGACTTTGACAGCTTAATATGCAAGTGTGCTGCCACTTATGAAATAAAATCATTGTTATATTAACATTTACATAGAATATTCAATAATTTCATATAATCTATCATTTTTCTTCTTATAGATAAGGAAAATAGTTGTAAGTATGTGTGGGTGTGCATGTGTATATATATACCCACACACACGTAATATTTTTATAAAGGATCATTTTAAGCAGATTTTCTCCTTAAATGATGAATGATAAAAATCTGCAAAATTTCGTACGTCCAAGGGCACATATAGAAAACAAAAAATAAAATACAAAACATTCAAGCACTTTGAATGAAAACCTGTGATGAAGATGATGGTGAGAATGATGCTGATGATGAAAAGACCAATGGCATTCCCTTGAGATTCACAATCCTTACTTTAGCAATTCATATGAGCTGTGACCCTAATAAGAATTCCATATTCTGATAAGAGTAGCAATTTAAAGATTTGGTAGGGAGCAGAAATCATTTTTATGCCATTAAATCATGTAAAGAGTGTCAACTGTTGACTCTGTTGAAAAGTGGCCAGTGCTAATATTGGTAATTATTTTCTTCAGTAGACTTATGTACAACTTTTAATCAAAACAACGTTAACTTTTGTCTACCCATCCTGCCTTCCCAGCCTTCTGCACCCACCCACACATGCCATAATTATGTAACTATTGACTGAACTCTTGTGGGTCTTGAATGTTGAAAAGCTTAATTGCTACTAAGGATGTGAGTAATGGCTGAAAAGACTGCAAAGCACACCCGTTTCCCTCATGAAGTTTTTAGAAATGAATGTTTTGGTATTAATAGTATTTGTCTTCACCTCATCTTTCACACCAGTGCTTAGATCTTTTATCCCCGCCCCCAACTTAAGCAACAGGAACACTGAAAATAAAAAGGTTGCTCTACAAAACAAGCCAGGCACTTTAGTGTCTGGGCTAATGGCAACCCAAGGTAGCTTCAGGAGTTCCCACCACCCAAGGCTTCTGAGCATAGCATGGCCATGAGTCACAGAGCCTTTGGCTAGGGGACAGGTCACAGAGCAGAATAAAGTGCTGACTTTGCGACAGTACAGAGGCTCTCTCCATGTGTGATCGGCACCTTTCTGCAGATGGCTTATCTCCAGGTCTATTTCTTTCTTTCTTTTTTTTTTGAGACAGAGTCTTGCTCTTGTAGCCAGGTTAGAGTGCAATGGCGTGATCTCGGCTCACTGCAACCTTTGCCTCCCGGGTTCAAGTGATTCTCCTGCCTCAGCCTCCTGAGTAGCTGGGATTACAGGCACCTGCCACCATACCCGGCTAATTTTTGTATTTTTAGTAGAGACAGGGTTTCACTATGTTGGCCAGGCTGGTCTCGAACTCCTGACCTCGCGATCCGCCCACCTGGGCCTCCCAAAGTGCTGGGATTATAGGCGTGAGCCACCGTGCCCAGCCCTCCAGGTCTATTTCTATGGGAGGTGATTTCCACCCAACTAGAGCTAGGGTTATACTCATTTCAAGGCTGTCAACTAAGGCAGCATTTTTTGAGTCAAGGCATGGAGGCCGCTATGAGAAAATGACAGCAGATACTTTTTAAGTCTTAAAAAAGATGGAAACAAAAGGAAAACCACCATTTTCTGAAATTCCCCAGGCATAGGGAGGCAATCTAGTGGTACACAGTGGCTGTGTGCTGTGATTGCCTTGCCAATTAAAGCAGGCAGAGCCCTAAGAGGGCAGGGAGAGCTATTAAAGTCTGAAACAGGAAAAGGGAGAAAAGGACAGATTTTGTTATTCATTGAAAGACAGACAGCTAGGAAACAAGCAAGCTTGAGGGAGAAGAGGATATTCACATTGCAGAGTATCAATTTTCTACCTGAAGGACTAAACTACTTTCAGTCACTTCCAACCTGGGATGGAAAGGATTTAGCAATACAGCTATTATTAAAGGCTCCATTATCCCATCTATCAATCGTCTCAGCCAGCAAGTCTCCTTGTGAGCAACACTCAGGTATCTGCAAAGTTTTTAGGGCATACTGTACTTATGTCTGCAGCCTGCAATTTAGTTCTTTTAAAAGCAACACTAAGTCCTGCACATACCGAAGCTCGGTGATAATAACCCTAACCTCACCTATTGTTCCATTATCTTAAGAAAGATTTAAAGCAACTTGCTGCTTTATTTATGTTGCACCTGGCACTAAGTGAGGAAGAAGTTGCTTTTTCTTCTTCTCTTGCTCAACTTGGGAGAGAATTCACTTCAATTATGGAGCTAAGGAAATTTTCTGGGCCTCTGCTCATCTAAAGAACTTTTGGGCCCCAAATCAGCTCCCTCAGGCCCAGACATTATTTTGAACAAAGGCCCAGGAACAGGTGCATTCTGTACTGCTAGAGCTTATAGAGAACATTTTCAAAATAGGTGGATTGAAAGGGCTACTTGGATGAATTTTCTGCAGCATCCTGCTCTGTATGTAAAGTAATTGGCTTACATATTTTTCTATATGACACATCTGGCTGCACTTTGTGTGTGGGCATTTCTAACAAGCATGACAATTTCAACTAATATGGGCTCAGTTGTATACACAGCTTGAAGGTGAGTTTGTGGTTCCTTAAAACTAAAATGATTACAAACTATTCCAGTGAATGAGATCATGGTCCTATCCCTTCCAAATACAGTGACCCTTCAAGGTCAGAATACATAAGAGAAGAGAAGAAAAGGATTCCAAGATGCAAAAAGCTCATTTTGTAAAACAGATAATTAAAACCACAGACCAAGCTACATTTTAAACAACTGAGCAGCTCTTCCTAAGATAACCATAAGAATTGGTATGAAAATTAATACACTAAGTAGAATTCCAGTCACTTTAAGCTCATTTACATGATCAGTAAAATGGTGCAAGATCTCAGTTGCTTGAAAATGAAAAAAAAGAAAAGAAAAGAAAAGAAAAGGTCAACTTGTGACCCATAATTTAGGAAATTATTCCATTTCTAAGGTAATCAGCCTGTCATCCAAATAATTCCCTGCTCACTCATTACCGGAAACACTAATACAAGCCAAGTTGTCTGTCTGAAGTTGCTATGGCATTTTGATATACAATAATTTGGTCCACGACCCTCAGTAGTTGAGTTTCCAAAGGTACAAGATTTTTTCAAACATTTTCCCTAACATGATTGTTCATATTAAGTAGATAACATAGAAATGCATTCCAGCCTATTCACTGTTCTCATTCAAAGTTAAAATCTTATAAAGAAACCAAAATGAATTTCAAATCATTTTCACTTTTCCCAATGAAAAACATCTAGAACTAAGAAGTAGGAAACACTCATTTAGCCTCAAACAAACCTGGAGGTCTCGCATGTGGATACGATGTCAGAAACCAGAAATAAACTCATCAATCTGAGTTCTCAAAGACATATGTCTGCTTCTCTGTTATATATTTAAAATATATTCCAACTTCAAAGAGGGGTTCTTTCAAGCCTTTTCTGACCACCGCACACTGATGTGGTCCTCACAGCTCCGTGGTTCTCAACACCCCATGCACACCCCTAGCCTACCTCTGCTATATGGTACCAAGTATTCCTTTATTTTTTATCAGTTCCACTGGAGAGTTCTGAGGGCATTTTTTCTTTTCGATCTTTGTTCTCCCATACCAACCACAATGCCTGGGACATAGTAAGAACTCAATGAATTTGATGAATTCAGTAATTAGTTAAAGAGTAAATGTCAAGATGCTGGTTTGGAATCCACACTCCCAGGCAAAGTCAAATGACGAACACTGCTCCTCATGGCATGGTATGGAGAATGATAAGCTCAGGCGAGGCTGTGCCAGGTTGGAACTGTGTGCATGTGTGTTAACTATTTCCATATTCAGCTGCTGTTTTCTCCTTCAGCTTGACACCATGCTCATTACTCTTTTCAGCCTCTTTGTGTAAAAATACATAGTTAAGAATGTATTTATCACACATCACAAAAGAATCCTGTTTCAAGAAATGTAGTAGGAATGGATTGAGTCAATTATGCCAAACAATATAAGCAGATTAACATAATTCTGTCATGTTGCTACATGGAAATGACTCAATTTGCTTGATCATCTAGGAAAATGAACTAAATACCTTAGAAAAATGCCATTAATAGTAATATTGTTGCAGAAGACAATTAGAGATTTTCCAGGGAACTTGTTTTATAACCTCCCAAAGTTAGGCAAGAATTGATTTCATGAGGTGCTTTTACACCTGGATGCTGATCCCACATTGCCAGTTGCCCCATCTTCCTCACCTGAACTAAGTTAAAGCTCTTCAAACTACAGTTGACCCTTGAACACCATGAGTTTGAACTTTGAGGGTCCACTGACACACAGAGTTTCTTCCACCTCTGCCAACCTGAGACAAGACTTACTCCTTTCTCCTCCTCCCCTGCCTACTCAATCTGAAGACAATGGAGAAGATCTTTATGATGATCCACTTCCATTTAATGAAAAGGAAATGTATGTTCTCTTCTTTTTTTCTTAATAACATTTTCTTTCTAGTTTATATTACTGTAAGAATACAGCATATAATACATATAACGTACAGAGTGTGTGTTAATCAACTGTCTACGTTATTGGTAAGGTTTCTGTTCAACAGCAGGATATTAGTGCAGTAGTTAAGTTTTCAGGAAGTCAGAAGTTGCATGGGGACTTCTGATTGTTTGTGTGAGGAGGAAGGGGGATGGCCCTCCAACCCCCATGTTCTTTAAGGGTCAACGGTAGTACTGCTTCTCGCATATTTTCCTCTTTGCCTTTCCTCCAGAAAACTAATCTTCCTCAAACTCTAATTTGGTCACTAAATCCCTTAATGAGCAGCATTTATTGGTTTCTTGCTTTATGTAGAGTAATATATTGTGAGCATTGGGTTTCAGGACCAAAAAGGACCTCAGAGATCGTCTAGACTTTAGAACAGTGATTCTCAAAGTTGAACTTGTTTCAGAATGAGTTGGAAAGCTTATTAAAATACAGATTCCTGGGCCCCACCCGTAGAAGTTTAGATCTAGTAGGGTCAATGCAGGGCCCAAGAATCTGTATTTCTAACACGTTTCTAGGTGATGCTAAAGGTGCTGTTCTGTGGACCACACTTTGAGAAGCTCTGATCTTTAGCAGCAGCTAACAGGATCCAGCCTCTATAGTCAACTAGAGGGGTTCTACTTGCATCTGCTTTACATTCAGCTTCTTCTTAAACTTTCATTTCATCAAAGGGTTTAGTAACTGACATCCAATCATTTATTCTTTTTTTTTTTTTTATGCAGAGTCTTGCTCTGTCGCCCAGGCTGGAGGGCAGTGGTACGATCTTGGCTCACTGCAACCTCCGCCTCCCGGGTTCAAGTGATTCTTCTGCCTCAGCCTCCCGAGTAGCCTGGATTACAGGCATGTGCCACCAGGACTGGATAATTTTTGTATTTTTAGTAGAGATGGGGTTTCATCATGTTGCCCAGGCTGGTCTCAAACTCCTGGGCTCGAGCAATGCTCCCGCCTTGGCCTCCCAAAGTGTTGGGGTGATGGTATGAGCCACCATGCCTGGCCTCCAGCCTTTTATAACACTATTCTTCATTCTGTCCTACTCTTCCAAATATTTAGTAAATGATATTCCCAACACTTTGTCTGAACTGAACTTGTCAACTTTATGGACATTAATCTCCACTCTACTTCTGTAACTCACATGCAAAGATGGCACGCCTTAGACCTCAACATCGTCTGAACTATCACCTCTACTTCCAAGATCCTAGAGTCCAAAAACTATACTGTTTTGACCACAACCTCCTAGGCTTGAGAACCCCTAGATCCTGAGCCCTCTTGCACACTGCTAGGCTGTGAGGCTAATCCTTCCTTGAGCTATACTTGCCACCCCACCTGGACCACACGATGCTTCCCCAGTGTCCTTGGTAGGACTCCAGCACCTGCCTTGGCTTTCTGCCATGTCTATCTTCCAACCCCCACTAAAGAATTAATCCACAAATTTATTCCTTCTATTCCCAGTCCTCTAAGCATTGCCGGTTAGGTCAAATTACCATGCTGCCTGGACTTCCTAATACCCCATGCTACAGTTTCCTACCTTAAGGAACTTATTTATTCACCTCTAACAGACTCACTCTCAAGTCTCCCAAAGAGATTCTTCAAACTCCCCATCATCTCAAAAAATCTGCCCCAACACCTCCACTCTCAGAAGTGCTGTCATCTCTAGAGTGAGACACAAGATCAGAACACAGTTCTGGCATTGAGAAAGCCATCTGAAATTTTTTCACTCTGGTGGCTATGTGGAGGATGAACTGGAATAAGATGGATTCAACAAATACACAAGGGGGATGCAAAACATTAAAGAATCAAGAATTACTAGACCTGGCACAGTGGCTCACAACTGTAATCCTGACACTTTGGGAGACTGAGGAATGAGGATCACTTGAGCCTAGGAGTTCGAGACCAGCGTGGGCAACATAGTGAGGCTCAGTCTCTACAAAAAACTAAAAAATTAGCCAGGTGTGGTGGCACTTGCCTATAGTCCAGCTACTCTGGTGACTGAGGTAGGAGGATTGCCTAAGCCTAGGAGTTTGGGGCTGCAGTGAGCTATGATCGCACTACCGCACTGTAGCCTGTGTGACAAAGCGAGACCTCATCTCTTAAAAAAAAGAATTACTAAACACTGTACTTTGTACATTATAGGCACAATGGAGAAGTGTTGAACAAATTAATTTTGGCTCTGATTCTGAGAATATCTATCTATAGAAAAATATTTACTAAATTTAAAAAAATGCTTAGTTGAGAGTGAGAATACTTTTGCTATGTCTTGTCATAAGGCTAGTGAAACCTATTAGGCAATGGACAGATGGTGGAACAAGATATAAAATGAAATTAGCAATGATGAAACCTAGATGGAAATGAGGAAAAGGTCAATATGTTAAAGGTCAAAGGAATTTGGCTCCATCTTGTCTCATTTCATAGAGCATTGAGGTCATAGCTTAGTGGCCTTTGCTGCAGGGAAGTTGTAGGACCATTCAGTGTGCTGAAGAACCAATTACTTACCCAGGGTTGCTCAAAGCTATAGGTCCGTCGACGATCTTCTACATCTTCATCCTGCTTTGCTTGCTGAAATTCTTGCCTCAGACGCTGTATCCGATCATGGTTGCTAGGAGTTGATCTGTTACTGAAAGAGAGATGAGGCAGCAGTGAATACCCATCAGAAATATTATCTGTGAACTACAGTTGCTAGCAAAACATGGCAACTTGCTGTGAAATGATGCCATTTAAGAGAAAGTGAATTTTTATAACAATATTTGGGCATTTAAAATATGTTTTCATTTTGGTTTTAGGATTAAGGCTTATTGAGGTATTTTAGATATTCAAGAGGGTAAACAATATTTTTAGATATTCTTTTTTTTTTTGTTTTTTTGCACTGTTCTTTAAAAGCTTAATTTCCTTTCTGTTATCTGGCAAGGTGTTGGCAGGGAAGTTTTTTTGAAAAAGACATTGCATTAAAAGTCAGAAACAACAGGGTCTGGCCCTAGCTTCTGTACCTTCTTAGACTAACGTACTTAAGGTTTCTAAGCTGAAGTTTTTTAAATATATGAAGTAGAGATAATAATTTTACTCTAAATATCTGAGTTGTAATAATCAAATAAGAGGACACCATGAAATACAGCTGCACAAATGTACAGCAATATTTTCATGACATGAGGTTCCTATTTATGAGTCATCAGAGGTCTATAAATAAAATGCGATTCTCACAGCAAAAATGAAAAACACTTTAAAAATAAGTTCAAGTAGTAGTTTGATTTAACCAGTTAGTTAATAACAATACGGCCTTCTTTTTGTATAGTATTGAATTTTGTTTTATTCTCAGAAATGCCTTATAAGATAGGTGCAGAACGTAGTATTTCACACACCCACCCACCCACCCACCTACGCACACGTTTACAAATGCAGTAACTGACATTTAAAGAAGATAAGTGGTTTGTTTGGGGATCTCCCAGCTGGCCAGTGGGGAAAGTGAGACCAAAATCCAGATTTTCTGGCTCCCAGTCCAACCCTCATTTCACTATGCCATGCATATTACTTTGTAAAACATGTATCAGGCTCCAAAGCTCTTCATTTGTAAAATACGAATTTTAAAAAGAGTATTTTCACAAGAGTAATAGAGATTGATGACCAAAATTAAATCAATCATAAATCTCACAGCACTTTTGGTCTATGCCATTCACTAAAGCAGTAAGTTTCATCCTATCAGTGATGTGGACGGGAGACAGGGAAATACTGGGTAGGAGAGGGCGGTTCCTCAGCAAAGGTCCCACCCTCAAAAGTCTGGAAACCCATAACCCTAAATGGGAACAGGCATTCCTGTTTTCGCACCCAAAAGTTGCCTTTTTGGCCCACCACGCCCCCCTATCCTGTACCCATATAAACTGCAAACCCCAGGCTCCATGAACAGACAAACAGAAGGGCAGAAGAGAGGCAGAATGGTGTGGCAGAGAAGGGAGACGAGAAGGAGCATCTGAATGTCAAGAGGAGTTTGGCTGGGGATGGCTGGAGAGGAGACTGGGCCACTGGATGGCCAAACTCCAGGGGAAGATCATCTTCCCACCCCATCCCCTTTCCAGCTTCCCATCCATCCCACTGAGAGCCACCTCCATCACCCAATAAAATCCCCACATTCACCATCTTTCAAGACCGTGTGTGACCTGATTTTTCCTGGATGCCAGACAAGGGCCTGGGTACCAAGGGGGGCACTGGGCTGGTTAACACTTAAGCCATCTGAAGATGGGAGAGCTAAAAGAGCACTGTAAGATGCCCACTGGAGCTTCAGGAGCCGCAGGCACCCACACCTAGACACTACCGTGGGGCTGGAGCCCCGGCTCCCGTACCTGCGCATCTGCATGCTCCCCCTCCCCTAAGGGGTTTGGGCACGCACAGCAGTCGAATAGACGAGCCACACACCCCTGCTGCATGTCCTGTGAGGGGAGTCAGGGAACTCTCTCATTTCATCAGGAAAGCTATTCAAGCCCATCAGGCATCTACTGTATCCACAACAGAACGTCAGACTTCTTGAGGACAAGAACCACATCTTCTTCTTATCATATATACCCTCCAAGCTGCTAGCAGAATGGAAAGCTGCAAAGCTATTAGGAAGACCAGGTCTCTTCACAAAAGCATGTTGCCCTGGTTACTCAGTGTGTGCCAGGGTTCTGCTGGCTGCACCCCTCCTGGGTGATGTGATTTGTGAGAGGTAGCTTGGAAAGAGAAATTCTGTCACAGTAGAGTACATAAAATTCTCAAACGGACATAAGTCTACATATAATTCCACACATTTTGAAGAATCCCAAAGGTTTAAGAATCTAAAATTGAACATGTTCATGTACAGGATCATCATGTTAACATCTTCTAAAAATATGGAATAGTCTTTCATCATTTAACATATTGGGAGGGGTCCCTGTACCTTCATGTATCAGTTTCACTAGAGCTTCTAGAATATACTGTCAATACATTCAATTTGATTATTTTCTCAGTCAATAAAAGCTTGTCTTTCTTTGCTTTTCTTCTGACAAATCTGAACTGATTGGCCTGGAACATTAAAGGTGAACAGGTCTGTAAATTGGGCTGCTTGACGACACAAGGCTTCAGTCCACGTCACTTCAAAATGTCCCTCCACACTTTTGAGACAGGCAGGTTGTTATTCCTACTGGCTTTAAAAATATATAGTGTCCTATATTGTTGCACTGTCCAATCTAAAAAGCACTCCATTCTTTACGTGAAACCGTAATGGTGTAGGCATGAGTGAGGATGGTTACCTTCATAAGACAAAAGAGATAGGAAAGTGGGCATTCCTGAATCTCACTGCCATTTTTCCACCTGTGCTTTTTTGTTCCTGGCATACTTTATAGCTTTTAGGGGAGGATTATAGGAGGTTTGACTGACAAAGTATTTTACAAATCTAACCAGAAGTATTCTTCTATTATTTTCATGCAGCACAGAGGGTTTTAAGCCCATAATTATTAGGGATCATGAAGTTGAAACCATTGATAGAAACTGACCTCCTACTATTTGCAATTCACTGAAAGTCTGTTTTCCCGACAAAGAGAGTTGACCAAGTATCCTCAATGTTAAATTCTGGTGGCACTGTGTTTTTCATAGCAAAAGATAAGTTCTGGAAGTCACTTCTGCCCTTGTTTCCAAATCTGGGGAGCTAGGCAGACCTTTGGTTTCACCCTCTTTTCCTCTGCTCTTTCTCTCCCAATACTCTAGAGAAAGCCGGCTGACTTGTCTAAGACTGGCAAAACCACTTTAATGGCTGAAGTTGGAAAACAGGCTGCGGTGGTTTTCATGATTGATGATGATTTCCAAAGACTGGAAGACCGTCAAGCCCCCTTGGGGAACAACAATTGGCAGTCTGAAGGTGAAATTCTGGCTTTGAGAGATGAAACCACTGCAACTGCTCAGTTCTGTCTCTCAGGCCAGTCTATAATGAGCCAATAATTCAAATTTGGACTTTTAAAGTTCTTGGTGAGCTCTTCTGCCAAGAAAGCTAAAGGAAATTTTAAATATTCATTAGCAATAGTGACTCATCCCTACACATCCTAATCAACTTATATTTAGGTTCACTGCCAACTTAAAGTTGGTCATGATTTTTTTGTGTGAGAAATATAATAAAAATACCATCCGAGTTGATCAGATGGGTGAGACAATAAAACCCTTAATGAAGAATCAGAAATTCTAATTTACAGATAGTCCACATGAGTGGGATCAACACAGGGATGCTGAGAGGAACAGAGAGATATTTTCTGTATAAAACATCCACACAGACAGCTGTAAGACAGTTTCAGTCCAATACCAACACTCAGCCTCCGCCGACACATTGGCTTTGTACCCAGCTGGAACTTAATTTCATGTTCTAACTAAATGAAGAGGGTTTGCTTTTGGTTCAGTAATGATCTGGGTTTTCGTTTTTGTTGTTTTTTCCTGACAGGTTTAAGGAAGGGTACCTAGGATCACACACTACAGAGATTCCTAGCCCAGTGTGCACAGAACTATGTGACCCTGAATTATATGGAACGTCCATAATTACTACGGGGATTGCAGTCTTTGATGTCAGAGGCAGACCATGCGGTGAACAAGGCTTCTACATCTTCAAACTGGATACGACTATATGCTTCCTGAATGTGGCTAAGGATACCCATGCAGGCTAAAAGGAGCAACGAGCCTATCTGCAGGGAAGCACTGAAGCCTGCCCCGCACCTGCGCCCCACAGGCATGCCAACTCAACCACTTCCTTAGGTACGATGAGAGGGAACAGAAACCTTACAACAGCGGTTCTCATCTATATGCACTGTGTATATAAGAACCATTCAGAGAGCTTGTTAAAAAATACTGATTGCCAAGGCTTGCCTTGAGAAATTCTGAGTCAGTCTAGTGCAGGGCCCAAGAATTTATACGTATACGAATTCAGAACATATTGCAGGTATATGGACAGCACTCTGAAGATAATGCCTGCAGTTAGCAGACTACTGCCACGAAGGGACGCTGGCCTGGTGTTGCTTCTTATTTAAGAGAAGCTGGAAAGACAGTTTTCTCTCCCAAATTTAAAATGTTCACTTACTTTACTTTTGAAATTCTAGGTAAGCCAAATAACAATTTTGTCCATTGGTGGCTAGCCTGTAACCACTGGTTCACATTATGCAACACTGCCTATTTTATCTGTCGCTTCTCCAGGCTATTTACTTTCATTGCACCAAAACAATAAGGCTGGTGGTCCTCTAGTAACAGTCCCCCAAAACATGTTAAAACTGATAACCAGGCACTGTCCAGATAGTCTTGTTTCTCCTAGACTGTCCCCTCCTTCTGAGCTGCCTAAGCCTGAACCTGGGTATCTTTCCTTGCAGGCTTGAAGTCTCACCTATCTATTCAGAGGAGTATATGCTGAGAGAGGAGTTTGTGATGTGACTGATTAATTCTTCATGGATTAAAAATACTTTTAACATTTGCATTTTTAATTATGCAAAAGGAATCTGGAAACCTGGAAGAGATTAGTTTTAAGATCCAGAATTCAATGGAAGGGAGAAGTAACCACTCTTTTTTTAAAGTAAGGTGGTCTCGGTATACACTATGCTTCCCATAGCAGGGGGGAAAAAAAGGAAGAGAGAAGGTAGACAGGAGGAGGAAATGAATTGTGGCAGGCTCTCCACATTGTTCAGAAGGCAGAGATGATTAACTCTGGTACAGGAGAAGAAAAGCTGCCAAAGAAGAGAGGAAAATACAGTTGCTCAGGTTTTTCTTTCTTTAATACCCTCTTCTTTCCTTTCCATCTTTCCAAATTCTACCAGTAAGTCTAAGACATCAATCTACTTCCTTGCAGCCCTTCCTCGCTACTCCAGCCCATGTTCATCTCTTCCTTTCAGTTCATCTGTAATTGTCCCCTGACCCAAATACTGCCTTACAGAGTTTACCAGAATTGGCATGTGTATGGGCTTTTCTCTCTTAGGTTTGTGCCTTCATCACAGCCATTCAACATGTACGTATCTTGTATGTCACTTCCCTGTGGCACAACAAATTGATGAGCAAATATTTGTGATGGATGGATTTAAGGTGGCCCTAATGTCCACACCTTCTGGGGTTCACACCTTTATGCACTCCTCTACCCTTAAATGTGGACAGAACCCACACTTGCTTTTTTTAAGATTTAATTTGATTTTAAGTGCCGGGATACATGTTCAGGATGTGCAGGTTTGTTACATAGGTAAATATATGCCACGGTGATTTGCTGTGTGCTTGCTTCTAACCAATGAGAAATGCAGCAGTGATCATGCAGTGTTTGTGGTTACAATCGTGATGTCCCTCTTGCTTGCCTCTGTCTCTCTCCTTGCTGGTACTGAAGTTGCGAGGAGCCGAGAATCCCACAGCTGCACGGAACAGAATGCTGTCAACAATGATGGAAGCAAGGAAGCTGATATTTCTCTAGTAGAAGCCTCTATGTGAGAACCCAGTCTGGCTGACTCCTTGATTGCACCCTGAGGGAGACCCTGCGCAGAGGATCCAGCTCAGTCATGCTGGAACTCCAGGCCCACAGACACTGTGATATAATCAATGTGTGTTGTTTTAAGCTGCAAAGTTTGTGTGACTTTGTTTTGTAGCAAAAGAAAACGAATACCCCAATGTTGTTGGCCTTGGCCATGTGACTTGTTTTGGCCAACAGGATGTCTGTGGATGTGACACAAAAGGAGTTTGAAACTGATTGTATGCTGGGTGTATTCTTTGTGCTCCTGACTTCTACCATAACAAGAACATGCCCACAGTCTAAGAGACACATAGAGTGAATATGAATCCAACCTGCAGCTTAAAGTCAAGCCCAGTGGAGCCTGGCCTAGATCAGCCAACCCCTAGTCTCTCTGTAGATGTCTGAGCAAAAAATAAATGCTTGTTATTAGAGGCCACTAGGTTAGGCAATTTGCTATGTGACAGCATTGCAGCAATAAACTCTCTAGACCTCCCTCCTCAGACCACCCCCACACAAATACTACCACCCCATCACTTTAAACAGCATTATGGGGGCTGTACATTCTTGTTAAATTCAAGGAAATAAAGTATGGATGCATTTAAGGTGGCCCTAATGTCCTAGAAACACATAGGCCCTGCCCATAAGTGGAACCAAACAAATGCCACTTGTTGCAAAAGCATGTTGTTAGAAGAGTGGAATAAAAGACAGGCATCACATTTTACGAGTGAGTTTTACCATGATCATTCATAGAATTAGTCACTGCAAAGTTCTGGTCTCTGGGAAAAATCGCACAAAGTAAATACTATTGCAGAAGATGTAACTGAAAAATGCTCACTGCCAGATCTTAATACATGAAACCAATCAAATGTGCTTTCCAGTGAATACCAGTCTATAGTCAAGAATGTCCCATGGAAATCTATTCAATTGCTTAGGGTGATACCTTTTGTCAACCTCCCCACTACTGCACCCAGAACACCTCACTAGGGCTCTGTGATCTCTGAAAGTCAGCCTCCCAAGAGACCAAGGCAAGAATGTGAGTGCTTTCCTGGAGCCTGGTGAAAATATACCTGCCAGCCAGGTGATTTGGTAAAACTGAACTCAAGGGCTCATTGCTGGTTTCTCTTTCTGGCAGAGATTGATGACCTGCTGGGATCTGGGTCAAACACACGACTCACAAAAAGATAATCCCCATTAACATTTGATTTACTTAGCTTGCCAAGAGCTCAGGACTTAAAAGATGCCCTTCAAATCCACTACTTACAAAAGCATAGGTACATGGTAAAGATTTTTTGTTAACCATATCAGCTTATATCGTTTGGCCATTTTCCTTTTGCTATCTAATTCTCAGCCCTAGCAATTTACTTTTTGGCCTATGTACAAAATTCTATTCCAAATGCTAGTGAATTTCACACCTGCACTTGGCATCCAATTACTGCAGATGAAAAAGGGACATTATTCTTTTCCCAATTAAAAAAAAATTCAAAAAGTTAATTTCCAAATTGTATCAGCAATCTTGGAAATAATGCAATACCACACTCAAAAAAAAAAAAAGCGTTTTCCTATTGATACATTTCTATCACTCTGACAGTTTTCCCATGTACACATCACAGGGCAAAAAAAAAATTCTATAGTTCTGCTAGCTGTCAAGCTCTCTGCTTAAGAAAACCTTTTCTCTTTCACCAGTCAGCATTCAAAGTCCGACAGCTTAAGACACATCACCATGGTCTGCATCTCAGCACACATAGAAAGGAGAAGATAGTAGGTTAAAGCTTCTAAGACTCAATTCATTTATACTCAAAGATCCTATTTTCTTGAACCCTCACTTTTCCAAGCCTTGCTGATGTCTTTGGGTAACAACTCAATCTTCACAGGAGGTTCTTGCATTTCAGTCCCGTCATTTAAGAAAAATTTATCTCTTTACTGACTTCCTTCATAGTTCCACAAGTAGAAGAACTCAAGATCCAGCCCATTAGTAAAAAACCCACTTTCCAAGAACATTGCTTCATCTTCACTGGAGAAAAATGAGAGCACTTTTTCCTTCCTTGCCCAATGACTAATTCTTCTTGTATCCTGGGAAAAAAATAATCTGGGTTATTTTACTTGTACCAATGGTTAAGTCCAAACTTCAGCCATTTCATGGATGTCATTTAAAGCAGACACCAGGACTGGAGTAGGCAAAAAGTGACTCCAGGAGAAACAGATGTAGGCCAGACCTGTCAGGAAGCCTTAGTAACAGGCAGCCAGCAGTGACCACCAGCGTCTCAGATCATTAAGCAATGTCTTACTGTGATGTCATGCATGGATGTACAGAGTTGTAATCCTTTCAAAACAGACAGACTGTCAGCATGACAAAGTGGATACAAACAAGTTCTTGAACTGGGATGACTAAAGCATTGGGGGGATAAATGTCACTGAACTAAAAAGGGATCCTATGATACAGAACTACCAGATATTGACACCATTCAGGGAGGCAGGTAAACAACCTGCTTCCCACTTAGATATTTTTCTATACTGATTAGCAATTCCATAAAATATGCCTGATCTCTAGATAAATAGTTCTAATCTACAGATGTCAGAACTGAGTTCTTAATTGCTGTAAATTAGTGAGCAAACACAGGTTTTTCATTAAACCCATTATAACCCGTATATTAAAATGGAACACTTGTCATTTGCTTTTGTTTTTTGTTTTTTGGTTTTTTTTAGAATATTTTTCTCCTGGCTCTCAAATCAGGAGCATTCTTGGTAAAATCCTAGATATAAACAGTGAAGCAGAGAGATATGGTCAGGATATGTGTGGCAGGTTCCTGCCCCTTGAAGTGTTTATTCTTGGAGAAAAAACCTTTAAATGGCAATGGATTTGTCTAAATTTTAATGATGAGCAGTATTGTGCCTTTATCTTTGCTTTCTTAAGAAATAGTAAATTGATGTCACCCCCTGTGAAAGCATTTGCACTTTCTCCCATGGTACCTGTTCAAAGCACACGGTGTGCCTCCTGTCGCCTGTATCACCTGTATACAGTTTGTGAAAAAGTATTAATCGCTAAATTAAGACAGAAGGGAAAGAACAGACTAAAATGTCACAGAAAAGCAAACTGTGAACTTTCAAATTGGTTAAGCATGAGACCAAGCTGGCTAAAAAGACTGTGGCTATTCACTATGGCTCTATCTCTCAGGCTGGAAGACTTATGAGGAATGGAGGAAGGGTGGGAGGGTTAAACCAAGAAATGCATCAATTATCAAACTACAAATAAAAATAGCTCCTCTGCGCAAGCTTCATTAAGTTTTATCAACAAGTATCTTGGGGTTTTACACTCAAATCACAGGTCATAAATTCACAGTAAATCCCCCATATGTTCACCAAACACCTGAATTCAATTTCTCTTTTGGTTGTGAAGTAGGAATGTGGTGCCCACATTAATTATGCATGCAAAGTTAGTTTCTAACAAGGGCCGCTTTTTTTGTGATGCTTAAGGGTATTTATAACATCTGAAATTTTGGGATAGATCCTTCTTTAATCTTACCACTTGTATACTAGTATGTAAGTCTAAACTCCCTTTTCCAAATTTGAACATTGAAAAAAATTATAGTTGGTAAATATCTTGTTATAGTCTTTGCATTTTTCTATGATAATCCCAGACATTTATGATATTGCACAAATGGTCTTGATACTGACTTTGAGGTTTTTAGACAAATATTTCTGTGGTTATGTACAAATCACCCTGAATTATAGAGAAAGTCTAAACTGAGGCTAAGTGGCTATATTTATATGTGTCTACGTATACATGTGAAATTAACTACTTAGGAAATATCATGTCATTTTCAGTTTATTTTCACAGTTTTACTCATCATTTGTAATATAAAAAGAATTATGAGAAACTCATGCAAATCCCAAAGGTACTCACTTTGCTCAGCTGATAAAATTCATTTCCAGATTCTGACACCCATGATTTGTTGTCCATTTCACACCAATTTCAGTGTAATAAATCATAACAAATTAAAAACATACAGCTATGTTCTCTGGGTTAAAAAGGTGGTCTCCAAAGCTGTTAAGCCTGCATTTGCTTCTGATGTGATAGTTCCAGTTCTCTGGATGCTTTATGGATCACAGGGAGGTCGTCTCTCTATCGGAAAGCCTCAGGACTAGATCTTACTCCGAGTCCCTCTGTGGTCTCTGGGTAACAGGGCTATCATTTTATAAGCAACAAAACCTCAGGAATGTACCCCTCACCCTATTTTATGACCTTCATCACTCTTCCTTTTTAGCTTGTCATTGGTCTCAGGCAGGAGTGAGAAAAATTTAGTTTTACTTTTTGAGGGGAAGTCCTCCAGCAACAGAGAACACACACATGCACAGACATACATAATTTCAGGACCCAACAATAAATACACACAAGAAATCCCTAGGTAGCTGATCTTACCTAGTGTCACAAAAATGATCCAAGCTGGTTTCTACTCAAAAGGACAGCTGAATCTATCACAGCCATACCTCCAATGGGGCATCTGCTGAAAACTCAGCACTAAAGTAACACTACTTAGCAAGTTTTTAAAAATTATCATTGTCAAACTAATTATCAAGGTTTTGGTTTAAGAAACCATATTCGAATAAGAATGACTATTGTGAGAATGTGTGTTAAGAGCTTTAAACCTCAAAGATGGTGGACTTCCTCAGGACCCTGTGAGGTATGTGGACAAAGGGCAGGGGCTGAGGTCTCGGCCTCTCAAGTCTCTTGACTCCCTAGCAGGCAATCTTAACATAGATTTATGCAAGTAAAAGATGAGAGAAAATGTTTTCAGGGTATACCTATGAATTTAAATGCATTTTAGAAAATAAAATGTTGGCTGGGTGGCGGGTCTTGTCCCTGTAATCCCAACACTTTGGGTGGCCAAGATGGGAGCATCGCTCTAGCTAGTAGTTTGAGCCAAGCCTGGACAACATCACAAGACCCATCTCTAAAAAAAAAAAAAAAAATTAGCTGGTGTGTTGGTGCGTGTAGGCCCAGCTACTTGGAAGGCTGAAGCAGGAGAATTGCTTGAGCCCAGGAGTTTGAGGCTGCAGTGAACCGTGATTGCACCACTGCACTCTAGCCTGGGTGAAAGAGCGAGACTCTGTCAAAGAAAAAGAAAGAAACAAAGAAAAGAAACAAGGGAAAGGAAAGGAAGCGGGGGGTGGGGAGGGAAGGAGGAAAGAAGGAAAGAGGGACGGACGGAAGGAACAAGGAAGGAAAGCAAGAAGGCAGGAAGGCAGGAAGGCAGGAAGGCAGGCAGGCATCATTTTTCTTGGCACAATGCAAGAAAGCAGTTATAATGGTTAATGCCCAAAGTGCACTTACTTTTCATAGTGTGATTTTCTTGAATTCTCTAACAAATGGCAAGGACGTGTAAGGGATTCTAATAGGTTGGAGAACTGAAGAAAGTTTGTGGATTATATTATTCATTCAATAAAACCACTGGGGATACAAAGTTTAGCCAGTTGTGACCCACAGTTGAAGTCTGTGCCTCAAACTAAAATATATATTTAGGTGTCTGATTAAAGAGTAAATGAAATTCAATGTTACAGGGGAAAAATCTTGACAAACTAAAAGGAGTGAAAAACAGGAATACATTATAAAAATTTGAAATAAAGGCTGGGTGCGGTGGCTTATGCCTGTAATCCCAGCACTTTGGGAGGTCAAGGCAGGTGGATCACGAGGTCAAGAGATCCAGACCATCCTGGCCAACACGGTGAAACCCTGTCTCTACTAAAAATACAAAAATTAGCTGGGTGTCGGGGCATGCGCCTGTAGTTCCAGCTACTTGGGAGGTTGAGGCAGAAGAATCGCTTGAACCCAGGAGGTGGAGGTTGCAGTGACCACCTCCTGGGTTCAAGCGATCTCAAGGAGATTGCGCCACCGCACCCCAGCCTGGCAACAGAGCAAGACTCTGTCTCAAAACAACAACAACAAAAAATTGAAATAAAAAGGCAATGGAAATTAAATACCAAAACCTGATGGGTTTTGATGACACGATAAAATGATTATCATGTTCTTCTTCATATTAGAAAGGTTTTATCATACAGGCATAGAAACTAATTATAGAACCATTATTTTAATTCTTTAATCATGAAATGATTACAAAGAATTCAAGGAGAACATTTTCTTTGTTTTTGCTTTCTGTCTTTAATGACAGCATAATTGCAAAACACTATACGAAACTAAGCTATGTCTTTTTAAAAGAAAAAATTCCAGTGCAATGCAGTACTTAATTCTAAATCATGTCATAATTCTAAATCATGGCTAAATTCTACAGGCTTTCTTGAAACGACTCAGAATATTAAATAATGTAACAGGAGATATATCACCTGTAAGTTTCATAAGAGGCTAACTCTGAAACTTCTTTGAGAATTAGAATAAATGTAGTGAAACATACATCTAATAACCAGTTTTCTAAAAAGAAACCATTAATGAAGAGTTTGTATTACTGTTTTTAAAACATTTTAAAGATCATTAAAATATTCTTCCTGATTGATTTTTTTACTTCTATTTAAGCTCTTGATAAACTTCATAATTATTCATTAATAATTTTCTGAGATTTTTTTTTCTATTTACAATTTGGCCATTATTTATCTGGAGAGAGGAATAAATGACATAGAAATGTTAATTAATTTAACTTCTCATTTCAGATTTAGTTAAATTATTATATTAGGAAAACAAAAACAGTGTGACCATATTGGTTTGGAGTTACTGATAGATTTTGAAAACCGGAGTTACTGACAGATTTTGGAGTTATTGATAGATTGTGAAATGGCTTGCAACATTCTTTTGTCAATACATTTTTTCAAAGTAATACTACAGGCGCATAGTTTATATTTTAAAATGTTAAAATCCTTAAAAGAAACTTCTGCTTCATCACATCTTGTCTCTCTGAC
Organism: Nomascus leucogenys; assembly: GCF_006542625.1. Lineage (NCBI taxonomy): Eukaryota > Metazoa > Chordata > Mammalia > Primates > Hylobatidae > Nomascus > Nomascus leucogenys. Next base: position 47,819,349 of record NC_044398.1, on the reverse strand, counting down.
CACCCAATCCTAAGACTTTTAAAGCTTTCAGTCGTTTTCTATGACATTTCTTTTTAACTCAACCTGAGATACTCTGAATCAATTGTAATTCCTGGTTTGTGATACACTCTTGCTAGTGATGGTTTCATTGCTCACTTTCATTTAATTATGATTTTCAGTGCCATGCTCAGTATTATTAAATGTAAGTTGCCAATATGAATCTATTACACAAAGCAAAAGCTAGAGATTTAATAATAATCCATGTCTAACCAAATTCCTCTGGTATTTAGATATTTCTGAGTAATATATTTATATCACTATCTCCTGATTTATTACTGTTAAACACACCTGTTGACTTCCTACGAAGGTAGATGAAGCATTAGCTCTCTTACACTCAAATCCAAATTCTGACTCCAAATTCCCATTTTCCACATCTTCCCAATATAATTACAGCAAAATGTATATGAAAATTTTTCAATCTGATTTTTCAGATTTCCAGGAGAACAAATCTATCATGGCTTATTAAGGCCAATTTTTCTCCTGGAGCCCTCTAACTTCAAAAGCTCCCACCACATACTCCAATCTGGGCTGCCTGCTCCCTGGTTTTCTGCACAGCAGAAGTCCTGGGGCTTGTTAAAGCACACATTCTGTAGCTGCCTAAAAGGGTATTAGAAGTAAAATATTTTGCATTTGCATGCTTTAAATGTATATATTCTATCATTACCACTCACTGACAGTTTGGCTAGGTATGGAATTTCAGGTAACAAAACATTACCCTTCAATATTTGTATGTGTTGCTCTATTATCTTCTAGCTTACAAGATTGATGGAAGAAATCTGATTATATTCTGATTCTCAGCTCTTCACTGTATATATATATATATATACATAAATATATATATATATACATAAATATATATATACATAAATATATATATATACATAAATATATATATATACATAAATATATATATACATAAATATATATATACACATATATATATACATATATATATATATTTTTTTACAGGATCTTCTCTTTCTGGTATTCCAAAACTTCACAACGCTGTGCTTTTTGAAAAATTGATTTTGCTCAGCACTAGGTGATTCTTCAATCTGGATCTTAAGTTCTCCGGTTCTGGAAAAGATTCTTGTGTTACTTCTCTAATAATCTCTCCATTATTATCTCTGTTCTCTCTTTCTAGAAATTGTTTTCTTTAAATGTTGGATCTCCCAGAATGAACTTTTCACTTCCTTTCTTTCTCACTATACTGCTCTTTGTCCTATAGCTCATGTTTTCCTTTATGGGAAACTTCTCAATCTCATCTGTCAAGCCTTCTATTATGTTTCTTAATACTGATATCATATTTATTATTTTCTAAGAGTTCTTTCCCAATTACTCAATAATCCTTTCAACAGCCTCCTGTTCATCTTTGATGGTTTTAATATCATTTCTATTTCACAGAATTACTGTTTATAATTCCTTAATATTTTTCTCTTAATTTTATGTTTCCTCCAAGTTCTTAAAAAAAAGAACAAACTTTGTTGTTTTGGACTCTGTCTTCCACAATTATGGCTTTTCTGAAATGTTTCACATGTTTTTCTGCCCTTTTATATTTAAGAGTGAGGCACTAAAAAGCAGATTAGTCACTGTGTGCTTCAGGGGGGTTTATGAAATGGTGGACAGGAAGGCTGGGCAGAGCGTCACTTTTTTAGTTGGGAATTCTCATGACAGTGTATGCGGACTCCTTTTCCAGGGCAATTCCATGTCTTCCGAAGAGAATCTAGCAATCTTTGATGTGGGGTGCATAAGCTTGATTCTTGACATTCCGGTGTGATTCTGTCATTCTATATTAACTATGCCCATTTTCACAAAAATAGAGTTACTATTTCTGTATCTCATTCTGTTTGTTGTTTTGGAGTGATTTCCGAAAGGAAAAGAGGAAGAAATAGCTTTACTCTCTAATGTTAGACTTTCTAATTTCTGTTATTCTTAATTCTCCATTATTTTCAAATAGCTTAAATATCTTTTCAAGAATAAAACTGGTATATGGATGCTTATATATTTAAGTAGATGAAAGACATAGATGTAAATGTTCCAAAATGGTAACAGCTACTGGTTATAATTACAGAATTATGTCCACCACTTCCTAACACACTTTAGGAATAATTTCTGTATTACTTTTTTACAATATTTATGGTTAATTTCGGGAGTAAGTTTTTAAAACATTGAGTTTGTAATCTACAAAGCTCCAAATACAAATACTGTTTTAAAGATTTAACCAAGTCCTCCAAACTTTTTCTCCCAAGCACATGACCTGATGCTATACTCAAACTAGTTTTCCTTTCTTTGACATGTGATGAAAATCACAGTTTGGCTTTAGTTTTTGCCCACGTTTACTTCTGATGGTCAATGTGGTGACTGTGACATACAATTTTTAATCCTCTGTTTCAATCTTTGCTGGTCTTCACTCTTCGTTCTCCTGCTAGAGTGACCAGCTCCTATTCTGATCTCTCAGGAGTATCCCACTGATGCTGGTGATAAAGAACGTTTCCCACTTTTCCCACTGCATGCTCCTATCACCACTATGGAAGCGCATGCCTCGAGAATACAATTTCAGGCTCCAGCACATCCCCACCAGTAGATACTGTAGTTTTGTGGCTAAGGCGTGCAAATCGATACAAGTAAACTGAACCTGATATAAGTTCCTGAAAATCACAGTCTTAGAAGAGCCAAGTGGTAAGCTGATTAGCCAAAGGTTTACTGAAAGCCTTTTTTGTTTGTTTCAATCCTTGTGTTTGAAAATCCTTCTAGAAAGCAATAAAGGTCTCATCCATCTTGAAAAGAAGGAACAATGGATATTCAACTTAAAAAAAAAAAAACTTTTGAGATTTTCATGACTCATTGTTGAGTACTTTGTAGAAAAAAAGGACGAAATTGAGTTCTTTTGCTTTCTCACTATTTTTCTGACAGACCCCCCACCTCATCCCAATAACAGCACTTTTATAGGTATCTACCTCTTGTTTCTAAAAGTGTAATTTGGAAACATATTGGCTAACTGTGGGTTTGCTTGGTTTCTAGCTAATTGGGACTTTATTGTATTCTTGCTTAATACATGATTTTAAAATTATACTGCAGCTAATTAAAATGAGAAAAATATATCTTTACTATTGTGGCAGAGTTTTTTCTTTTTTTTCTCTAGTTTGACTTTTTTTTCTCTCAATTTCAGGGATTTTCAAATTTCTAAAACAAAAACAAATCAATATTTAATTCCAGACTCAAAATGCTTAATACGT